>NC_080195.1:77405533-78030533 GCF_030028045.1 Hippopotamus amphibius kiboko | reverse complement strand
CCACTCCCCCATCCTCCATCCCCTCACCCCCATCTGTGGAAAAATTGTCTTGCAGGAAACCAGTCCCTGGTGCCAAAAATGTTGGGGATCGCTGCTCTAGATGACAGATTCTATTGGTTTGGAAGAGGATAGAGTTGAGTGGAAGAATATAGAAGGAAGAAAGAGCAATTTGAAAGCTGTTGCAAAAGCCTAGAGATGCTATGCAAGCAGAGCTTCAGGAATCTTTCATTAACGTGGTTTAAAGCATAATTACAACTTCAACAGGCAGAAAATGGAGGAAACATGCTAGTAAAATGGATGGAATGGTTTATGTCAAAGAACAGCTATTTAACTTGGTTATAGCAGAAGTAGGAACAAAACATATTTGCGATCTAGGCCTGAATATTAGGAAAGTTATCGGTCAAATTTTCAATTTGCTATCCTGCTATCACCAGGAAATAGTTTGCCCAGAGTCCATAGTAGAAATCTCATCAGCCAAATTCCAAATCTCAATGTTATTTTGAATTCATTGTTAGGGAAGGCAATGAAAACCAATAATCCATGCAGTATTTTTAGATAAAACTCTAGGATTCTCAAAAATTCTGATGCCATGAGATAAAAATGCCCTTATTTTGGAAGAACACTTTCCTCAAGGCTATTGGAAAGGGTTCATCTTATTAAGATTTTAATGGTCTGTCAATAAGTAGAGTGAGATGCAATTGACTTTTTCCTTTTTCTCTTTTGGAGTATTTTCATTCTTCCTAATCCTTCTCAAGAATTAAGTCAGGCAAAGTTTGCTTTTCTCTTTTGAATTTTTAAGATTTATGCTTCTTTCCAATGCTCTCTTTTCACTGATTTCACACTTTGTGAAAAGCATATCATAGAAGTACCTACATATAAATTGTAATTAGGTTAGAGATAAACATATTTTTAATTGAAATGAAATATTTACATTTGGAGTTTTGTGGGAGTATGTATATTTGAATTTTTTCTATTGCTTTTATTAATTTCTATATATTAAAATTAAACATTTGAACATCCATGTGTTTGTTCATTCAAGCATTTATTAAAAACCTACTATACACAAAATATTATTATCTGTTTAATTTTAAAAAGTAATCCCTTTTATCTTTAAAATTTGTTCTTTTTTGCGATGCTGCCTTACTCTGTACAACCAATTCTCAGCCATCCTTCAAGGCCAATGTCAAGAAATTTTCTTCAATAAAGCCTCTTTCTGACCACTCTCTTTTGAACTGAAAACCAAACAAATTACTATTTCTTACAGAGCAGTATTTTTCAAATCAAGATCTATTAGTGTATTATGAAATTAACAGAAACGGCTGTGATAGCTTTTAAAAAACAAGTAAAAAGAAAAGAAAAAGACAAAGGAGAAATAGATTAGAAAATATCAGAGTGCAATGCATCTAATAAGTGTGAATATTGTTCTATCGAATTAAAGCTGCATTTGTTTGGTGAGTGTGTGTGTGTGTGTGTGTGTGTGTGTATGAATGAGAGTGTCTCCATACAGGTCGTGTGACCATACCTAGAGACTGGAGCATGGTAAATTCTGTTTTATCTTAGTAATGACCCATTGAATTACAATGGCTGTGAGTCATTCTGGTTTGATGCACACAGAGTCCTAAGTAAAGCAATCAAAGTTCCATGAGCAGTGACCTGAGATTTGCAATCAAATAGAGAAAGAAATAAAATATGGGAAATACTAAAAAAGGGAAAATAAAGCTATAATTTGGAAAACATGGGCCAGAATATCTACTGTCATAACAAAATTTCAAAACAATTGAGGATAAAATGGGATTCAACAAGACTGGTAGCAAATAAAATGGAAAAAAAAGGAAGAGTAGTTATAAGACAAATTATGAAATAAGAATTTATGGCACTTTATCAGTAGGGTAATTGACTTGATGCGGATTTGTTATGATGTAACAATCTGGCTACCTCTCTTATTGAGGCCCATTTTATACTCATACCTGGATTATTGACCATAATTTTAAAGTTTATAGCATTGGTTGCAAGTAATTAATTATTTAAAATATTACTTTTTATTTTTTTATGATTTCTAAATAATCGTTTTCTATTTCCAAAAATTCTGAGACTGATACATAGATATAGAACGTACATGTTGTTTTAATTTTATTTTCTATTAAGGGCTGATAATAAGGAGCAATGAAATTAAGCTAAATAGAATACTCAAAATAGAAATAAACAAATGTGTACCATTGGGCATTCAGGATTTTACTATATATGAATCATGAATCATTCCCCTTGGCTTATCTAACTTCATCTTAAATCAATTCCTTGATCAATTTTGATTTCTTGCTTTTGCCCCTCTGTGACTTCCCTTTGTAGAACTGGTCTTATCCCTTTTCTTTTTTCAATAACTCACTCAGGTGTCTACTCTTCCAGAAGGTCTTTGATCACTTCATCTTAGAGCCTCTCTCCTCTGTGAGTCTCTCCCACTTCACTGACCATATTGTATTTGACTCATTAGCAGGATAAGAATTCTTCTATGCAGGGGGAAGTTTCTTATCTATTTTTATATCCCTAGGCACAAATATTTGAGTAACTGCTTGATTAATTTTAAGTTTTACCAGCATTATAACCAACCAATAGCAAATATTTTTGTCTGCAGATCAATGTGCTTGCCACTAGATGTCACTCTTAATCATCACGATAATCCCAGCTAAATCCACAAAGCCATTTGCACAATCGTGAAACCAAAATCTCAGACAACCAAGAGTTACTTTAACATATTTTGGAAGGGCAAAACCTTACCTGAGTCGAGCTTATTTTATGCAAAATTGCATTTAACGTGACAATAGACTATTTATAGCCTGCCTTTTCCACTTAGTGTAAATATCAATATGATTGATTACAGAGTGCTACCCAAACCCTTTGGGGAGGGTTATGTAATATTTGAAATATGCTTCACATTACAGTTCTCAAATAACACAGGTTATGATTTTTGAAAAACGTCTGGCCGAAGCAATTTTTTTTAAAGATCATCTTATTTTTTCCCCTGCTTTATTGAGAAACAATTGACAAATATGATTGTATATATTTAAAGTGTACATCATGATGATTTGATACGCATATACATTGTGTATCAAGATCAAGATAATTAGCACATCCACTATCTCACATAGTTAACTCTTTGTGTGTGTTTGTGTGGTGAGAACACTAAAATCTACTCTCAGCAGATTTCAAGTATACAATATGGTATTATTAACTATAGCCATCATGCTGCACACTAGATCCTCAGAACTTACTCATTTTAAAATTGCAAGTTTGTACCCTTTGACTGCATCTCCCCATTTCCTCCTTTTCCCTGCCGGCCCTACCTGGAAACCCCCACTCTATTCTCTGTTTCTATAAAATCGGCCCTTTTTTTTTTTAGATTCCACATCTAAGTGATACCATACAGTATTTGTCTGTCTTTGTTTTGATCCAAGATTTTTTCATAAATGACTCTTGTCCTGCACCAGCAGTCTTGTTGTTTTTCAGGAAATATGCTAATGATAGTGATAATAAAAGCATTCATGAAATTGCAGTCTTTGCATCTAGTGATGGCTCTAATTCCATCCATCTTTGCACAGGGCCTCTGCACCTAATTCTGATGCCATGAACCTTATTCTTTTAACATTCACAATATATGGCAATGTAAAAATTAAACTTTGAGAACATATGTACCTTTTGCTAAAATTCAGTGACAAAATGTGGTCTATGTACCAAGATATTTCTTAGATTTTCTTATTTAAATATTGATTTTTAAATTAGGTTCTAGTATGACTGATACTGCTATTTGAAGTTCTCTGTTGTTCATGTCTCTCATGATATGTTTAAATCATTTACATATGATTTAAATATGTCACATATTACATATTTTTATAGTTGTAGAAGTATCTTACGTAGTTCTTATCAGTATTCTAGTTTAAAATATTTCATAAACAAATAGAACGTAAAAAAGAATTTAAAAAAACAAAAGTTAAAAGTTAATCTTATCACTACTTTCTTCCTTTACCCCCAAATTATATGAACTTATTTTGAAAGATTATCTCTCAAAATCTATGACTACTAAAGTTAACTTTTTAAATTTTCTCCTTGGTAAGATGATCACCAGATATCAATTCCCTTGTTTCTTGACAACTGGCATTGCTTTTTCGTGTATTTTTTTGTTGCTGTCAAACCTACTGCCTCATTTCTTGGCATATTATGAAAACCCCTATGAGGAACCAGATCTATGTGATGTAATAAGAAGGTCGCTTGAGTACCAACCAGAAGACCTGGGTCTTAATCCCAGATCACATGCAGATTAGTTTAACAATATAGATGCCTCCTTTAACCTCTCTGGTTCTTATAAAATGAGGCTTAGATTTGGCATATGTCTGCCTGCCATGCCCATATCACACTCTCATAAGAATTAAAAGAGACATTCTGCTTGCTTCCTGCTTAACAGTGGTGTTTAGCTAGATTGCTGGAGGAATGCCTGGTGGGTTTTCCTCCTGCGAGGCCCATATTTGTCAACTGGCTGGACTCAAGCACCTTAACATCTCCCTGCACTTTTTAGCCTGAACTCATCCAACTTGGAAGATTTTGATTGTCATCCTAGCTCCCTAATAAGTTTGCATTCTGCCTTCTTTCCTGAGAATCTTCGCATGGTTTTGTTCCCTACCATGAAAAAATGTCAGAATGTATTTCCCTCTGGAGAAGCCACGGGACAATTGAGGGGAAGTATATCATGGTGATTAACAGCACAGTCTCTGGAGCCAGAATAGCCGGTTTTAAATTGTCTCTGTTTTACTGTCTTTCAGCAAATTATTTAACCTCTGTGCATTTCCTCATCTATAAAACCAGTATAACAATACACTCTCATAAATAATTTAATATACTTAAAGCACTTATAACTATGCCTGGCCCATAATAAGTATATAATAATAAGTACAATGAATGTGGTTTTATTATAATTTGAGACACACCGTAATGGTGATAAACATGAGCTCTGAAACGGAATCGTCCTGCCCAGAAATTTTGGCTATATCACTCACAAGCTATATGTCCTTCAGAATATCACCTAACCTTTCTCTGCTGCAATTTCTTCATCCATAAAAAGGAAGTAAATAATAGTATATACTTCATATGTGGGTTATGTGAATTAAATAATTAATATTTGTAATGAACATAGCATGGTTCATAGCACATAATATACATCTAATAAATGTTATTATATTGCTAATGGATTGGAATATATCTCCCAGAATTCTGGCAAGGGCTACTAGGCTTGTATTGATATAATTTCATGAGATAAGTAAGAGAGCTTACACTGGGAAAATGGAGATGTAAATTGTTACAGGTCAACTACAAGATGTCCATGATACATCCAAGTAGAGATTTCAATTAGGAATTGGATATGAATTTCAGAAAAGTTTACAAAAGTTTAACTAAGTTAAAATTTTAGGAACCTCTACTACAGAGATGCTTGTTAGAGCCATGAAAAGCATTAAATTACCCAGTGAGCAAATGAGGTCAGAGAGGTTTAGGGAACCTGTTCTAAGCTCTTAGGAAATCCTGAATTTTGAGGTTCAATTTAGGAAATGGAGCCAGGAAATGAGATAGAGATATTGAAAACAGCAATGAAACAAATAAACAAGAAACCCAGAATCTTAAAGTCTGGGAGAGGCCAGAACTTTCAGAAGGAGATGCTGCCTGTTTATCAGAAGTTATCATGCAGGCAATTGAAATGAGGATAGAAAAGTGTTCACTGGGTTTCATCATTTAAAGGTTGATCCAGCTTGACAACAGGTTTCCTCATCCAACTTGATGAGCATGGAAGTTAGTCTGAAAAAGACTGCAAAGTGCAGAAGTGGACAAAGTCAATTTAGACAACGTTTTAGTTAGATTTGCTAAGAAAGAAAGAGAAATTAAGATAGTCACTGGAAAGGAATTTGAAGTCAAGAAAAGAGCTTTTAGAAAGATGATTCTTTTGGAATCTGATTGTATCTATGAACTATATGCATAATTAAAAAGTTAAAACTAAAGAAATAAGCAATTAAGAAAAGCAGAGGAGATAGGCTAGAAAGGGCATGTGGGGGGGTTGCCATTGTCGGGGGAGGGACACTTTATTATAATAAGAGGGGAGAAGAAGATTAATTCAGACTCAACTTGATATTAGATTTGGTGATAGGAATGAAACAGGACTTTAATCTAGCGGTTTGTACTTTTTTAGGTATTGGATCAGTCAGGGTTTAGTGAAGGAAAGAGACATCACTTCGAAGGTTCACAGCAGAAGGAACACAACGCAGGGCGTTGGATACACAGGCGGTGGAGTTGCCGAGAACTCAGAGCAACTCTTGGACAACACAGAGATTATGCATAGCAGAGTCTCGTACACCCCTAGATTGGAAAACCACAGGGAGGAGGAGGGTTATGATTACAGGGCTGAGGTCACGCCACAGAAGCTGGAAACAGAGAAGCTGCCCAATGTGAGCTGGAGGAAATGCAGCTGCTGCCAGAGACCCCAAAACACAGGACCAGAGGAGAAGGATAGCCCTGGCTTCCTCCTTCCTGCGCTCATACCCTCCCTCCAGGGCCCCCCACCTGGCAAACCCAGCAGGCAACCAGGTGAGAGGGGAGCCTGGGAGGTACTGGCTTCACCAGCTATTTCTTTGCCAAAGAAAAGATCAGAGTGGAAATTAGGGAGAGGATGCAGCTGAGAGCAAACAGAGCACAGGCACCCACAGGTATAAAGTGATCTCATTGGTATAAACTGGAGAGAAGGAGAAATGGGGAGAAATGGGGAGTTTAAGGAGCAGGGAAAAGACATTATGTGGTCATTGTCAAACAAGTTGAGTGAGCTTAACAGAGATAAACACGAGGCTGAGTTTTAACTTAAATCATGCGAAATTGCCCTATTTGTAGGTCAAAAATATCTAATATTGGAAATATCATATGGTTACAACTAAGAGCAGTGTTTTTTACTTTAATGTAAGGAATATAACTATACAATTTGCGTATGTTAAGAGATAATTTGTATGGTTTACTGTTAGATGATACTTTTGTCGTTAATTTTTGACAGCGAGTTGTGCTATGATTTATCTAAGTTGGCAGGCCTCAAAGAATGACATTATTTTGCTAAATTGACTAAGTTTTAAGGTATGGTATTCACTTCATAAGTAGGAAATGGACATTTTATCAATATGGCTAGAAATAATTTGGTTACTGGGGAGACAAACTAATATAACTATCATCAACTGATACTGGTGTAGAATTAACACCTATTGATGTCTTTATCAATTTCTAATGGAAACTACAGTTTTCCAGTCACTGCACTACTCACATCCATTTTCTAGAGCACGGTGTTTCTCCTTTTTCTTCTCCAGGATGCCTGAGAATCTGCTTTGTTCATCAGAAGTTTGTTTAGTCCTAGTAAGCACAGAATTAAAGTAAAGTTAAGTGGATTAACTGTGGGGTGCTTATCAAGGCCAGAATCAAACCTGTTGAAATATCCTGTTCCTCCACATGGAAGTCCTGTTTTGTAATCTAGATTCCAGTGTCCTCACAGGCTCAGTACCACTGCAGCCAGTGCCCAATCTATACCATCACATTTTATCTCACTGATTCTACTGTTTCTTTCTGTTTCCCTCTCTTTCAACACATTGCTGACTGATGTAGTGTTAGACTGGTGTTTATTCCCATGGTTTGAGTCTTATTATGAGTCTAAGGTTTTGTGGTTCACTCCTCAAAAATCAGCTCTGTCTCCCTTATTTCTAAGTTCTTGGGTGGGAAGTGGGAAAAAAGGTAGGCAAGTCATTGTTACCTCCTGGTCCCACAAAAAGTCATTATTCACTAGAATCATTAAAGAGATATTAACAACAATGGACCCGTGTGTGTGTGTGTGTGTGTGTGTGTGTGTGTGTGTGTGTGTGTGATAGTTAAATCTGTTATGAGTTTTGGATCTCTACTGTCAAAAGATTTGATGAACTACTCATTTAATAAATAATCCTATCTCCCTCTGCAATGAATAAAAGCCTTTGTTCAGACCATTTAGATTCATTCCCAGAATTAAGGGTTATGATTCAGTGAAATATTTCACAATATTGTGCAGTGGAGCAGAATATGGCTAAAATTGCTAAAACATGTATGGCTGCTAAAAGTAAAACTACATATAGTTTGTCTTTGTAGAAACACCAAATAAACTCATGTCTTGCTATTCTAAAATGGGAAAGAACTATTTTTAGCTCTATCATCTTTCCAGATCATCACCTTACAATCCATTCATTCTTCAGTAAATTTAAATAGCAATAAGGTACAATGTAGCTTTCCAGTGAATGAACATGAAAAGATCTCCTTGATCAAGCTTTTTCTTTCTATGCTATTGAGCATAGCAATTTCATGGAAAGGGCTCATTAAAGTTAGAACTGAAAAAAAGACCCAATCATAATTTTTGAAACCAGGAGAATTCTAGAATAAAGCTTTTTGAACACGGCTTATAGATTTTCTCTTGTGGAAAGCCATATCATTTAGATCGGGAAAATGGTGGCTATATAATAAGATATTGATTTGTGAGATGATTAATTTCCAACTTTTAGTTTCTACCGATAAAATTGGAAACTAAAATGAGCAGATGGAGTTACAGAACAGCTTTTTCTTAGGAGTTACTTATTCCAACTAAAGAATGAATGAGAAATAATACTTGACTATGTCAATTTCATATATCTCTAAGAATTATTGTTTTCAAATCAATCTGGCATCCTTTTCCCCAGGAAATATCTGAGAGATAATACATGATTTATTGGCCCAAACATTTAGAAAAAGTTCTTTATAATTTTAGAAAAAAATTGAAAAAGAGCAGACTTAGATTAATTTCATGTTAGTATTATATTACACGAGATGAAGAACCAAGGCAATAGGCTTCTTAGTAACAATCACCATTGGGTTAAAACTTAATTTACTTTTAGTATTTTTTCTAAAGCCAAAAAACTTTTGAGAAAATGTGATAGATACGAATATGAAGTAATGGCACTGGCCAACAGAAAGATTATTCTTTCCTTATAAACATGTAATTCTTTAATGTCCATTTCATAAACTTTATACTCATAATTCTAAAAGTATGATCTACTAAGAATAACTAATTTAATAAGCTTTATATTTAATAAACTCTTGCAAAAATAAGGTAAACATTGATATCACAATAACTGCAAGTTATTTAATACTTGTACTAATGGCATTACGTTTGATTTATGTTAGATTACACAAAGAATTTCTCTAGTTTTTCAAAAATTAAAAGAAAAATAGCCATAAGCCGTGAAACTGAATCTTAAGCAATAAAATTCTTCCTGATAATCAGATAGTTAACTAGTAAAAACTGCAGTTTTTACATTAATGGAGTATATAACAAGATCTATTCTTGCATGTATTTATTCAAGAAATATTTATAGTGAATATGTGTGGGAGATTGTCAGACAACACAAATGAGTCATACTCAGATCCTGAGCTTATAGTCTAGTTAAGATATAATATGGCCATAAAAAACCATAATAGAAGGTACAAAGTGAGGGCAAGTGTCTGCCTAATTTCTGGCACTTTGAAATCATCCAATCTTCCTCAAAACCATTTTATAGTGAGCACATAAAAGCTACTAATACACAACAGTACCACTTGAAGCCTTTTTCCAAAATCCCCTTGCTTGGTATTTTCTCTGAGCTTTCCTTATTTCTGGCTGTGAATATAGGTTTTCAATACTCCATTTTGACTCCATGGTTTGACACACTACTTATCCTTCCTTTTCTAGCTTACTGACTTCAACGATCTACTTATACATGGCTTGGTTTGCCTCTTTCAATTTGCTCTCTGCAAAAACTCTGAGACGTTTCTATTACTCACCCTGGATATTTAAGCATGACTTAGTCAGAAGAGGCGAAGGAGTTTGAAAGAGATAAAGAAAAAGTTGGAAGGAAGTGTTATTAGAGGAAGCTGCCTAGAAAGGGGAGTACAGTAGATTCTCTAATTCATATTTAGCTGTGTTCTATAAAGTCACTGTGATACTGAATTTGCAAATAACAAACCATTGCTTCTAGGGGAATACTGAGTCTGAGCATCTGGTCACAACATTTTTATCAACCAATACATCACCTTGTTTTATGTGTATTTCTGTTTAAAGACACCTTATTTAATACATAAGAATTTAAAACTAGATGGACCTGTTCAATTGTCGATTCATTAACATTAAACTCATGACCAAAAGCATATAACTCACGCCTGAACAAAGCTTATCCAACACACATATTTTCTCCATAAGGCACATCCTAGCCTTCTTGCAATTAGAAACACCAGACAGCACTTCAGCACTACACTTGGGGGCTATTTTAAAGAGTGAATTCACCCCCAGCCCCCAAACACACACACAAATGTGAAAATGTGGTACTAAATATACTATGAAAAGGACGATTGTTTATAGTAGGAGAGGCGAAATAAGAAGACAGAGCACCACCTTTCTTCTACCTCAGGTAGGAACGCGGTTGTTGGGGAACTCAACGGGAATTCTTTTTGCCGTTCTGCTTACATTTGAAAATGACTTTGAGAGTTCCATGAGTATTGATTTGTGGATTACAAATAACTTTTAGAGGGTAGGCAAATTTCCAAATATGAAATCTGCAAATAATGGGGATCTCCTGTGTTTGTCCAGGGCCATGAACTTTGGGTAGGATTTCAAGATGGACTGTTGAGAAGGAAGGGAATTCCGTAAGAGACAGTGGTATCAGTAAAGGTATGACCATGGGAGAGCACATGGCTAGAGTTCCTGGAGTTCACTTTGGACAGAAACTAGGAATAAGAATGGCAGATCAGGTTAGGGATAGAGAATAGAAGACATTAAGGTCTTGGGGAATTTGGATTCTGCACTTAGGCTGAGAGTTTCAAACATTTTATGTGGATTCAGAACCCTCTGTTCATCAGAAATCCCACATTACAATGTGTAAACAAGGAACAGTGTAGTTACAGAATGCATTTGGGGTTTTGTAACAGTCAAAGACTATAAGGAATGGTAAAAACGCTGCAAGTATTTACATCAGTGTGAACACAGAACGTGGTGCAGGAATTTGGTCCACAAATGATGAAAATTTGAGAATCAAAGAAAGGATGGAAGGCATGAGGAAGCTATTTGGAAACCATGACCACCTCTAGGACAAAGGGCCAGAGGAGAAAGGAAGAAGGTGATATTGTTTGTACCAGGAAGCCAGCACTGGAAGGAGAATTTGAAACTAGGGGGACCTGTTCAATGGGACTTGGAACTAAAAAAAGATATCTTTGCAGTAGACTTTGCCCATGCCAGGAGATTCCTACCAATTCTTCCCGTAGGCTAAACACTGCCAGAAGGCAGCTGACTTTGAAGTCTAGGAACTGCTTCCTATTCAATGGCAGTGGGGTGGTATATGGAAGCCAACAGAGGGGGAGAAGCATGAGAAATTGTTCCAAGAATAAACAGGTTGGGCACCAGTATGGAGCTGAGCCATACACATCCCATCTCTCTTCAGTTTAAATACAGCTAGTGTAGAAAACCTCTACATTAAGCAATGCAGAATCGTTGACATATTTTAGTATGTAGAGTAACATGATTCATCTGTCCAGTGATAAAGTACTATGTGAGAATAACCAAAAGAGATCAAGGGGAAAATATATGTATACTTGTGTATATAGTTATGAGCCCAGAATTAGAAATTTAAATCATGGTTCATTTGGTCAAAAGTTCACCAAATATAAGTTGCTCTCAAAGTAAAAAAGATAATTGAAGCTATTCAATTAAAAAAAAAAAAAGAGTAGATCTTTACAGTACTAGTTAACTGAACTTTTACTGAAATATTAAAAGCTTAGGTTTCAAAATACTGTATCAGGTTGGGTAAAATTGTGAATATTTTTCTAAAGTGCATTTCGTAATTACAAATATACAATTTAACTGTCATTTATTGTGCACCTTTTTTGTTGGCTAAAGGCTTCCTAGCTTTTGCAATTTGTTACATGTCAAAGTACTTTTCCCAATATAGTATGTTTGTCATGTCTAAACAATATGTTTATTTTCTGCTTAAAGAGTCTTCCAAACTGGCTTTAAAAATATCAATAGACAGCTATATTCCAAAAGTAATATATATATTTTTTACTTGCAATAAGACTAGGAAATATTCCTTTAAAAATAATTCTAAAAATATAATTAATTAGACAGCTTTAAACTGGATTTTTAAATTCTTTTTAAAGTATTTTAGAAGTATTTTGTATTAGAAGTCTTTCTTCAAGAAGGACAGAGCATGCTAGAAAGTTAGCTTCAGGAGAGAGGATATGGTTTATCTCTACTTATAGCCAGACTTTGACAATTATCTTCAGAATAGTTTCCCAATTAACTAACTACTTTTTTTAGAATCAAACTTCCAGTCTCAAGGCAATTGATTTACTAGCCAAATGGAAAAATTAAAGCCAACTACAAACAACGCCTTATGATTTAATAGGTTCATTTATTTTAATTTCTTGCGACAGCAGATTAGTGCCGTCTGAATATCAGGAATAATCATAGCTTCAAATTTCTCATCCAAATTTCTCATCTTAGTTGACAACCTTATAAGCATTGAATTGAAAAGTTGGGGGGGGGGTGTTTATTTCCAATGTAGGGAACTTAACAGACTAAAAGTTACAGTGGTCACAGCCTGGTGAGCCTCCCTGGTGGTAGCAGCCTTGCACGTGACTTTTACCTTCTCCAGGACAAAGTAGACTTACCCTGAAACTAGAAAGCATGTGGAAGATCACGTAGTGACCATATTGTTTGTGGAAACCTAGATATTATTTCACATCAACATTTTGTTTCTGACCAAAATGTACAAGATGTAGAACTGTGCTTAGAAATGGGTCTAGGTGGGTGAAAGAAGATGAAAGGAATTTGTTCTTCTGCCTTCTTCACATTCTATATAAAAAGGGGGAGCCAAAGACTACCTCCTTCTGTGAGTCATTAGGATTCAGGAACAAACAAGATTCAGGACATTCATCCAGGGTTTGCTTACTCAAATTCACCTCACATATAGCATCCATTTGTCCTAGGAATTACAGACAGCTATGCATCAAGTACAACCAAATTGCTTTTTATGGTCAACTATCACCATGTTTTCTCCATTCATCTTGTGGAATAGCAATGATTATAGAGTTTGATAGAGCATTTTATTATTAATAAAACTTGTACATATGTACATACAATTTTGGGTTCTAAATGTGAACCATAATACAGTTATTTTTTCAAATTAGCTGTCAAGCAAGATTCTTTGTCTTGTAGTAGAACTTTAATAAATATTAGTTTATTTGATTATTTGAATTCCATTACCAGATAAGTTAAATTTCAGATTTAGGTTTAAATACTTTATTTTTAAAAGTACCATATATCTCAAGATTTAGAGGATAAAGCAAAATTAGTTAATTTATGTATGCCACCTCTCCTGTCAAAAGTTGAATGAAAATTAATAAACTCAAACTAGATGATTTTAGGTAATTAAAAGTCTTTGATTTCTAAAAATGAAAAATGTTCCTTTATAAAAATAAAGTATTATTGCCCTTCATATGATTCTATTTGATCAAATAATTTATAATGAATGAAATTGGTATTTTTTCCATTTATCAACTGCTTAAAGGATACATATATCAGTATTTTTGAGCCTGACATATCATTTCCCCTCAATTAATTGTATCCCAACCAACTTGCTTTCAGTTTTATAAGGGACTAGATTAATATTTTTATCACCTCCCTCAAATCAAAGCTTTGATATATCATCCTTATAGCAACTAACATCCCTGAAATTTGATCTATTTTGAGTGTTCATATGGCATGTAGCATTTAAATGTACTCCTATTTGGACACAAGTCTATGGACTAGAATCACTAGATGATAACTTAGAATCTAAAAGATATTTAATCGTTTCACAGTTAGAACGAAGTGGTAGATTTGGCAACTTTATGGAATAGAGTGTTACTGACAGCCAACCCAAACAACGAATACTTCTAATACTTAAAAATCAGTAAATATTAATATTATTTTTATTTGCTTCTATTTAGATGCTATCATACTAGAGTTCTATTAGAAATAGATGTCTGGGGAAAGGAGCGGTAGGGATAAATTAGGAGGTTGGGATTAACATATACACACTCCTATATATAAAATAGATAACCAACAAAGACCTACTGTATAGCACAGGGAACTATACTCAATATTTTGTAATAACCTATAAGGGAAAAGAATATATATGTATTTGAATATATATATATCTGAATCACTTTGCTGTACACCTGAAACTAACAGCATTGTAAATCAACTGTACTTCAATTAAAAAAAATAAATAGATGTCTGGGCATGTGGTACTAATCCATTGTCAGCAACACATGGAGTATATGCCCAAATTGAAATTGACATTAGGATGTGGACATGTTTGAGGGGCTGTTACCAGGCTATCCCAGGTACTATACATTCTGGGAAAGTTGGTTTAAAATGTCCCTGTATTTCTGTGTGCATTGATTAATTGATACTAAAATTTAAACATTTACTTTAAAAATATTTATGGGGAGAAACAATGGTCCACACCCTAAGCTGTGAAGAGCTTACCTTACATGGCAAAAGAGAATTTGCAGATATGATTAAGGTTCATCCTGGAAAATCTAGGTGGATCCAGTGGAATCACTGAGTCCTTGAAAGTGAAGGACATTTTCCAGCTGTGGTCAGAGGGAGCTGTCAGCATGAGAAGAATTTGACATCTCATTGCTGTTTTTTTGTTTTTTGTTTTTTCATGGAAAGGCATTTTATTTTAAATATATGTAGGGTGCTATGTGCAAAAATTAAGAGAGAGTCCTCTAAAGGCTGGAAAAGGCAGGGAAACAGATTCTCTCCTAGATCCTATAGAAGGGAAGGCAGCTTAGCTAACAGTTTGATTTTAGCCCAATGAGACCTGTATTAGACTACTGACTTACAGAAATGTAAGATAATATATTTGTGCTGTTTATGGTCACTAAATTTGTGGTAATTTATAAATCGCAGCAATAGAAAACAATATGTCTGAATCCAATTCATTACTAATTCATTTCATGTTCCCATAGCCACAAAATTTCATCAGAAAGGAAATTTCAAAAACTTAAGATCATGTTTTATCATTAAAAAAAAAGCCTGACTGAGGTTAAAAGAGAAAATTTTTCTGGAACACAGGTCTCTTCCAGTATTTAATCCATTATGCCAGCCTGACCTTCCTTTCATATTATCTCAAATATTTTACTCTATCTTTATCTTGAAAACATGAGCTATTTTTATATGAGATCATTATTTTCAAAGGAGACAGGAAGTTGTGGCTACATCTATGCTCCTGGTGGCAGGAATCCAAGATTTGTGATCACCATTTATCACTGTGATTTGCATATTTGCTTCTATTCTTCCCAGCTAAACTAAGGTTCAGGAAGGCTGAGGTCGGCTATCTTATCTATCTTTAACTGCCTCCCTCACTCCTCTACTCTGGCTTCCAACACAGTGCCTGGTACTAGGAAGGCATTCATTACATACTTGTTGAATGAAAACAAAAATGTGCCACAAAATATCTTTTCATTTTTATTGGAGTATAGTTGATTTACAATGTTGTGTTAGTTTCAGGTGTGCAGCAAAGAGAATCAGCTCTGTGTGTGTGTGTGTGTGTGTGTATACACACACATTCTTTTTCAGATTCTTTTCCCATATATGTTATTACAGAATAAATTCTTTTTTGTAAGGAAGAAAGCGACATCATTTAATATCCACAAAATAACCTCTGTTAACATTTTGGTGATATTTATGTATCTATAACAGAAAATAAAATCTGAATGTACAGTTGTCCCTTGGTATCCATGGGGGATTGGTTCCAGGATACCAATGAGGATACCAAAATCTAAGAATGCTAAAGTCCCTTATATAAAATGGCATAGTAATAGAATCAAAGATATAGAGAACAAACTAGTGATTACCAGTGGTGTTGGTGGTGGGGCAATATAGAGATAGGGGAGTAAGAGGTACAAACTATTAGGTATAAAATAAGCCAAAAAGATATATTGTACAACGTGGGGAATATAGCCAATGTTTTATAATAACTATAAATGGAGTATAATCTTTAAAACTCATGAATCACTATATTGTACACCTGTAACTTATATAATATTGTAAAGCAACTGTATTTTTTCAATAAAATATAGTTCAATTTTTTCAATAAAAATTTTTAAAAATTAAAAAATTTAAATGGCATTGTATTTGCTTACAACTTGCCCACATCCTCCCATATACTTTGTCATCTCTAGATTATTTATAATACCTTAAAGAATGTAAATGCTATGTAAATAGTTGCCTGGCTGAGAGGCAAATTCAAATTTTGCTTTCTGGAACTTTCTGGAATTTTTTTTCTGAATATTTTCAGTTTAGTTGAATCCATGGATGCAGAACCCATGGATATGCAGGGCTGATTGCATACATGCTGTAAGCAGTCAAGACCAGGACAACTGTGTCCTGTCCTAGGCTCAGTAGCTAGATGACTGTACAAACACGGATCATGATTTCACAGTTCCAACCTAGCGGTGATTTGTGATGTCTGGAAATTATATTTTATATAACCCATGGATAATCAGCAATATGGCATTGATGATGAAGTGAAAAAAAAATGCCAAGGACTGGGAAGGTAGAGCTGGGTGATATGGCTGAACAAAGCAATGTCTGAATACAGAGTAATTGATCATGCTGGAATTTCTGAACCATATGCGTGGATTATAAGGGTTTTTCATTCAGTGGACTAAGCTACACTCAAGAATTTCACTCACTGAGCATGTATTTGTCAAAATCATTTTTTATCTGTCTTTGAAACCTGATTTCTTTGCACTTATTTCTCACATACACATGCAATTTAAGCAAGTTTTCTGTGGTAGAATATTCATTATGTCCAGTCTCCACACAGTCACCCATGGGTCTCATTCACACAATGTCACAAACAAAATATTGGCAAAATTTGATTTCAAAAGTTGACGTAAGAGGTCTCAAACTAAGAAGTGTAAGTATGAGATCTTGCATCTCAGAGTGGCCTAACATCAGTCATCCACCAATGGCAACAAACATAGGGCCCTTTGGGGTTATTTAAGCAGCTGGGTTGTCTAAAGCCAGGAGGAAGGAAAAGAGGTAGAGAGGTAACCATCCACAGAGATAATATGCTAAGAGTGTTGAACAAGGCAAAGATGAGGAAAAGTTCAAAAGCTCTAGTTGGAAACCTAAATTTTACAAATATATGATTAAGGAGAAGAAGAAATGAATGTACTTTATTATGGTCCAAACACAGGGAATTTTGAGCTGCGAGCAGATTCCCTGAATGTGGAAACATAGCAAGTTGGGACTTGACCAAGTTTGCCCTTGCTGAAGTCACAATCCTAGACATCACCAGTGCTAGGACGGCTACAGAATAATTGAGTGAGTCAATACATCCTGCCCTATCCTGATGAACGTGAATGCAATAAGGCAGGAACAAAATGAATTACCCAAGGAGAGACTGAATACATGCTTGTGTTATGACCTCAAAGGTGTATTAACTCATTCTTTGTAACACTTCTGTCATAACATTTTGTGTTAAGTCTTGAAGGATGACTCAGGACTCTGGTCGGCCACAGTACATCATTACACTGATGATAGCCTACTTAATTAAAAAAAAGGGTGAAGTAGACTCTCGATATAGTATTGACCTGTCTCCACAGCTTTGGCTAGGAAATTAACCCCCGTTAAATGTAAGGCTCAAATCAAGCTGATGAATCTCTATGAATACACTGACTGAGGTAAACATAAAATATTCTAGATCCAGTATACTCATATCTGCTAGAAATCACTCACTCCCTTCTCTTCCACAGAATCAGGAGACTATAGAGTCTATTGGGCCACTGAATTCTGTATAAGACATTGTTAGCATTTAGGAATATTTATATATATACATACGCATATGTATGTATGTAGGTATACACAATCAGCCCTCCATATATGTAGGTTCTGCATTCACAGATTCAACCAACCACAGATCAAAAATATTTAGAAAACAAATTTAAAATTTCCAGAAAGCAAAACTTGAATTTACAACTATTTCCATAGCACTTACAGCATATTAAGTATTATGAGTAATCTAGAGATGATTTAAAGTATACTGAGGATGCTGGTAGGTTGTATGCAAATACAGTGCCATTTTATGTAAGGGACTTGGGCACCCTTGGATTTTGGTATCTGCCAGGGTGCTGGAACCAATCCCCCATGGATACCAAGGTACACTTTTATATAACTGTAACTACAGTTGACCCTTGAACAATATGGGTTTGAAATGCATGGATCCACTTTTACTTGAATTCTTTTCAGTAGTATATGCTACAGTACTACATCATTTATGGTTGGTCAAATCCACTGATGTTCACAGATGTGGAGGAACTATGGATACAAAATAACTGAGGATATCAGAGGGCCAACTGTAAATTATACTTGAATTTTCAGTTGTGCAAAAGGTCAGTGCCCTGCATTGTTCAAGGGTCAACTGTGGAGACAGAAAGAAAAAATGTTGCTAACAGATCACTGGCAGTAATAGTGAGAGGAGTCACTCATATTTCTACCCCTTGATGCCTGAACCCATGAATGCTGTCTGGGGGAGAACTATCTTCAATGTTGATTTAGACCATACACTGACCACATGCTAGAAGATATTGCTCCAGCTCTGTAAGGTGTTGCCATCTGCCTGGCATTGTAACTGAGTCTTCAAAAGACCATCCACCATTCTATGAGTAGAGCTGCTTTGGTGTGATGGGGCAAGGTAAGACCAATGAATCCCATGAGGTTGAGCCTAATAGTGTACTTCATTTACTGTGAAATTAGTTTTTTGATCAAAAAGGATGTTGTATAGAATACCATAATAAGGCATTCTGTAAGCCCATGGACAGTAGTTTTGACAAATGCAATGTGCTCAGGAAAGATGAACCAAATCCAAGTTAAGTCTATTCTAGTAAGAGAAAAGTGTTTTCCCTTCCATGATGGGAATCCATTTAAATCAATCTGCTATCAGGTATTTGGCTGGGAGCTGGCTGATCCATCTGGGTAATGGTGCCATGATAGGAAGTTAGTGCTAATCTCTGCTGCTGGTAGATTAGGTATTCAGCAGTGGCTGTAGCCAGACCACCCTTGTTGAGTGGAAGTCCAGATTGCTGAGCCCATGCATAATCTCCCTCTATGCTGTGGTAGCCACTTATTCTTGAGTCTATTGGTCAGCTACAGGAGTAACTAGGGAACATGGCTGATCAATGTCCACAGAAGGAGACATCGTATTCACCTGAGTAAAATCCTCCTCTGCTGAGGTCACCCTTAGGTGAACATTCACAAGGGACACTAAATATTTACACTCTGTGTGCCATTCTGAGAGGTTTATCCACGTATCTTTTCCCTATACCTCCTTGTTGCTAATTTTCCAGCTATTCCTTCCAAGTCTCTAACTTTCCTGCCGGCTTATTAACCACAGCCTATAATTCAATGTATATTCATATCTCTGGCCATGTCTCCTTTGCAGGAAAACAGACAAGCAGATGCTCTGCTTGAAGCTCTTTTTAGTGAAGATATCTCTTCTCTCCTATACATCAAGGACAACTCAGAGTAGGACTGTAATGCTGCCACTGTCCACTTTTGGAAAGTTTTGGCAAATTGTATAGAGCCATCTATAAACTAAGCCTGAGTTCTTCCTTCCTCAGTCATTGCATATCAAGAATTCCTCATAAGGTGATAGGAGAATATGAAGAGAGATAAGGTAATGTATGTCGCAGAAATGGGGACCAGGAGTATCTGAGCCAATTCTTCAAGCAACTTACTTGTTTGTTCAAGACCTGCTTGAGCAGGTCTTTTATAGGCCACTTCATTTTGGTGAAGGAGAGCTGCTGTGCAAAACCGATGGCTCGGTGGAACAAATTCACATCAGGTTTACGATGGGAAGCTCTCATAGCCCCTTGGTCAAGCATTCGGTATCTACTAAGACCGATCTGCATAGTCAGCATTCACAGGTTCAGAAACAGGTGGAAATAGGACTGAGTCCTCTCACTGTTACCCCTAGTGACCCCCCTAGTAACACTTTTGTTTCCTATCTCTTCTGCTTTAAGCTCTGCTGATCTAGAAATCATCCTTCCAAAAGAGGGACTACTTCCACCAGCGGGCACAGCTGGCCAGTCTCAGACTCCTCTCATCAAGAAATGAAGCTCAGATTCTCCTCCTCTTCAACGTGAGTTGGACTTAGTGACTTGCTTTAGTTTGTAGAGTATAATGGAAATAATAATATGTCATTTCCAACATTAGGTTATAAAAAGACAAGCATCTGTCTGGGGAAACTCTTGCATGTTCCCTCTCTCTTTGATCACTTTCTCTTAGGAAGCCAGATGCCATATCACAAATACACTTATGGAGACTATGAGGAGACCCACGTGTGAGAAACTGAAGACATGTGTGATCTTGGACATGGATTCTTCCTCAGCTAGCTCTCAGATGAGACAGCAACCATTGCTGAAAACTTAGCAGTAACCCCAGGAGAGACTTTCAGCCAGAATGTCCCAGCTAAGCTGCCTCCAGGGCCCTGTTACACAGAAACTGCAAGATAAGTGTTTGTTGTTTTAAATCTAAATTTTGACATAACTTATTAGGTGCCACACTAATACCAACCAACATTAAAACTGACACAACCTATGTTCACGAGGGGTTGGAGCTTTGTGGCATTTGGTCTCCAGCTGTGGAGTAAAATGGAGAGCTATTATAAGGTTTTGAGCAGAATCATGACATAATCTGATTTATATTTAAAAATAATGATTCCTGAGATTAGAATAGGCTATAAGGGGCTAAACCAGGGAGATGTGTTAGGAAATTGTCATACTATATCCAGCAAAGACTATACTGTCTCAGGTGAGAGCGTTAACAGTTAATGTCGTGAGAAATCCTCAGACTTTGGATATTTTTGAAAGTACAACCAATAAGATTATCTAAGAGATTCTATGTGGGTTGAAAAAAGACAGGAATCAAAAGTGGCTCCATAGTTTCCCCTGAGCAACTGAGTAATTGGAGTTACCATCTACTGAGATGCAAGTGGAACACATACGCCAAATAGTCTGGCAGTTTTAACATTTGAGTTTGAGGCATTTGCTGGATGGACTTTCAAGCAAAACTATCAATCAGGCTCTTGGATATATGAGCCTAAAGTTTGGGTGAAATGTCTGAGTTGAAGGGATACACTTGGGAATTATTGGAAAATATTTAAAAGTGAAAGCCTTGGGGCTTGATCATCAAAAGAGTGGATGTAGGTAGAAAAGAAAAGGGCTGAGCCTTGGAATCCTCAAAAATTAAGGGACAGAGCAAAGTGGAGGAACCAGGAAAGGAGTATGAGAAAGAACAGCCAGTGAAATGGGAGGACCATTATCTATTTCATCTGGATTACTTTAACAACATCCCTCCCTTTCACACTCTCTCCCTTCCAATTCATATTCCGCAAAGCAGCAAGTGAGTTTTGTTGTAAATCACCCTCTAACATTTCCTTGCCTTAAATCCTTGTGTGTGTGGCTTTTTCTTGTACTTACAAGAATTGGTCTTGTACTGCCGAAGTATTCAAAAGCATTGGGAGTCAGTAAACTTTAGCCTGAATGGTTGCCTTTGGCTCTCCTGATTCTCATCTTTGATGCTCCTGATATTGAATGATCTGTTAAATTGAGCCCTTCTGCTTTTTTGTTCTGCATATTGCATGATTCACTTCATATTCAGAACACCAGCACTATAACTGACAGTTGCTTTAAGTGTAGCTCAACAGAAAAGAACTGAGTCCCTTTGAGTGACAGACTTGATTCCTTTTGATACACCTGCTAGGTGTTAGTCACTCTTCTGTGATGTGTGAAGAAGATCCCTTCAAAATAGGCCTACTAGCTCTCTTTCTATATCACAGCACTTAAAATTGATTGAATATTTATTGACTTATTTAGTACAGAAAATCATAAGCTAGTTTTCCAAATCAAGTTACCTATAGGTTGGTAGGTTACTAACACTTTTTATTTGAATAGTGCTTTATAATTAAAATTTTTTTTCCACAGAATTATTTATTGCCTTAGGTATTTTTATCAGTTAGATAAATAACTCTGTTTTGGACAATAAAGTCAACATAAAAGAAATATGTGTGCTTCTTCCTTTCTAGGAATTTATGTTTACTACTTTACTACTTTTCCCTCTTTTTATATTGTCTCGTTTGAAAAACGGCAAAACAATATTTTATTGAATTCAAGATATATGGTTAGTATGAGATACAAATTGAATTCTTTAACATAAGACTCCTTTGTTTGAGCTGAATGTGCTCACAGATGGTTATATGACCAGAAATGTCTTTTTGAACAGAAAAAAAATACGATCTTAACAACGATAGCGCCCTTAAAATTGATGTAGGACTTAGCAGACAGCAGTCGCTTAATGAAAATTGTGTGATGACTGCTCTGTGGAATACTTTAGCAGCCAGCAGAAGATACCTCTTTATGTTTTGCTTACAGCCTTTTCCTTTTCTTTTACAAATTTCTTTTTTGTTTGCTTGCATATAGATCCCTAATAGTAGTGAGGTCCCTTGCACAGCTATTGTTTTTATTTTCTTTCTGAAAATTGTTGTGTATCTTCAAGTAATCCAGGATGCAGGACAATTTTGTCCTGACCCTTCGGCAAGTCTGACTTCAATATTATATGGTATCTCCTTCCTCATTGTTCTCTCAGGCAATTATTGAAAACTCCATTTTCATTTTGCTTTATATCTTTTTTATACTTCCATTTGCTGTCATGTATTACTCACTTTTTAGAAGTGCCTTCACTTTATGAGGACAAACAGCTAGTGTTGCCTAACTCCATGCTTTGCTGTTTTGTTTACAGCATCCTTGAGGAATTTAAATATACTGATCTGCCTATATTTAAAAAAAAAAAAAGCATGTCAGATTTCATTCCTGATCTCCTGGTAAACAACCAGATACTCTCTTATTTCACTTTGAAAAAAAGAGCAAAGAAATGGATCTTTTCTGTGCTCTGATACCTCCAGGTTATCTGTGACTACAGCGTTTGATGGGCCTGTGATAGTTATGGAATAGTAGCTGCTCCATTTAGGAATAGCTCGTGGTTACGAATCCAGTTAGTGATTACATGTAGCTCATATTTTATTGGTTTAAAGGTAAACGATTTCTCTTCACTATGAAATGCCTTTTTAGGATGCTCTTTTCTTTCAAGGGGATACCTTTTATATTTGTGTATGGCTCTTCTTCATGTTTTTCATGCTTTTTTAAAATATAACTTTCAATGAAGTTGTTATATTAAAAGTCACCTCATCACTTAAGTACACATATAACTGTTCAAAAAATGCTTCTTTGAATGTTTCTCCATCATCTTTCCCCATACTCTGAAAATGCAAAAATAAACTTGCGATACCCCAAATCAGCTGCTTTTTAATGTATGTATGTAAGACTTATGTGTGTATATATGTGTTTTTCCTTCAAACTTAGATTTCTGAGTCTTTTTTGGCTCATGTTTTCTTTCTTTTTTTTGTAATTGAAGTATAGTTTATTTACAATGTTGTGTTAGTTTCTGGTGTACAGCAAAGTGATTCAGTTATACATATATATACATTCTTTTTAATATTCTTTTCCATTATGGTTTACAATGGGATATTGAATATAGTTCTCTGTGCTATACAGTAGACCCTTGATGTTCATCTATTTTATATATAGTAGTTTGTATCTTCTAATCCCAAACTCCTAATTTATCCATCCCCCATCTCCTTTCCCCTTTGGTAACCATAAGTTTGTTTTCTATGTCTGTGAGTCTGCTTCCATTTTGTAAATAAGTTCATTTGTATCATATTTTAGATTCCACATATTAATGATACCATATGGAATCTGTGTTACTTTGACTACTTCACTTAGTATGATAATCTCTAGGTCCATCCATGTTGCTATAAATGGCATTATTTCATTCTTTTTTATAGCTGAGTACTATTCCATTGTGTATATATACCACATTTTATCCTCATGATTTCTTTAGATTCAACAATCAATCAATCACCCAAACTTTGCCTGATGGCTCTTACTTCAGCCTTTCTGAGACCTATTTCTTTTTTTTCCCCCAAACCCAAATCTACTCCTTACATTCATGACCATCTACCTAATTGCTTACAGTTCATTCTTATTTCATAGTGATGCCCAGTTAAATTTGCTAAACAACTTCTCTGATCAGAATGGTCACTGGCCACCCATGAGCTATAAGATAAAGCTCATCTTTGCAAGGAAAGCCCCTGTATCTCCTGCAACTCTACATTCCACTATTTCACAGTAAAAATCCACAACTCCTACCAGGCTTGAGTCTTCACTGCCTTTCCTTATGTTTTCCCTTCCATATTCAAATCCTTGGAATTTATTCTTTTTCTCCACCTGTCTTGAAATTTTGTAGTATTTATTCTAAAATTAAAAAAAAAACTTTTATCAGAGTAATACACTACAAAAATAAAATATTGCTAAAGAATGTAGAATGTGAAAACAGCAACATCTTGTACTTCTCTACTTCGTCCAAAATACTGCTTAACAGCGTCACTCATTCTCAACTTGTATGGCTACTTTCCCTTTTATGTTTGCATTAATACATACCTCTGCAAAAGTATGTTAGGCGTTATCTTCTTATCTTTCATCTTAGTATGTGATAATGTGGCTCTCTTCTCTTCCCCAGTATATTTTTTGTACTGTTGAGTCTGGAATAAATTCTGCCTATGCCTCCTTTTTGTGTAGCTTTTAATTTTTTCCCCTAGAGTTAATGATTGTTTTATTTTTCATTTGACATTTTTAATGTACCCATTATTAGTTTTCCAAGCCTTAAAAAGCCCTGCCACCTGCCTATCTAAAGTTTTATTCCTGAGCTCCACCTTCCCAACTCCATCTCTCTTTCTTGGAATCATTATGCCTAGGGTCTTCTTTTCTTTAGTTCCAATCCGACTGGTTAATTTTTAGGCCTGCTCCACTGCCACCACCTTTGCCCCTGTGATAGATTCCTTTCTTGCTAAATCCCAAGTTCTATATCCCATTTTATGGTCCACACTGTCCGACACATTCTTAATAAAGAGAACATTAAAAAGTAAACATTATTGAGTCATCTTATATCTGGAATTTGCTTTACTCTATTTTATACTTGATTGATTGGCAGGTATAGAATTCTTAAGTTGAAAATAATTTCACTTAGACTTTTAAAATAATTCCTTTGTTATTGTATTCTTGCTTTCCTTTTGGCTGGTAAAACATTCATTGCTATTTGGACTACTGAGCTGAAATATGTGAACTACTTTTTTCTGTATAGAAGATCTAAGAGTTCTTTTTTAATCCTTGTATTCTAAATTACTCCATGATTTTCCTTGGCTTGTGTCTACTTCCCCCCATTTATTGTTCTAGATATCATTTAGCTCACTAAATGTAGAGTCTTGTGTCATTTAGTACCAAGCAATATTCTTATACTTTTATTTTTGCTATTTTCTTCTCTCTGTTCTCTGTCCTCATTTTCCCTGACATTGTCCTTTATCCTACCACTTAGTAAGTTGTTGGACCTCCTGAACTGATGACATAAATGTACTATTTTTGTTTCCTATTTTTAAAATCATACTTTTATTCTCTTTTTAGGATATGTCCTTTAGTTATTTTCCAGCAATAATGATGAAATATTTTTATCTATCGCTAAAATTTGGAAGAGTTCTTGTTTGTCATCTTATTGTTGTCTGCTTGTTCCTTATTTATAGCATTTTTGTTTCATAGATACACTATCTCACTTTATCTCTTGGCATCCTGTATTTTTCCCTCTGTCTCTTATTCATCTTTGCTTCAATCTCTCATTCACATTTGAAGTGTTTAAAAGAATTGTCTCATGGTCCTTGAATATCCAATCATAGTTACTAATTTAATAAATATTTATTGAGCATCTACTATGTGTCAAGGAACTCTGTTCTGTAAGACACTGATTAAATAGAAGACCAACAAAAGCAATGCCTTAGGATATTTTGTTGTTGTTAAAAAGCTAATTGGGGATTCTGTCTTCCAGTAATTGTGGAGTTTCTGTCATTGAACTAACTCTCCCACAAATAACGAATAACAATATTTAACGCTGAATATAACATAAAGAAATACTGAAAACATTGGAGAACCACCAAAATCAAGCAGAAACTGGAGATAATCTGATCATGGAAACAAGGGAGACACAATGGGGGAGAGTTTTACCCAAGTACTCTCACCAGCACCAGCTGATAAAGTTTAAACAGAAAGCTAAACTTTTATTGAATTTATTATGCAGAGTATAAGGTTCAGAGATGCCAGAATGACTAAAAATTGAAGGACACAACCTGAGAGAGACAGAGAGAGAGAGAGAGGGAGAGAGAGAGAGAGAGAGAGAGAGAGAGAACCCAAGGAGTCCTGAAATCTAAATACATATAAAATCTCCTCAAATTCTTTGCTAACTCCAAAACATTTTTCCTTGTACAAAAAAGACTCCAAGGAGCCCAGTAGGAAGCTACAGCTATAAAGTTGAGAGTGATTATCAGAGATTTTAACTACCCGCCAGCATATGGGTGACAGAGTTTTGAGTTGATGTCCTGCCAAATTAGAGAAACTCAGTAAATAATTTGTTTTCCACTGACACACAGAAGGGACACACTTTAAAATCAAAGGAATGCCAAAATGCATGCAAATGAATCACCTGTGTTGCACACATACTTTTTTTTTTTCTGTTCTTATATAAAAGCAGCCTCATCTCTTCCTACCAATCAGGTTCATTTACCTCTGATATTATGGTGATTTCTCTTCTTGCCTGCTGGTCCCTGGGTACAAGAAATCCAAAGTGCCCTCCTGGCAGCCAAATTGTAGTTCAATAGGATCCTTACTATGTTCCCTGGCAAGAGTGCACTCCCTTTGGCAACAAAATCTCTAAGCCTGAAGAGCACAGAATAATCAGGACGAGAGGCATAAGTTCCACTGTGAAGCATTGGGAGTGACGATAAGAAGGGCTATTCTTATTCTCATCTCCTTGTAATAATACATCTGAAATCATGTATCATTCCACTAAGGGCACAGAATCTAATGCTTTTTGAAGGATGACATCCCCTCTTCTCATATTATTATATGTCTGGGGCTTTAGCTATACCATTAGTAGACTTTTCTAGCATTCTATGAGGCTAGATGGTGCTGTATGTGTTGTAATCAGTGGATCCCATGGTTATGGGATGACACATACTTGGAATAGCTATCTATTCCTTTGAGGATAAACTACCTGTACTTCCAGGACAGAAGGGGTTTAATGCATTTGAATTGCCACCAAGTGCCCAGTTGGTGTCCTTGAGGAATTGTGTCATAAGTTGGATGCAATATTGGTCTTTATTGTTGACATATTAGACATTCATAGGCCTTAGTAAGAGTCCATGGTGTTGGGCTCATAGTAGCCTCTGTGCTACCATGGCACTACATTCATATGCCCCCCTCATGCCAGTTTGGGTCAATGATAAAGACTTGCTTACATCCACTGATCTATATCATTGTTTTGTGCTTCTTCAGCAGTGGATGCTTCCTGGTGGACATTAACACGTGACACAAAATCTTCACTTTTCATGACCCCCCCCCATATGTCCGCTCAAATGACTCTATTCCATACCTTCTTTTCTCCAATCATCTAGTCCTTTTTCTTTAAAGCCCCTAATCAGCATCCTGTGCGTATTCTCATATTAGTCCATTTCTCCTTCAGCCAAAGTAGATAACTAGGTGTAGACTTGCAGCTCTACTCATTAGAAAGATTTTTCCTCTCTACTGCCTTTCACAAATGCTTGTGAATGTGGATAGATTCAGCCCCTGTCTATTTTAGCTTTGGAACCATGTAAAACCCAACCCATCTATAAATTAAGTTGTTTTCTCTCCTCTTTAGCTGATCTTATGAAGAGTATTCATAGGACCTGTACCCTCAATGTGAACAAGGTGGTGAGTTTCAGAGTACAGTGGGCAGGGCCATCAATCAATTACCTTCCTGCAGCCAAAGATCTGATAGTTACCCCCCAAAACTTATAGTCACCAAAAATAACTGGAATAAATATTTAGATTCTGAAAGACAAAATGGGTATAATGGGTGATGAGATGGGTAATTTCAAGATCTTTGGAAACTATAAAAAGGAACTAAATGGAAATCATAGAACTGAAAAAATACACATCTAAAATAAAAATTTCACTGGATCATGTTTATAGCATATTGGATACAACAGAAAAAGAATCTGTAGTCTTGAAGACATGTCAATTAATTTCACCATATTGAAGCACTAAGAGGAAAAATTTTTTAAAATATATTGGCTAAAAATATTTCCAAATTTGTTTACAGAAGGCAACCTACAAATTCAGGAAGCCCAGTCAACTACAGATAGGATAAATATAAAGAAAACCATAGTAGGCGCAGCAGTCTAACCACTGAAATCCAAGGGAAAGAAACAAATGTTTAAAACAGCTAGAGACAAACACACACACACGCACACACACACATTGCACATGGGAAACAACAATATAAGAATGGCAACTGACTTTACATCAGAAAAATTTGAGGTCGGAAAACAATGACATGACTCCTTTAAAATGCCTGATGAAAAAAGAAAATACCTGCCAACCTAAAAATTCTGTATGTCAGGAAGCTATCTTGGAAAATATCTGGTAAGGTGAAGATATTATAAAAATATTTTCAGATAAACAAAGGTGGGATATTTTATTGCCAGTCGATAAACTTACCTAGGTTGAAGGAAAATGATACCAGATGGAAACTCAGATTTATAAAAAAGCAGAAAGAGCCCTCAAAATGTGAAATAAATAGATAAAATAAAAGGTCATCTTTCTTTTCTTAGATTCCTTAAAAGGCCATTGATTACTTAAAGAAAAATTATAGCAGTGTTTATGAGGTTTATAACATAAATAGAGGAAAAGTAAATCGTAACAATAGCACAAAGGATGGGAAGGAGTCTAAGTAGAATTATGTTTTTGTAAGTGTATTACATTATGCATGAAACAGTATAATATTAATTTGAAGTAGAATGAATTATTTTAAAGAAGCATATTGGAATTCTTAGAGATACTTACCTAAAAGTAATAAGACTTAAAGCATTAATGCAGGAGATAGAATAGAATACCAAAATGTTTGATCATTCCAGAAGAAGATAGGAAAGGAGAAACAAATAAAGAAAAACCAAAAGCGTAAGTGGAAAACAGGTATCAAGAAGGTAATTGGATCAAAAAATCCAATCAAAAGGTAGAAACTGTCAGGCTGGATTAAAAAAATAGAAAGTTACAACTCTATGCTGTTTACAAGGTATACTGTATATACTAAGACACAGACAGCTTTGAAGACATACCACCCACAAAACATGCCAGGAAGACACTAAACATAATAAAGCTTGTATAAGCTATGTTAATATCAGACCCAGTAGACTTCAAACAAGAGCCTTACTAGAAATAAAGAAGGCCCTCTCTCTCATACTGATGAAAATGGCACAGCAGAATGATTATAATCTACAATACTGAATCATATACTTCAAGATTTTTAAGAAACTGGATTTTAAAATTCTCAACACAAAAAAAGAAATGCTAATTATGTGAGGAGATAGAAGTATTAGCTAAAGCTATGGTAATCCTATTGCAACATATAAATATATCAAACCAAAATGTTGTACACCTTAAACCTTCCTTTTTTTGTTGTTTGTTTTTGTTTTTGTTTTTGGCTGCGCCTCATGGCTTGTGGGATCTTAGTTCCTCAACCAGGGATTGAACACAGGCCCTCCACAGTGAAAGCCCAGAGTCCTAACCACCAGACCACCAGAGAATTCCCCTGTACACTTTAAATGTATACAATGTTATATGCAAGTTATAACTCAAATAAAAAAATCAATGAATCAAGAAGATATTAGAATCCTAGACGTACTGACAGCAGATAATAGAGAAATATGCGAATATAGTTGAAGATTTTAACCTCTGTTTTTCAGTAATTGATAGAACAGCCAGTAAGGATGTAATAGTAAATACACGGAAGATTGGTACAACTGCAACTAAGCAGGACCCTGTGGGACCTTCCTGGAGGATACCCCTCTCCACCATGTTCTCCACCTGCCTCTTGTCTGTAGAAAAATTTTAGCCTCCTAGCCCTTCCCCGAGTTCCAAAGAGTAAATTTAATTGGAGAAGTGAGAAAAATGCAGAAAGAAAGGAAAACAGCCAAACAAAACCAAAGAATAATAGTGTAGCCATTAAACAAAGTCAAGGGCCTTTACTTCTCAAGGGCTATAGATAATATTCTGAGTTATGTCCTTTGAGGTATTTTGCAGATACTGAAACCTCTACCAAGTGAAAGAAGTTAACTATATGCTGCCCACAAGCAGGTAGACCCCAGACTGGTTGGAACCAGAAGACTGATGATGTTGACTCCCAATTACCTCACCACCAACCAATCAGAAGAATGTTCGCAAGCTGATCACACACTCCACAACTCCCCTTCCTCACGCTGTCTTTAAAAATTTTTCTCTGACAGCCTTCAGAGAGTTTGAGCCTTTTAAGTATGAGCTATCTGTACTCCTTGCTTGGTGCCCTGCAATAAACGCTGCATTTTCCTTCACCAAAACCCAGTGTTAGTAGATTCATTTTACTGTGCATGGGCAAGTAGACCTAAGTGTGGTTCGGTAACACAACCTTTCAAACAACTTAACCTGACATTTTTAGTCCATGACATCAAAGTAGTTGATTATTTGAATCTCTTGGGGCCAGGTGCATTTTGGGACCTAGCATTATTTGCATTTTTAGAAAGGTTACTTAGTACACGTAATATTCAGGTCCACTATATTTTACCCATAACTATCCAAAAAACTTTGAAAACTAAAATTTTGGTAATCTAGCAGCCAAAGCTAGTTTGGTAGCAGAATTTGACTTGACTTGAGACATGATTTGTGCTTCAGCTTCCTCTTAGCCATAGGTGATGCTGCAATTCACTGATGTTTTATTTTATAGTTTTGTATAATTGATGACACTATGAAAAGCTTGAAATAGCTAAAGATGCCCCTGTAGGTAACAGAAATAGAAAAGGAGGCATCTGCCAGTAGTTAGAGGCCAGAAAGTGAGGATATTGAAAAAACTTCAAAACAAGCATGCGGTTGAAGAGTTTAAAGGATTTCCTGATACTACTGAAAAGACAATATTAAATCTTATTAGTTCACCACATATGCATCAGTAAAAGTGCAATTAAGCCAGAGAAAGCTCAGCATTGGGGAAATGCTGAACATTAACAATGATGTGCCTATTGTGCATTCCTTCAAGGGAAAATTATGAGATGGGAATATTGCTGAAATTGTTATAGTGAAACAGGGGGATAATTGAGAAGATGATGCTTACTTTGTGAAAAAAATTTTTCTGGATGATATGGTGAAACTGTATTATCAGTTAATTGCTGGCCTTGAGCAAAACACAAGAGGTCAGAACAGTTGAATCAATTAAAGAAAAGCTGCTTGGAAAGATACCCATGTTAATAGCCCAGATGACACTGAAAGGCTTTAAAAAGCTATGGTCCTTGAAAATATTCTACGAAAGAAGCCAATCACAAAAGACCACATACTTTATTATTCCATTCCTATGAAAACCAAGAATAGAGAAATCTGTAGAGACAGAAAGTAGATTCTTGGCTGCCTAGCGCTTAGGTGAGATGGGGATTTAGGGGTGATAGCTAAAGTGTTCAGTTTCTTTCTGACATGATGAAAATATTGTAAAATGGACTGTGATGATGATTGTACATATCTGTGAATATATAAAAATTCATATTGAATTGCACATTTTAAATGAGTGAATTGTACAATTGTGACTATCTCAACAAAGCTGTTAAAAAAAAGTCTAAGTCATAGTTCATCTCTGAAGAATCCCTCCTTTGACATCTCAGAGGTCCAATTCCCACAAAATGATAATAAAAGTAGTATATAATTTCTCCAAGATTCTCACACAGATTTAATAGTCATTTATTGCATATACAGATCCAGCAATTTAACTGGGCTTGAAATTGTGTATGCTTGAAGTTTGGTTTTATTTTAAAAAGTCAATACAAAATTATTCAGAGACTATATTTACTCTGTTATCTGATTTACCATTTAATTTACTTTTTATTACTATATAAACTGAGATACTATTAATAGTCTTTAATTATTCCACTTAGAGTGAATATTCATATATTGTGCTTCAGCAATTCAGACAATGATTGCAGGGTGCCTGTCCAGACTGTGGGTTTTATATAATAAACTGTACACATACATAGCCCCTATAAGATTCTGAGTTTTTTTTTTTATTAGAGTATAGTTGCCTTGCAATATTGCGTTAGTTTCTACTGTACAGCAAAGTGAATCAGCTATACATATATATATATATCCCCTCTTTTTTGGATTTCCTTCTCATTTAGGTCACCACAGAGCATTGAGTAGAGTTCCCTGTGCTAGACAGTAGGTTCTCATTAGTTATCTATTTTATACATGGTATCAATTCTGAGTTTTGAAAGGATATCTGGCTCCAGATTGTATAAGAGATTATGGGCCTGTGTTATACAACATCTCCATAGAGTTCCAGGACAGAAGCCTCTAACCAGTAGCTCTATAGATCACTTCACTTCACTTCAGGTCATATTTTGCCAACAAATGAGTTTGTACCAAATTATGTTTTTAATGTTTTTCAGAACTTTCATATTTCAGAAATGCAGAAAAAGAATTATTAATTGCTGCTTAGAACAGAGTGGTAGTTTATATCAAAATGCTTACCAATAGATATCTATGTTTATAATTTTATATTTTCTGGTAGCCATATTAAGAAAAAAAGAAGAAAAACAGGAGAAATTAAATTTAGTGATAGTTTCATTTAACCCAGTATATTAAAAATATTATAATGTTAACATGTAATCGACACAAAAATTGTTGAGATATTTTATATTCTTTTTTTATCTTGTGCCTTTTAAATCTTGTGTAATTTTTTGCCCTTACAGGGCAACTCAATTTAGACTAGCCACATTTCAAACGTTCAAGAGCTATATATGGCTAGCAGCTCCCCTACTGGACAGTGCAGATCTATGTAACTAGAGATGTATGTAGTGTAGCATGGTGTCTACATTGGTGAAAAACCTCAAGTTCTACAAAATCACACAGTAAAAATAACAGGGCCAATGGAAAAAATAAGGATGGAACATGTCACTCAAAACCTATGCAAACTTTGGTAAAGTGAACCATAGTAAATCAGTAATTTGGATCTGGAAAAATAACATGAAATATTTGGACAGACAGCTCAGATTCCAGAATGAATTTTGGAAATTTAGAGGGGTTATACTGGCACTATTTTACATAGAATAGAGCATGTGTTGCCAAGACATTACAGATGGAAGTATGCTGTTAGATGTAGGCATTGGTTTTTGTTTATTTGTTTGTTTGCTGGGGGAAGCTGTGGATGCACACATTTGCAGTTTGTTGGGAGTTTTTGTTTTTGTTTTTTTTAAATCATGAATTCATGTTGACTTTTGTCAACTGCTTTCTTCTGCATCAAATGAAATGATCATATGATTCCTCTAACTAAATTGATTGTTTTTGAATGATGAACCAATCTTACCGTTTGGGATAAATCCCATGTGATCTTGTATTTATCTTTTAATATATTGCTGAATTCAACTTACTAACATTTTGTTGAGGAATTTTTCTTTTATGTCCATGAAAGGTATTGGTCTTTTGTTTTTATTTCTTGTAATGTCTTTGTCTGGGTTTGATATGCGAGTGATGTAGACTGCATTAATTTTTTTTTTATTTTCTGGAAGAGATTTTGTAAAATTGGTATTATTCCTCCCTAAATTGTTGGCAGAAGTTGTCATTGAAGATATCAGGATTTGCAGGGACTGGGGTGTGAGGAAAATGGGGAGCTGTTGGTCACAGGATATAAACTTTCAATTATAAAATGAATAAGTTCTGGGGATCTAATGTATAGCATGGTGACTGTAGTTACCACTACTGTATTACATGCTTGAAAGTTGCTAAGAAAGTAGACTTTAAGTATTCTTACCACACACATACACACACACAGAATTGCAATTATGTGAGGTGAAGGATGTGTTGACTGACCTTATTGTGGTAATAATTTTATAAGTGTGTATAGCAAATATTGTATTATACACCTAAAATTTGCACAATGTTATATGCTAATAATATCTCAATAAAGCCAAAAAAAAAAATACATCAGGGCCTGAAGTGTTCTTTGATGGAATGTTTATCTGTTTCTTCTTAGGGGAACTTTGATAGTTTGTGTCTTTCTAGAAATTATTCCATTTTATCTAAGTTGTACATCCCACATTATTTATCTCAGTATTGAGCTTATGTTTATTTCTTTTTTTAAAATAATGTTATCTATTCTTTAATTTTTTTTTTTTTTGGCTGCATCGGGTCTTAGTGCGGCATACAGGATTTTTCATTGCTGTACGCAGCCCTGTCTCTAGTTGTGGTGTGCGGGCTCCAGAGCGTGTGGACTCTGTAATTTGTGGCACACAGGCTCTCTTGTTGAGGTGCGAGGGCTCAGTAGTTGTGGTGCGCAGGCTTAGTTGCCCCGCAGCATGTGGTATCTTAGTTCCAACCAGGGATCCAACCCATGTTCCCCGCATTGCAGGATGGATTCTTTTACTGCTGGATCACCAGGGAAGTCCTTATGTCTATTTCTTAAATGTCCTCTTTAAAATTACAAACAGACAAAAGAAATATTTTTTGTAGAATATCTAGTTTATATCAATGTATATGATGATAATTAAAATACATATTTCTCTTCAGTGTGCTGACCTGAAACACGTAGACTGCCAGACATTTCTCCAGCAAAGATAGGTTTATTCAGGACCAGTGAGCAAATGTAACTCAAGGTCTGCAGCCATGGTGAACCATGTGCAAGTGCTCACATATCAAGGGAAAGAGAACACTTTCATAGAGAGGAAAATAAATTTGGGAAGAAGGGATATAGTAAACAAAAAGCCCATGACTTTTCACTGGCTGAGTCCTTACCAGGAAAGAAGAGGAATCACAAGGTGTGAGAGCTCCCGCTTCTGGTCTTCCAGCTCCAATTAAATAAGATTTCTGTTTATTAATTTTTTACAAGTGTATAAATATTTTTTCATAATTAATCTTATTTAACAGGTTACATTAGTTAAATATGGTTTTACGTCAAATTATAAAGTATCCTGTTATTATTTCTTTTCTTCCTTTTTTTCTTTAAATCAAATGTCTTTAAATTGCACAACAATTTTCTCACCAAGCATATGCATAACTTAAAAAAATCTATTTTATTTACTTTTTCTGCCATCCAGGGTAAAATGTTAATATAAGCTATTTTTTAAAATATCTTGGTTAGAAGTGATTATGGGTGTATCACCTACATCCTAGTAACAGAGGCTGATTTAAATATATCAAGAGGATGGATTATAATTTTCACTTTTATTCTCTCCTTAAAATTTAAGTTACCATTTGTAGTCTTTACATCATCATCTGTGCTACCATCATATAACCAAATATATGTTGTTATAAATTGTAGGCTTGCATTAAAATTGTTCATCAATAGTAAATTTCAGCATTGAGCAACGTATGCCACAGCTTCACTGATTTAAGTTGTTTGGAAAGTTATTAATTTATTCAGCAATTCTTATTTACCAGATTTATGTTAGCCTGGTGGTGAGAAGTCATTGGTGGTCCATAGCAGGTAAGGTTTTTCTAACTATATAGCACTTACAGTGTATTGGTGAAGCCAATCAGTATTCAAATATTCACATCAATAAATGTACTGTTGTTATGCTGAAAAATCCAGTGAAAGAGACAAATATGTTGCCATAAGGCCCCATAACAGGAGGATTTCACTTGGTCAAGGAATTGAGAAGCAGCTTTTCTAAAGAAGTGACACTAGAATGAGATTTAAGGAGTGATGAGAACTTAAATGGATAATGAGGGGATGTAATTTCTGGGTAGAAAATCCAGCATATGCTAAGGACCTGTGTCTGGAGAAACTGTACTGTGTGAAGGGGCCCTGGTGGCCTGCTTAGGTGAAATATTGTCATAAGAGGAAGCAGAGTGAGATGTCAAGAGGGGCCACACTCTTCAGAGACTTGCAGATCAGGACAAGTTTTGCCTTTATTCTCAGCACTGTGGGGCTGGCGTTCCCCAACCCCTAACAACGAGAAGCCATTAAATTAGGTTATAATATAATCAGATTTTTGAGAAGTTTACTTTGGACATTTGTGTGGGGAACAGGTGAAGACAGAGTAAATGCAGGAAGGCCAATGCAGCAGGAGAGTGAGGATGGTAGCTTGGTCTGAATAAGGATGGCATTGGGAGATAGAAGTGGGAGGATTTGAAAGATATTCTGCAGAGAATGTCCATCACTTTGAAATTGGTAGAATATACATGTTGACATAAAGTAAGTGTCATAGTGGTTTCTATTGGATGCAATAATAATGGTTTGGATTATGGATTGGATGCAAAAATAATGGTTCTACAAACAGAGATGGGGAACATGGAGGGAAACGATTGCAGGTAGAAGAGGGGTATGAACAAGATCTTGAACGTGAGGTCTTTGAGATGTCACAACAGATAAAGCAAATAAGCAATAAGATTCACATCTGGATTTCAGAGGAATAATCTGGTCTGGAAATAAGAATTTATTTACAAATAGAAAATATTTAGGTTTTATACATTTTAGACAATTGTTGAAAAAAGGAAAACATCTAATATTTACTGACTAACGTGAGAAAAAACTGTTTCACGCCTCATTCGATTCCTACATGTCTGTGAAATAGATATTATAACCTCTACTATATAGATAAAGACATCGAGTCTCAGAGAATTTAATTTACCTAAAGGTATATAGAAATGACAGTTGGAATTAGAAGCCAGGTCTTTTATTCCAGATGGTTTCCTTTCAGTTTAGAACTCATAAAGTTAATATATTGACTTAAACGTTAACAATAACGTAAACATTAGGGGATCTGCTTTAAGAAACATAAGTAGAATATCAGTTATTTTGTTTATTCCCCTTTTTGGAGGGGAATGAGAGCATTTAAATTCTACTCTCTTAGCAAATTTTAATCATACAATCCAGCGTTATATCAACTATAAACTCCATGTTTTCCGAATTTATTCATCTTATAACTGAAAGTTTGTACCCTTTTACCAACCTCTACTTATTTCCCCAAGTCCCCAGCCCCTGACAACCACTTTCTCTGTTCGCTGCTTTTATGAGTTTGATTGCTTTTATTTTGTTTTATTCTGTTTTTCATTCCACATATAAGTGGTACCATGTGGTATTTCCCTGTCTGGGTTAGTTCACTTAGAATAATGCCCTCCATATTCATCTATTTTGTCACAAATGACAGAATTTTCTTCTTTTTTAAGACTGAATATTATTCTGTTGTGTGTGTGTTTGAATATGTATGTATGTATGTGTGTGTGTGTGTGTATATATATATCACATTTTCTCTATCCATTCATCTGTTGACCTTTGTTTCCATACCTTGGCTTTTGTAAATAATTCTGCTTTGAACCTGGAGTACAGATATCATTTTGAAATGATGATTTTGTTTCCTTTGGATATATACCCATAAGTGTGGATGCTGCAGCAAATGGTAGTTCTATTTTTAATTTCTTGAGGAACTTCCATACTGTTTTCCATAGTGGCTATACCATTATAAATTTCCACCACCATGTACAATTGTTCCCTTTTCTTCACATCCTTGCCAGCATTTGTTATCTACCTTTTTGATGATAGGTGTGAAGTGGTCTCATTGTGATTTTGATTTGCAATTTCCTAAAGATTAGTGACATTGGGCACATTTTCATGTACCTGTTGGCCAGCCATTTGTACATCTTCTTTGACAAAATGTGTATTTAGGCCTTTACCTATTTTTAGATTGGGTTATTTGTATTTTTGCTACTGAGTTAATGTGAGTTTTGGGTGTTTTGGATATTAACCTTGTATCAGATATGTGGTTTGCAAATATTTTCTCCCATCCCATAGGTTGTCATTTTCATTTTGTTGATGATTTGTTGTTGTTGTACAGAATGTTTTAAGTTTGATGAAGTTACATTTGCTTATTTTTGCTTTTGTTGACTTTGCTTTGGTTGTCGAATCCAAAAAATCATTGCCAAGACAATATCAACTGTTTGTACATAAATAAATGAACATTTTGAAATATTTATGCATACCTAAATTTTTTTAAGTATTTCAAATACTCTGCATTGCCTTTTTAGTTGCACAACTTATGAAAAAGAGTGTGCTGAGAAAAGATACACTTAATTCCAATTTCTGTTAAAATGTTCATGCATTGCAAATGAATGGACTTCAAATTAATGAAATATTGAAAAGAAGTGGTAGAGCCACTTACATGGTAAGCTTTACCTCAAGTTTTTATAATTATTTGAAATGGAGGTCTTGACTGACATTTTTTTTCTTTTTCTTTTTCTTTTTTTTTTTGGCTGCGTCTTAGTAGTGGCACATGGGATCTTCACTGTGGCATGTGGGATATTGTCCTGCAGCATGCAGGCTTCTCTCTAGTTGTGGCGAGCAGGTTTTCTCTTCTCTAGTTGAGGCACGTGGGCTTAGTTGCCTCACAGCATGTGGGACCTTAGTTCCCCAACTAGGGATCAAACCCCTGTCCCTTGCATTGTAGAACGGATTCTTTACCACTGTACCACCAGGGAAGTCCCTCAGCTGACATTTACAAGATGGCTACTGACACAGATTAATACGTCATGGTGGCAGCCTGTCTTAATTTGGAAAACTTTCAGCTTATGTTTCCCTTATGATACCAGCATCTCTTTAACAGAAAAAAGAAAAAAAAAAAAAAAAAGAATCCGACTGACATAAAATTTCAACAGGCAAAATAAGCCTCATTTGTGAGAAGATTGGTTTCATAGGGAAGATTAGTTTCGTTGGTTTTATAGGTGTTTTGTTTCAGTTTGATGTCTTTTTTTTTTTCTCCCCCACAGTTTTCATATGTTGTCCTACCCTACAGAACAGAGATTTAGGTAAATTTATTCTGATAAAGGACTATGCTTTCTGTCCATCAATTGTTATGATGCTCTATGCTTACCTTACCTATTTAGCTCAAAATCTTTATATGTATTGGTCCTTATCTCCAGTTTTTTGTGTATTATGTAAGGGAATTTTTTTTTTTTTTTGAAGTACCAAATTTACAGGGAATAATTTATTTTTTTTAATTTTTTATTTTTTAATTTTTTTTATTTTTGGGGGTACACCAGGTTCAATCAACTGTTTTTATACACATATCCCCATATTCCCTCCCTTCCTTGACGCCCCCCCCCCCTCGAGTCCCCCCCACCCTCCCTGCCCCAGTCCTCTAAGGCATCTTCCATCCTCGAGTTGGACTCCCTTTGTTATACAACAACTTCCCACTGACTTTTACAGTTGGTAGTATATACATGTCTGTGCTACTCTCTCGCTTCTTCTCAGTTTCCCCTTCACCCCCCGCCCCCTCCCATACCTCGAGTTCTCCAGTCCATTCTCTGTATCTGCTTCCTTGTTCTTGTCACTGAGTTCATCAGTACCATTTTTAGATTCCGTATATGTGAGTTAGCATACAATATTTGTCCTTCTCTTTCTGACTTACTTCACTATGTATGACAGATTGTAGTTCTATCCACCTCATTACATATAGCTCCATCTCATCCCTTTTTATAGCTGAGTAATATTCCATTGTATATATATGCCACATCTTCTGTATCCATTCATTTGTTGATGGGCATTTAGCTTGCTTCCATGTCCTGGCTATTGTAAAGAGTGCTGCAATAAACATTATGGTACAAGTTTCTTTTGGGATTATGGTTTTCTTTGGGTATATGCCCAGGAGTGGGATTACTGGATCATATGGTAGTTCTATTTGTAGTTTTTTAAGGAACCTCCAAATTGTTTTCCATAGTGGCTGTACCAACTTACAGTCCCACCAACAGTGCAGGAGAGTTCCCTTTTCTCCACACCCTCTCCAACATTTGTTGTTTCCAGACTTTGTGATGATGGCCATTCTGATTGGTGTGAGGTGATACCTCATTGTGGCTTTGACTTGCATTTCTCTGATGATGAGTGATGTTGAGCATCTTTTCATGTGTTTGTTGGCCATGTGTATGTCTTCTTTGGAGAAATGTCTCTTTAGGTCTTCTGCCCATTTGTGGATTGGGTTATTTGCTTTTTTGGTATTAAGCTGCATGAGCTGCTTGTATATTTTGGAGGTTAATCCTTTGTCCGTTGTTTCATAGGCAATTATTTTTTCCCATTCTGAGGGTTGCCTTTTAGTCTTGTTTATGGTTTCTTTTGCTGTGCAAAAGCTTTTAAGTTTCATGAGGTCCCATTCGTTTATTCTTGATTTTATTTCCATGATTCTAGGAGGTGGGTCAAAAAGGATGTTGCTTTGATGTATGTCAAAGAGTGTTCTGCCTATGTTTTCCTCTAGGAGTTTGATAGTGTCTGGCCTTACATGTAGGTCTTTAATCCATTTGGAGTTTATTTTTGTGTATGGTGTTAGGAAGTGTTCTAATTTCATTCTTTTACATGTTGCTGTCCAATTTTCCCAGCACCACTTATTGAAGAGGCTGTCTTTTTTCCATTGTATACTCGTGCCTCCTTTGTCAAAGATAAGGTGCCCATATGTGTTTGGGCTTACTTCTGAGTTCTCTATTCTATTCCATTGATCTTCCTTTCTATTTTTGTGCCAGTACCATACTGTCTTGATCACTATGGCCTTGTAGTATAGTTTGAAGTCAGGAAGCCTGATTCCACCAACTCCATTTTTCCTTCTCAAGATTGCTTTGGCTATTCGGGGTCTTTTGTGTTTCCATACAAATGGTAAGATTTCTTGCTCTAGTTCTGTGAAAAATGCCATTGGTAATTTGATCGGGATTGCATTGAATCTGTAAATTGCTTTGGGTAGTACAGTCATTTTCACGATGTTGATTCTTCCAATCCAGGAACATGGTATGTCCCTCCATCTGTTTGTGTCATCTTTGATTTCTTTCATCAATGTCTTAAAGTTCTCTGCATACAGATCTTTTGCCTCCTTAGGCAGGTTTATTCCTAGGTATTTGATTCTTTTTGTTGCAATGGTGAATGGGAGAGTTTCCTTCATTTCTCTTTCTGCTCTTCCGTTGTTAGTGTATAGGAATGCAAGAGATTTCTGTGCATTAATTTTGTATCCTGCTACTTTACTAAACTCATCAATGAGTGCTAGCAGTTTTCTGGTAGAGTCTTTAGGGTTTTCTATGTATAATATCATGTCATCTGCAAAGAGTGACAATTTTACTTCTTCTTTTCCAATTTGGATTCCTTTAATTTCTTTTTCTTCTCTGATTGCTGTGGCTAACACTTCCAAAACTATGTTGAATAACAGTGGTGAGAGTGGACACCCTTGTCTTGTTCCTGTTCTTAGAGGGAATTCTTCCAGTTTTTCTCCATTGAGAACAATGTTGGCTTTTGGTTTGTCATATATGGCTTTTATTATGTTGAGGTAATTTCCTTCTATGCCCATTTTCTGGAGAGCTTTTATCATAAATGGATGTTGAACTTTGTCAAAAGCTTTTTCTGCATCTATTGAAATGATCATATGGTTTTTATCCTTCAATTTGTTGATATGATGTATCACGTTGATTGATTTGCGTATGTTGAAGAATCCTTGCATCCCAGGGATAAACCCCAGTTGATCGTGGTGTATGATTTTTTTAATGTGCTGTTGCAGTCTGTTAGCTAGTATTTTGTTGAGGATTTTTGCATCTATATTCATCAGTGATATTGGTCTGTAGTTTTCTTTTTTTGTGACATCTTTGCCTGGTTTTGGTATCAGGGTGATGGTAGCCTCGTAGAATGAGTTTGGGAGTGCTCTGCCTTCTGCAATATTTTGGAAGAGTTTGAGAAGGATAGGTGTTAACTCTTCTCGAAATGTTTGATAGAATTCGCCTGTGAATCCATCTGGTCCTGGGCTTTTGTGTGTTGGGAGATTTTTAATCACTGCCTCAATTTCCGTACTTGTGATTGGTCTGTTCATGGTTTCTATTTCTTCCTGGTTCAGTCTTGGAAGATTGTATTTTTCTAAGAATTTATCCATTTCTTCCAGGTTATCCAATTGATTGGCATATAGTTGCTTGTAGTAGTCTCTCATGATGTTTTGTATTTCTGAGGTGTCCATTGTGACTTCTCCTTTTTCATTTCGAATTCTGTTGATTTGCATCTTCTCCCTTTTTTTCGTGATGAGTCTGGCTAATGGTTTATCAATTTTGTTAATCTTCTCAAAGAACCAGCTTTTAGTTTCATTTATTTTTCTTATGGTTTCTTTCCTTTCTTTTTCATTTATTTCTGCTCTGATCTTTATGATTTCTTTCCTTCTGCTCACTTTGGGGTTTCTTTGTTCTTCTTTCTCTAGTTGTTTGAGGTGTAAGGTTAGGTTGTTTATTCGATCATTTTCTTGTTTCTTAAGGTAGGACTGTATTGCTATAAACTTCCCTCTTAGAACTGCTTTTGCTGCGTCCCATAGGTTTTGGGTTGTTGTGTTTTCGTTGTCATTTGTTTCTAGATATTTTTTGATTTCCTCTTTGATTTCTGTAGTGATTCCTTGGTTGTTTAAGAGTGAATTGTTTAGCCTCCATGTGTTTGTATTTTTTGCAGTTTTTTTCCTGTAATTGATATCTAGTCTCATGACGTTGTGGTCTGAGAAGATGCTTGATATGATTTCAATTTTCTTGAATTTGCTGAGGTTTGATTTGTGACCCAAGATGTGATCTATCCTGGAAAATGTTCCGTGTGCACTTGAGAAGAAAGTGTAGTCTGTCGTTTTTGGATGGAATGTCCTATAAATATCAATTAAGTCGAGATGGTCTAATGTGTCATTTAAAGCTTGTGTGTCTTTATTTATTTTCTGTTTGGATGATCTGTCCATTGATGTAAGTGGGGTGTTCAAGTCTCCCACTATTATTGTGTTCCTGTCGATGTCCCCTTTTATAGCTGTTAGCATTTGCCTTATGTATTGAGGTGCTCCTATATTGGGGGCATAGATATTTACCATTGTGATATGTTCTTCTTGGATGGATCCCTTGATCATTATGTAGTGCCCTTCCTTGTCTCTTTTAATTGTCTTTACTTTCAAGTCTAATTTGTCTGATATGAGTATTGCTACTCCAGCTTTCTTTTGACTTCCATTTGCATGGAATATCTTTTTCCATCCCTTCACTTTCAGTCTATATGTATCCCTTGGTCTGAAGTGGGTTTCTTGTAGGCAGCATATAGAAGGGTCTTGTGTTTGTATCCATTCAGCCAGTCTGTGTCTTTTGGTTGGAGCATTTAATCCATTTACATTTAAAGTGATTATTGACATGTGTGTTCCAATGACCATTTTCTGAATTGTTTTGGGTTTGTATTTGTAGGTGTTTTCTTTTCTTGTGTTTCCTACTTAGAGAAGTTCCTTTGGCACTTGTTGTAAGCCTGGTTTGGTGGTGCTGAATTCTCTTAATTTTTGCTTGTGTGGAAAGCTTTTGATTTCTCCCTCAAATCTGAATGAGATTCTTGCTGGGTAGAGTATTCTTGGCTGTAGGTTTCTCTCTTTCAGGACTTTCAGTATATCCTGCCATTCCCTTCTGGCCTGCAGAGTTTCTGTAGAAAGGTCAGCTGTTATCCTGATGGGTTTTCCCTTATATGTTGTTTGTTGCTTTTCTCTTGCTGCTTTTAATATTTTTTCTTTGTGTTTAATTGTCATTAGTTTGATTAATATGTGTCTTGGTGTATTTCTCCTTGGGTTTATTCTGTATGGGACTCTCTGTGCTTCTTGGACTTGGTTAATTATTTCCTTTCCCATGTTGGGGAAGTTTTCCACTAGAACCTCTTCAAATATTTTCTCAGACCCTTTCTTGTTTTCTTCTTCTTCTGGGATGCCTATAATTCGAATGTTGGTACGTTTAAGGTTATCACTGAGGTCTCTGAGGCTGTCTTCTAGTCTTTTTATTTTTTTTTCTTTTTCCTGCTCTGTGGCAGTTATTTCTCCCATTCTATCTTCCAACTCACTTATTCGTTCTTCTGCCTCAGTCATTCTGCTGGATATAGCATCTAGAGTATTTTTAATTTCAGTTATTTTGTTATCCATTGCTGTTTGTTTTTCTGAGTTCTTATGAACTGTTTCTTGTACTTTCTCTATTTTGTTATCGAGATTTTGTATCATTTTTACTATCATGACTCTAAATTCTTTTTGAGGCATTTTTCCTATTTCCTCCTCATTTATTTGGTCTTGTGGGTTTTTTTCCTGCTCCTTTGCCTGCATGGGGTTTCTTTGTTTCCTCATGGTTGTCCAAGCTTTTGGGGTTGCTTGTCCTGGTGATAGAGGTGTTTATAGAAGACTGTCCAAGCCTCAGACTAATGTCCAAGTATTGGATTAAACGAATATTCAGTCTAGGAAACACATACATGTATAAGACACACAATTATTGAATCCGTTAGGACATAAGGCTCTAGAAAGACCTGACAGAACCCCAGTGTGCTATCAGATATTCAAAGAGAAACCCAGCAGAAATTGACAACTGAAACAGAACAAATCAGAGACAAAAGCAAAAGCAAACAAACAACAAATAACACCCTACACATACAAACATCAATCCAGGGAGATTTTGTAAGCTAGGATCAAATATAGAAATGAGCTGGAGTACCACCAGAGAGAATGGAGATTCTCAGAATGTAATTAGACAACTGTACTAAGCACTAAGATAAAGACAAAAGCCTAATATTAATACCAAGGCAGTGCATCATCTGGAGAATAGAGCAAGGAGTCTGAGCAGACCGCTAGTGTTGCTTATAAGTATGTTAAGATAAAATACACTTAAAATGGCTGGAAGAAAGGGGAACAGAAGAGCGTAATGTGGTTGGAAATATGCAAAGAAAAAGAAAGGAATAGAAGTGTATAAAAGAAAGGGATGAAAGGAAAGTATGAGAGATATTTTGTCCGTACTACCAAAAACTTAGCTAGATATAGAAGTATATAAAAAGGCAAAAAAAAAAAAAAAAAAAAAAAAAGAATAAAAAATATCCTCAAAAAATTATGTTGTAAAACTTGTAGATCCCTTAGGGCTAAGATTGTATTTAATAAATCAAAAAAAAAAAAAAAAAAAAAGAGAGAGAGAGAGAAAGAAAAAAAAGAAAAAAAATCCAGAACTGATCCCAGAATGGACCAGTTCAATAGGTATTGATACTACTATTTCTGTTTCCTTAGCGTCTCAGCTGTAAGTGTCCTTCTCCTTGCCTTGGGTTTTTTTTTTTTTTTTGCGTTATTCTGTGACCAGCAGAGGTTCCTTTATTGTTCGTCTGTAAGCCTCGGTGTGTGGGGAGGGAGAGGGTACAATAGTGGCTCCTTCTCCTGGGAGTGAGTGAGCAGTGGCGCACTGTTGTTTCAGTCAGGCTTGGAGGTGCCTGTTGCAGAGGGCGCTGGTGGCTCAGGCGTACACAGAAAGTCTTAGAATTGGGCCTCTCTCGGGGTTTTTTTCTTTTTGATGCTGGTTTTTCTTTTTCTCTTGGCAGCCTCCCTGCTGCTGGCGTTGCAAGGAGTTTTAATCTAGCCCCGCCCGAGCGCCTGAGGGTGCTTGTTATCCCTGAGCGCCTTAGGTGGCCCGCAGGGCGTCTCTCCACTGCCTGTTGCAGAGGCACCAAAAGAGAGGGAGAGGCTATGCGTGCGGCTCCTCCCCCCCGCCCGGGAGCCTGCAGCCTCCAGCCGCCATCATGGCCGGGCAGCTCTCAGGGACGGGCACTCCTCTCCGCGGACCTCCTCCCTCCTGTCCTCTCGGTCCGTCACCCTACCGGCAACAATGTTTCTCACCCTGAACCAGCTGTCCGGTTCCCACGCTCCCGCTCCTGGACCCTCCGTTCAGCCGCGGATCAATGTCTCGGTCCGGGAACGCTGAGCTGCGCTGCGGACCCTCTGTATGTTTCTCACTCCCTCCCGTCTGCCACAGCTCCGCCGCTTCACCCTCTTTGAGCCCTCGTAGATGCCTCCCTACCGGCTATGTCGGGCTCCCCGCAGCCCTTTCTGGTGTCTGAGGCCGTCTGCTGGTGTTCAGCTGGTTCTCTGTGGGAAGGACTGCGTCCTTCCGTGCATTCCCAATGCATCTGTGGAGAGGGATGCACTCCACGTCTCTCTACTTCGCCGCCATCTTTTTCTCCCAGTAAGGGAATTTTATATCTTTTATTCAACCTAAGATCTTTTCATTGCTACCTGGTATAAATTTCAAGTAGGAAACTACTAAAAGAAAAGTTGCAAGGGCGTTTAGAATAAGTTATTTTTCTCTTGAATTTGTGTCAATAATTCCTTATGTAATGATCCTTGTTAATAAAATTTAATGAATGCGTTATTTTGTTTGTTAAACAAAAATGGAAACAATTTACAACATTTTCTTTCCTTTTTTTCAACTTTTGAAAGTAGAAGAATTCTTATTTGAAGTATAAGATCTGTTTCAACTTTGATAAGAGCAGTAATTGGATTGAAGACAGATTGAAGATAGACAGCCTACCATTAGCTGCCTATATAAGACCTCTCTTCTATTTTCTAATTTTTCTCAATTTATCACTCCCCTTTACATTTTAAAGATCCATATGCGTTGTTATATTTAAGTCTAGTCTGTTGTTTCTGAGTGCTGCATTCTTCCACCATATATATGAGTACATATACATTTTTTATATTACATGTGTATATATAATATATATGGTGTATATATATGTGTGTGTGTGTATATATGTGTCTGTATATGTATATTTACATATTCACTCCTCTAGTGATAGATATTTAGGCTTAATTCCCACTAACAGTTGTTTAGGTTGTCAAAAAAAATTTGCAATAAATATCCTTGATGATGTTTACTTGAAGACCTATGTGAGCAATTCTTTAGGGTATGCATCCAACATGGGATTGTTGAGTTGTAGAGTATATGAATATTTAACTTCACTAAATACTGAAAGTTTGCTGTGCTAAAAAGTTATGCCAGTTTTTACTTCTACAAGCTGAGCTTGATGCTCTATTTTTTTTTTAATTATATGTTCCAAGTTGGTACCTCACTGCTGTATATATTTGCATTTCCCTGATGTTGAGCATCTGTTCATATATTTATTTGACATTTAATAGCTCCTGTTTGTGAATAGTTTATTAATGGTGGCCCATTTTCTATTGGATTTCCCTTTGTTTCTTTGCTAAATTGCAGGGATTCTTTGAGTTTCCTAGGTATCATAATCCCTTATCAACAATGTCATTGCAAATATCTTCAATGTTTCCCATAGGTCAATTTTTTTCTCTTGTCTTTCACGGAACACAAATCATAATCATATACACCAACACTTTTCATTTAATATTTGGCCTTCATTGGTGTTAAGAGAGGAACTATATTACAAGGTCACAAAAATATTCATATTTTTATCCTTCCTTTTATAAATTTAAGTTTAAAATTTTGAATTTTAGTCCACTTGAAATTTACTTACTTATTCATTTTTGCTGTGAGTTTTGGATCCAAAAACTGTTTTCCTTCTCATAGTGAGCTAAGTCTCCTAACATCATTTACTAAGCAACATATCTTTCTCCAAGGATTGGTAATGACATCCTACCACATTTATGCAATAGTCTGTTTCTAGGCTCTGTATCCAGTTTCTTTCTATTAGTTTATTCTGTGGCTATCCTAAAATACTTTAAAATATTATGTCTTTATAATATTTCATAACATTTTCTACTTTTTAAATGTGGTTTTGACACTCAGAAATTGTGTTCTTCCTGTATATATTTTTAAATCAGTGCACTAAACATTTTAATATTTTCCCCCCCGAAGGTCTTGGGAATTATTTAGTTATAAGGTAATTTCTATATTAATATTTTAAATGGTACCTTTATGTTCATATCTCTAGTTATTCTATGCAAACGTTGGTGGTATGACTTTTATCGGCACAAATTTATCTTGTTTTGCAATCTTGGTTATCTTCTTTAGTTATAGTTGGTTGATTTGTTTTTTCTTGGCTTTCTGGGTTTTAATAACATGGTTTTATGATCTATAACTAATAATTACTTGCTTGAATCTCCCATGCCACACATGAATAATTAAATATATATATATATATTTATTACAGAAAATAGCTTTTAAAAAAAAGCTCATTTTCTGATTTGTTTTAACTAAGGGTAAAATTATTTCTTGATAATTTTGAGTATATAAGGTCAAAATAGGTTTGGTTACCCATTAAGTTTCAGAGTCTAACTCTGTATTACACCAGTGTGTATTTTCACAAAAAAACAAAAATAACTCTGACATTATGAAATAGTTTCCAAAAATCATTATTCCATTAAACTGTTTGAAAACATAAATCACAGAACCTAGCCTTCTACCACTAAATAACCTTGGTGAAAAAGACCTGAGCTAGAGATAGAAATTAGGGCATCATCAGCTTATGAATAGATAGTATGTAAAACAGTGACACTGAACGTGGTCACTGAGGATATGCTGAGATAGAGAAGAGATTCAAGGACAAAGCCCTTGGGCATTGGACCTCCAGAATCCTGGGAGATGAGATTCAATTCGCAAAGGGAATGGGGGAGGTGGGGAAGAGCAGCCAATGATAGGAATAGGACCAAGTGAATGGGGACTCCTAGGGCCAAGGGAAGAGGTGGGAATGGCCAGGTATCAAATATTGTTGAAAGATCACAAAAGATGAGGACTGAGAATTGACCACTGAATTTTTCAGCATTTAGGTCACTGGTGATAAAAACAATTTCAATGGAGTAGTGGAGACAAAGCTTGGTTGAAGTGTTTCAAGAGAGCCCAGAAAGAGAGCTATCGGAGATAGCCAGTACAGACAACTTTTTCTAGGAGATTTGCTTAAAAGTAGTGTAATACAGGAAAGAGAATACACTGGGAGCCAAGATTCCTGGACTTAAACCCTGCCTTTACCACCTGCTAGCTATGTGATGTTGTATAAATTTTCTCATTCTGTCTCTGCCTTGGTTTTCTCATCTGTAAAATAAACTTTTCTTATAAGATTATTGGAAGCCAAATGTATTAAAAATGAAAATATGTAAAGCTCCTACATCTGTGTCTGACACATAGTTAATGCCACGTAATTTTCAATTGCTATTAATTATTTAATAGAAGCAGAGGAAGAGAACAGGAGCTGAAGGAGGATGTGGGTAACAGGAAAGGGTGTTTAAAAATCCATTTGAATGCTGAGGGGAATGGTTGGATAGCAAAGAAAATCTGATGATGCAGGAGAGAGGAAAGAGTTGCTAGAGTAATGTCCTTGAGTGGGCTGGAAAGAATAGCATCTAGTATTTAAGTGAAATGTTTGGTTTATTTATAATACAGAGATTTTATCCAATCCAATACACCAGGGATGGGGGAGGCAGAATACATGGGGACACTGAATTTAGGGAAGTGTCTGAACAGCAGGAACTTGTGTATCTCCTCTTCTGATTGCTTCTATCTCCTCTGTGAGGTAGGAAGCAGTCATTACCTGCACATGGGAGGAAGTGTTGGATACTTTCCTTCATGTTTATATCACTGTGATTACTGTGCTTCAGAATTAATTAAAGTTTCAATGGGTCAAAATTTCCTCCTCCACCCAAACAGTGAAATTTTGATTTGTAAAAGAAATAGAAAATTTTTCCTTGCTTCCTTGTAGTCTCAGCTGGGAGGTGAGTCAGAACCAGTTAATAAGTGGAAAAGGCAAGGACAAATGAAAATCCATGGATTGTGCCAGGGACTGATTTTGCCAGCTCAGCACATCTCTCTCTTCCTTCAGCTGTTCAGCTGCTGATCATTTTCATGATGCATTTCCTTTTTCATAAAAGCCTCTATATTTTTCCCCTCTGTGTTGCTTTATTTTGGCTCATCGTCTAGTCCATCTAAAATTCAGATATATCAGTTCAATTATTCTAAACACATGTATAAAAGGAAACAGACAAAATGAGATATCTTAGTTTTTGTTTGGGGGGTTATTTTAGGTTGGAATCTATTTGAACTAGTACAGAATTTTTAATTTTATAGAAAATCAATAAGAAAAAAGTCCTTGTTAATAGACAGAAGTACACTGCTGAATAGTTTTGTGGAAATTTTGGAGTGGTTGATTATATTTAGTTTTTTAAATAGTAGCATGTCACTTTTTCAAGTTTACACATTGGTGTAAATACTGTGAATAATTTCTACATTCTGATCTACAAATATTTTTATTGTAATATAAAATCTACTGTAAAATCTACTACAGATTTGGAAATCATTAATAGAAATATGTATAGAATAAGTTAATCAGTGGTATATACTTTTTACATTGTTAAAGAAATGAGAAATTCAGAACATTAAAAATTGGAAGGAGTCAAACAAAGAAACTCAAATGAATAAGAAAGAACAAAGATCACTTTTGGACTATTGCCTTTGATGAAAGTCAGGGAGACAATGTATTGGACACCATGGAAAATCCAGTTAGGGGAAAATATATATCTTCATTTTTTTCTCTCTAAAGCTCGGCAATGCTCCTTGCTTCTGGAAAAAAATTCCAGAGGGAGCAGTCATGTCACAGCATGCCCCTGCCCTCAGCCCACAGTAGATTGAAACAATAAGACCGACTGGGACCAATGTATCCCTTCCTTGGAAATATTGGATTGGAAACTGGGTAAAACTCCCAAGTCAAACTTTGTGTTACTGGAATCATAAGATTTAAAGCTCTAAGGATGTTCAGAGATAAATTTGTACTATGTAGATTACAATATAGGGGGAAAAATGCAATCTAAAGGGCAAAAGACATTCAGAGGGCATCCAGGATAAGATAAATTGACATTTGGAGAACTTTCTTTTTGGAGGCATTTACCGGCTTTAATTCCAATTATTCCTAAAGTCCAGGTGCATTTCTTTCCTTGGGTCATGTGAGATATTTAAGCATTCTTACAATATATTCTTTTTTTTTTTTTTCTGAAACTATTCCTAGTTTGGCTTTACCCCTTACAAACAGTAAAGTGCTTTCTAAAATATCCATCCTCAAGGAGATTAAAAAGTAAGCCAAAGAGACAGAACTATAATTTTGATCCAAGTGATTTGGCAACTACAGTAGGCAATCATTTTGTTCTGCTTAGGCTGAGAAATCAGGAAAGGTTGGACAGAAGACGTAGAATTTACCAAATGTTCTCAATCAATTAGCTAACAAGCAAGAAAATTATGACATGATCCCTTTCCTTAAGGATCTAATTATTTAGTGGTAGAAAATTGAAACATAATAACATAATTAAACAAAATATGAAAACAAAATATACGTTTATGATTACACATGTGGTTCAGACTGATAAGAGTTTGGAGAAGGAAGAGTTGATTATGATTAGCATAATTGGGGAAGCCCCATGGAATGCATGGACCCACAAAACACCCTGAAGGACTTTAGAATTCAGGTCACTCTCTTGACCATTTTCTGGATAATCACTGCTATACCAGAGATGGTTAATAGTATTAATGATAAAGTAATGAACAAGATAAAGATCTTACCCTGGAAAGCTTCCAGTAAAGATAAATCCGCAAACAAATTAAAAACTTGCTAAAAAATGGGTTACAACTTTTAGATGGGTTTAAGAACGCTTCTTTTCATCAATTTGTAAAGTAATCACAAACATACTTCTTCAATAGAGACTCAGAATTTTCTTTTCTATTCACAACCTCTCTCATCTGGTTTCCGGCTATCATATTTAACTGAGGATCGTTAAAATGGGACTCTCAACATTTCCACTGGCTCTTTCTACAATGGCTTGACATTTTGGTTGTGTGTTTATTTTCTTTGTGTGAGAACAAGTAAAAACCTGATTTCTATGGCAAAGTTTCTTTTAAAAACATCCAGAACTGCTATTTGAGTTTGTGGGTATTTTCTCCAGTTACTTTATTTAATAAGATTTTTTTTTGTTTTTAAGAAAAAGAGATGTTCTTGGTTTGTTGCAAAAGTTCTGTTATCACAATATTTGTTGAGTGGGCAGCTGCTCCAGAGTGACCAATCTAATCCCTACTTACACAATTTAGTTGAAGGAAGAGATGATCTCATGAGAATCAAAAACAGGGTTGTTGTAAACAGTGCTGCAGTGAACATTATGGTACATGTTTCTTTTTGGATTACAGTTTTCTCTGGGTATATGCCCAGTAGTGGGATTACTGGATCATATGGTAGTTCTATTTTTAGTTTTTTAAGGAAACTCCAAACTATTTTCCATAGTGGCTGTACCAACTTACATTCCCACCAACAGTGCAATAGCCAGGACATGAAAGCAACCTAAATGCCCATCAACAAATGATAGATAAAGAAGATGTGGCATATACATACAATGGAATATTACTCAGCTATAAAAAGAAATGAAATGGAGCTATATGTAATGAGGTGGATAGACCTAGAGTCTGTCATACAGAGTGAAGTAAGCCAGAAAGAGAAAAACAAATATTGTATGCTAACTCATATACACGAAATCTAAAAAAAAAAAAAAAAGAAATGGTACTGATAAACCCAGTGACAAGACAAGAATAAAGATGCAGATGCAGAGAATGGACTGGAGGACACAAGGTTGGTGGGGCGGGGGGCAAAGGGGAAGCTGGGACTAAAGTGTGAGAGTAGCACAGACATATTTATACTACCAACTGTAAAATAGATAGCTAGTGGGAAGTTGCTGTATAACAAAGGGAGATCAACTCGATGATGGGTGATGCCTTAGAGGGCAGGGATGGGGAGGGTGGGGGGAGCTGCAGGAGGCAGGGAATATAGGGATATATGTATAAATACAGCTGATGGACTTTGGTGTACCTCAAAAACTGGTACAAGAGTGTAAAGCAATTATATTCCAATAAAGAGCTTAAAAAAAAAAATCAAACAAACAGAAAAACAGGGTTAAATTAGGCACAGGACAGTGCAACTGGAATTATTGTGGATAATTGTATTATCCAGATTATTCTGAATAATTCTAGACTGACAATGGGTCAATCTACTGTTACCTATGATTCTCTGTGTTTACTTCTCCTACATTGAGTTGCTGGCTTCTTCACCTCCTATACAACATAGTTTCTTCTTCCTCTTGGTATAACAAACTCTTATAACTTGAGCTAATTTATCAGCCCTCATAGACTAGACTAACTCATGAATTCACATAACTTGAGTTAACTCTTGAGTTTTCATAGAGTCTACTTCATGGATTCTGCATGCTTCTAGCTTTAGCTGCTGTGCCATCTGCCCAGACCTTGCTTCTTCCTGCTAAATTATGAAAGTGAGGATTTGATTTGCCACCCTGGAGCAACTGTTCATGTCTGTTTTAATTAGCTATGCCTGGGAGAACGATGGCTTTCCAAGCCTCACTAATTAATGTGGGCTTGTCTGGAGCAAGTACCATGATATCTTACACAACATGGAGACATTACTTAGGGCAGAAAGTTTTAGGCTGTCTTCTGATGATACACAGAGGTCAAGTGAAAATGGAGTAAGGGAATTGTAACCAGCTTTAAAATGAAAGAATAGATATTTAACCCTTAATTGAAATTTATTGAATAGTTTATATGAAAATAACAAGATTAAAACTAAACATATATTTAAGCATATATTCAACAATTCCTCCTGTCTTCTCAGAACTTTCTATTATCTATTTTATTTTTCCCTTCCTAGCCTCAGTTGATTAATATCTTCTATGATTCTGAAATGCTGTCCAACATTAAAATATAGCTTCTAAAACAATTTTATTCATATTCTTTCCTTTTTTTCTACCAGAAATTTTACCCATGTAAAAGCTCTAAGCTATGTTATTTTTCAGTTGCTGAGTTAGTAGAAGGTATTCTAAAATGTTATGTAGAGAAAATATTTAGTACAATCAGAATTAATGTTGAGTTTTTTCCTATAGTCAATACTATTAATTATTATAATCCTGATGAATCACCTTGGTATGTAATACCATGGCTATAGGAAATTTGTGTGGCAGAATGGAATTGTTCAGCCCAAGCAAAAATACAATAATAATATCTGTGCTTTACTAACCTCTGAGTATTTTATTTTTAGGAATTCTGTGCAAGCAGAAAGTACACAGCAATTTTGACTTATTGACTAAAGAAGAACTTACATACAACATTATGTATGTATACAGATTTGGGGCTGTGCCCCCTCATAGATAAGCAGGCTAGGATGGCAGCTTCCCTCATGGTGGTCCAGGCATTCCAACAGAACTGAGACGCTGAGAGCATGGATCAGAGTGATACTGTGCATTCAGATCCTCCTTGAACATGGCTTCTGCATCTTACAACTAGAACTCCTCAGTGGACTATTCTTCTTCTGCATCCCTCTTTGTACATCCTCAAATATTTCCTGAAGAACTTTCTTTATGTTTTAGTTACCTTATGCTAAAAGTCACATTATGTTACCAGATATTGAAGATGTTCTGTCACTTTAATAAAGAGCGCTTTTAGCTGATAAGGTGTATTATCCAATTCCATGAATGTGAGTCTTTCATGGATTTTCAATCATGGACTTGATGAAGACAATGCCAAATGCTCATTGTTCTTAACCACAATGCTACAACACAGCTTCTAATTTGTCTTCTGTCAAATCCCCCAATTTTGTGATTCCAAATGTTCACAAGAGGCATTTTCTAACAAAATGTGTTAAGAAACCTGAAATTCTTTTTGTGGTTAAAGCGAATGTAAAGAGTTTTGTCCTACCACCTAATACCAAACACTAAATATGAGGGTGAGTCAAAAATTATGCACACTCTGGCTGTAAAATTTATCTTAATTAACTTTTAGAAAAGACAAATACATCATTTTTTGACACAATCTCCTTGCTTTCAATATACTTTGTCCATCTGTCAACAAGCTTTAGTATTCCCTCATTAAAAAATGTTTTAGGCTGAGCTGTGAGCCACAAATGAGCCACTGTCTTCACTTCTTCATCAGAAGTGAATCTTCATCCTTGTAGGGCTGCTTTCAGGGGACCAAACAGGTATAAGTCTGATGCAGCAAGATCAGGACTATAGGGAGGATGCTATAACACCTCAAAACGAAGTTTTGGCAGAGTGCTAACAGTGCGGGCAGAAGTGTGTGAACGTGCATTGTTACTCACGATCACAGCGCCCTTGGATAGCAGTCCCCTGCATTTAATCAAAAGTTTAAGCTTCAGTTCTTCAATAAGCATCTCTATCCATTCACACACACTTCTTTGAGACAAAATACTTTCTCCATACTCCTCACAAAATCTTCAATAAATAACAGCACGAGGTACACCCTCAGACCACAAAAAACAAATCACTGCACGCTGCTCTTCTTTCATGCAAATCTCAAGTAGGGCATCCATTTTTACTAGCACCACAGTTACAAATGAACTGATACAACATGTTCACACCTGCACAGCAGTGACTGAGGAGCCAGTAGCATTGAACAGAAAGTGCTGATAAGACAGTGCAGTCAACAGAAGTTTTAATATAACCAGAGTGCGGATAATTTTTGACTCACCCTCATATATAATAAAGTAATAATAGTTAAAACAGTGTGATACTAATCTCTGATAGATGGAAATGATAGAAAACCCAGAAATAAACCAAAGCATATTTATATATAATAATCCATAATGTGGCAAGGTAAATGACACTATGCAAACACTTAACTATTTGGGAGAAAATATTAGATCCCTATCTTGTACACATAAATATATTTCTAATAAACTTAAAAGATTTAAATGTAAAAATAACACAATAACAGTACTAAAGTAGAACCAAGCAGAACCTGCAGGGCTCCTCCCCAAGTACAAAACTAATGATTAGAACAATAGAGTTACAGACTCAGTGTTTGATGCACGTTCCTGACTTGTTTTATTTGGCAACTGAGGGAAAAAAAGCAAACTACGTGATGACCAGACTGTAGCCATGACATAAGCTGCTTCATCTTGAGCAGTGCTAAATCTATGTCTAGTACAATTCCAAGAACTGACCTCAAGAGAATGGGATTAACATTATTACTCATTATAATCTGTATCTTTTTGGGCATCAAAATAATTGTAGCTTGCTCTGCTCACATATGTAAGCAGGCAACTAAAATTGTCAGCAAAGAGTTGCTACAGACCCATGGTGACATCCTTCACTCTGAGAATACAATGCCCTACTTTAGCATGAAGTTACAGAAGATAGAGCTCTGTCCCTAATCCCATAGAAATGGAATGATGTTTGACAGTGGGGAATTGAAAGCTGCTCTTTTGCCCCTTTCCTGTTTGCCCATTTCTATTCCCCTCTAACTATAAAAGAATCTAATTATAGGAATAAGATCACTAAGCAATTTGAAACTAACTCCTGACTTATGCTCTCCTGAATGTACACCATGCCTTGTCTAACCCGTTGGTTCTTTTCCTAGATAAAAAGAAGTAAGTCTACCTTTCTACCCCCAATAGCCCCCTTAGCAATCCTGCAGGCAGATCACACAGCAAGATAACATCTGAAGAAAGAGTCAGCCAGTCTGCACTCAATGGTGAATGATGCAGAACCCAACCTCTTGCCTCAATGATTCACTGAGATTCTTCCCCCACATTTTTCCCTTTAAAAACTGTCATGGCTAAGCAGAATCTTTGGAGTTGGTCTCTGGACATGAGTCCACCATCTCCCCAGATTGTTGGGTTTTGTAATTAAAGCAGCTTTCGTTTCTACAGACACTTGCTTCTCAAATTATTGGCTTATGAGCAGGGAGTGGCCAAACCTGGGTTTGGTTACAAAAGGATGTATGCATGACATATTTTGCAGAAAAAGTTCTCTCAAAGCATATGTACAAAACATTTGTGAGAAAAAATTCAATAGTTTCTTAATGTTTAAAATATTTTGCTTTAAAACAATATAAATAAAATAGGAAATAGAGTAAATATCAATAGCAGTAGTTCTCTCTGAATGATGGGATTCCTTTTTCTCCTTTGGACTTATTCCTGTTATATATTTCTCTATGATTAATGTATTTTATTTTGCAATTAAAATTAATGTTGTAGAAAAAAGGCTGATGGCATTTATTACTGATTTAGCATATAAAATCACTGAAAGAAGATTTTTCCATAAAAAAAGAAAAAAAGAGACTATCTGTTGCTTCATATTTAATTTATCTTCGCGTTCACATTTTCTTACAACTTTCATTCATCAACTCAGTTTGCTATAGATTTCAATTTTAATCCACAGAAATTTTTCACTGCTGCTATTTCTTCATGATGATACATTTACTAGTCTATGATTAAGATAATACCAAATAATGTCTAACAATATCCAGAGTATTTCATTTGTAAATTTCATTGTTCAGAGTAATTTTAATCCTCATAAAAGCTTTGCATTCATCACTCAGCTTAAATTTATGTGGAAATAAGAATCTTTCAAAACAGTGGTCCCCAACCCTTTTGGCAACAGGGACTAATTTCAGGCTGTAATGCGAGCGATGGGGAGTGGCAGATGAAGCTTTGCTCCCTTGCCCAGCTGCTCACCTCCTGCTGTGAGGCCCAGTTCCTAACCAGCCCAGACCAGTACCAGTCAGTGACCTGGGGTTTGGGGACCCCTGTTTTAAAAGATATAGTAAATTGCAATATCATTTTACTATTGACCTTTTCAAATTATGGTCACAGAAAGGTTTCCTATGGCATAGTTCTTGCGCACACAATGTCCCATTTAAACTGCAAGAGTGATACTCTTTCAACATTTTTTTGCAATCTTTTTTAAAAACTTTTCCTTTAAGATTTACGATACTGCAACAATCAGAAAATTGGTAACCTTACTGTCCAATGCAATTAAAAGAATGGTAAATTAATCAGCATGAGGAATAGAAGAAACTTTAAAGATGTGACTATTTCTGCTACTCCACTAACTCCAGGCAGAATTTCATTTTGCTGACATAAACATACAGGTATCATTGACATATTTATATATCAGATGGTTTTCCTTTCTTAATACTTCAGCTCAATTTTTTTCTCATCTGTTGGAGCAAAATGTCAAGGTCTTTAAAAAAATAAGATTTAGTAGATTACAAAGATTATAGTTTAAACACTGTGCTATTACTTCTAGACCTACATATTCTAATGGAGCGTTTTAATTATGTTTACTTTGAAAAAATAGAATAATAAATTATTTCAAAGATTCTTGCAATAGCCTTAGAATCTCACAATTTGGCATGAATGGATATATAAAGAATATAAACCACATTCCTTTTTATTGGTTTTATATTTTATTCATTTTATAAAGAAAATAATTTGATTTTTTAAAAAAATTTAATTCCAAACAGTATCTTCTCCAGCCTATGGTTTCCAAAAGTATCACTGTAGAACTGGCATTTCACAGTGAACCTCCTCCAAGAAAACACTTTTATCTTATAAACATATTTTTCTCCCTGCATCCCTCGCCCACCCCAGAGAATTCTAAGCAGAACCTTCTATGCTAAGTAGATTGCATCCAGATTTTCCTGGCTCCCATCCACATTTCCAGGCTCTTTGATTGCCTGCAATCTTGCGCATAAAATACCAATATGCTTTGTGCTCCCTCAGGCTTTCATTAAGTTATAAAAGCTGAGGGTGGTGACCTTGTGTCTTCTTATGACTAGGTATTGCCACAATCTCAATGCTTTCTTCATATATGTTTATTGATGATATCTAAAATGTTTAGCTTCAAAAAAAGAGAAAAATCCCATTTCTTCCTTGCTGAATCTCTTCCAGTGGGGATCACACAGGCTTGGAGTTCTTTGAATGACAAAATCTTTCCAATATAAGACCTGGAAATAATGGGAAACCTTTTTTTTTTAACATCTTTGTAGAATAGAGTTCATTAATCAGATGGTACTTATTTGAATGCAAGTAACAAAAAGTATGTCTAAGTGGCTTTTAAAACGGAGGTTATTTTTCACATTTAACAAAATGTCTAGAGGCAGGGCGCTCAGCAGCTCAGTAAAGCCACGAACTCACACAAGAAAACCTTGAACAGGGTTTAGCTGTTCACCTCAGCCCAGATGGTGATGTCTGCTTTCTGAATAGCAGCTGTGCTTCTGTACCTCTAAATTGGACTTACAGGAAGAAAAATTACAATTTAATTGGGGGTATGGAAGAGCAAAGGGAAAGCTATTTCAGACACAGAACTCACCTCTTCAATAATTAGAGGAATTCAGGGCAGGAAAAATGCTTATCTCATTTGCAGCATTCCCATTTGTTAAAACACTCTTAAAATGTCACTCCTCAAAAAGTAAAAAGGCATGTCTATTAGACACAGTGGGCGGAGGAGGTTGCCGTGGCATCAAGGGTTGATCCCCAGACATAATTCTCTGTACCAGGAATTCTCCGTGAAGAGGAGGTGGCTGCCAGTGACAGACAAAATTTAAATTTTACCTCTACTATGACTTGTTTATTTTTGTGTACCTGGACTGTTCAGTAGAAAGTCAAAAGGTTAGGCGAGGTCTAATGGTGACATCTAATTTAGCAGAAACTTTCTGCTTATCAGTTTCCCATCTTACCCCTTATCTCATCCTTCTTCCAGCATTAGGTCTGTACCACTTTGATCCAACTCCCCAAGGTTATCAGAACAAACTCTATTAAAGCTTGATTTTTTTTTGGATGTTCTGTTTTTTTCTTGTTTACTTAGTCTTAAGACACACTTATGAGAAGCAGAGTTCTAATTATTACTTGCACATCTAATTTATCTTGCTTGTGAGACAGGTTTAGTAACCAGGAGCAAAACCATTCTTGCTGTCAGATGAGCAGGGTCTTCTCATCATGGTACCTGCAGTTCATTTACAAACAGCCTTCTTCGTCTTTCCTCATTTCTAAGGAAGCAAAAAGCACAGAGACAACTTTAAAAATTACCCATGCATCCTTTATTGATGATGATTTTTGTTTTATAGATTTCCAGAATTGGTGCTACTGGTAAAATTTACTGGTTTATGTTTTGATTCATGTTTGTGATTGTTATTGATGGCCATAAGCAAATTAATATTGTTTGTTAAGGCTGTATGTACATTTGCTTTTATTTGTGCCTCAAATATGAAGGATACCTGGTCTGATATTTTTTAATCCAGCTACTATTAATAAAATAAAATAAGTAATGAAGTTGTCACCTAGGATTTGCTGACATAAAGTACCCTTTGGAATCCAGGTTTTGGGAGTTCAAATGACTGCCACCGTGGCATAGTAAGAAATGATGGCAACGCCAAGGACTGTAGGTTGTGAATCAGTTGATTCTAATGGCACTGAATAGCTGAACAGAAAAGAATGATAAACTTAAAAAATTCTCAGATTTTACTTACAATCTTCATGTCACTGTGACACTTTCGTAATTATTTTAATATCTCATATCTTACAGACCTTCATATAATTAAAATCACCCTTTTACTGTATATTTAAATTACTCATATCTATTCTATGATGAATAACCCTTAGATGAAAATGTTCTTGTAAATAGTTTTTTTGTTCTTTTATATCTGGGTTTTTCTGAAGGGGCATTTGCAGAAGTAGAGGGGTTCAAATGGTATAAACTTTGTTCTGAGCCTGTTAAGCGAATTGTCATATTGCCACTCAAAAGGAATTGCCTTGTCTCAGAAACATGATTTCACTGTACCTTCTTTCACTGTTTTCTTTTTTTTTCTTTTTGGCCACACCATGTGGAACTTCCCCCACCAGGGATCGAACCCATGCCCCCTGCAGTGGAAGCATGGAGTCTTAACCACTGGACCACCAGGGAGGTCCCATCACTGTATTTTCTTTAGCATTATACTCTTCCAATTTTACTGGACTTTCTGCATTCTACATTAGTTGAATCAAAACAATGAATAAGTGGTAAATATCTTCAAATTGGAGGACTACCTGCACATTTACAGATTATTAGGTATCTCACAGTTAAGAGATTTCTTCCTCAAGCCTCTCAATAAATGCCTGTTCGTTGATCTCTAACATATTCATCTGATATTGGCTGTCTCTTAAGAGAATATCACTCAATCATTTCATGATTATGGTTTTCTTTGAAAATCTGATGAATGATATAAGCAGTTTCTTAGAATAATGGCCACATTTACAGATACACAATACCCCCAGCCCGACACAGACACAGAACTTAATACAATTTAGGAAACGGGTGAATTATTTCATGTCCATCCATTTTAACAACCTTAGCCAAAGATGATGGGCTATGAGTAAGTTAAGATGAACAGGATGAAAAAAAAGATCTGTAGCTTTGAGGTGTCTGGGGAGGGTAAGACCAGTTGGGGCTCAGCACTAGGGATAGGACAACTAATAAGTCAGTCAGAGCATTTTCATGGACTTCCTTTCCTGGTAAAGCCAGGGCACTAAAAGTAACCACAGTTCCTTAAATTTAGTCTTACTCTGGATTTAAAACCAGAGCTAATTGGTGTGAGGCTCTTCTTTGCTCTATTTTTCTTGATTCTTCAGTTTTCTTAGGACAGGTGTTTAAATATAAAGAAGCCAGTTTTAAAGTTTGTGTTCACTTGGTTCATCTGGGAAGGCAAACTGACTTCTTTCCTTGCTCTCCCCCTCTAGCTCCAGTCTAAGCAAAAGCCCTTTTTTTGGTGGAAAACCCTCCGTAGCTACATCTAGAATGATGACTTCCTTATGCCATTGAGATGGTAATGTATTCATGGCTTCCCACTCGCCTATTTTCTTCCCACTTTTTTTTAATATAAATTTATTTATTTATTTATTTATTTATTTATTTATTGGCTGCATTGGGTCTTTGTTGCTGCGCACGGGCTTTCTCTAGTATCGGAGAACAGGGGCCACTCTTTGTTGTGGTGCACGGGCTTCTCATTGCGGTGGCGTCTCTTGCTGTGGAGCACAGGCTCTAGCACTCAGGCTTCAGTAGTTGTGGTATACAGGCTCAATAGTTGTGGCTTGAGGTGTCTAGAGCACAGCCTCAGTAGTTGTGGTGCACGGGCTTAGTTGTTCCGTGGCATGTGGGATTTTCCCAGACCAGGGATCAAACTGGTGTCCCCTGCATTGGCAGGCGGATTCTCAAATACTGCGCCACCAGGTAAGTCCCCCCACTCTTTTTTTAAACTTTCAAAACTTTTGGAACATTCTAAATTATTATTCAAAAATATTTTCAAGTTCAAAGAAATATAAGGTGCCATAGTTTAGTGACGGAATCAGTCTGATTTTCTGAATTAGGGAACCACAGTCTACCTATCCTGCTTAATAGCAAATGAAAGACACTGCAAGAATAATTGACTAAATACTGAAAAAAAAAGAAAACACGTTTATGTTTCTGGTGTTTTTACCAGAAAAATTTTTATTTACATCCTTTCCAACCATGTTTTAAAACTCAGACTTTTAGTGTATTAAATTAATTTAAAGAATACCTTCCATTTTGTTAAAGCCAAGGTGTAATCAAGCTGGTAGTTTGATGTGGTAGAAATGTTTACATTGGTGATATCTCAATTCTAGAATTGTCGGGGCAGAAATGGAGGAAAAGTCATCAAATGTAGGCTGCTGTGAATTTGAAGAGCATTTTACAATCACAGCGTGCCATGGATTCCCTTGGAAATAACCACGTGAGAATATTAATTAGGTTTTTAATACCACAGCACCTAGAGTCTTGCCAAATAGCATCTTGTTAATTTTCCTATAAGACATTGTGCTAACGGTGGGAATGTTACCATTTAGCTACATGTATAATAATTATTAAAGGGCAACCTGAGTCAGGAATCTACAAAATTAAAAAAAAAAATAAGCTGTTTCAAAAACTTCTATCATTACATACAACTCACTTCTTCAAGGATTTTTTAAAGCAATCTTGGAACATGAGAGTCAAAAAGGTGATCCAAAAACTAGTGACTAATATCTTGTGATATTTGCTTCTCAGGCTTTCCTCAAACAGTGCCATATGGACACTTACTAATGTACAATCATAATAAGATTTTCTATTTGTTTTTTCAGCCCAAAGCAAATTAGAAGCAAACAGAAACAGAAACAGGTAGCCCTGGATAGAATTAACAAAAAGCTCATCAAAAGCAACCTGACAAAGGCAGAGTGAGGAAAAAACTAAAATGCAGAGCAGAATGGTAATCTATACAGTACAATTATGGCTCCTTAAAAGATCATGTAAAATTACCAAGAAAATATGTTCAGTATCCTCATTTTGAGGATGCATCAAAGGGCATAGAACATTTTAGAACTATTTTAACATAGATAAAAATACAAAAAAAAAAAAAAACTGTGGGTACTAGAGTGCATATGACTCAGGTATTTAGAAAATTTTATTTACATAGAATACCTGAGAAATTCATATTGAGGAAATACTATTATATTTAAAAATAAAAATGCATGTGATTCAAAAATAAAATTGAGTTGGAGAATGATTTGCCAAGTCAGATTTTAGCCAATCTAGTCCATCAGTAGAATAAAAAATTGACATTAAAATAGATTTTTTAAGAATCTGTGAAGCAGAATGCTAAATAAATTTTACAAATATAAAACATTCACTACAATTATGGCTCTACATAATGTGTGTACATAATGTGTATGGCTCTACATATACTTATGGTGCTATGGTGATAAAATAATGGATAAAATCTCTTTTAAATATTCATTTCATATTGTTTAAATAACCTTTTAAGATAAATAATATTCAGCACAAACAACATTCAGCACTAATAATCCAGAGGGTATTTTAAATTATTTATTAATTTATCTATCCATGTATTCCACAACATTTTTGAAGTCTCCCCCAATAACTGCCTTGTTATCAGGAAGAGACTTTAAAATCTGGCAGAGGGGAGACTGCAGTGTAAGAGGGGCCACTCAAAACACACAACAGGAACTCTGCATGGAACAGCACCTTCTCACAGTAGATTATATTGAGTCAAGCTTCCATCTACTATGAAAAGACTTGCCAACATTCACTGAAAAGTCAAGCCCCAAATCTGTTTAACTATGCATGATATGCTTGAGTAAATTACACTGGCAAATTCTGAAAAAAAAAAAAACAAAAAAAACAAAAAAAACCTGCATCCAACCATAAAATATTCACTGACAAACCAAGTGTATGTTAGTCAGAAAAAATATTTCACTTCCTACTGTGCATCAGACTCCAAAATAGCTCTAGTGTTCCTAGATGTCCATTCCTGAGAGATGCACATCAGCAGAATATTTGAGAGTTTTTAACATCACACTACTCTGCTCTCCGTAAAGAATACTCAGCACACCACCATCTTCAAGTTATAAAGGGAGCTCCAAGTTAAAGACATATAACCAAAGGACCAATGACTACCTAGGGATTTACATTATGACAGGTAGTGAGCATTTGAAGAAAGGAGGTGAAGCACAATTGTAGAATCATGCCTTAAATATTGTTTTCAAAAATTTAATCCCTTAATTAAATATTTCAAACTTAGATAAAATACAAATTTATGAAAGATACCAATATATTTACTGACCCCTACGATCTAAGCGATGTTAACATTGTGTCTTGTTTGTTTCTTATTCACGTTGTTTTAAAACTAAAAACATTAAAGAAAAAGCCAATGTTCCAGGCCCCTGGAGTTGGTGGGTGTTGTTTGCAAACCTGCCTTTCTATTTTAACATCCATTCACAAGATAGACTATTGCTTTACACTTCTTCAATGTATATAAATGGCATCATGAGTGTATCCTTTTGCAGTTCATTTTTATTTTATTCAACTTTATATTTTTGACATTTATACATGTTGATATGTGTAGATAATATTTGTTGATTTCTATTGCTAAATAGTATTTCATAGTGTGAAAAATAAGAGTTTCCATCCATTCTATGATTTCACTATCGCAAACAATGCTGCAATGATGTTTACATGAGTGACCTAAATGAACATTGAAATCAGAGAGGAGATAGACAGGAAATGGAGAAGACCTGAAGATGCCAGACTCCTTATCCCATTCTAGCAGTTCAAAAACTTTAGCTGGACTCTAGTTAGGAGAAGAGGGTGAGCAGACAGAAGCAAACTAGGTTGGAAATGTTTGAAATTTGGTACATTCACTCTACCTTCTTTTTTTTTTTTTCACTCTACCTTTTTTAAGAGTCATAATGAATTGGAGCAGAGTTGGCAAAAAGTGAACTCTTTCTATTTATGAAACAAAGATTCAGAGGTATAGGGGGATCTGAAAAGAAGATCGGCACATTTGGTACACCAAGAATTTTGCAGCTTTGACAACATCAAATCCTAGTCATAGAAACAGGATTCTCAGCTTGACTGGAGTGATGCATTCCCTAGATGAGACCCAATTACTCATCCAATCTGATGCCACAGCACTTTACTATGTACTTTGTAGTACCCCCACCGAAGGTGGAGCATACATTTCCACCCTAGACTCTGGGCTCAGCCACATGACTTATTTGGATGAATAAGATATTAACAGATGAATTTCAAGCAGTAGCTTGAAATATACTTATGCAGTTGGCCTTGCATTCTTGCAATTCTGCTCTTGCCAGAAAAGGCCATGTCCTGGTCTGTCCCAGCAGAATGAGAGGCAGGTGGAACAGACCCATGTGGTGACTGATGACTCACTCCCGTCACCACAGCCTCCCCCATGAACCACAACAGCTGTGAGAATAAATGGGTTTTTGTTTAGCTTTTTTCTAAACTACTGAATTTGGGGATTGGGATTGTTGCAACATAGCATTATTATAGCTATAGCTAGCTGATCCTGTTCATGGGTTAAAAGACATTAATGTAAGGATGTCAATTTTCTCCAAATTAATCTCTAAATTCAATGCAATTCTAATGAAGGCCCTAAAACTTTTGTTTTTGTTTTTTGAAATTGACAGTAATAATTCTAAAAATTCATAAAGAAATGTAAACAGTAAGAATATTCAAAGCAATTTGAAAAAGAAGAGCACAGCAAGAAAGAGTTCTACCACCAGCTAACAAGACCTATGAGAAATTTGTAGTGTTTAAAATAGTAAAAGAAGGGACAAAATGACCAACAGGTTAGAAAGGTGAGCTCAGAAATAGATCCTCATATGTTCTGTCACCTAATTTATGGCAAGGTGTGGGTGAAGTTTGGAGGGAAAATGATGACCTTTCAACAAATAGCACGGGGATAATAGGATATTCATGTGGAAAACAATTGATCTTGACTCCTGCATAATCCTTTATATAAAAAAGAAATCAATCCCAGATGGATTGCAGATCTAGCTGGAGAATAAACACAAATGAAAATATTTTAGAGTAAAACATAGGAGACTCTCTTCAGAACCATAAACAAAAATTTCTTGAACAGGAGACAAACAGCACAAATTATCAAAGAACAGAATGATAAATTTAACTATATTAAAATTTAGAAGTTCTGCTCATCAAAAGACACATTAGCAGAGTGAGAAGCCAACTCACAAAGTGTGGCAGAACATTTTCAAAACATCTGTCTAAGGAAAGACTTGTCTTTAGGAAGTGCAAACATTCACATAAGTCAGGAAGAAAAGAAACCCAAGCCAACCGAAAAATGGCAAAAGACTTGAATGCATTTTATACAAGAGGATATCTAAATTGTCATATACATATGAAATGAAAACATATGAAAATGTGAAAATGGCCAGCAAATATATGAAAATAGGATTACTCATCAGGAAAAGGCAAACTCAAACCACAGTGAGATACTGGTGCACACTTAAAAGAATGGCTAACTTAAAAGGATGGACAACACTGAATGTTAGCGAAGATGCTGAACAACTCAAATCCTTAACATTGCTTTAAAAATGCAAAATGGTACCCACTTTACAAACACCATTTTGTTTGGTGGCTTCTTATAAAGTTAAACTTATATCCATACTATGTCCCAGCAATTCCTCTGTAAGTATACCTAGGATACCTTAGACAAATAAAAACATATGTCTCAAAATGATGTACAAAAATATCCATAGCAGCTTTATCCATAACAGCCCCAAACCAGAAAGCCCAAATGAACATCAATAAGAAAATGGAGAAGCGAACTGTGGTACATTTATATGATGAGATGCTCCTCAGCAATAAAATGGAACAAATCACTGTTACAACAGCAGGGATGAATTTCAAAACACATTATGCTGAGTGAGCAAAGGCAGACACAAAATAGTACATACGGTACAATTCTGTGTGTCTGACATTCTGGAACAGTCAAAAGGAATCTATGGTGATAAAAATAAGAATAGTAGTTGCCTCTGGAGGGGGTGCATAATGGAATTAGCTGGAATGATGGAAATATATCTTTTTAGGGACAAGGGCATGGATTATATGAGCATATGCATTTGTCAAAACTCATCAAACTTAAGATCCGTGCATTTCATTCCATATAAATTAAACCCACAGAAAGGCAAGGAAGTACCTTGCCAAACAAAAATGTACATACATAGTCATTCTTATTATACGTTGGAGTTTTAGTTTTTAAATACTGGTGAAATTCCAGCACATTATAATTAATGTCTGATGAAATTTATAACAAATTTACTGAATGCATATCATGTTCTTGGTTTTATGTTTAGGCAACTACAAAGTTAAAAAGCACTTAATTTATTAACAATTGAAGTTATAGCATAGTTACACAAGATTTAACACCCAGGAGAAAATTTAGAGAACAAAATTATGTTTGTATTACACTAAATGTGTGGGACATTATGATTTACACTGGTTAGGGGAAGTATTCACCAAAGATGTGGCACGTGCTCTGAGTTTTGAAAAAGAGCTTTCTTGTAGATGGATGGGAAAGATTATAGGACTGTCTAAGTTGGTATTACAGGAGATACAGAAAGATGGTATTGGAATTTTATGCTTCAGAATTTAACCTTTGGAAACAGCTAATGACGATGAAAAGATTTTTATGCAAATGTATGAAGTGATCTCTTCATATTACATATATATTAAACTCAATGGAAAAATGAAGTAATTTTTTAAAGTTAATTGAGTACTAATTCTTTTTTCCTCAGGACTTGTTAGATGTCAATTGGTAAAGTTACTTAAGCTAGTAGGTCATGATTTTTAAATTTAAAAAACATGGAATTGCCCAAGCTAAATTTGCAGTATTAAATTGAACTCTAATTCTTTTTGATAAATAAACATTGGTATGTTTACATGATATCACATACCCAAATGAAAAGTTAAAAATTTATTTAGAAATACCCAGTGTGTGAATAGTGAGTTACAGACAAAGACAAGATTCAGAATGGAAAGCTCTGGGGAAAAGTTGTGAAAAGACAGTGAATGGTAGGCAACAAGAAAGCAGGGAGAGCTCTGAGGAATAGGATCACCTCAGGAAGTAAATAGATACTGGTCTTAAGGAAGGAATGTCTCATATTCAATTTTAGGTTATTACCTATACTTTGCTGTGCTTTAACCCTTTTATGTAATTTCTTTGACTTCCATAAAAACCTGACATACTAAAAAAACAAAATAAAATTATACTAGTAGAGGAAATAGCTTTGCCACCTGAAGCAGGAAATTGGAACAAGAGATGACCAGGGGAAATATAATCTGAGCCCACCCCCACCAAGCCCCTTTGGAAATACTAGGAAGGGGTTGGGAAAGCCCCCACAATACTAGGTATAGGCACTCAGGTATGTCTAATGGTATCAAAAAAAAAAATAGTGTTACCTGATGAGCTGGATTACTTGCAAATTTTCAAGAGGTAAAAATGGGATAAATAGATAAAACAGCTGGAAAACTAACTACCTTTTTTACTCAAATGGTTTGTCAAATAGACTACATACAGTTTAAGTGTTTTCAATAACATCAATTACTCCCCAAATGTCCTCTTCATAGAATAAATTAGTCTAAAAGTTTCACATGATACTCTGAATTTCTGTAAATGAAGTGAATATTTCAAGTTCATAGGCTTAAAGCTCTGAGGTTTCACTGCAGGTTACAAATGCACTATTAATATACGTAACTAGTTTGTTATTGAATAAGCTGTTTTCTAAAGGGTGCAAACTAGCAGGTTTACTTTACTCAGGCTAAGAGAAACCAGTATCTAACATTCATGGGGAATGAGGAAAACAAGCAATGCACTCTGTACTCTGAAAAGTCCTTTCAAAGTATAATTTCCCATTCCTGTTTTTTTCTTATATAGAGTACAGTAGTTGTTATTGCTGGAATGATTTTGCTATCTTTTACTAAATTCTACACCTTTCTTCACAATACGTAGGTACTCTGACTAAAATCACAGCCAAAGGAAAATTTTAATCCCACATCATGTCACATTTAAATATGACTAAGACCTAGGATTTTGAAACCCAGAAGAATTGTGATAATTTTTAAAGTATTATGCTCCAATAATCATTTTAAATACCTCAGTGACTCTGAAATGCACATACATATACGGAGTGTGAATTCACAAGACATATGCTTACATATACAGAGACTGTAGCATTCTTTATTTTTCAATAACTGAATTTAATCTTGAGGCCCTTTCTACCCGATAGCAGAAAACAATTTTTGTCCTTTACGAGTTAACACTGTCATTTCAATTCTCAGCTCAGTCAAATACGTGTTTCCCCACTTCCTCCTCCCTCCCTGCCCATGGACATGATCTGAGTTCCCAGTGGGGTGGGAACTCACATTTAGTCACATCACCAGAGGGAGACGTTTGTTCTCTGTTAGTGTCTTGTCTTACTGGTATCTGAGAGGTGTATGCTGCCTGGCTGGCTCTTGGTCCTCATGCCCTCTCCACACTGGGGTCTGCTGAGGCGTTTGATCTCACCTGCTGTCTACCAGAATGTCCCATGCTGATTTCCACCACAGCCTTACCTTATCACAACTATGAGATCCTTCTGTGTCCACTGAATCTCATCCCCTCAGAGTAACTGATGCTCTTCCCCAGTATGTAAGAACATAGGAAACTTGGAGATTTACTCAGTTACTTTCTGCCTAAATTCACTACGTTCACTATTTCTACATTCACGAAGGCACCTGGTAGCTATTGAAAGCCAACGTTTCCCAGGGGTCCAAAAGTGTCCTCTCAGACACCCAACTTGACGTCCTCCTCCCTTGGAATTAAGCACAGCTAGTTGGATGATAGGTACTTCCAGTTCTGTCTTAGAACCATTTACAAGTATCTAATACTCCTAATTCTTTTTCAATTCTACCCTGAAGTTTCTCTTTCTCTTTCTTTCTCTCTCAGCAAAAAAATCTTATTTGTCCAAAATTTTCTGCCTTAAATGTGGACCATGATTTCGATATTAAACATAAAGAATTAGCTGACTGGTTTACTAGTTCTTTCTGTGTCGGCTGCATCTTGGGTCAATAGCTGCCCCATATCCATTAATTTAAACGTGAGTTCAAAGCTAAACAAAAGAGAAAGGCATGAGAGAAGGGAAAGGAGAGCACATTTTACATCTGCTAATAGTTGATGATGGTCATTGAGCAACATATATAAAGGGATATTGCCAAAGGGAAATGTATTATAAAGGTTTTTATTTTGCAGTGGTGTATCTTCTCTGGTCCATGTTAAAGCATCATAAAACCTTCAAAATGAAATACAAGAAATATTCTGAAACAAAATATTGACTGTTCTCTCCCAGTAAACAGACTCATCAGCGTCGTGTTTCTTTCCCCTTGAATGAATATTTTTCTTTTTCTCATTAGTACTTTGAAGACAAACAAAGCTCAAGAGTAAAACTTAATTCTGCCTGCTATAAAATTAAATTAACTAACTAGCTGAAGCCACATAACCCCAGTGAAGAAAATTCCAGATAGAATCTACAAATCTGTTGACTGATTTGCCAATCCATTTGTGATTCACTAAGCTCCTCTAGTTTATAATTATTCTTCAGCAAGCAAATTACATTTCCCTTCTGCACATATGTTATCCCATTTGCAGTGTTCAAATAGAGTGTTATTGCTAGACGCATTGGATATCGGAACAAAGAGGAACTCAACATTGAACTGCACAAACCAAACCATTGACAAGTTTTTAAATACTTAAGGACCAATGAATCTAGTGGGCAATCAGAACATGAAAAGGTCAACCCTTGACTACCTTATGAAAGTCTAACTTCGCTGCTGATGATAAATACTTTCTTCCCCACTGTCTTGCATGCTGTGAAGACCAATAATTGCACTTGTTCATTCGTCCCCATTTAATCTCATCTGCACAAAGCTATCCTTTTAGAAATTCTCTCGCCCTCACCTGAAAAAGTTTGTTTTCTGTCTTTCCAGAATTATTCCTATCAGAAAACAAACATGGTGTAATTTCTCTTAAAAATAAAACTCTCATAACCCTACATCTTCTTCCAACCATCAGCATGTTTCTCTGCTCCCCTTTATTTAAAAAAATTCTTGAAAATGTCTGCATGTTATATCTGTACTTCCTCCCTTCCCATTTCTCTCTAACCTGTTCCAGTTAGGAATTTGCCTCCACCATCCAATTAGACTGCTTTTATCATGACCAACAATGAGTCTACATGGCAAAATCCAATGGTCAATTCTCAGTTCTCACCTTACTGGATCTATCACCACCATTTTTTCCAAATAGCTTACTCTCCCCTCCTTGTTACATGTAGTTTATTTGACTTTCCAAGACGCAGACTCTCTTGACGTTCCTGCTCCCTCACTAGCTATCCCTTTTCCATCTATTTGGATGTTCCTCTTCACCATTTCAATGTCTGAATATTGTGTCCCAAGGCTCAGGTTTGGAAGTCTTCTCTTTCTACACTCATTCCCTAGGTCAGTGGTTGTTATGGATGGAATTGTGTCCCCAGAAAAGTTTACATGTTGAAGTCCTATCCCCCTGACCCCAAGTGTGATAGTCTTTGGAGATGGGGCCTTTGGGAAGGTAATTAGGGTTAAATGACATCATAAGGATGGGCCCTAATTTAATGGGATTGGTGTCCCTATAAGTGGAGGAAGGAGGTACCAGAGAGCTCTCTCACTCTGTGCATTCCCTGAGAAAAAGACCATGTGAGAACACAGAGAAAAGGTGGCCAGCTACAAGCCAAGAAAAGAGGTTTCACCAGAAACTGACCATTCTGATAGGCCAATGGATATTGGACTTCTAGCCTTCAGAATTGTGAGAAAGTGAGTTTATGTTGTCTAAGCCATCCACTCTGTGGTTTTTGTGATGGCATCCTGAGCAGACAATTCTAATGCTCCTCAGGCTTTAGCTGTGTCAGTCAATATTACTTGGAAAACACGCAAAAGCACAGAAGGCTGAGATCCACCCCTTGTAGTTTCTGACTCAGTTGAATTTGCCTTTCTAACAAGTTACCGAGCGATGCGGATGCCGCATGTGGCCTTCTAGGATGCCATAACAAAGTAACACGGACTGGCTAAATGTACCATCAGAAGTTTATGTTCTCACATTTATGGGGTTTAGAAGTCCAAGATCAAGGTGCCAGCCTGTTTGACTTCTCCTGAAGCCTCTCTCTTTGACATGCCCCTGGTTGTGCCCTCACGTAGTTCTTTTTTGCTTGCAAGCACACTCCCAGCGTCTCTTCCTTTTACTGTAAGTCCCATTGGACTAGGATTCCACCCATGACTTCATTTAAAACTCCTTAATTATCTCTTCAGAGGCCTTATCTCTAAATACAATCACATTCCATCATCAACTATAAGTCCAAAGTTTCATCTACATATCACCTAAATAATGTATGTATGAAACTTGAGATACGATTCATCCCAGGGCAAAATTCCTCTTTGGGTGTGAACCTGTGAAATCAGATGGGTTATGTGCTTATCAAATACAATGGTGAAATAAGCAGAGGATAGACATTCTCATTTCAAAAGGGAGAAATCAGAAAGAAAAAAAGGCGGTAAGGCGTCCCAAGCAAGTCCTAAACCTAGCAAGGCAAATTCCAATAGACTTTAAAGCTCTAGAATGATCCCCTTTGGCTCAGTTCTCTGACCTCTGGGCCTACTGAGGTGACAGTTCCTTCTTGAATCCCCTTGGCCTCAGGTGCTGGCCTTGCCTCTGAGTCCTGGACAGCAGCCTTGCCCCCTGAGTCACTAGGTGGCAACAGTTCAACCCACTGAAACTAGGAAGAGGAGAGCCTCATCCCTGGGACCTGAACCTTTGAACCCATGGTGGGAGTGGCTTCACTGCCAACCTCTTCAGGCTTCAGGATCATTCTTCCTTTCTCTTGTAAGATAACATGTGCTGGCAGGCAGACAGCTCTATTGTCCCATCCTGTACTATCCCAGGAGTACAATGGCCTCCCTTCATTTTGCACTGTCATTGTTCCCAAGTTGGCAGGATTTCTGCTGATATAACCTCATCTCTATTCCTGGCTTCCGCTGAGATGTCTCCTTAGATCTGTGGGTCATACGCATAATCTCTCTATCAAGTGGTTTCCCAGACACACCCTGGGTATTGTCTCCAGAGCACTTTCTTATTTTTTTGCAAGATGGGTAAGTAAAGTTGATAATTTTCCAAACCTTCATGTTCCATTTTCTTTTTACTAAATGAGTTTGCTTACTTTATCTCTTCTCTTGCATTTTACTATAAGCTGCAAGGAGAAACCAGGCCATACCTTTAAGACTTTGCTAAGAAATCTCCTAAGATAAATATCCAAATTCATCACTTTTGACTTCTACTTTCCACAAAACACTAGAACAAAATCAGGCAAGTTCTTTGCCATTTTATAGCAAGGACTGCCTTTCCTCTAGTTTCCAATAACATGTTCTTTATCTCTGTCTGAGATCTCACCAAAATCGCCTTTATCGTCCTTATTCCTAACAATAGCCTCTTCCAAGCAATGTAGGCTTTTCTCAGTATGTGCCTCAAAGCACCTTGTCTCCAACCATTACCCAGTTCCAGAGCCACTTTCAAATTCTTTTTATATTTGTTACAGCAGCACCTCACTTCACGCTCTCAAAATCTGTGTTAGTTGGGGTTCTCCAGAGAAACAGAACAACCAATTTAATATATAAAGAGAGAGAACAAGATTTATTTTAGGGAGTTGGCTCAAGTGATAATTGAAGCTGGCAAGTATAAAATTTGCACACTGAGCTAGCAGGCTGGAGGCCCAGGAAAGAGCCAATACTGCGATTCAAGCCTAAAGGCCAAAGAGCCAATTCTATAGTTCAAGTTTGAAAACTGTCCCCTGTAGAATTTCCTCTTGCTCAGGGGATGTCAGTCTTTTGTGCTATTCAGGCCTTCAACTGACTGGATGAGACCCATCTATTGATATGTCACAGAGGGTAATCTGCTTTACTCCAAGTCCTATGATTTAAATGTTAATTTCATTTAAAAACACCCTCACAGAAACATCCAGAATAATGTTTGATAATGTATCTGGACAACATGTGCCAACCAAATTGACACATAAAATTAACCATCACAATATACAAACATATCAAAACAAGGAAAGAATACTTATTACTCTTATAGTCTTTGTTTCTGCCACTGACCATGTGGTTGCAGTTGGTATTTATAATTATATTCTCCCAACACCCATAACACTAATCAAATGAAAGTCTTTGGGGAGGGTCATTTTGGTGCTGAAGCATAAGTATTTTTAAAACCTTCTCCTGGCAAGTTCAATGTATATCTAGGTTGAGAACCCCTGAGTAAGACTCATGACATAGCTGTTTACTGTTGCCACTGCTATTTGGATTTACTTTGAGTAGGGAGAGTATGGTAAAGAATGGATAAAGGCTTCTCTTTCCTTAAGGAGAAGTGGAGTTCTCCTACATTGCAGGATGTAGGGAGGGATATGGCATTTTGAATAGTGACTTGAACACAAAGACTATCGACTAAGGGTAGGGGGCATGACACTCAAACCTGTAGCTTGGAACGAAGGAAATGTCTACTGGGAGCACCTTTCCTTGGGAATAATCTTCTGAGACCCAAAGGAAAGTCCTGGTGGCTGAATATTTAACATCTTTCCTCCTACAGGTAGCCACCCTTTGAAACTCTCCCATTTCTTCAGTCAAAACGGTATGTGTGTCTGCAGAGTTGGTGTTAATTCTGGCAATGGAGGGAGGAGACTGGTTTTAGGAAATGAGGGGTTCCAGTAGTGTGTAGACTATGTCTTGAAACACCTGGTGACAGTCAAGCAAACCACAGGTTCTTGAGAAAGACCCCTGAAGCTAGGAGTGAGCCTTCCTTTTTGAAAATGAGAGAAAGGAGAGAGAGAACAAAAGTAATACCAAACTTGCATGTTGCTCTATTCTAGATTACAGATATTGTCTGTTAGAAGGGGAAAAGCCACTACAAATATATGTTATCAATACATATAGTTTAAGATTTGTTCAAAATGCTTTTGTCCATAAAACCGAATATATGTGATGAATCAGATATTAATTTTAAAATGGTACTAAGTCACAATGACTTATATATCATTTACTTTCCCATGCTGGTTTAAGTTTATACATTTTTTTATTTTTAATATAATGATTCAGTGAGTTCACTTTTTTTAAATTCCAGATATAAATATCACACAGTATTTGTCTTTCTCTGACTTATTTCACATGGCATAATGCCCTCAACATTTTTCCATGTTGTCACAAATGGCAGGATTCCCTCCACGCTTATGACTGAAAGTATTCCATTGTGTATACACATACCACATCTTTTTTATCCATTCATCCATTGATAGATACTTAAGTTGTTTGCTTATCTTGGCTATTGTCAATAATGCTGTAATAACATGGAAGTGCAGATTTCTCATTGAGATCCTGTTTTCCTTTCTTTTGGATATATACCCAGAAGTAGGATTGCTGGATTGTATGGTAGTTCCATTTTTAATTTTTTGAGGAACCTCTATATTGTTTTCTGTAGTGGCTCTACCAATTTACATTCCCCACCAAAAGTGCCAGAGTAGAATGGTGATTACCAGAGACTGAAGGGTGGGAGAAATGGTCAAGTGTACAGACTTTCAGTTATTCACAGCATTGTGATTATAGCTAACCATATGTATTATATACTTGAAAGCTGTTAAGAGAGTACATCTTAAATGTTCTCACCACACCAAAGAAATGGTAATTATGTGGTATGATGGAGGTGTTAGCTAACACTCCTGTGGTGGTAATCATATTGCAATATATGTGTATTAAATCAACATGTAAGAGTTGAATTTATACAAGGTTGTATGTCAATTAAATCTAAATAAAGCTGGGGAAAAAAAGAGTTAAGATGATGCATTTAACACTATATCACCATAATGAATCAAGCTGATGCATTACTTTCAATGCATTAGTAATTCTGAAATTACTTTTCACAGGAAAGGCAAACAAAGAATATATTTTTCCCTATTCTTCCTCTTCCCTTCCTTCTCCCTATAGGAAATCTGGACCATATTAATTCAAAAATGACATTATTTCCAGGAGAGGTCTTTAGGGGAGACATATCTAGCAATTCAAATGCACTTAAACCTACAGTTTTTTATACCAAACTTTTTTCAATGAACATGTGTAACTGTCATCTCTACTATTCACAAAATTAAGTCCATATATATCCTAAGGCACCCTGAAATCCCCTTTTTCCTCAATACTGAAAGACACTTTTCTGCTGTTGTTTTTTATCATTAATTTAACTAGATCTTGAGAATGCTCAACACATATTAAAGTTTTCATGGTGAGTTTCACTACCACGCATCACATTAAATGATGGAAGAAGCTATTTTTCTCTATAATGATCTTCCATTGTGCTTGGTTATTTTAATTTATTTAGAGACAAATTTATTAACCTGTCTTGAAAGAAATTGCAGTTTCTTTAGTGGCAAATCATTCCCTGGTATAAGTACTCATGGGAGAGTTCCTTCAGCAGCAATGAGGTTGTAAACAGCTTCTTGTGATACGAGTCTCACAGTCATGGTAACCATCTGATGGTGCCATTCCCGGGCATGATTATAAAGCTCAAGTTGTTTCAATAAGAAAGGCGAACTCTAAGAATTAGTTTATCAATCACCTAACAGCTATTAGGTGATACTCACTTCTGAGAGACATAAATATCTTCTGGCAATCTTTACCTCCTCAGTTCATTCTTTGGTAAAGACTGCACATTTTCTCATTGGATTGATATGTCATTCTAATATTTTAACATGCATTTTATTAAGTTTTCATGAACTTTCATTTCCAATGTTATTAGAGATGCTTTAGGAGCTGTAAAAGACGAGTTTCATCTACAGAAAGTATTGCCTTAGTTATCTTTCAGTGAAACTTATATGGACTCTATAAGCCAATATTAGAGATTGAAAGCTTTTCATACCCCTTCATCTCAGGAAGTTAAGACTAACTGATGAATCTCTTGTTTATAGTTCAGTACATGCCAAAGTTTCTGCATTTATCTGTGAATCATGTGCAGATCTGGAAAGCAAAAGACCATTTTTACTCTCAAAATCTCTAAAAGCATCAAATCACCATGCAAAAATAATACCAATTTACAGTATTTGGGCATTTTATCAGCTCTCCAAACAAATATAAATCTTCCATTGGTGCCGATGATTTTGCTATTAGTGATTAAGCCTTTGGGTCATTTCTTTTCTAAGCCATGCCTTTTCAAAGACTTATGATGGTTAGAGATCAAATTAAGACTCTAACATCATAGTGAGCCTATGTTTAATCAGATATTATACCCTCACAATTTAGGACCTATATTGTGCTCTTTGAGACTGAAAAAAGGCAAATGGGGTTAGAAAGAGAAGACTGAGAATTTTTCATTCACAATTATCCCTACATGTAAAAATTGCCAAAAATTAACTTTTGTCTTGGTTACCTTTTTTCCCTCACATGTCATAAAAATATTTTCCTTTAAACAACATATCTGTCTTTATAGTTTTGAAAGTTCAGTGCAAGCAGTGTGTTCGATAAGGGTGGCCTGAGAGTCTGGGAAATGCACATGATGACAGGAAAAATAAGGTGCCAGTTTCCTGGTCAATGAAGAAGCAAGTATGAGCCTTTTCTTTTCATTAAAGGTATGAGATTTATGCAGGGGGCTTCCTAGGTGGCACAGTGGTTGAGAATCTGCCTGCCAAGGCAGGGGACATGGGTTCTATCCCTGCTCCAGGAAGATCCCACATGCCACAGAGCAACTAAGCCCGTGCGCCACAACTACTGAGCCTGTGCTTTGGAGCCAGTGAGCCACAACTATTGAGCCCATGTGCTGCAACAACTGAAGCTCACGTGCCTAGAGCCCATGCTCTGCAACAAGAGAAGCCACGGCAATGAGGAGCCCGCACACCACAACGAAGAGTAGCCCCCACTCACCGCAACTGAAAAGAAAGCCCGTGTGCAGCAACGAAGACCCAACACAGCCAATAAAATAAATAAATAAAAATAAATAAATTAAAATAAAAAAGATTTATGCAGGCACATTAGGCCTGGGCCTACTTTCTCTGAGCTGCTACACTGCATCAAAATTAGCCTTCCTATGGCATATTCTATGATATACAATGGTATGTTGTATCTGTATAAGTATAGTATTAATTATAGAACATAGCATGAATAAACTTGGCCAGTTCAAAGTCACCTTAATGTGATTCGAGAAATTGCAGTATTGCCTATGTTTGAGAAGAAATTCTTTCTATTATTAGCCATTTTGAAGATCTGTATTTTAGGCAGCAGGACTGTCTAAGGATATTATATAGTACCTTAGATTCATTCTTATAAATTATTGCCCCAGGAGAGTGAACAGAGAAGAAAAGAGGAAATTGAAGGGGAATCAATTAAAAGAAGAGCAAATAACTGATGTACAGACAGACTGCAGAGATTCTGATTAAACATAAGGTAGTGATGGGTATAGTGAAGAGGTGACCTTGTAACAACAATGTTAGAGAGATAACTATTAGGATACAGACTACAAATTCAGTCCCCAAAACCTGGAAGGGAAAAGACCATCTTCACCACGGGAACCTCCAAACTTACCAATTAGAAATAATATAATTTTCAGGCATTTGGGTGGTCTAAAATTGAGGATATTAAAAGAAAAAGGATCAAAACCCTACTGTTTTATTTTTTTTTAATTTCAATAAATAGAAATAAAGTTGTACAACTTTTTTAACACTTCCCTGTGATGACAGCCTGTTATTCAACACAACTTGAGGATGTTTCGAAGAGTCTTCAGGGCAGCGCAAGCAGGCATTCATTTTAGTGAATTGCAAGTTAATCAACAATGCAAGAATTCAGATTTTTCAAGTGGCATTCTGCTTTGCCAGTATTTTGGCAAGGGGGAGGGGATTAATCCTTAATGTAACCATTTTTGATTCTGTGAAATAGTATTATCCTGGACTTCAGGTCAGGTTCACTTGCACTGAGTTTAGCTGTGGAAAGCTTATGAAAGAGTGCTCTTGGTATTAACACCTGTGGAAGAGAAGAGGCAGGAAGGGAGTGCAGCCTGGATGGGTAGAGGGGGAACCTGATTTCTGATGCAGTCTTTTTTAAAAAAATTTATCTGTGTGTAGTTGATTTACGAGGCTGTGTTAGTTTCTGCTGTACAGCAAAGTGAATCAGTTATACATATACATACATCCACTCTTTTTTAGATTCTGCTCCCATATAGGTCATTGCAGAGCACTGAGAAGAGTTCCTTGTGCTATAGACTAGGTCCTTATTAGTTATCTATTTTTTTAAAATTTTATTTATTTATTAATTATTTTTGGGGGGTACACCAAGTTCAGTCATCTGTTTTTATACACACATCCCCATATTCCCTCCCTTCTTTGACTCCCCCTGCCTCGAGTCCCCCCCACCCTCCCCACCCCAGTCCTCTAAGGCATCTTCCATCCTCAAGTTGGACTCCCTTTTTTATACAGTTATCTATTTTATATATAGTAGTGTGTAGTCTTAACAGAAGCCTCATCAAACCAAGAGGGGGCTCTGAATCTAAGATGATCCTTCAGAGTTGATCTAACTTGGAGCAGTGGGGCCAGCACTTTATACCCTCACCTCAGTTACTGGATGCAGCCTGTCCCGGGAAGGAGGACATATCTTGGAGAAAATGGATCTTCTGAGCCGAGGGAATCCTGTAGGGGATGGCAGGGAGCAATCTCAGCACATAGGATGGGGGTAGGGAGTTAAAACTCATTCCTGAAGAGGATTCTGGGTGATGCAGCAAATCATCTACCAGATTCGGAATATGAAATGTTATAAGATAATTTTATTTGAGAGAAAATTTATTACACAAATTGTCTACAGGAATTTCAATCACATCGAAATACCTACAATACATATTTAACCTTACTTTAGCTTAAAATACTACTAGGAGAGAATAGCTATTAGTATAAAATTGACTGTGGGTGATAACACACCCAAACTGGCTCAAACACGAAGGAATTGCATTAATTTACATAGCTGGAAATGTAGTTGAAGAGTGGGGTCTAGGACCAATATAAACTAAACTCCATCTCCTTGTGCTTCCCTTGGCTCTATTTTTCTTAATGGGGCAGTTGTTTCTGTTGTTATTGTTGCTTTGTCTGTCTTTGGATCTCTGTAGCAGTCTTGGCTTCCCGTTTACCCATAAAATCATCCCATAGGAGACTGTCTCTTATTGAAGTTTACAGTTCATAGTGAAGAGTCTGGGTTTGGATTTAGGCTAAACACAATGAGAGCCATCAAAGAGCTTTTTCCTTTAAAGTAAACTTATTTAGTGAATACATTAGCTTTATAACTAGAGTAAATTAATCTTCTCAAAGAACCAGCTTTTAGTTTTATTTATTTTTCTTATGGTTTCTTTCCTTTCTTTTTCATTTATTTCTGCTCTGATCTTTATGATTTCTTTTCTTCTGCTCACTTTAGGGTTTCTTTGTTCTTCTTTCTCTAGTTGTTTTAGGTGTAAGGTTAGGTTGTTTATTCGATCATTTTCCTGTTTCTTAAGGTAGGACTGTATTGCTATAAACTTCCCCCTTAGAACTGCTTTTGCTGCATCCCATAGGTTTTGGGTTGTTGTGTTTTCGTTGTCATTTGTTTCTAGATATTTTTTGATTTCCTCTTTGATTTCTTTAGTGATTCCTTGGTTGTTTAAGAGTGAATTGTTTAGCCTCCATGTGTTTGTCTTTTTTGCAGTGTTTTTCCTGTAATTGATATCTAGTCTCATGGCGTTGTGGTCTGAGAAGATGAATGGGCATAGAAGGAAATTACCTCAACATAATAAAAGCCATATATGCAAAACCAAAAGCCAACATTGTTCTCAATGGAGAAAAACTGGAAGAATTCCCCCTAAAAACAGGAACAAGACAAGGGTGTCCACTCTCACCACTATTATTCAACATAGTTTTGGAAGTGTTAGCCACAGCAATCAGAGAAGAAAAAGAAATCAAAGGAATCCAAATTGGAAAAGAAGAAGTCAAATTGTCACTCTTTGCAGATGACATGATATTATATATAGAAAACCCTAAAGACTCTACCAGAAAACTGCTAGCACTCATTGATGAGTTTAGTAAAGTAGCAGGATACAAAATTAATGCACAGAAATCTCTTGCATTCCTATACACTAACAATGGAAGAGCAGAAAGAGAAATTAAGGAAACTCTCCCATTCACCATTGCAACCAAAAGAATAAAATACCTAGGAATAAACCTGCCTAAGGAGGCAAAAGATCTGTATGCAGAAAACTTTAAGACATTGATGAAAGAAATCAAAGATGACACAAACAGATGGAGGGACATACCATGTTCCTGGATTGGAAGAATCAACATCGTGAAAATGTCTGTACTACCCAAAGCAATTTACAGATTCAATGCAATCCCGATCAAATTACCAATGGCATTTTTCACAGAACTAGAGCAAGAAATCTTACGATTTGTATGGAAATGCAAAAGACCCCAAATAGCCAAAGCAATCTTGAGAAGGAAAAATGGAGTTGGTGGAATGAGGCTTCCTGACTTCAAACTATACTACAAGGCCATAGTGATCAAGACAGTATGGTACTGGCACAAAAATAGAAAGGAAGATCAATGGAATAGAATAGAGAACTCAGAAGTAAGCCCAAACACATATGGGCACCTTATCTTTGACAAAGGAGGCAAGAATATACAATGGAAAAAAGACAGCCTCTTCCATAAGTGGTGCTGGGAGAACTGGGCAGCAACATGCAAAAGAATGAAATTAGAACACTTCCTAACACCATACACAAAAGTAAACTCCAAATGGATTAAAGACCTACATGTAAGGCCAGACACTATCAAACTCCTAGAGGAAAACATAGGCAGAACACTATATGACATCCATCAAAGCGCCATCCTTTTTGACCCACCTCCTAGAATCATGGAAATAAAATCAAGAATAAATGAATGGGACCTCATGAAACTTAAAAGCTTTTGCACAGCAAAAGAAACCATAAACAAGACTAAAAGGCAACCCTCAGAGTGGGAAAAAATAATTGCCTATGAAACAACGGACAAAGGATTAACCTCCAAAATATACAAGCAGCTCATGAAGCTTCATACCAAAAAAGCAAATAACCCAATCCACAAATGGGCAGAAGACCTAAATAGACATTTCTCCAAAGAAGACATACAGGTGGCCAACAAACACATGAAAAGATGCTCCACATCACTAATCATCAGAGAAATGCAAGTCAAAGCCACAATGAGGTATCACCTCACACCAGTCAGAATGGCCATCATCACAAAGTCTGGAAACAACAAATGTTGGAGAGGGTGTGGAGAAAAAGGAACTCTCCTGCACTGTTGGTGGGACTGTAAATTGGTACAGCCACTATGGAAAACAATTTGGAGGTTCCTTAAAAAACTACAAATAGAACTACCATATGATCCAGTAATCCCACTCCTGGGCATATACCCAAAGAAAACCATAATCCCAAAAGAAACTTGTACCATCATGTTTATTGCAGCACTCTTTACAATAGCCAGGACATGGAAGCAACCTAAATGCCCATCAACAAATGAATGGATACAGAAGATGTGGCATATATATACAATGGAATATTACTCAGCTATAAAAAGGGATGAGATGGAGCTATATGTAATGAGGTGGATAGAACTACAGTCTGTCATACAGAGTGAAGTAAGTCAGAAAGAGAAGGACAAATATTGTATGCTAACTCACATATACGGAATCTAAAAATGGTACTGTTGGACTCAGTGACCAGAACAAGGATGCAGATACAGAGAATGGACTGGAGAACTCGAGGTATGGGAGGGGACAGGGGGTGAAGCGGAAACTGAGATGAAGCGAGAGAGTAACACAGACATATATATACTACCAACTGTAAAATAGTCAGTGGGAAGTTGTTGTATAACAAAGGGAGTCCAACTCGAGGATGGAAGATGCCTTTGAGGACTGGGGCGGGGAGGGTGGGGGGGGCTTGGGGGGGGCGTCAAGGAAGGGAGGGAAGATGGGGATATGTGTATAAAAACGGATGATTGAACCTGGTGTACCCCCCCAAAAAATAAATAAATAAATAAATAAAAAACAAAACAAAACAAAACAAAACAAAACAAAAAAAAAAAAAAAAAAACTAGAGTAAATTAGTACACAGGGATTTCAAATTTCAAATATCCCCAAGTATGAAACTAATCATGTAAAACTCTTACTGCTATTTCTATTATCAGGAGCTTTTTTTTTTTAAGCTCTTTATTGGAATATAATTGCTTTACACTCTTGTACCAGCTTTTGAAGTACACCAAAGTGAATCAGCTGTATTTATACATATATCCACGTAACCCCTTCCTCCCGCGACTCCCTCGCGCTCTCCCTATCAGGAACTTCTTAAACCTCAACAATGAAGTACTATCCTTAGACTTTCTTGAAATAGAATAAAACAATTTACTCATGAAATTCACTTTTAAATAAAGTACATTTGTAAAACACTATCCTGTGGATTATAATTCTGGCTGCACTCACATTTGAACAGCTGTACAATTACTAAACTACAGGCTCAAAATGAAATGGAAAATTCAAATTCAGAAAAAAGACAAAAATTCATATTCTTGTGGCTCAAGAAAAAAAGTTGTTAAATAGCAACAACAAAAATGCTATGCTTAAACCATCTAGAAGTCAAATAAAATGGGAAGTAATTCACTAACAAGATTTACCTTTACATGGTGCACACTTATGAAAAAAACTAAGAATTATAATCCTGTAACATTTCCATTTCCTCTATAACATAATTATTTAAATAATAACAAGAAAGCTAAAACAGAAAATGTACTAAATTATTTTAAAAGAAAGACAAAACAAACTTTTGCTGTGTATGTGGATTATTTTAATGCATTCATTAACAACAAAAATGCTGTAAATACACAAAAACAAATAGAATTAAATGGAAGTAATTAAATCATATTTCACAATAAAATTATCTATGACAAAAATTATTCTACAAATTATAATTCTATCAATCTTCCATATGAGCAAATGGTACTTTACTAATAGCAATAAAGTGAAAACAGGAAAAAAATATAAAAATAAGAAGAAAAAGACAGCATCTTGTTATGGTTCTGGAAGCAGAATCATTAGAAGGGGGGATAACATGGAAAGTGACTCACATCTGTTTGCAGACGGCATAGACACAAGTCTGAACCCAGTGCTTGGTACAGCCATATTTCTTATTGCCAGCGAGGATGTGATGAGCTAGGGAAGTCCCTTGGTAGGAAGGTTTGCCTTTGCTTTCCAGAAGAGGGGGAAAGGCAGGCATCCTCTTGTCAGGGACTCCTCTGAAACAAAAGACCTCTGACTGGAGAATTATGTTAAGCACCAGAGTTTGGGCCATTCTGGAAGGATGAATTAAAAGGAAGTCTGAAGAATGTTTCAGTGCAAGGAGCATCAGGACAAGCTCTCTCCTGTGGAGGATTTGATGCATCAGAATGGAACTGACCTGATGGAGGAATTCTTCTCCTGGCATCATGGCCCCATTGGGTGGCATATGTTCTATACAGGGCACCAAAGCCTGGATACCGATGCAGGCCTGATTTCCCTCCTTCCTCCCTGGGGACACCTTCATCCAGAGACTTTCTAGTGATCCCTTCAACCCCTTCTGCCAAAATCACACTGAGAATGTCTAGGAAATAACTGGGACAGAAAAATACATGTTGAAATATTCACATTTAAATTTTCCCTCAATTAAGATGTCTTAAATTTGCCTTTTTTTCCTTAAATTATCAAGGCTTCTCTTAACTATCAGCACTCTCTGTTATTGTGAGTTTATCTTTCATAACAAGCTGGCATTGATAATTACCAGTAATTATTTTCAATTTTTCTAGGGAATTATTGACATATATTTTATAGGTGCCCAACTTTTCCATGCTTGGCTGATCTATTTAGTTGCTTTGGAAGTGTTCTCCTCTTTTTGTGGTAATTTTTTCTACATTGAATCTTTAGTAAAAATTCATTTCTTTTTGTCAGTGCAGTTCAAAAAGGACTGAGTGTTTTTCTTGGAGCTTTTGCCTCTCACTTTGTGGGTTTTTTTTTTTTTTTTTTTTTTGCCTGACTGCAGCAAAGTTTTCTCACTTTGAAGAATTTTAATATGATCTCAAAGTATATTAATTATGCTATCTTTCAGCTAATTCAGTGTACATTTGCTTTCATTTCTCTTTAAGGGTTCTTAAGCAAATGTGTTTGTTTCCTAGTGCTGCTACAAAAAAGTACCATAAACTTTGTGGCTTAAAACACAAGTTTATTACCTTGCAGTTCTGGACATCAGATACCCAAAATCAGTTTAGGCCAAAATCAACATATCAATCAGCAGGATTGTGTTCTTTCTGGAGGCCCTAAGAGAGAATTCATCTATTCTTACTAGGTTTTAGAGGCTGCCCACATTCCTTGCCTTGTAGCCACACTGGTGTCTGATCCTGACCCTCCTGCCTCCCTTGTTGTGATTGCATTGTTCCCACTCGAGTAATCCAGGATAATCTTCCCTTCTCAAATTCCTTAACTTAATCACATCTACAAAATCTCTTCTACCATGTAGGTAACATATTCAGAGGGTCCAAGAACTAAGATGCAGACATCATTGGGGGACCATGATTCAGCCTACTATGGTATTTATGCAGCCTCATCCATTGGTTTCTGTAAAATGCCTTCTAAGAGGTGTTTGTGTGTTGATGCACTTGTTATGTGTATGGGATTCCATGGTCTCAGTACCCATGTGGTCTTCTCCAAGAACAGCATAGAACTTGTTCTATACCACTTTAAGTTCACTTACTCTTCTTTTCCATCCTTTTATCAGTACTTCTTGTGAAAGCAGTTTTATCCTTCCCTAAACATCAGAATTTTCATCTGAAGCATTTTTTAGTGCTGTCTGAAGCTCTTCTTCATTCCTCTGATGTATTTTGAAGACTGTTTTGGTTGCAGCTACTTGAAATTAGAAGTGTTTTGATGCATCTTTTAAAGAATGAATGTTTCTTGTTACAATTACCATCAGCACAACTTGTTCTAATAATCTAGATTCCTCTCCTTCCAGTAATTTTTCTAAAAGTCTCTATTTTAAATCCAGGTAAATAACTTTCCAGGTCTTTATCTATTGCTTCCAGTTTTTAAATTTATGATAATATCTTCTCAAGTCTGGCTTCTGTTAATATTGATTCAAGGCCTCCACATGATTTCGTATGAGTCTGAGCATCTTGAAGATAACGCTGTCTTTCTATCAAAAGGGCAGAAATTCTGGTGCACTTTTTTTTTTTTGTCCCCAACTGCATAAAATAAGGTTCTATTGACTAAAAATTCTACAGTCTAGTAGAACTAAAAACACCACTATCTTCTATCTCCCAGGGAAACTCAGTGGTACTGTCCCTTGCCATCTCTCTACGTGGACACACCCTATATTCATTCCTATTCAGTTGAAGGTCTCTCAATACGGTATATCCCTCACCACTACCAAGAGTCCATCTCTTCTCAGAGGTCAAAAGAGAAAAGAGAACAAAAGAACCCTTACTTTTAGTTTTATTTTTCTTGAGTTTCTACTTCTCTTTTCTCTTTCACTGCTGCATTTAATCCAGGTGAAGGGAGAGTAAAACTAATCTCCCTCTCTCCATGTGCCCTGTCCTATCTTGCTACCTGCCTTTTCCTTCACTCTGTGTTAAATGGTGTCCTCAACTTCTTCTGATTTGGGTTACTCTACATTATGTCTTGACTTTCTTCATCTCTCCTATACAATCTATCTGTGATTTCAGGAGAAGAGTCAATCAGTTCTAATCTTCACACATAAAGGGAAACTTTAAAATTTGGAAAAATGCATACCATAGATTCAAGGGGTTGAGCTTTGAGTCTGACAGCTGCTCTATGACTGCTTTTTCTTAAGTAGCATTTGCCTTCTCCTTCCTTGAGGTGAGAAAGTTTACAGTTTAGACTTCATGGTAGAAGAGCTGAAGAGAAACATGGTTTATAGGGGAATTTAAAGCATGTTGGTTAAATATTTTGGAAATGTTATCTCTATTGAAGTTTCATTATATCTACTGAGAAAAAAAAAAGAGGAAAAAAAAAAGAACACTCTACCTCAATGAAACACCAGAAATGTAAATGAATTTTTTATATATTTTGACTTTTTAAGAGCTAAACATATCACACATTTACATATTCCTATGGTTCCTAAACTTTTAAATTTAAAAGTATGAAATGAGCCTTGAATGTCCTAGAAATGTCAAAAAGTAAAATAATGGAAGTTTAGGTAAAGAAGTGTCCATTTAACAAGGTAAACTCTTGTGTTGTAAAAATTGTTATGGAAAATGTTTTATTCACTAAAATAACCAGCAAATATACTGTAAATACTATTCACTGCGGGTATATTTTTAAAATATTTTAATTAACATAATGTGGCTAAGTAAGCCTCCAAAAATGATGAAAACCTGTTTTTTATGACAAAAAATTACAACTGAAAGGAAAACTGTAAGTTGCTATGTCCTGATTATCACATTTGAAATAGTCCCAATTCCCCCCTAAATACCTCCAACCTGAGCAATTACTGAGCAGAACTTTAGAATACCTTTTCATTCCAATTCAGCTTCTGCAATGCCTTCATTATGGTCTTTCCAAATCATCACTGATCATGCCATCATGCCTTTGCTTAGTGTGGCATTCCAAGTCCTTTTACAATTGCCTCAAACCCACCTATCTCATTTTCATCTATCCCCATTCTCATCTATGCATCCTCTAATTCAGATACATTAATCTAGTTCTTATATGTGATAGTTACAAGCTTTTTAGTTCCTTTCTTAAGCTGCCTCCCATAAGGCAAGGATCAACAAGGTGATTTCAGGCCTCAAAGACTCAGTTTAGATTTATATTATGTGTTGTCCTACACTGGTTTAGTCTAGCAGTAGAAAACTAATCTCAGTGGACCAATCAGGTGCTTTCTTCTAGAAATATGAATTGAAATTAAAAGATTCCAATTCATTCATTACTCCAGAATGTAGGAGGTCCAAACCTCAGATCAATAGCATAAGCGACTTGCAATGACCTGTGGACCAAGAAGTTGAGAGCTGGTCTCCAGAGAGACAAGGTGATGGAGACATACTGAAAGCATTAGAGACAAGGGAGCATTAAAGCTCTCAAAATGTATATGTCCCTGGTCTCAGTGTCTTCCCCACACTGCTATATTTCTGCTCTTTGGTTTTGAAACACACTCCTAAATTCTCAAAATAATCCTTTTTGTTTTAAAGCAAATTTTAGATGATTTCTGTTGCTTATAACCTTAAAACTTTCACAAATACATATACCCTGATGAGGAATTAAAGATGAGGAAGACATTAACAATTTTGGAAGATAAATTTTACATGTGTCTCAAGATTATCTCATTAAAACATTTGATTGATTATAGCATAATTTATTTCCAATATGTTCCACGACTGTTTCCATTGTCAAATCATGTAGTCTAATCCTTATCACTATATTGATGTCTGTTTATGACTTGCCATTTTTCTGAGGTAAGCTGTCACGAGTTGATTTCTCATTTCCCAGAACCCCAGGTATGCAGCTGTTTTTGCCAAATATGAATAGAAGTAACACGCATCATTTCCAGGATAGGAACTATATGCAGCTAATAGGACTTTTCTATGTTCCATTTTTTTCTATCTGCCTGGCTACATGCAATACAGGTCGGCAGAGTCACAAATTGCAAATGCCACATGGAAGACCACCAGGAATATATAGCCAATGTGTGAAAAGTGTATGTCTATTATATGAAGTATAAGATAAATGAAATGCGGGAATTCATTTGCTATCATGAAATTCTCAAGACTGTAGGCTCCACAGAGGCTAGAATGCTGCAAGTCCAAAATAAACTTTTGTTTATTAAGGGTATGAATTCACTAAACTAAAACCAAATATTCATGTACTTATGTTAGAGAAGTAAATATATATAAATCTATAGTAGAAGTAATCACACTTGTCTCTTCCTGACCCCAAGTCATTGTAGGATGACCCTTACTTACAATTCTTATAGGGAGACATGCAGTAGAAAAGTCTAAAAATATATAATTTGAGAAGGAAAGAAGTACCATGTTGCAACTTTGCTGCCACTATGTTACTAGAAATTGAGTTTCAGTTAAGAGTTTGCCCCATGAAACTACATATTATTGGGTTTTAATATCTGCTGTGTTCTTTATCCATCGCTTTAAAATACAGCTTTCTGCTTTTACAAAAAATAACAAAAATTGATTTAATTTTTGGTGAAAAGGAAATATAAGACTGGGAATAGTCACTGCCTAGTTAGGCTGTCTTGTTCTTTGATAGTGTGCCACCTAGAGGGGATCTGAGGGATTGACAGTTCTGATATTTGTAGTTCTGATATGTGTATTTTTTTAATTAATTAATTAATTAATTTTTTATTTTATATTGGAGTGTAGTTGATTAGCAGTGTTGTGTGAGTTTCAGGTGTACAGCAAAGTGATTCGGTTATACACATACATGTATCTATATAAACTTTAAAGGTGGGAGAATAATAAAAGCAAACTTGCATTCTAGATAATTATTCCTAAATATAGCCTAATTTAGATCCCTCAAAATGAATCCTCGATTGTAGATCTGAAAATAGGAAACTCCTTTCAGGTCCTTTTTTCTCCATTTAACTTAAAAAAAGTTTCACATATTCCTTGAAATTGGAACATTTCAAGACATGTTCAATATACAGTTGGAAAGCAGCATTTTATGTTAAATAGAATATGATGACAATATAAACTCACGGAAAGAAATGCAAAATATTCCTAAAACTTTTCTAGAAATTTTCACTCACTCTTAAAACAATCCCCTTAGTTACTTTTTGTGAATATTCAGTGGAATTTTAACTGTCTACTGTATAATGATTACCTTTTCATGACATTTTATTATCTTTCAGTTAATTAAGGTTGGAATTGTAGAAATACATTATTGTATCTAGGGTTTTAATTACAGAATTTATTTATTTTTCTTGAGGGTAAGCTGGGAAAAAAACAATTTTAATCATTTTAGTTAGATCAGATCCATTGAAAGCAAAGAGAATTTGTGGGTTTTATAGGCATTGGCATAAACTTTTCTAATATCTTTGGCCATGAGAAGATATATAGATTCCTTACATAGAGAGCAGAAATAAAACTGGTAGCATAAAATAGTCTAGGAGAGGGCAATGACAAAATCTACCAAATAAATTAAAAATCAATACCTAAAATTCCATCAATTAGATCTTGATCAAAGGACTTAATGATTAAGTAGTTTAATTTGATACTTGTTTTGAAAAAAAGAACACATCAAATGAACAAAAATTGTTGGTACAAGTATTTTCTGTTAGCTATATATAGTTCAAGCTATATATAGTTAGGTAGAACTATTTTTCCATGTATTCTTTTTCTTTCCTAATATTCATCAAGTATTGGGAACTGATGTCCAGGTCATTCATTATTTCCGCATCATCAAACAATCATAAACTCTTACATGTATCTTGTTCTTGGTTTGGAAAAATAAAATTGAAATAAATTTATATATTCTCCCTCTTTGTCATTTCTGGGCAAGTAGTGATAATTTGGATCTTGACATAGAAGCCATTAATAAATACTTTGGAAAGAGTAAGAAATAAAAGAGCAAAATTGGAATTATTAGATTAGCTCCATCATGGGCTTTCTTTGTGACAGGAGTCAAGGAATTTAATCTTTCTGATTCTCAGAATCTCCATCTTAAAATGGAGATAATTTTTCTACCATATATTAAGGGTTGTTATAAAACTAAAAAGAGATAGTATTATATAAAAGCATTTTGAACATAATTATTTTTTATTCATTATGTTTCGAGGTTTGGAGTAGATGAAATTTTCACTTGCTTCCCTTTAGGAAAATGTCTCAGGAGTCCAGAAAAAAAAGAAAAAGAAAGAACAAGGGGCTCAGACCTTCCATAAGAAATCACCTATTCACCAGAAGAGGGGAAAATACCTCCTAAAACACAACGTGCTGAAAGGCTCTTTTTAAAAGCTCCATTTAGAGTACCATCTGGTCCCAACATGCTTCATAAAACAAGGAGAGGATGATGGGGCTTGGCATGTCTACAACTCTCTCCCTGAGTGAAGGAATGTTCGCTGTAACACCCACTAACGGATGAGTGCAAAACAAAGTACAGAAAGTGGGGCCCGGTACATCAGGCAGTATCACCTAAATATAAATGATAAATAGCACATCAAAGACTAAGCATGTTTATGATCAACAGCATGCAGACAATATCCCAAGGACCCACTAATGGGGTCTGGAATAATAAACTCAAAGAAAAGCAGCAGTACTGGAAGAGTGAACAGATTGCTGGGCTGAACTACCGTAGCGAGAGCCAAAAATAAAATGCCAAAAATTCTTGGAACAGTCAGGAATGTTGTGCTACCTGAGTTAACACAGAGATGATACCAATATGCCCAAGTACACTGTTTGGAACTGGAATGACATTTTGGTTAGTAACAATAAAAAAAAAATAGGTAAAATGAATTATCCTAAGGATCATCTTAGCTTAATCCTCTCTTTAAGGAGGTACTATCTATAGAAGAATACCTCATCTATCTAACCACCCAGTATGGTTTCAGTACTCAAAACTCACCAACAGACCATATTATAACAGGACTGCCAGACTACTTTTTTTATTTGTGTAGGTATTTCTCATGTTATTTTGTTACTTCTTGTCAGTTCCTTTATGAAATGAAATTTCACTCTGTAATGACATAGAATTCTAGATTGTTGGACTCCCTAAATCCTTACAGAAAATCTTCTGTCTTCTCACTCCCTGTCACCTCCAGGGCTAATCATATGTAGAAGCACATGCATGTGTGCTTACACACATGCACGGTATAGCTCAGGACAACCTAGGAAAAAAAAGTCTTGCAGTCTATCGTGAACCTTCAGAGAAAGGAGGTTAATTTCCACATCATAGGTGGTAGGATCACTTGATGTCCAAAAACAGTACTTTTCCTCGATTTTTTCTGTAATTACAAGGAAGTGGAGGGATACAATAAGAAAATTAGAAGAGTTGGTAGAATACCCAGATGCAGCATTTAGGGCAAGATGTAGGAAGAGGAAGGAGGTAGTAATGATAAATATCTTCCTTTACAGCAAAAATCACATAGCAAAAGTTTCCAAGTAGAAGGAAATGCAGTGAGTTACACTTTTGTTTTTCACAATGTATGAGTAATCAAAAGAATCCAAACTATGAGAGAGCTGAAATGTCAGACAGCTGCCTCATTAGACCTGAGGAAGGAATTGTCTCTAACAATTACATCAAGTTATTTGAGTGGAGAGGGCAATGAGGAGAAATATACTTAACTTTAACTAAAAAAAATGTGATGGATATTTGTAATCCATCAAATGGTCTTGGGGATTTTACTAACATCTCCTTTGGCTCCACTCCATGGACTTTCTCCCTCCTCTCTTTTTTTTCCAATTCTACTTTAGAGATGCTCACCCAAAGAAAAAGGTTATTAGGTGAGAGATTTTGCCAAAGGATACTCTGAATGATATATTGTCAAGATAGGGTAGGTTGTGCTCAAAGACCAATAATCTCCAAACCTCAGTGGCTCAACACATCTAATGTTTAGTTTTGCTTTTTTGTTTGTTTGTTTTTGTTTTTTGTTTTTTTTTTCTCACACAAAGTCAGCTGCAGTTCTGGACAACGTCGGGACAGCAATTCCCATGCAGTAACATTGATCCAGAGTGCTTCCACGTTTTGGACCCACCATCTTAATTTGTCTCCTCCACAGTTACCACTGCAGAGAAAGACACAGGAAAGTTGCTCATGAGTTCTTCACTGTCCCAGCCAAGAAAGGACAGACATCAGCCTACATTCATTTCATACCCCAGAATTAGTCAGGTCTTGTCCATCTGCTAGGGGGCTGAGAAATGCTACCTCTTCTGTGCATAGAAGTGTAGAGAACCAAATATTGGAGAATCTTCAAAATGGTTATCACACCACAGCTGCATGTTTAAGACAGTAAAGTTGTTTTGTAAAATAACATTTATAACCTCAAAGAAGATCTGAGCAAATAGAAAATAAATTAAAGGGCTTGATTGTTTTTGTATAACTTGAACGACCCAGAGAAAACTGCAGATTTTTAAGGGCAATTTGGTTAAATTCGCCAAAGATGACCAAAAAATATAGACTAAAAGAGGTGCTTTCTATATGCAATGGAGGCTATCAAATGACAAAAACATAGCAAGGCAAATCAAAAAATGTTTATTTCTTTAAACTTTACCAAATCCCTAAGAACAATTTCTGCTCTCCTCTTGCAAATTTCCTGTGCACCTTTATAAATGTTACCAGGACAAGGTCAGGCATTCTATATCATTTCTAAAATGTCTTCTTTGCAGTTTGTCTCTTGCTTGATTGCAATCCAAAATTGGTTAGGTAATATTACGAATAAAATTATTTTTATTGTTTGCTTTGATATTTATGTAACTAATAATATCTTTATTTTCTTCTATATCAACTTAAAATATGCTTTTACAATATGATTTGCACATTTCTTATAAGGCTAACTCAGAAAATGCAAACTGTGAGTGAATTTTTACATCCTTGATTCTTACACTCTGTGCATATAGAGCACAATAAACATCATTATTGAAGGCATGCCATTCTTGAAAAGTTAATATGCTAAAATAAAAGTAGACAACCACAAACTGAAGTGGTAATCCAAAGTTAAGCACTTTATCACTTAAATTATTACAAATGAGCTGATTCTAATATAAAGATGGCAAAAATAGCATATTAAGGTAATATTTTGCAAGATTGCTGTATTGAATTATTTAATAGTAAAATTCATCAAAAAATAATGAAAGTAGCTAGTTAATTAACATGAGAATATTTAGTTCATAAAATGAAAATGATTGTGACTATTACACACTTGAGTGCAGGGGCTCTAGTAAAATCTCCTGCCAGAACCTACACCACGTAAAAGGACATCCTATCCTTATGCACTTTTCTGTCTTAACCAATGGTCTTGAAAATGCCATGTTTGCGCTCCTCCCTTCCAGTTCATTCCTGACATGCTCCAATCATTAACTGAAACTCCTCTGGCAACTATCACCTTCCTGTTTTCATATCCATTGGACATTTTTCAGGCTTCATCCTACAGTGATCTCATTAGTTCACGTCACAGTATTGGCCTTTTCTGACCTCTGGAAAACTACTCTCATTTCTTCTGTGAGATGGCATTTTCCTGGTTCTTCTCCCAATTCTGTTGATCTTTTCCTTGGTTCCCTTTGTGAATTTCTTTCTTCCCTCTGTCATTAGATAGTACTGTTTTCCATGACCCTAATTTCTATTCTTTGAATTTTTATATTTTAATCTACCTTTATTTTCTGGGTGATTGTATTTACTATCACATTTTAATCAAGACTATATGCTAGTAACGTTCATATCTATCTAATCTATCTATCTATCTATCTATTTATCTATCTATCTATCTATCATCTATCATCTATCTATCTGTCTATATATAACTCTAATTTGGCATCTGGATTTCATCTTTTCATATAAAACTACCTGATAGAGATATATTTCCAGATGTTCTCCAGAAATATATTTCTGGATGTTTTCGCGTTCACTCATCTTAACCACCAGCATTATACATCCTGAATCTCATCTCACATATTGGCACTACCCTCCACACTGTTCAATCAGTTCATAAGGCCTTATAATTCTACTTCCAAAACATTTCTCAAATCCAATCTGTCTTCTCTATCCAAAGTAAGAAGACCCTAGTTCTGGTCCTCAATTTTATCTTGCCTACTCCAATACCTCCTCATTAAATTCTCCAACTCCAGAATTCCTTCCATCAGATATAGTCTCTTATTATTCTATTACCTCTGTCTCAAATATCCTTTCCCTGATTCTTTCCAACTTTGTTTCATTGATTAGGATTCTTCCATTAAGATTCAGCCAGGTGTCATTCTGTGTCAAGGAAAATTGCTGAATCACCTTTATGTGCCCACAGGAAATCCTGTGCATGTCAGCTCTACTTATATATTCATTCCTTCATCTCTCATGATGCTTACTTTGTTGTATTTAACATTTTTAAAAAAGTATGTGTCTCCTTTTCAACGAATTTCTTGTTCCTTAAGGGCAGAAGTCTTTGGAGTACTACTGCCTAGAACTATGTCACTCCAAGTCTAGGAATTTAGAAAGCATTAGTTGAACTGAGATAATTCATCATTTCCAGCTTCCCTATTTCTGCCTCACTTCACCATCTCCTTACAAATAAATCTTTGCCTCCTTACTCTTTTCTCTGGAGTCCTTCATTAACATTTTTTTCAGTTGTGTTTAAGAGAGGGAAGAAAATGTACTGCAACTCATAGAAGCCAGATGTTTATCTGGCGGTAGCCATGCCTACAACTGTATCAACTTCAGTTAAGCCATAGGTAAAAACGAGGCCAGTAAGTGTGAAATGCTGTGGAGTAAGAATGAGGAAGATCAGGCTGGGTAGAGAAGAAGTAGTGAAGGAATTAGAATTAAATGTGTTCTCATTAATGAAAGAGACTGGGGCTAGGTCCAAGTCCACAGTTTTTAAATTTATAATGTATTTCACCATAGATGCAATTACTTAGGTAATAGATTTTTTTTCTACCTACAAAAATTTACCCTTCTCCTAAGATGGAAAAATCTTGGAAAATTCTACCCCCACATCAACCACAGTTTCTACTATGTCCTTTTCCTGGGTCTTTTATAGCCAATAGGAAATACCAGTTTTCATTTTTCTGTACAAGGATCTCAAAATTCACGAGATATATTAACAGTGAAAATATATTTTATTCCTTTGAGTTTTTTTCACTCCTCTTAGACCTTTGTCAAAGTCCCTGCCTACCTATTTTCACTCAAGTAACTGCTGATAGTACTTCCTTTCTTTTAAAATAGTAATTAAAGAGTCCCGTTTTGTTTGTAGGTATCTTATTTGATGATTTATAGTTCAGTGGTAATAGCTCATGAGAGCACTCAATACCAACCCTACATTAATGTATTATTTCTTTTGTGAATCAACTACGGTGAATACATACCTAAATCTTTATTATAACATACAGTGTGTGCTTCAAGATTAGACAACAAATTATTCAAAACAATATAATTTTGTTTATAATATACTGATAAATACATTGAGGTAATCGATATTTTCTCTGTAGGTATGGAATTTACGCCTTCCACAGGTTTCAAAACTGATCCAAAACATGCAACAACATATGTCTTTGACCAAGAAGAGAAAGAGAAATATTTTCTTAGAAAAATATTGCTTGAGAGCAATAAGAAATATTTATAAGATGACATCTTTCTCATGAAACTCTAAAAATAATATTTAGAAATATTCCATACAAGTTTCTTCTGGATGTCACACTCAAATAATATTAGCACTGCTCAGACACCACGATCCTGTGTTCAGGTTTTATTTCATGAAGGAGGCTAACAGATGGAGCTGCCACTTTGTCCTCAGAGAGATTTTCGTAATTTCACAAGAGGTAGCCAGAAAATGTAGACTGGAAAAATGCCTGTCTATACTCCCACTCAGTGGTAGCTGTAAAATGTCAAAGTCAAAGAAGTAAAAGAAAAAAGAAAAGAAAAGGCAACTGAAAATTGTTAACTTCATCAAGCTGCATTTACCAAACCACTAATATCACTTTGTTGCTCCTCTTTGACTTTATGCCCATTTTACAAATGTTACCTCATCAAGCCAGAGACTAAACATTTCCAAAATATCTACTCTGCAAACCCTCTCCTGTTTGTTTTCATCTAGCATTGATGAACTAATGCTCTAAATGAAAATAATCTTTTTCTTTCTTTTGACTGGATGTAAGCGGTTACCTGTTTAATGGCTTCAATTTTATTTTACTTTTTTAATTAAAATTATTTGTATGAATTTCATAAATACAAATTTGGAAATAACTTAATTACTAAGTTTTCCTCTTGTGAGAATACAGTATAATAAACATCTTTACTGAAGTTGTGCCATACTTGGGAAATTCATATACATAATGAAAATTATCGAATTAAGTATTGGTAAGTAACTATTCCCAAATGGAAGAGTGTAACATTTAAATCACTATATGTGATATATATATATGAAGATACAAAAGTCAATATCTTTAAAAAGCAAAAGTAAAGATTCCCCTGAAGAATACTGAAATGGCTAATTGGATTGTTAAATAAGTAAACATAAGTAACATAATCAATAAATGTATAGTTCTATTTTAATATAGCTTTTTTTAACAATATAACTAAACCAAAAATTATTTTGTAGCTAAGTTCACAAAATCCTTAACAAAATGAAATGTTCAAGATAAAAATAAGATAGATAGAAAGATTAAAATAGATAAAAGTAGATGAGTTAATATCATAGACGTGCTATAGTACCTAAAATAAGGAATGACTAACAATTTAATCATAGCAGTGCTTTAATTAGAGAAGTTTCTTTCTATCTTAGTACGTAACATTCTAACATAAGCATTTTAGAACTGGTAAATGAACTCTGTTCCCTCAAAGAGTTAGTCTCCTTCCAGTTCAAGTTTCCCCATTCATAAAAGGGTGGAATTTGCCCTTATGACTCTAAGTGGTAGTTTTTGGATTTTTCAAAGTCAGAAAGAACAAGGGAAGAAAAATCTGTCACAGGTATGTGTAGCTTTCTCTTAAAGAAGGTTTGTAGAGCTGCCATATAAAACTTCTCCTTCAAGTCCAACAGCTAGAAATCAGTCACATGGTCTGCTCTGAAAGCAAAGGAAGACAGAAATGTTGTCTTTAAGCTGAGATCCATGATCTCAGATACAAACCAGTAGTTTCTACTACCCGGAGAAAAGGAAAGAACAGACATTGGACATAATTTAAAATTTATATTATACAATCTTCCCTCAGGCAATTTTTAATATTTTCCACTTCAGGAACTATTAAGCTAAAGAAAATTTTTATCAAAATTATGATTAAGAAAAATTTTCACCAATGTGAAGAATTTTTTGAAGTGTGCAATTATATTCTGTGGGACAAATACCATATTGTTTATTATTTGGTAAATTTCTTGCCTGATATATATAATGGAGAAAACTTTAATAGACAATCAAATTGGGTGTTGAGTAATGAAGCTATAATCATTTAACATATTGAAAGAGGCACCCTTGAGGAACATGCGATTTATACCAGGTTGTACCCTCACTTTCTGAAGTTAAATAAAGATTCTGCAAGAGAATAAGTTCCTCATTTTTCACAGGGCTTTGTAGAGTGGGATTAGCAAAAGACTGCTTCATAGTCACTGGGGGGATATCTAAGCTTCATTTACTGTGAGTTTTGTAAAATGTGAGTTTTACTGTGCTTTCTGTGACCATTTTGCTCAAGTGATAAATAGGGATTTCCATCAACTTCACAATAACAGCACCCTCATTTATTATGATTAAATTTGTTGTGTCTTTATAGCCACTGTTCATGAACTATTTATATTCATTTTACAGAAAGGAACCTGAGACTCAGCTCTGTTAAATCATCTAAATAGGGACTTCCCTGGTGGCACAGGGGCTAAGAATCCACCTACCAATGCACAGGGCATGGGTTCGATCCCTGGTCCAGGAAGATCCCACATACTACAGAGCAACTAAGCCTGTGCACCACAACTACTGAGCCTGTGTGCCACAACTGCTAAAGCTTGCACACCTAGACACCATGCTTCACAACAAGAGAAGCCACTGCAATGAGAAGCTCGTGCACTGCAACAAAGAGTAGCCCTTGCTTGCCCCAATTAGAGAAAGCCAGAGTGCAGCAACAAAGACCCAACACAGGCAAAAATAAATAAATAAATAAATAAATAAATTTAATCATCCAAATAATAAATTGTAAGACCTAACTTAAAATCATGAACTGAAGGACTCCAATTTATTTTCCACATTGTTGCTTCCAGAAGATGTGAGTTTTGTTCACACTTTCTTCAGGCCTCAACTATACTACATTCAGGGTAAATTTTAACTCCAAGAAGTATTTTAACACCTGCCTTCTCTAACTCAGTGCTTGTGTAATAAGGATTACATTTTTTGAAATACATTAATGTGTTTTCTCATTTATAACTTTTAACTGTTTGATTGAGGTATTATTGATATACAAAGAACAGCAGGGACTTAAAGGGTACAATTTAATGAGTTTGGACATATGTTAGCAGCCATGATGCATCACCACAGTCAAGATAATTCACATCAACACCTAAAGTTTCTTTGTGTTCTTTTGTGTTTTGTTTTTGTGGTACAGATATTCAACATATGAGCTGTCTATTTTATTACATGTATACATGTATATGGACTGTCAGGGAAGTCTCAATCTTCTTATATTTTGAAATGCATAATATCATGTTGTTAACTATAGGCACCATGTTGTACAGCAGATCTCTAGAACTTACTTATCTAGCATAACTGAAACTTTATATTCACTGAATAACTACTCCCTGCCCCCCTTCCAACCTGACCCATGGTAACCACTATTGTATTCTCTGCTTCTATGAGTTTGACTATTGTAGATACTCATATAAATAGAATCATGTAGTATTTGTCTTTTCGTAACTGGTTTATTTCACTTAGCATAAACGTCCTCTATGTTTATCCGTATTTTCACATGTGCTGTGATCTCCTTCTTTTTAAAGGCTGAATAATATTCCATTATATGTATATGCCATGTTTTCTTTATCCATTCATCTATCAATGGATGCTTGGCTTGTTTCTGTATCTTTGTGTGCTAAAAAGTTTGATTGCCTACCAGAAATGGAAAAATTCCTAGATACATACCTACCAAGACTGAATAATGAATAAATTGAAAATCTGAACAAACCAATATCCTTATCTAGCAAGGTTATTGAATCTAATCAAAAACTTTCCAACAAATAAACACCCAGGACCAGATGGCTTCAGTACTGATTTCTACCAAATATTAAAACAATTAATGCCAATTCTTCTCAAATTCTTCCAAAAAATTGAAGAGGAAGGAACACTTCCAACTCATCTTAAGAGGCCAGCATTATACTGAAATCAAAGCCACATGCAGATAATACAAAGAAAAAAATTTCAGACTAATATTCCTGATAAGCATAAATATAAAAGTCCTCAGTACAATACTAGAAAACTAAATTCAAAAGTACATTTAAAGAATCATTTTTTCACTAAGTTAAAAAAAATTTGAAGTGTATAATTATATTCTATGGGGCAAATACCATATTGTTTATTATTTGGTAAATTTTTTGCCTGTGTGTTCTATACAAAAATGAGTTTCACTATGTTCATGTTAATGCTTTCTGTGACCATTTTGCTCAATTGAAAAATAGAGATTTTTGTCAAATTCACTTTAATAGCACTCCTATTTTTCATGATTAAATTTATTGTACCCGTACAGCCACCATTCAGGAAATATTTATGTTCATTTTACAGAGAGGAACCTAAGACTCAGCTCTGTTAAATAGTCTAAATAATACATTGCAAAACCTAACTTGAAATCATGAACTGATGGGCTCCAAAGATGTTTTTGCCATATTGTTTCTTCCACAAGACATGAGTTTCTTTCACACTTTCTGTAGACTTCATCTACACTAGAGCCAGAGTAAATTTTAACCCCAAGGAATATTTTAACAACTTTTCTTCTCTAACTCAGTGCCAACTTATGGTCATGGCCTAAAGCATGATCAAGTGAGATTTATCCCTAGGATGCAAGGATGGGTTAACATACACAAATAAATAAATGTGGTACAATACATTAACATAATGAAGGATAAAAATCACATGATTATCTCAATACACACAGAAAAAGCATTTGACAAATGCTTTTTTATAATATAATACAGTACATTTTTATAATAAAAATGTTCAACAAACTAGATATAGAAGAAATGTACCCCAACATAATATAGTCCATTTATGACAAGCTCACAGGTAACATTTTACTCAACAAGGAAAAATTGAAAGCTTTTCCCCTAAGATCAGGAACAAGACAAGGATGCCCACTTTCACCACTTCTACTCAACATGGTACTCGTACACTGAAAACTACAAAATGTTGATGAAAGAAATGAAAAGAGACACAGATAAATGTAAAGACATCCCATGTTCATGGATTGGAAGACTTAATATTGTTAAAATGTCCATGATACCCAAAGCAATCAAAATTCCAATGTCATTTTTACATAAATATGAAAAACAATCCTAAAATTCATATGGAATCACAAAAGATTCAGAATAGCCAAAGTGATCAAGAGATATAAGAACAAAACCGGAGGCATCACACTTACTGATTTCAAAATATATTAGAGCTACAGTAATTAAAACAGTATGATACCAGCATAAGATAGATATATAGACCAATGAAATAGAATAGAAAATCCAAAAATAAACCTGTGCATATATGGTCAACTGATTTTTGACAACAGTGCCAAGAATACACAATGGGGAAAAAAATCAACTCAAAATGGATTAAAGTCTTAAACATGGGACATGAAACTATAAAACTCCTAGAAGAAAACATAGGTGAAAACCTTCTTGCCATCAGTTTTGGCAATGATTCCTTAGCTATGACAGTAAAAGCATAGGCATAAATACACAAATAAACAAGTGAGACTACATCAAACTAAAGTGCTTCTGCACAGCAAGGGAAAAAATCAACAGAAGAAAAAAAGCAACCTACAGAATGAGAGAAAACATATGCAAAGTGTATATCTGATAAAGGGAACTCTTACAACTCAATAGCAAAAAAAACCCCAAATAGCCTGATTTTTAAAGTGGGTAAAAGATTTGAGCTGATATTTCTCCAAAGAAGATATATAAATGGTAAACAGGTGTATAAAAAAGATGCTCAACATCATTACTTAACAGGAAAATGAAAATTATTACTACAATAAGATATTGCTTCACATTTGTTAGGATGGCTGTTATCAACAAAACAGATGATGAGTGTTGGTGAAAATATGGAGAAACTGAAACCTTTGTACACTGTTGGTGGTACTGTAAAATAGTGCAACCTCTATGGAAAATAGCATGGAGGTCCCTTTAACAATTAAAAACAGAGCTACTAAGTGATCCAGCAATCCCATTTCTGGGTATATATTCAACAGAATTGTAATCAGTATTTCTAAGAGATATTTGTGTTCCCATGTTCATTGCAGCATTGACATTTCTTTAAACATCTTTCCCCTTTAGTGATTCGGAGCAAGTCATATGCTGGGTCTGACTTGTACTGGCTTGCAGGAGCTGATGATTAAATTTTCAGGCAACTTGCAAATTGTTGGTTGTTAAAAATTAAATTCTACAAATCTATATCTAAATAAATTATATTAAAAACAAAGGCAATAAGTATTCAAAACTCTTCCCTCTTAATTATTTTACTACTTTTTATTAATATTTATGTTCTTAAGTTTACTTACTGTGACCGTATCTATATGGTACAAATATTTATGATATTTCTCCTCTCTTTTCATCTTTGGCTTTAATAATGATCTCATGTCATCTCAGTGAGGAAGCATGGTTTTTAGACAATAGAAGTAGGCAATCACTACAAATCAACATACTCCCCCCCCTGCAAAAAAAAAAAGGGCAGGTTATTAACTATCTGCACACCACTGTCCAGATGTATCTATTTACCTCAGAGAAGATTAAGATTGTTAAATCAGAATGCAAAGAGAAGGAGGATTATCATAATTGATTTTTTGAATCCCTATAGTCTTAGCAGCCAGATGTTTTTGAGAGAAAAATGTATTTTCTAAATTCCTTACTATCACATAAGCAAATAAAAATCCAGAGCTTGTGACTCTGAAGATCCACCAGACCACACTGGTGGAAAGAACTCATAATGCAATATAAAGAAGTCCCCATGTAGATAGGAAGGAAATGAGGATGCTTCTCTGCTGGTGGAGATGGAGACCCAGGTAAAGGAAGATATGGAGTGAGGAAGTCAGGCTTAGTATCCCCAACATATTGATGGAACAGATGGGGTATGACTCCTATCAAAGCATTAAATATGTATAAAGGAATTCAAAACACTGGGGATAGTGGCCCATTGTCCCAGTGAACAAGGCACATAGTCCATCCCAATGTCCCTCAATCCATCGTGATATGGGAGTGATATAGTTGCCTGGTTAGGAGAGGTGTTTAACTATACACTGCCCAATGTGGTAGTCACTAACCACATGTGGTTTCTAAATGCTTAAAATTAGGCTACAATAATCTGGAGCTATAATTATAAAATACATACTTAGTAAGAAAGTATAAAGTAAAATATTTCATTATTAATCTTTTATATTGATTAGTGTTGTTTGATAGTATTTTAGATCTATTGGAAAAAAGAAAATATATTATTAAAATTAACTTTACCATTTCTTTTTAGCTTCTCTTAGTGTGGCTACTAGAAAATTTAAAATAACATATGTAGTTTATATTTGTGGCTTGCATTATTACACTTTAATGACAAGTGCTGTTCTAGATAGATGACTGAGGTATCCCTCCCGCATGTGCTCTATAGAGGTCCATAAATTTCTTAAGATTGCCAAGGGCAGGGGTTCAAGACTGAGGCAATCATTGGGTCTATTAGCTGGGTCCAGAGCAACAAAAGCAGCCTCACAGTCCAAAGGCCATGATGAGATTTTTACATCACCAATGAATTCAACAAGTACAGAGACTGATATGCAGAGGTAAGCAGTCAGAGTCCACTAGAGACCAGCATGGATCCTGCATGTATAGATCTAAGACTTTCATCTCCTCGCTATGATGAGATTACATAAGCTAACTTACTAACTGATAGCAATAATGTTTTTGGGGTCTTGACCAAATCTGAGAAATAACTCTGTTTTTAAATTCTTAAAAATTCAAACATAAATATCTCTTCCAAGAGAAATAACCTCAATTTTATTTTAACTTACAACTGTTAGTAGGTGCCTTTTATTTGAATTGTATCAATTCCTCTGATACTTAATTTTTTTTCTTAATATCAGAATAATAACCTCAGAATTTTGACAAAAGTATTCTTTTAAGTGATATTTCATCATATTGGCATCTGGAAATATAATAACCTTCCAAGAGCAGATGTTATGTTATCTTCTGATTTATATTCATAAATTTAGGTAAATTCCATAGTCAGTAAATTTATCTTAGAATTCTTGTTTGAAATTTTGTTCTTTATTATAACTGAAAATAATATTTAAAGATATGAGAATCATTTCATGATTACACATTAATGAAATAGTATAATATCTGTGGCCAAATTTCAAGTATTCATTTGCATTTAGATGATTTCCACATACAAATTAATCATTTTATTACTAGAAATATCTTTATTTTTAGAAGACAGTGATTTCTTCTATATCCTATTACAAATATCAAATTTGTATTTTTGTTCATTTTTAAATCATCTGATAAAGAGGCAGTTAACAGGCATTACCTAAGATAAAACATAGCTTTTTCCTTTTACCTTTTGAGGAAGAATATGATCTCTGAGCCTTGTTTTTAAATTACAATACTGTTATTTTACACCCGAATATATTGAAAAAGTTTAAAAAAAAATCTAGTATATTTTAGTTACCACCAACTGTGCTTTTGCCTTGTAAATTTTCAAATTGAGATCTGAATCAAAATAATTAAAATGACTAGGGGTAAAAGTTCATACAGTTAATAAAGAAACCAAGTACCAGAGAGGGCAGTTATTCAGGAGATGGGGATTTTGTTTGCTAATCTAAGTTTCACGGGAAAAAAAATGAGAGCATGGACCAAATCAAAGTCATTTCAAGGTAGAGTATTTTGGCATTTATTCATGCAAATGTATTCTGCATCACTTTGGCAAGGAATGAAATGTTTTGATGCCCTTGGCAAGGGATTACCTTACTTGTTATTTCTTGTATCTCTTCCATTGAACATCTATCAAAAAAACTTAAGATACATTTTGGATGAGCATGGGAATAGCAGTTGTTAAATCCTTGAAAACTGCATAAAGACTCCAAAATTTCTAATTAAACTCTCCAGAAGTGTAGTTATGTATAAATAAAAATTTAATGACAAAAAAATACTTCCCTTTTCATTGATTGAAATATTGTTTTAGTGAATAAGTGGGACCGCCAAACTACTGTCACAGGAATCAGGTCCCAGTGCTAACAACAGTGAGTATTTTTATATTTGCACAGCTCTTGAATCCTAAATTTTGGGAGCAAAGCTAAGATTTACATTTCAGCTTTAGAAGCTATGAATATATGAATACTATTTAAAATAATTTGAAGGTGCTTTATCATGACCAGCCCCCAACAAACAAACATTTGAAATAGTTTCAGGAAAGTTTTATTTCTATCCCAATACACATTGATATAAAGTAAATATACTAAGCTTTGGGAAGATACAATAATTCAAATAATTCCAAAGTACAAAGTGTTACATAGATACTGTTCACTAGTGTCCAGCATATGGTTTCAGAAAACAAAGTTTTGAATTATGTATAATTGAAAAATAATTGATATATGACATTAAGTTTAGGCTGTGCAATATTTTGATTTGATACATTTACATATTGCAATACCATTGTGGCATCAGATAACACCTCTATTATGTCACATAATTATTATCTCTTTTTGTACGATGGGAATAATTAAGATCTATTCTTTTAGCAACTTTGAAGTTTATAATACAGTATTGTTGTCTATAGTCAGTCACTCTGCTGTGCATTAGGTCTCCAGAACTTATTTATCTACTAGTTGCAAGTATGCGCCTTGAGCTTTTGTTAATGTGGTATGATCATAAGTAATTAGCTAAGCTTCTCTGAACCTAGATTCCTTCTACTCAACCTACTTCAATTTGTTGTGAATTACAAATGAAGAAATATAGTGAAAGATATTCTAAATTTTATATGGTACTAATATTTTGTCATTGTTGCATCATGAATTTATATTGCTCTTAAAAGTCTTAACTCAGTGGGATTTTCAGGAAATAATTTCTGAAGGACTTAAAAACAGATGTTAAATTTGCCTAGGAACCTGGGATACGTCAGGATGTTTCTCCTTTCTCCCTTCTACTTTTTGGAAAGGAAACAGAAGAACATAAGCAAATTCACTCAAATAGAGAATGGCACAAGGGGATTTCCTATATTGAAGCCATAATCTGAGTAAAGCAAAATCATAAGAGAAATTAAAGAGGAGGTTGAGTATTGGGGAAAAATACAGATTTAGGAATAAATACATCGTTCAGTAAAAGAGGAGGAAACACACATAATGTAGAAAAGCAAAAAAGGATCGATATTCTGGAAAAGGTTAAACAAAAGGTGCTACTGATCAGATTTCATAGAATGGCTCTGCTTTGACTTAATATGAGGAAATATGTACATTTCTTACTCAACAAATAGACTGAAAAATAAAATTAATCACAAATGTCTAGACTTACCCTTGGAATCCAAATCTATCTAAGTATGGAACTCTCAACAACAACAACATAAAAATAAATTCTTGGTTAAACGGCAACTTCTGTCTTTAAAAGTTTCCAGGAGTTTATTGTGCTATTCATATTTCTGTTCACTTTATGTTTACTTTGCGTTAGATCTCCATTTTGTCAAGATTAGTATTTCTAGAGCTAAACTGGTCCTCTCTGCCTTTAATACCCCCTCCAAAAAAACTTCAAATTTCCTTTCCTGATTTCATATTTTTAAACTGTAGTTTAGTTCTTCCAGGAATTCGTGAATTAAAGCTCAGCAACATCAGTGATACTTTGCTCCCACTCTTCCTTAACGCGACCATTATGCTGCCATGGGTTGATTTCTCTTTAACATATTTTAGTAGAGCTTTTACTGCCTCATGCCTAGATTACACAGTAGCCTGTGCTAACTATATGCCACATCTTCATTTTCTTATTTCTCCAACTTCCTGAACATCATTTTCAAATTATCATTCGCAAATCACATTTTCCATCTCACTCTACCATTTGAAAAACTTCAGATTCTCATTACCCATAAAATAGAACTTAAGCCCTATAACCCAATCTTTCACTACTATGATCGATTTCTCCTTTTCATCAATATTCTAGTACACATTTTTTCAATCTAGTCCATTTTTTTCTTTATATAAATACTACTGACTCATCTGGCACGTTCCTATTTTCATCTTTTTGATTTTCCCAAGGCTGTCTACTTTTTCTTTTTCTTACCCTATTCCTCTTATTTATCTATTTAAACCATACCTTCCAGTCAATGTGTGTCATTTAAACAGCACTGGTGCCGGGGTCCAGCCCAGGCAGGATCCAGGGAGTCCCTTGGGAGGGGTAGAGTCGGCGAGAAAAAAAAGAGAGAGAGACAGGAGGCAGAGAGAGAGTGAGAGTGAGAGAGAGTAACTTTAATTTTTGCTCGGGTCTTATATATCTTACATCTTGCTTTGTGGATTTTTCCATTAGGGGCCCCATATCCCTCCCCCAAATGTCCCATTGATTCCGCCGGGGGCCAGTCCTTAGTCAGGTGATGAGTCTTCTATGTAATCATTAGTTCTCATCAGTTCTTCGCGTTCTTGTTTTGTCCTTCCAGTGGTTACAAGGGGGAGGGGAGCACAGGATAACAATCTCTAAGGGCAGGCCTCTCGGGCGCCCAGGCTTGAAGTGACAGACACATTGTTAGCAGGTTAAGCTTAATCAGTGAGCTACATTCTCTATGCTACGTGACAGCAGACATACAAGACATGGACATAACATAGATACCCGTAATATTCCGTTCTTATAAGGGAAGGGTGCATGGGATATTTTATAGGCAACTTTGGTTTGACTGACCCTCACTTCAGAGGTTTGGGATAATTGTGATTGGGTGAGGCAGCATTCCTGATCACAATGCATGGCCCATTACGGCGGAATTGCCAGCATGGCCCAAGGGTGGGGATAATAAGTTTAAACATTCCTCCATTACCCAGGCCCCCTAAGGGTCTAAATGTGATTTGTTTGTGGCCCATAGAATTTCCACAACACCAAGAAAGCGGGGGTGGGGGTGGGGTGGGGGGGGTAGCCACCATTCTTTTTTTTTTTTTTTTTTTTTTTATTATTATTATTTTATTTTATTTTTTTGGGGGGTACACCAGGTTCAATCAACTGTTTTTATACACATAGCCACCATTCTTGAAGGCGGCGTTGGCGCCCCTTCACCCAGAGAGCTCATCATTCCTAGAAAGAGAAGTAAACAGAGGAAACTCATAGTGAAACTAAATCTCGGAGAACTCTGGTACTTCCAGGATGCCTGCTTTGCAGCTCTCCCGAACCGAAGATGCCTTCATCAGAATTCCCGCCTTGCAGGCCATTCCCGAAGTGCTCGGCCTTGCCTGAGCCTTTAGGCAATCCCCGGACGGCTCCCGGCACACTGGGCTGGGAGTCAGAAGCTCTTTGTTGACACTGCAGAAATTTTACGAAGTATCCAGAGACTATGAGAAGCAAAGTATATAGCTTCAAAAGCAAGGTCAAAGGCCCCCTGTGTGTGATTGTGATAAATTACTTTACTTGATTGATCCTAATTTGCTCATTGCTAAAACGGTAAAGACAGATTAGACCGTATCTGTCTTTGGTCCATTTTCTAGTATTTTACTAATCTATGAATTGGATTCTCCTATATGAACTCTTTCCTTGAATAATTCAACAAAATTGATACTACCCTTACCAAATTAACATTTGCAAAACACATTTAAATTATTATAGTAATATCATAAGGCCCTGTTCTAGCTATTCATTTCATACTTATCCTATACTTTTCTGACTTACTATTCTTTAAGTTTGCTGAGGACTGGTATAATGGCTACTACTAGCATATATACACCGCATAAAACCTAGAACTACACTATATTCAGGCTCTCAAAAACGTGTTTTGCTTTTCTGGTATAATGTTTAAGGAAAGCAAGAGGTCACTGATACTTTTTAAAATCATTCCTATAATAGAGAAAACAAGAGGCCTGTGATATTGCTTGAATTCATTTCTGTATGAATTAAAGAAGCATTGGAAAAGTTGGCCTGGCCAGCACTACAACTTCACCCTCTTGATTTACATCTCAGGACACCTACTGGCAACAGCAGAGCCAAGATTTGTACATGGAAATTTATGTAAGAAATAGTGATGACTCTTTCTAAATTCAGAGAAGCTACACGATGTGGAAGAAAACTTGGGTATATATGTTGCCTTGGAATAATCTTTGTGAACTTCAAAGCTTACCTTGTAAAGGTCCCATAAATACCAACAAAGGAGAAATGGTGTTGGCCATGGAACATGACTGCATAATGGTTTATAAAAGTAACATTTAAAACTAACTGGGAAAAGGTTCATAGTTACTGAGCATTTTAAATTTCTGACAATGCTGTCTTATTTTCTAACTTATGATGCTGTTACTATGTTAATATTTACTACATTAATATAATAAAACATAAATTCCATATTACTCAGATGAGAGTAAAAATAGCTAAGACACATGAAAGTGATTTTATTAATAATTATTTATCAATAATTCAGATGTCCCTGGTGGCACATGGTTAAGAATCTGCCTGCCAATGCAGGGGACACAGGTTCGATCCCTGGTCCAGAAAGATACCACATGCCGCAGAGCAACAAAGCCCGTGCGCCACAACTACTGAGCATGCACACTGCAACTACTGAAGCCCGCACACCTAGAGCCCATGCTCTGCAACAAGAGAAGCCACCACAATGAGAAGCCCATGCACCACAATAAAGAGTAGCCACTGCTTGCCGCAAGTAAAGAAAGCCCGTGCAAAGCAAGAAAGACCCAACACAATCAAAAATGATAAAAATAAATTAAATTTAAAGTAATAATAATAATAATAATTTAGATGTCACAACTTAATTTTGTTGGATGACTTGTTCACCTTATCAGAGCTCATTTTCTATGGAGAATAAAGTACTAGAGAGAGTGTAATGCAGATATGAGAAACAACTGTGCACATTAATAAATGCTCATATAGTTTCATTTTAATGCACCTATAGAGTACCTGCAAAGAGTTAATAGAAATTCTGTAGAAGAACAGTCACGCTGCATCACATGTTTTTAATCTTAGGAATATCAATATCCATTTAGGTCAATTTCAAATTGTGGCAAAAGAGAATCCAAATGCATGATTGCTACCCTGAACTGTAATGATTACATTTTGAAGACTTTTTTTTGTTATTGTTATGCTTTAAAACAATTGTTTAGCATAAGTATTCCAGTGATTCTCTTCCTTTGCGATTTGAATAAGGATCATCATATGATTTAGAAACAAAGGTGATTTAATAACATTTCCATTTTCTCTTTTCAGTGGCGTGAGCCTAAAACACAAAGCATACAAATATATCATATTTTATAAGGAATTTTTATAGGTATGAAACTCTATCCCGATGTCTAACCCACCAAAAGTGATGTGATAATAGGCTTTCCTCTGTATATTTTTGGAATAACATATTTCATGGTGTTTCTCCCTCCAACACAGCTCAGTTTTAAAAAGTAAAATATTCATTGAACAAAGTAGGAGAAACAAATGAACAAAGAAAAGTACATGAGATCATTAGGGTATACAAATCAAGGAGTGGCTATGGAATACGAAGATAATAGCGGCTCCAGTAATGACTGTCAAATTGAAGGCTGAGGAAAAGATTGAGCTCTTTAAAGAATGAAATAGTTCAAGGCAAAATGGTTCAGAATTATCTACAAGTTGAAGACTGGTGTGGGAATTATGATCATATAAGGGAGTCATGATTCCCCTTAACTATAGCTTTATTTTATATGTCATTCTTCTCCTCACAGTAATAAGAATATAGTATATTTTCAACAAATGTTTACCAAATTGCATTTAATTTAAAACAGGGATTTTTACAAATGTCAGTAGGAATGAAACCTTCAAGGGAAAAAATAAGTTGGCAGTTTGCAAAAGATTTAAAACTCTGGGTCATTACTGTTTGGTTTTCTCTCATCACAAACTGGGCTTGTGTTGCACTGAAAGAGTCTGAGGTTGAAGGAGATTCACACAGGGAACTTGGACAAGATGACTTTTCAAATACCTAAAAATGCTTTATGAATAAATCTGAGAAAAATCATTGATCTACCCATGTTTCATTTTAGTGGAAATACTAACATTAAAATCATGAACTGCTCTGGATCAATATTATTCACACCCAAATTTAAAAGTAAATCAAGTCACTAATTATTACTTAAAACTGAAATTTGATTATTTTTTTATTAAATTATGTTCATAGAGTCTATCCTTCTTTCCAAAACATTGCCGTTAAAGAACCGTTAAGTCTGCATACAGGCTCTTCTCTCTTTAGGTAAAGTTCAAATGTATATAACCAGAAGTGTCGTGAAGTCATCATATAAGAAGTTATGCTTACAGGAAGCAGTGTATATGACAGTTTCAAGGGAGATTATGCACTACTCCATGTATTTGTGGAAATAGATAATAGGGCTTTGTGATAGAAATTCAATTTTTGGTTATCAGCATGTTAAAGATAACTTTAACACTAATGTTAAAATATTAAGCTTTAGATTCATGATTTTGCGTCATTTTGTCTAGGCTTCTGTGTAATTGTGTGGTTGAATTTATTCCAAATAATTTAAGGTAGCTCAGAACTATACCCTAAATATGCTAAAGAATTAAATAGATTTCTTGAATCTTAAGTTTACTTTGTAAATTAAAAAAAAATGTATTGTGTAGATTAGCAAAACATATAAGATTCACATGGCTTTAGAAATTCTAAATATTTAGTTTGTATTCATTCTAAAGGAGATTGAAAGCAGGTTTAGAGTCCTAACTAAACTTTAGAAATAGCTTTGTATCTTTAAATGATCATGCTTTATCATGAAAAAAATACCAGTCAATGTGTTATTAGAAATTTAAAATATTCATACCCATAGTTTATTTAAATATCTATACCAAATTTAAATTACTTTATGACATGAATTTTATTATTTTGTTAAAACATAAATTATACAAAAACACTTCAGAGTAAAACCCTCTTCCACATACTCTTTCCACTTAAAATAATATGCATGCATAGAAAATTAAATCAGGTAATTCTGCAGGATAAATTATTAACTGATTTTTCAATTAAAATTTAAAATTCACCACCATCCTCAAGATATTTGAGGTTATAACCACTAAAATACTCCTTTTACTATGATATTACTTCGCCTCACATTAACAGAGCATTATAACTCCCAGGTGGCTTTCATACTTGTTGCCAACTTGAAGATAAGCAAGGAGTCTATTCCTTCTTGTTATTTCTATTGCTCAGCCCATAATCTGGCAAATTATTCAGAAAATATTTATTGAATTCACATAAAAGAATAAATGTAAAAACAACAAGTGATTTTCTGGCACAATACCTTGTGAGAAGGCAACTATTTTTAATTCCTATTTTACAGAAAGGAAATAGAGGTACTGAGTAGTTGACTGACCTAACATGTGTTTTAGTTGGAGAATGTAAATTGACTCCATTGGAAGGTTCTATTGTCCAGTGAATGAGATATCTGGTGATCTATTTGCATAAAAAACAAGGAAGATTCTGGGAAGGAAGTTATGCTAGGGAAATGGAGACTATATTTCCACAAGTTGTGTAAAGAAAAATACTAGCACCAACAACCACATAACAATAGTTTATAAACACTTATTATATACCAGGCACAAGAATAATAAGAATTTCTTTTTATTTATTATGTACTTGGCACTAAATGATTTCTAAAGTGTTTCCCCATAGAATTTTCACTACAATCCTGTCAAGTAGATCCCTCCTGTACTTTGGGATGAAGTTAAAGAGATATTTAGGACTAAAATCTGCCCTTTATTTCTTCTTCTCTTAAAAGACTTTCAGTGCTCTAGGCTTTTCTTTCTCACTTTGGAGTTCAAATAAGTCTCCTAGGCTGAAGTAAAATATGTAGATAATGGAAGTGATCAAAATAATTTGAAGGAATAAAATGTGACCTAAAATCTTAACATAGTTGAGTTAAAATCATTCTCCAGTAGAGGATAAGGAAGAACAGAACTTTTAAAAAATTACCATAAAAACTTGCAAGCAAAATAAGAGATGTTTTTGATGAAGTCTCAAGAAATGATCACATATTTTTACTTAAGGTAAAGTTCTATAATTCTCATTTTATCACAATATACTATTTTATGACAAGAAGTATGTTCACACTGCACAGATATAGATATATAGATATATAACTTTTTAAAATTTTGATTGTTATCTAAGAGCTTTAATATTATAATATTTAGAAAAATACTGTTGTAGTTGGTAACTTTATGATATTAGCCACCTCTGAAGTGGCTGATAAAATGAGAAGCACTGTTAGGCTATGACAAATTTTGGTGGAAGACTCCAGGACCAAAAGTATATTTTGTGGGAAGAAAATAATCCTTGTTTGATCTCTACAGGGCAGAGAGTTTTACAGAGGTGATCTGGCACTCTTTCTCTTCAAAGTGGAAAAAGGCAACCTCTCTCAGTTGGATTCCAGTGAGCTTTTATCTTCTCCAATATAAAATCTATGGTGTAGCCAAATGACAATGATGTTTTCTTAATATTTCAGTGCCAAAAGAATGACATGCATATTTACAAACTACGTAAATCAGCTAATTGAATGACACAAAGAAATCTTATAATTTGGAAACAAACAAATAAAAAGATACTACAGGTAATGCAACACTATAAGGTAATGGTCACAATAATTAAATCACTTGTGCTGTATTCACCTTAAATGCAAGAATGCATAATCCTCTCTTCCAACTCATATAACATTGCATGGAACACTTAAGCCTTCTACAGATTGGTGGTAACACTGATCTCCTGTAGCCAGGAATAATTAAACTTTAGTAAATCACTCTAAAAGCTTATAAAAGCAAACACCAAAAGCTTACAACATAAGATGGTGAACTACAAAAAAGGGCAATTGCTAGGGTTGATTTAAAAGCTGTTGTAGCTAAATGAGAAGACTTATGATGGAAATTTTAGCTACTTTCCTAGTCAGTATTACTTTATCATGTAATTCCTTTAATCATTTTCAATTAATGTAAGTGTGTGGTTCCCCTCAAAGCAAATTTACTCACATAGGTTATGTCTTGTTTAATGTGCACTAAAAACCTAAAAGCTTGAGATAAGATATACCTTAAAATACCCTAAAAGGATGTTACTGGCACCCCCAGAACTTTCTCAGAGTGTTCATGATTACCACAGTACCTTCTGGGACATGTCCTTCCCTACCCAAAATTCTAAATAAATTTTGGGAAAGGAAATTACAGAGCAGGATGGTGTGGGGTATTATATTCAACTGGATCTGATCACTGACTTGAGAATTCATTGCTTGTTTTCAGCTTTGTAAGAATCACTTGTTAAGTAAATTGAGGGTATTTATTTTTAGTAGTGAAACTTGGTTGAGGGGAACTGGAAAATTAATCATTTCCATGTTAAAAACTTTTGTATTATTTTAAAATATATATCATTTCAAAATTACCTATTTCAATAAAAAGAAAAGTGAATATAAGAAGACAAAGGATAGATTAAATTTTGTGTTACATTAGAGTCATTAGCTGGACAGTGTGATGAACAAATGTTGAAGGATCTCTTCAGTGTGTAGTAAATGTAGCTGAAATGGTATTTCATCCATCTGTGTAACTTATTCAAATAGCTTTTCAGGTTAGCTTCAGAGTTTCAACATGAAGAGGCACATGGAGGCACGGCTGTCATCAATATGCACTACTTGTGCTTTAGAAATCAAAAGATTAACTCAGAAGACCAAGTCATTAATCATAAACATTTGTATAGGTAAATGTAGCCTTGGTTTGGGGTCTTGTCCTTAAGTCTTCCTGCATTATAATGCCCAATAACCTAATATAACATTAAAACATCTCAGAGAAAAGCACAGTTTTATAACTCTAAGAAATTCAGTAGACCATGAAATTATGCCGTTACCTTCAAGACAAAATTGGCTGTAGTCAATTAGGTGTTAAATAGCATTTTCTTTCATTTGATGACTGGTTTAAGTGTTACACAAGAAAGAAGGACTTTGAGATGCCTTAGAAGACTGGGGCAGGGAGGGCGGGGGGGACTCGAGGGGGGGAGTCAAGGAAGGGAGGGAATACGGGGATATGTGTATAAAAGCAGATGATTGAACCTGGTGTACCCCCAAAAAAATAAAAAAAGAAAAAAAAAAGAAAAAAGAAAGAAGGACTTTGGGTGAAAATCTGCCATATACCTATTACAATCTGTCCCTGCCCTCACATTCCAAAGACCCTACAGAAAGAAAGGAAAATATAACTATTGGAAATGTGATAGAACATTAAAATTAAAGATACATTAAACCAGCTTCCAAAATTCTGAAATCTTTTTGGATTTTTTTTGAAGAAACAATGTAACATGGCATTTTTTCATGAGTAAAAATAAAAACAAAACAAAATCAAAATCTCTGTACATTTCATGCCATGAAAAGAACTACCACAATCACAAGGAACTGTGATACCACTGAGCCTCAAGATATTGTGTATTTAAACACTAATGGGCAAAGATTTAAAGAATGTGGAATTCCATTCCACTCTGGTGATGTAGAATTGCAGATCCCTTTCCTCCTTTTCTCCCAAAAGACTCCTCCCTTTTAGAAGCAGTCATCTTTAGACTAGGAATGAAACCCTGAGTGAACAGAAAGAGGAAGTAAAATTCACAGTGATCTGAAGGACATGATATAGGGAATATTTTGTGATGGGACTTTGAATGTAGGCAGTTCCTTTCACTTGACATGAGAGGGGATGCAACTTGAAGAAGCAGGAGGTTGACTACTATGTATCCTATGCCCAAAGGAATGAGATAAAGGGGCCCTTTGGATATTCTTTGTTTGTCCAATCCTGGTTTCCAGACTGGGAAAGAAAAAGTGATAAAGGTGTAACAATAAGGATTAAATAAATACATACACATAAAACTAATTTAGCAATAGCCTCTCTCACCTTACCCACTCTCCACCTTCCACATAGAAAGGGTTCATTTCTGTTAAACAGAAATTCTGATAAAATATAGAGTAGGATATCAGAGATCCAAAAGGCATTTTTAAATGACAATAGATGCTCTCTGGAGAAGAGATAATTGATGATTCCTGAGTGGGGCAAGGATGCTAACAGCATGACTTACTGAGTGGACAATGTAAGGGGAGGGCAAAGCAGAATGACTTGGGACCAGAGAAATGATTTTAGACTGGAAGTGAGATAACGACAGGAGACATGAGGTGGCCAGTGAACTTGGTACAAGGATCCATGATCCTGTGGGAGCCTATTAAGTTTTGCTCTTGGGTACATGGTGAATTCTTACTATTGTTTATTTGAGAAATCTCAATAAAATATTATCATTTGTTAATGTAGCATAGGGTTAAATCTGTTATTAGGATGCTGAGTAGAGTACTTTGTGGTTTGAAGAGACCATAAGTGAGAATTGCTCCATTTTTGTTACACAAACATCTAGGTGATGTTTCCCTGCTACTCTTTTTCCCTGACAGAGTGGTCTTTGTCTCTTCTCTTCCCATTAAAGCTGCTCTAAAGAATAGACCTGATATTGATCAGCTACAACAGATTATATATTAAACATAGTATGTTCTCTTTGAGGTAGTGTCACTTAAAATGTTACCTGAGTCATGAAATAAAAAGTACTCCTACCCAGCTGATATGATTCCAGGTATCAATGAGACAGGCAACTCTTTGGACGGAATCACCTATTTAGGATCAGAAATCAATAAACCTATCTATTCTATTTATTAGAAAATTACTTCTCAGTTTTATTAAGCTTATACTAACTCAACATAATCTATCAATAACTTAATGATGAGGGGTTGAAAAATTGACACTGTTCGGGGAGAAGGGTTTGGACTTCCAGAGCATTCCTGGATCTGAGAACTCCATGTGAGATTTACCAGAACCCACTGCCAAGAGACCATCCCCATTGAGTGGGCATAGATTTTCATTAGAAACACCAGTCACCCTGCAACCTTCTAATACACTTCAAACCCATAACGTGCCCTTCCCACCAAGGTGAGTTATGTTAGAATTTTGAAGTTCAACCCCCCATCTCACCCTCAACCATGTTTCTCAATGGTTCAAGTCTATGTGATCCTGACTATTTTGAAAGGGAAATTTAGTTTCTTGTCTTATCTCCCCTTGGGAAATTCTTCCCTTTCAGAAGTAAGAAAAAAAAAAACAATTCTCTTAGATATAGATGACTGTTTCATAAATGAATCATTAAAAGTTTATTGTGAAAAACCTTAAGTTTGCATTATTTTTCTCCCTGACTTTGAAATAGAAAAACAGAAGATAAAAAGTATATTTAATTCTCATAATCCAAATTTTCACATTCTCAACATGCCCAAGAAAATGGAAATTTCACTACCAAAGCACCATAAAGAATTGTTTCAATTTATATCTTCAGATTAATGAAATACAAAAGAAACCTTTAATTATATTTTGATAAAGTAAAATCCTATTACTAAAATCGTATCATATTCAAGGTGAAACATACAGCAAAAATGAAATTAGGAACAGAATGACTTTTAGTTAAACAGATGGCAAAATTATTTACAAATACCACTTAAAGTGCTTATTTATTCTTGAAACATTCAAGTGAATCATTAAGATAAGCCATCTTAGTTTCTTTCAAACCTTATTAATTTTCATTTTCAGAAGATCTTTGTCTCCATTATGAGCACACCTAGGTTCACTTGCATACCTAATTTTGTGAGAATGGAAATTGTTATTAACTTTTTGCTAAAGACCAGACATCAGAAACAGTCAACAAAATAAAATGGCAAATCATTAAATTTCTAAAATTCTGTGCAGCTTCTTGAGAAAAAAATCCAAAATGGAATTGGGCTAAAGATTGGTGAACAAAATGAAAACCCTGATGGAGTTTTGCATTCACTGAGAATTAGAGAGAACTATGTTTAAATTGTATAACTTGTGATAATTTACCAGAAGTATTACACTAAGCTTCCACAAATAAATTTTGAAGGAGTTTGGCTATAAAAGATATAATGTAATGTAAAATGTTAAAAAAAGTCGCAACTATATTGATAATATAAATGTTCTAATATTTTAGATTAGTAGTTAATTTTAACAGCAGTTATTCCTCATGTTTTAGGAGATACCTATTAATCAACAGGAATTACATATTGCATCATGTCTTTAAGATGGCCCTTGACAAAATCATGTGTGCTATTATCTCACCAAAATCCTTTATTAATTTTTGTAGAGACTCTTGAAACAACCTTATCATTTATGTACACTTATGATTGCTGAATTGATATATAAAGACATATGTTGTGATCATTCATGTTATATATTTAATTAGTTATATACCTGGGATTTCTTTTATTCCCAAGACATATCTAGAATTTAGATTATAATTGTGCATTAAGGCATCTTGCCATTCAGTTTTATTAAGTCTGACGACTCCTTCAATTGACACTGTGCTATGAGTATCTTTTATAATCCCTATCTCTAACATCTGAGACAGTTTTACATTGAACAAATTGTAATAATGATCCCCAAAAGACCGTTACAAGAATAAGTCCTTCTTAGTGTCATCTTTAAATCGATGAAGAATCAGAAATAATTCACATCAGTCCTAATAAGGGTGAATTTTTGTCTTTCTTACCTTACAGCACTTGGTACTCTTGGATTTTTTTCAGTGTGTAGGCTTTCCTTTTCTAAGTGGGAAAAAAATACAGCCTTCATAGCACTATTTAAAAATTGCATTGGATTTGTTTTGGCTTTTATATTCAGAAAGATACTCTATAGTATACATGTGAACTAGAATTGAGCCTCAATCAATTGGCAGCCAAATGTTGAAAAATCATATAAGTAGATGATTTGAGTTTGAGTTTTCTCTTAATGGCTTATGTATCTGTATTGAAACAATGTTTATATATATTGGGTTGGCCAAAAAGTTCATGCTGGTTTTTCTGTAACATCTTACATATAACATCTTGTGTGTATATATATACACAGAGATATAATACATATATAATTTCTCATAGACTTTTAAAATTATGTCCAAGATATTTCCATTGCAGTAAATGTTAACACCTATATAAAATTATATAAATCATATAAGATTAAACTCTGACTTAATATTTAAGCTCAACAACTTAACAAAAATATATCATGCATATAAATTTTATGGCTCCTCAAAAAACACACTTACGCTAAAACATTATACAAAGTCAGTTTCCATGTCACTAGAAATTCTCATAGTTTCCAAGGACATTACACTGAAATATAAGGTTGAGTATGTCAAGTATACATTCACATCATATGAAAGCTGTTTTTTAACAGAAACTGATAACACCAAATGTCTGTAATTTGCATTCTATATTTATTTTAATTACTTTAAATGAAATTACTTTATCAAAAAATGCTTCATGAGATTGAAACTTAGAAGTTCAGGATCAGAGAGGCTGATGGAGTCCACCCACTGTCATTCTGAAACCAAGAAACATTGAATAGCTTTCTCAAGGTCACACAGAAAGAATGGAAATGCTGAGAAGAGAAACTGAGTTTTCAGGCTTACAATCAGCTGCCCTTTTTTAACACCTAAACTATTTATTAACCCACACATTTTCCTGATGAGACAACTAATGAGCAATGTGATACAAATGCAGCGTGAATCATAGCATTAGAACTGAAATGAATCAGCACACTGTGGTGAAGGGTTCTAGGAGGTAGAGAAAAATCCAAGTGTACTCTGGAATCCAGAAGGCAAGAGAGATTAAACTTTGAGATAAAGAAGGTAGAGCAGATTCATGTGCAGATGTTTGCTTTTTTAAAGGGAATCTAAAAAAAAATGTGGTACTGATGAACCCAGTGACAAGACAAGAATAAGGATGCAGATGCAGAGAATGGACTGGAGGACATGGGGTTGGGGGGGTGGGGGGCGAAGGGGAAGCTGGGACGAAGTGAGAGAGTAGCATAGACATACATACACTACCAAGTGTAAAATATATAGCTAGTGGGAAGTTGCTGTGTAACAAAGGGAGATCAATTCAATGATGGGTGATGCCTTAGAGGGCCAGAATGGGGAGGGTGGGGGGGAGTCGTGGGAGGGAAGGGATATGGGGATATGTGTATAAATACAGCTGATTGACTTTGGTGTACCTCATAAGCTGGTACAAGAGTGTAAAGCAATTATATTCCAATAAAGAGCTTAAAAAATTAAAAAAATAAAAGGGAAAGAATTAAGGCTGGCTCTAGGCAATTTTTTAAAAAAATTTATTTTATTTATTTATTGGCTGGTTGGGTCTTCCTTGCTGCACACGGGCTTTCTCTAGTTGCAGTGGGCAGGGGCTACTCTTCTTTGTGGTGCATGGGCTTCTCATTGCTGTGGCTTCTCTTGTTGCAGAACATGGATTCTAGGTGCACAGGCTTCAGTAATTGTGGCACGTGGTCTCTAGAGCACAGGCTCAGTAGTTGTGGCACATGGGCTTAGTTGCTCTGTGGCATGTGGGATCTTCCTGGACCAGGGATCAAACCTGTGTCTCCTGCACTGGCAGGCAGATTCTTAACCACTGTGCCACCAGGGAAGCCCTAGGCAATGTTTTAAAGTATAATTCATCTCTTAAGAGCATTTCTTACCTCACATAGTTTGTTCTCATATTCTGTGATCTCGCTTGTTGGTACTTTTGTTAGCATCTTCTTTTAATGTCTCCTTGTCCTTCCTTATTAAACCTCCCATTTTTCAGGGTGGGATTTTTTTTTTCATAAAAAAACCAACATAGTTCACCTTAGCCATAGTGATATCAGCTTTTCCTAAATCATTTGGGACATTTTTGTCCCAATGAATCCCTATATGATGGTTTCTAAATCAGTACTGGAGACTAAGAATAGGACAGAGTTCTTTTAGTCAAATCACAATACCTGGTGTGTAAATATATGTAAATGTGTATAAAATGGGTCCTAGGCAAATAGAGAAATATGAAGAGTTGATGTCATCTTCCTAAGGATAAACATATCAGTTACAAATATTCATTAGAATTATTTATAATGTATGATTGCCATGAAGAATAAAACTTCTCAGCATAGTCCTCACTTTCTCATTCATTCATTTAGAAAATATTTATTGAGTACCAAAATATGGCAGGAACTCCGCTACATCCTCAAACAAATGGATGTCTGAGAGGAAGACTGACAGGCTGACTTAAATGATTAATGGTAAGTCAAAAGAATTATATACTTTAAATACAAAATTAAACTTTATTCATATATGTACTTGGTGTCTACATGATTTTTCTTCTCTGATATCCTATGGTCATATTTATACAAATAAAAATGAAAATGACATATTTTACCTATTATCTCTCCCCCCGCTTAAGGACTTTTGTTTTTCAAATGTTCTCCAAAAATAATTGATGAAAATTTCTATGTTGAAACTCATTAGGAAAATATTTGATACAGTGTGTGTGTGTTGGGGGTGGAGGGGGGAATCTTCAGTCATCTAAGGATTTGCTCCTTAAAATGTGGCTTTTCAACCCATAACATCATCTGGGAGCTCATTAGAAATTCAGAATTCCGTCCTAGACTTAGTGAATCAGAATCAGGCTTTTACCTATATTCCCCACGTGACTAGTATCACTCTCAACTTTCAGAAGCATCACTGATCTAAGGCAAGATCTGGAGTGACCACAACTAGCTTCATCCCATGGTGCAAACATTCCCATGCATGGTGCAGAACACAGAAAATCAGAATCATACTCTATTTTACCATAATGTTAATAAAAAGTGTACCCTCAGTTTTTACTAATTCAGTATAGCATGTCCACAAATACTACGAAGGAATTTCAGGGGACATGCTGGATATTCTTGGAATTTGGAATCTATGACAGCGATCCAGGGATTTAACACATTCATGAGTTTCCATATCCATCCTTGAATTCATCAGAACTGACCCACCAATTAAATTTACCCCTGGTAGGTTTCAGTTTCAGAAGTAAACCCTGATCTAGCCTAGATATATTCCTCAGAATTTCCTTATAATATTCCTAATCATTTTGTTGTTTTTCCTTAATTCAATAGAGGTCAATGTGTCATATCTATACTCACTCCTATGTTTTTGTTATAACCTTGTTTTTTAATCACCATGAACTCAAAGAGAAGAAAAGAAAATTTTGGCAATGTTCTTCCCAGTGGTCTGCTCATAAGGCCTATCTGAGTTTAAACATATAGATTCCTATATGCACATCCCCAGACCACTGCCCCACCTAAACTACTGAATATGACTTTTCAGAGAAAGACTTTTCTTTCATTCCCCTACCTTTTATCCTCTTTTCATATTATATTTTACTTTATTGCTGGCCAGGAAAAAAAATGGAATAATAGGCCAACCATCACTTATCCTTGGAGGAGGAGGATGCAGTCACAGCGTTAACACAATAAATTATCTTAATGAAGAACACTCAAACCAGAATGTAATTCTGTCATTTCTGCTTTTCTTAGACAGTATCCTTCTCCATCTGTTCTGAGTTTAGAGCCAAAGTGTGCTGTAGATAAATTTAGTATCTGTGGGAATGCATGTGTAGGAGTTCAAAGACCAGCCTCCTGGATGGGCTGTCAAAAACTAGGAAATATAAAAAAGCTCCTTCTTTTACACACCATAAGGGAAAACAAAGCAGAATCCAAACTCCTATCTCTGGGAACCCCATATGTGACATTACAGAGTATAATACCACCCCCGGAGCCCCTCTTCTTATTTTCTTTGTATGGTAGAGTGAGCCCCCAAATTTTACTTCTTATTTTACTTCTTTTCAAGAGGTGAGATCACCCATTTTCCCCAAAACCTGCCTGGGGAAATGGCTGCACTTTCCAAAGCACTGTCACCATCACACTCCAATGCCACTTATTGTTGTTCCTAAAGACACAGACAATTTTCACTTTAATGATTTTGCTGTAAGTCTGTATAGGGAAACAGGAAATCCCAAATTAAAAATATAAGAATGCTGCACATTTTATGTGGCTCCTGGTCTATAGCTTCTTAGCCTCTCCAAAACAGAAAATGAAGCTCAGCAGTATTTCACTCACCACTTTTATCCTCCTAAAGTAGATTCTTAATAAATGTTCCTTTTCTTTGTGTGTTTACTCCATGGTACTCTCTTCCCACTCTAAGAATGCCATCAAAACAGGAAAGTTGTCTTTATATTATTTCAATTAGTAATCATGTGTGTTCTCTATAAACCAATTAGATTAAGCTTGTTAATCTTCTATATCCTTGATGCTCTCTTTTTTTGTCTGCCTACCTATCAAATTCTGAGCGAGTTACATTCAAAGATGCATGAAATATGACAAACAAGGCAATCATTAAAAGTGCATTGTGAGCTTTGGGGGATTCTGTGGTAAATCCTATTTGAATAAAGTTGAAAACATTAGGAAAAATGCTAACAGACTGGAGTAAAAAACATAAGCTACCTCTTTACATCATCAAGTCTTAAACAGTCAACAAAGCATATTTAGCATCCACTGTACACAAGGCATTGCACCATGCAATGCAGGGATTTGAAAATAAATAAGACAAGAGTTCTAGAAAATACAGTGTGAAAGGAGAAATAAAGCACACATCAATTTTGATAGAAGATGTCATTTGATAAAATTTCTAATAGAGTGTGACAAACAAAAGACTAATGGAGCCCAAGGGCAGAGATCCCTTCCTAGGCAGATTGATTTAAAATGCCCCCAGAAGAAGTAGTGAAGTCTTGAAGGATGAGTGAAATTATGACAGAGAAAAATAGAGAGAGAGAGAGAGTATATTCTACATGTGTGACAAGGCAATAAAATATTGGCTTGTTCAGGAAAAGAGAAGTTTTCTAATTTGGCTGGAATACAGTGTTCATGATATGTCTGGGTGATGATTAAATTTCAAGTAAGGGGATGGTCATGGGCTAAACAGTGCCCCCCTAAAATTCTATGTTGAAGTCCAAACCCCAGTACCTCAGAGTAGGACTATGTATTTTAGGAAATAAGGCCTTAAAATTATAAGTTAAAATCAGGCCATTTATACTTCATCCTAAGATCTAATTCAACCTTACTGGTGTCTTTATAAGAAGAGGAGATTAACGCACGCAGGAGCACAGAGAAAAGACCAAGTGAGGAAGCAGGAGGAAGGTGGCCATCTACTAGCCAAGGAGGGGACCTCAGGAGAAACCAAACCCACTGACACCTTATCTTGGACTTCCAGATTCCAAAACTGAAAGAAAATAAATTTCTGTTGTTTAAGCCACACACTCTGGGGGTATTTCATTATGTCTTCTATGCCCTAGAAGACTAATACAGGAATGTAACAGAAAAATAAAGAATGATGCCTGTTTACCTTTGATTAGCCTTTGAAAGCCAACACACATTTATACACTTTCTTTTAAAGCATTTACCATTACTGTACATCTTGTTCCATTTTCCCCAAAACCTGCCTGGGGAAATGGCTGCACTTTGCAAAGCACTGTCACCATCACCCTCCAACACTTGCTCCTTGTTCTATCTGTTATTCTGTCACCCCATTTTCACCCATAACGAGACTCCAAATATTAAAACCATCTAAATCTAGCATCACTGCAACCTCATCGGATCTCCCATAAAAATCTTCTAGCTCAAGAAAAGCTCACAAATATATATACATTATGAGGATGACTTAATAGGACATATATGAAGATAAGGATATGGACAATATATTTATAGAATTATAACACAATGTTTAATTCTAGAAGGAATGTATGAGGTTTTAAGAATACTTTATAAAGTATTTGTTTGAAGGAGATTTAGTTTTGGTCTTGTTCAAGCTCTCGTACCTGCCATACCAGTTAAGGTTTCTAAAGAGGGATCTGCACCTTCATCATACCTGGGGATAAGCGAGCAGCAGGGTATACATCTCCCATTCTTCCACTGATTTGGATTTATGTGCCATCTATTGAAAGCACATCATGCTAAAATACAGACAGTAGAGCATCCGTGACTTACACAATTTAGTTTAGCCTTGGTTTCCAATAATTTACCTGCTAATTTAATATTATTGTAACTTTCTAGGAGTTCTAAACTGTAAAAGAAATAACTATAGCAGAAGTGCTATACTAACTAGTTTTTTTTTATTAAAATTTTTTTTTCTTTAATGGTGAGTGTGTTCTTTCCTTATAAAAGACTCCAGGTCACTTACTAAAGCTAACCCTTCTATTTCTGTTTCATCTCCCATAGTAGTTTGGTATTCTGCAAAGAGTGCATATTGTGTAAGTATGGAAAATATAAACTATAGCCAGAAATGGTCAGAGATGTTTATTATATTATTATAAAGGCAAATGAATAAGGAATAATTAAAAGAAAGTCGACGTGGATCAATGATGAGAATGTGTCATAAGCAAGGGTTGTGATCAATTCAATTCTGTGCCCTTGAGGTGTAAAGGGGAAAAAAGTCAGGCAGATGTTTCAGGGTTACTTACTAAACAATAAAACTTCAACTCCTTATGATTCTAATAAAATAGCAAAGGAAATATTTCAAGCGGTTGGATAGCAAGATGAATGAAGTTATATTACAAGTAAATATTGATTTTGTCATATCATCTCCCACTCTTAGATGTTATAGAATGAAGAAAAGTTTAAATACTAAATCCTTTTTTTAATGTAGATATACAAAAGTGAAGACAAAGAACACTTGGAGCACTGAATGGATAAAAGAACATTTTTATACTTCATATTACCCAATTTTCTTTCATTTTACTGTGCAATGATTTGGTGAAATCCATAAATTTTGCCTTTTATAGTGCAGAAACTGACAGAGGTATTTGGCTGCAGAAATGTTTCTGAACTAGTTCCAAAAGAAATACAGAAAAAGAAAGATTTGGCTTATATATATATATATATATATATATATTAATCTTTACAGCGGTTTCAGAAAACACATTTCTTGGCACTGCTAAATTTTCAAGTTAGAATTTAAAAAAATATCCCTCATCATGCATGCATCTTCTTTTTTAACAATATGGATAACTATATTTAAATACATAGCATTTACATTCTTAATGAGAAAAAAAGATAAACACAAATTTTGAGCAATGAAGCCCATTAAATGTGGGCAATGAGGCCCACTGCATCAGGTGTTGGCAAATGCTGTTATCACCATCGTCATCATCAACAAATTTTTTTCAAAGACTCACCATAAGTGAAGCTAAGTATGAGTTTCTGGGTATATGAAGGCATCAGATATAATATTATAAAATAAGACATATGGGCGAATTCTCTGGCAGTCCAGTGGTTAGGAACCTACACGTTCACTGCCCAGGGTGGGGGTTCAATCTCTGGTCGGGGAATTAAGATCCTACAAGCCACATGGGGCAGCCAAAAAAGAAAAGAAAGAAATGATAATAAAATAAGATATATGTTCCCTATTTGCAGACAAGAGAATAATTTATTCTACCTAGTTTGAGCGCCAATAAATTTATTAAAGACTGAAACCTCACAGTATTATAGGAAGACTAATGGGTGAACTTCCAGAAACAACTTCCCCAACATCATTGCAGAATAGGTCTGCTAAGGGAGATAATGCTGCTGCCAAGCATAGAGGAACCCAGCCTCTGCCTCCACCCAGGCCAGCAGCAAGAAGCAAGTCCCACCGATGCCCCATGAAGCTCCACTTCAATTTAAACTCTTGCACGGGTATGTCTAGGTTTCATATCTTTCATTTTATTTTATTATCTTGGGAAAGATAATTAACAAAACAATGTTGAGAGTGTGAGGAACAATCAAAATATGTAAAAAAAAGTATTTAAAAAGTTTGGGGTAGTCATAAATGGCAAGCATCTACTTCTATACACATCTAACTTCCATTTCATTAGCATTGCCAGTATTATTTTTCAAAGTACTATCACTATAGTTTTATATACAGATGTATACATAAACTATGTGTGTGTGTGTATATATATACACACGTACTCACACATACCTATCTAAAATTCTATAATAATTATCCACTCTGGTTTAAGAAAGTCTGGGGTACTAGGGAATGGCAGTAGAGGCCCTCCTCTAGGGAAGGTCATAAAATACCCTTTGTATTGTTAACTCTTGAGTAGTAGTATCTTTAAGTTTAGCTACAATATAGTTCACAATCTTTCTCTTTCTCTCACCAGCTGAAGTATTAATGTTGCTTCCAAATAGCTTAAGCCAAATGAGAGAATGTTACTGAGTATTTTTTAAAGTAATCACTTTATAATTTCCAGTCCTGTAAGAAAGTATCTGTACAAATATTGCCAGTGTTTGCTTTTCTTGTGAATGAAGTGGCCATAATTTTTCTGATAACCTCTAAAATGCCTTTACCATTCACTTCTCTTGTCTACTTGTAATGATATTTGTTCTGAGTCTACTGAGATACAAATATTAATTTATTTCAGCAGAGGAATCATTGAATATACTAGAAAACAAGATGTGCTGGGTAATGAAAAACACAAATTTCAATTGTTCTTCCTCTAAGTCATTCTGGATGGTATTCTCTTAGCAGAATTGTTAGAGAATTGTGGGAGAGTTTGAAAGATAACCACATGTGGAAGTAGAGGACTGGCACACAGGAAATGCTCCGTAACTGCTTCTCCCTTAACTTCCCCCTACTCAGCACAATTCAGAAAACAATTATCGCCTGCCTTCTACTTGCCGGGTGTTTGGTGGGCATTGTGGGAGGTCAGCTCACTGCCCTCAAGCCATTTAGGGAGGTAAAGTAAACACATATTTCCAACACAGGTACTAAGATCCATAAGAGGATATATAAGTACAGAGGTTCACTTACCAAAGAAGGAAATAATCAATCTTTTGCCTTCATGTAGGAGAGGGTGTTCCAGCAATGACTCAAAAGTTAAGTAAAAGTTCAACAATTCAGGATTATATGCCCTATCAGAAAAATGTAATCTGCTAATGTATTGTCCCTTCTAGGTAACAAAATGTAGGAGACTTGGTAAAACAGACAGCCTGTCAACTATTGTCACCTATAAAAAAAGCAAATCATTTTACAATACAAAGATCTGGGCACTTCCAGCTCTTTTCCAACTGTATCACATAGACTGAGATATTCTTTGAGAAGTAGAAGCATAATACTCTTAAGTCAATGGGAAAAAGGAGTCCTGATTTTATCGTTTAATGTGGAAGAGAATAAAATTTATATTGAAGAGAAAACCACTCAAGGAACAGTGGCTTTCCTACCATTCCTAGTGGTAAGTGGACAATAAGTGGTTATTGAATGTATATATCTCTTTATGCATTTTTATGATAATACATCTATATTTAATGTGATTAAACTATGGGACTGCATACAAGGCTGGCTTGAAGGAGGCTCAGCCATGAGGGGATAAAAAGGGAAACGTAAGAATTATTTGAAAGGAATAGTGAAAGAAACATGGTATAGAAATGCAGTATAGCAGGGAAAATATGAACAAAACTAATAGATTTTTTTTCATTAAGGGAATGAGAACTTGAGATACTTTCTGATTGCAAAATCACAAGGTAAGCATATAGAGAAAAATTCTTAGTTGCTAGGATAAGAACAAAGTGAGCTTTGGGTGGTTTTTAGCAGAAATTTTTAAATCTAAAAGGTTGTCTCACCACTCTCAAATTTCTAGTACTCTGTGGTCATCCTATCTGTTATTATCCAAACTGAATACTTCAGAACTTTATCACACATGAAGGTATGTAATCCGTTACCTCATAAATACTTTTTAGGATGTTCTTGAATTGCGTCTTGTCACTTGTCATGTCCAGTATTACCCTATGTAGTCCAGAGGACTGCACAAGTCTAAGGGCAGTACTCACAAAGACGCCACGCTGGGCAACAGTGTGAATAAATGTACACAGTGGCCCTGCTTCTCCCATCTCAAACCTCCTCTGTCAGTTCCACTGTGATCCCCTCTGTCTGTATCGTCATGCAGCATCCCTGCAACTTTAGGTTTGTCTGGCCCACTTCCCACCCAAATGTGGACATGCTACCTCCCTTCAGTCCTCTGGTGCCACTAACCATTGTTTACAGTCTTTAAAAATCTTGAACTTTACAGTATCAAAAAGGATGTCTTCTCTCTCTCTCTCTCTCTCTCTCTCACACACACACACACACAAACACACAAAACTTAAAGCTCCATAGTAATAGCATGTGCAATATTCAGTGTTTCTAAATAGTCGTTGATTTCTTGTTTGCTTTCCAAATAAGATTATGAGACTAACTTTTCAAATAAGCAAGCAAAAAATTACAAATAAGCAAACAAAGCAATTACAATAACAACATTATCTATAATGTAGTAGATAATTTGTGGTAGGTATTGTTCCCAGAAAAGTACCTGGGAAACTCCAAAGCTATAAATTCAAGGGTTAAAGTCATGTGTTACGAGACCACCGTGATCCCAAAAGGTGCCAATAATATTTATTTATCCAGAATTCTAAGCATATTGTCAAGTCCAAGTTGATGTGTCAGACCTGGGATGATGACATTGAGTTTCTGAGAGAGACCCAGCAATCCTGGCCGATCTCAATTTACCTTGGAGAAAACTCCGATAAGTGGAGCAAGACAAGCGCATGTGAATACCAGCAGCTCCACTTATCTGCATGGACTTAACAATGAGCTTAGAATTCTGAGTAAAGAAATATTAGGTGACTTTTGCCAGATCTCCTCCTTGAACTGAACAAGACAAGAGAAGTCAAGGACACAGCCATAGACTAACTGGAATAGCACAGTTGTGAGGGTCTCAATATTATGTTTGCAGCTCCAACTTGTCTGTGGCTAAGCCCAGATTTGGGGGGTGCCTGCCAAGTAGTCTGTGGTTCTAGACTCCAAACTCAGTAGGAGTAGATATCCTTAATTGAAGTTTGATATAGACTGCACTAGAGTAATTTTTCAATGTATAAAATATACAAAATATGTTGTGTACCTTCACATGCTACTCCTAAAATATTTACTGCCTGCATCAGATTTAACCGAAGAAATGCAGTTTGAAGGAATAAATGCCTACAGAAGAGGGAATATTAAGAAGATGGATAAAGACAATGCTGGGATACCACCAAACCAACTCCCTGGTACTTGCTAGTTGCAAATGGATACCTTTAAAATCAGCCACCCTTACTATGAAGAAGTCTGCTTCCCCCTGCTGGAAGCATCCAACAGCTGCAATTACTTCAGAAATTTCTTTTCAATCACATCATCACCAAGGATAGTAACAGCTAACATTTATTGAATGCTTGCCCAATAAATGGGTTTGGTATGTGAAAGTGATAATAAAATGTCATTGTCCTCATGTGCATGACTAAATCTTGCTTCTGGCTCTTGCAGATGTGGCTATGACTCTGTCTGGGCTTTTCTTTGACCACAACACACGTAATAACACACTCAAGTCCATGGGATAATATGGTTGGATATTCTAATACTCAAAAAGTACTCTATTGGCCTCTGCCCTATCTCAGATATGTACCCACATGCTCAAATTACTCTCAAAACTTGCAATCACATGCAGAATCTCTACTTTCTTAAAGGGAGAAATTCTTATATTCTTTCTCTAAATATCATAACATATTTTTTTCTTCCTATACCAATTCTTTAATAATTCTTTTTTTTTCATACAGAGAAGCCTTCAGGGTCCTGTAGAGGCCTCTTTCATAACCAATTATATGATTACTTCCATATAATACCTCCTATAATAATTGAAATGCCATAACCTGACTCCTCCCATATCTCTATGTATACATGTTTTACATATATAAATACATATAGGTTGATTATTCACACAGACTAGAAGCCAATTGAAAGACAATTTTTCCAAAACAAAATAATCTTATGAAGCCACCAAAATCAATTCATCATATTTCACAAATATATGATATACTCTAATATCTTATGGACCAGTTTAGGTAAATGTCACAATTTGAAACAGAAGTTAATAAACATTCAGTGACTATGAATCATTACTAAAGCTTCTGAATAAGTTAACATATCATAATTATGGCTGGTAGTCATTTGGATGTCTTCCAGTTGTCATCAGGAAATGAGTGTATCCTCAGGAAAATAATTAAAAGGAAATTGTAATACAATTTTCTAGGACAGAAATAAACACACACAGATAATGAATATCGAAGACAAATTGGTGCTTTGCAATTAATTTTGTTTTCCAAATAGAGATTGTGTGTCAGAAGGAGGGTTCATTTTGGAGAGTGAAATTTCTAAGATGGAACTGATCTCTGGCGATTCACAGCAGATGGGGAAAACATGACCTTCTCAGTTTTAAGATTTTGAAAGATTAATATCACATGGGGAACAGTTGATTAAAAACACAACGGTTTCAAATTTGAGGGGCCTGCCTGAGTTGAATATAGATATTCTTAATAAAGTTGTGCTCCAACTTACAGAAAAGTTATGAGAATAATGTTTTGTCTCATTTGACTATTCCTTGATCAGAACAAGCTGTACTATTTTCTGTAAACAATAATGCCTATTGGTGACCTTGAACTTGACTTCTTTACTTTCACATTGCAACATATCAAATTTCATAGTCCACCAGGATTGAAAACAGACAAGGATCTAACACGAGGAGATCAGAATTCAGAATCAAAAAATATCTAAAATTACTCTGACAGTCTCATGCAAGAAACGTGTGTTCTCCCTGTGTGATTTTCAGTTCTTAAATTATAACTATAACTATCAATATCATAACTACAGGCAAAGCTTGATGTAAATCAGCATAGATCATTTGCAGGCTTTGTATTGGCATAACTTGGCTGTTAAAATTGGTCAATGGATGCTGATACAAATAATTCTTAGAGAATCTAAGGCTAAGTTCTCTGAGGGCAGTTCTTTTTATTTATGTTGGTTGCATTTTGTTGTTTTTCTTTTGAGACAGTATACCCAAAGACTATGATTTATATATCTGGGAAATATTTAGAATTTTTTGTTTCATTTTTGACAAATCTTTTTCAACTTTTAGCAAACTGTATTACGGCAATTAGGGATGATTTTAAAACAACTAAAAGGAAATGAAGGTCTAAGATATACACTATAGATAATTAAAGAAAAATTTATTCGGTATCTCTATTTGGAAAAATGCATAACTCTTTTGCTTGGCTATTTAAAGTAAAATTAGAAATGCTAAGAGAGTTTACATTTCTCCACTAAGTCCACATTTATTTATTTTTAAACTCAGGCTTTATCTGAATAGTCCATCAATTTAACCAATCAAACCTCTTTATAAACAGAAATGACAGACCTAGCATATTATGCACATTGTTAATGGCAGGGGAATGCTTGTGTCCATACTTGAATACCAGTGTTGAAGAAAAATACTAAGCAGAAGACTTAAATTAATACACAGTATCTTATTTTCCTATTTGAGGTATTTTTAATAGGCTGAGATTAATTATGACTGTAGTAACATATGCCAGCTTGTTTGATAAAGCCACATGGTGGCTGAATGAAAATTGTATAATTGTATTCTCCTTATATTTGAGAATAAGTATGAATTGAACGTTTGGCTTATATATCCATTTCATGAAACAACTGCAAATATTAGCTGCTTCTGTTGCTCATCCCTCACACTCAATTAAATGTGGGTTTCTTAAATATCCGGAAAACCTGACCCCTAGTAAAATTTGACCATATTTCCTATCTGTACTTCTTGGGTAAATACAGTACAAGTTTAATTATTTTAGAAAATTATAAATATTGCAAACATACAAAGAGTTTACAAAATAACGATCCCTCATTACCAAGATTTAACATATGCTTCTATTTTGTCATTCTTTGCTTTAGATCACTTTTTTTTGATTAAAAGAAGTAAAATTTTACCAATGTACTTAAAAGTCACACCTAATACACCCATTATTGTCAGCCTCTTTGTAGAAAGACCTAACACATTGAAGTTATATGTAACCTACCAATCTTTTTTTAAACTTCATATGTATATGTGTGTGTGTGTGTGTCTGTGTCTGTGTGTACAACAGCATGCAACATTAATTACATATTTTGTATTTTAACAATTCATACAAATAACATCTTACAGTACATGTCGCTTTTTTGCTTTCAATATTATGTCTCCAACTTGATACATGAAGGTCATACATTTCAAAAGTTTCATTATGTTCTACTTAATGTATATGCCATTATTTACTTATTTACTTATTTATTTATTTATTTCCTGAAAATGTTCTAACAATACGCCCTTATTACTAGCCCCTTTTACATTCCTCAATCTTATCTGCTTTACTTCAAGCATCTTGAAGTAATCTTAATCAATTTCTTTTTCTTGAAACACACTTTCCTCTTCATTGTCTTGATACACTCACTCCTGGGTTTCACCAGTTCCTGCTCCTTTTGTCTTCTCATTTTTATCCTCCCTTTGGAAGATTGCATATATTATCCTGACTTCCATTACAAGTAGGCCAAGGCTTTCTCCTGAAATTCAAACCTGTAACTAGATGTCCCCACTCAGCTACCCCACTGACAGCCCAGTTATCTTGCTCAAGACAGGATGTTTCTTGTCCAAACTTGACCCTTGCCTTGTGTTTCCTATGTATGCCATGAATCTTGACTCTCACCACCTCCACAACTCTTCAATCATGAAGTCCATGTAATTACTTCCTATGTAAAATTTCCTATGTAAAATCAAACCACTTGTCCTGCCTCTAGTCATCAAACTTTATCACCTATTTTCCACACTGAATTCTAAATGATCTTTCCAAAAGCAAATATGATAATGCAATTTCTCTGCCTAATTTAAGTGGCTTCGTGTGATTCTTTGAATCAAGTAATCAAATCTTAATGTACCTCACGAGGCCTAGCATTGCAACTTCTTTACACATCTCCTATTCATACTGACACAATTCTTCTTTTTTCATCAAAACATTTAAAGATGTAGAAAGTTGAAAATGGAAATTAAATATATTTCTCTTGATCTCTTAAATGTCTTCACTGAGGCCTGGCATGCTACCACATGTACAATAAAAATATCTTGAAGTTAGATAACCAAATTAGATCTCATAATCATTTAGGAAGATAATGAAAGATGTTGAGAAATTTAATACAAATAAACATAGTTTTTATTTTCAAAATATATTTTGTAAAATTGCAGCATAAAAAAATCTTTATAAACTCAAAATGGACGAGAAAGACAGTAGTTTCTTAAAACTTGCAAAACAGTTTGCAGTTAGAAATTAACATATATCCACTGAACCAAATAAATCAGACAGATTCTGTTTTGTTGATCAAAGAGATGTAGAAGATATTGGTTATTTGACTCTAAAGGCATTTGACATTTCTTCATCAATTATACCATTCCTTATGGTTTATTTTGGTTGACAGAGGAATAAAGACTGGATAAGAGCTGTACTTACGTACATTAAAAAACAAGTTGAATGACAGCACAGAAAAAGTGAAATTTAAATTAAATCATAACAAACTACAGATAAATTTTAAGAAGTATAAAATAAAAATGTGACTTGTTCTGGGCCTCCACATGATTAATGTCTTTTAAAATAACTTGTATTAATATATAAAAAGTCTGCTTATTAAGCAGGTTCTTGTCATATATCTATGAGGAACAGCAATTTTATGTCACTAGAGAGAGAATTAGAGAACTGGGAGATAAAGCTGAGAAAAAATATCAAGAACACAGCAAAAAGAGAAAGAACATGTGAAAGAGCTACTCAGACACTTGGAAGATAGGAGAATTCCAAAGCACATTTTATTGATGTTCTACAAAGATAAAGAAAAGTGGGTATAAAATATTTAGAGAATTTCTAGAATTGAAAAAATATTTAGTTTGAAAAAGAACAAGTCTTAAGCAGAAAAACAAAAACAAATCCATACTAGATGAATGTAGCTGAACTGCAGGATCAAAGACAAAGAAAAACCTTACAATCTATTGTGGAGAAAAGAGAGATCACCAAAATAGAAACAGCAGACTGACAACATTAATAACTAGTAGAAGATAATAAAATAATACCTTCAAAGTGTATAGAAAAATAATTCAGCAAAATAGTCTATATTCAGCTTAAACGTGATTTAAGAATAACGGAAAGAAGGTAATTTTTAACAAAGTTTAAACACATTTATCTCTACTAAAGGAACTAGGAAGGTATATATTTTAATGGGGAATAAATTCCCAGAAAGGAAGAGTGATAGTTAACAAACAATGACAAGTAAGAAATGAATACATATTTTTATACACCTAAATAAACATTGACAATAAAAGTAATAACAATAATATTAAAACCATAATGATAATAACAACACTAACGATGAATTTAGGGGGTTGATTGAAAGTGAAGGTGAGCGATAAATACTAAACATGATAAGGAAGATAACAGAATCATAAAATATGAAAGCATCACAAGAGAGGGTTGAAAAGCACTTGAGGGAGGAACATAAAGACTGATAAATTTGACCATATTTAAATTTAAAATTCTCCGAACTCAGCTCTTCTATAAACAGTTATATATAAGATATTAAGCAAAATGGACATAGTAACTCTATTTGGCATCATTTAAATGACACCGCCCAATAGAAGTTAGGTAGCATGAAATTTTACTTAACTTAGATGAATTTAAAATAAATTATAGCTTTCTTAAATATGAGTAGAACAGTGCCTTGCTCATAGCAGATACTCAGTAAATATTTTTTAAATGAATGAATATTTCAGATTGGCTGAAACAACTCAAATTAAGTAGCAAAAAATAAAGAATAAAAGTTAAAGCTCAAAATGTAGCTAATATTACCATTTCGTTTTTTGTTTTTGCCCTTAATCATTCTATTAATACTTTATAAATTATATTCCTTTTTGGAGCTTACTTTTTACACCAGATTTGCACATGCCGTATTTTTTATCAAAAACTAAGATCTCTAAGTTTCACACCAAGGAATTTTAGTTATCTCCAATTCCAGTGATAATTCCTAGTAAAGGTTAAAACCAAAAATACTGACAAAAGAGATTCTGATGATATTAGAGTAATGAACTATATTATGATTTTTAAAAGCAGTGAAATAAGTCTGATGATACAATTCAAAAATTTTCAGGACACAAAGTATACTAAAATGAAAAATGCATGGATAAAATAAACAATAATATTCTTACTCACTACTGCTCAGTTTTCTAATAATGTCAAGCTAGGTACCAAGTAATGAAACTTTAATTTTTTTGGGGGGGGGATCTAATAACTCATACTGACCTAAAGCACAGATTTTTAAAGCATCTCTTCATTTTTTATTGGCATGATGAATTATGAAATAACTTTATTTTAATGATAGTTTTTCTACCTCATCAGCATTTCTATCTTCAAAATAAAATTAAAGGACTTCCTAGGTGGCGCAGTGGTAAAGGATCCGCCTGACAATGCAGGGGACACGGGTTCGAGCCCTGCCCTGGGAAGATTCCACATGCCAAGGAGCAACTAAGCCCGTGCGCCACAACTATTGAGCCTGTGCTCTAGAGCCCGTGAGCCACAACTACTGAGCCCATGTGCCACAACTATTGAAGCCCATGTGCCTAGGGCCCGTGCTCCACAACAAGAGAAGCCACTACAATGAGGAGGCTGTGCACCGCAATGAAGAGTAGCCCCCACTCGCAGCAACTAGAGCAAGCCCGTGTGCAGCAACAAAGACCCAACGCAGCCAATAAATAAAGAAATAAACTTATAAAAAATTAAATATCTGTTTCTAGTATAGGGACATGGATTTATAGATATCTTGCATTTCAAATGTCAATTTGTAGCTAAGTTAAAGTTATTGCTATATTTTTAATTTACTTTCTTAATTTCTTATTTTTAAAGAAATTGAATATGAGAAAAATACGGTTAAAGTTTTTGCAGGTTAAGTTCTATAAAAATAAAATAGGCATTGATTTGATTATGATGCATTCTTTTTTTCTCTTTTATGAGCCAGAAAATGTTAGATATCCCTCCAGAAATCATATCAGCCTCACAAAATACTTGATTCTTAAAACGCTATAGTTTAAAACTTGAATGATTTTGAAAACTTTGGATTTGGTAACAATTTCTTTGCTGGAAAACAGTCTCTGCTAAAATAATGATGAATTCTTTTAAGGTGTAGCTGTTTTTAATTTATATCAGAACCGGATTTCTATCAAAACTAAAAAGTGTCTCTACAGATTTATTTTCACTTTTCGAAGAAAATGGAACCTTACTGACTCACAAAGCAAAACGTTAAAATGTTCAAACTATCAAAAAATATGAATGCATATTTGTCTGAGCTGGCATTAAAATCATATTAGCAGCAATGTCTGATATCTTTTATTGCTTTAGTTATTGCTTAACTGGTCTAATATTATTTCTCTAATGACTGATCTAAAAAAGCATAATACAGTAAACTATTCATTAATTTGTCAAAAGTTATGAAGTCTTAAAACCTCAAATAACTTTAAAACTTTTAAAATAAACCTTAAGTAACTAATAATAGTCAAAATCAGTTTTAATTGATGCTTATTTTTCCTTAATTGTTCATTCAATAACCAAAAAGGTAATAAAAGAAAAATTACTTACTAAATGCAATTCCTCTGACCTCTTTTAGCAAAGAAAATGTGGTTGCAGCTTTCAATATATGAACTGATTAAGTCAGAGTCTTGGCTTCCTTTATTAAGGCTTCTTACATAAAAATCGTGTTTTATCACATCCAAAGATGAGTCAAACTAACTTTCTGAAGTTAATAACATCAGAAGCCTCAAAGGGAGAAGCCAAAACATTAAAGGAAATTAAAAAAATCAGTTCAACACTATTTATCTAAAACAACATAAGAATACTTCACAATCATATATCACAGAATAAACCAGGATGGGGCTTTACAGATTATCTAGTGATTTCAAGTGTCTTTAAGCAGAAGAATCAACTCTTATTTGAAATCCCAATCTATAAAGTAGTTACAAGTTCTGGAGCCCAACTGTGTCCACCCACTTCATTCTTCATCTGTCCCCAAAGGACTGACCAAATTCTATGGCTTCCATGAATGTGGCTTGAAAACCATAGAATCCCATCATTTTGTGAAGACATTAAGGACACAGAGTTAAATAATAGCAGGCTTAGGACCCGAATGCCATCCTCCAACTTTATTCTCTTTCTTTTTATTAGTTAGACTCCCTCAGCTCAGGGAAGCAGTACATACAATATAAATGGTTCTGAGTATGGGCTTCGGAATTGAATAAATCTAAGTTCATCTTGGTTGTACTACCAATAGTTGCTAAGAGCAAGTTCTTAAACACTCTAAGTTTCCTCTTCCCCATTTTGATAGGAATTAAATAAGATGGCTTATATAAAGGAGTCACCACAGTACTTCTACAAACCAAGTACTCAATACATATTAGCTCTTATTGCCATTAACTCAAAATTGAACACACTGTACATAGGTGCTGAGATTTCAAAGATACACACACATTTAAACAATTAAAAAGAGAGGAATAGGCCAGTTTGAGAATTACATAGACTAAATCAAAATGAAATGCCCTTCCTTACACAAAGGAATTTAAGGAAATGAAAGTAGAAATAAACATAGAGCAAAAGAAGAGAACTGGGACTTACAGATATTTAGACAAATCAGGGCTTTTGTTAATGCAAGTGCAAAAAATATGTCTTGGTCAAGTCCTAGGGCTCCCACCATCTGGTTACCTGTAAGTCTTACCCAACCTCACCGAGGTTCATTTCTAATCCTCATTTTATGTGCTAAAGCCACTCCACCTCACCTCTGCCCCCGCAGTTATCAATGATCAAGAGAGGGAGAGATGTCTGCCTGATTTGGTTCTGTTTGAAGGACAAGGCTGTCTCCTGTGCCAAAGCTGTTCTTGACCCATCTCTCAAATGGTGACCCCGGTCTAAGGATAGCATTAAACAACGAGGCTCACAATTCTGCAAGGAGAGTTGGCTCATTTCGATGAAAAATGATCCTGAAAAGGAAACCAGGGCCTGACCTCTTACAGTCAAAGTTTTGCCCGTTCCTTTATCCAGATCTGGGTGTGATAATATCAAAGCAATCCTCCTACAAGAAGGGGCGTCATGTACCACAACTCTTAGAGATGATTAAATCGCTTACGCAATTCACAAACACTGCTATTTCCCAGGGCATAAAATAAACTCCGGAGGGCTGAAGGAGAATCATGTGAGTTATCTGCTCCCTCACAAACCCTAAATCACCATTCAGCTCGTTTACTCTCTAGTTCAACACCATGGTTAGCACACTGATTTTGTTTTGCCTCGGTTCTGCGGTTACAGAAGTTTTAATGCTCCACAGCCTTTTCCTACCAACGGGCTTTGGCTGGGGCCCGAGGCTTGAGTGGTCCTACCCAAAGCCCATTTAGGTAAATGAAGCGTCCTCGTGACAGAGACTTGCCTCCTGCACATCTCCCATGTCTAAGAAGTGCCTGCCACATTTAACAATGGGATCTTCTCACTCTTACAGAACAAAATGACCTCGGCACCATTTTACAAAAGCACTCCCAGCATCAGGCTGCCCGTATACATACATACCCATGTATAAAAATGGACAAGTTCAGATGTAGGGAAATACATGGAAGAAATAATTATGACTGAATGTTGTTAATGATTCCTAGGAGAATGTGACCATTAATTTGAGTTTTGATAACTTAGCATGGTTTCATCAAGTAAATGATGCAATTATTATGCAAATTAAGGGCTGGTTGTATTTTGTTTGTTGGGAAGCAACAAAAGTTGTTAACTATTTCAGAAAATCATAACATAAACTGTAATACTGCCCAGGGTATTTGAGTCATTAATAACACAACAAAAACCTGTGCGAATCTGCATGCTTCACTCATGGTGTAAACAGCTGACTACTTTTCTACATCTTCTACTGAAGTCTTGCTAAGACATTTACACATTGAAATATTTATTGTTATTATAAATTAATAATAATAAAATTAATTATTTAATTAATCTAATAGATTAGATTATCAAGATGATATTTGTTTTTATGTAATTTTGATACATAAAATATTGGTATAAAATAATTGGTATTTTATGAAATTATGTAGTGGTTTGTTTTATCTACAAATTTCATTTCAGATAGTAAAAGAACAATTATAAAATATTTGCTATTAAAAAAGAATCTGATAGGGCTGAGAACTACTTTTCCTAAGCAAACCAGATAAAATCACCGCTAAACAAACTTTCTGACTGTAAAAATAATAAAGGCTTTGTACTAGTTTTCTAGGGCTACTGTAAAAAAGTACCACAAACTGGTACTTAGACAAAAGAAATTTATTCTCACGCTTCTGGAGCTTAGAAGTCCTATTGGTTCTATTCCCCTAGAAAACCCAGACTAACACAGAAGGCTGAGCAGCAGAGAAGTCAGCCAAGGTGATACCACAAAAACAGTGTGTTTAAGGTGCTACTTCAAGTATTGTGACCCCTGGCCACATGCTTCTTTACCCACTGCTGACACCATACCAGCATAGACATTTGTTACCATCACCCTTGAACTTGTGACCCAGCTATGGCCACACAGCAGATAATCCTTAGCTGCCCTGACATCTTGATTTTATTCACTCCAAATGCAAAGTCTCAAGTGGAGGCATCCAGTTAACCAGTGCCAGAGGGTGGGGAGAGGAAATACCCAGCCCCCTTTGCCTTTTATAGGCGCAAGACAGGCTCAGCATTCCACCAAAGTCTGCACAGAGGAAATTCCTTCAACTTATAAGGGGAATTTAAGCAGTCAGCAAAATAAATGCCAATGTCAACTATTATGGCATTCAGAGCACCTGCTAAGTCTTTTCATATGCCACACATACTTACATTATGTTTCAAATATGTGTTTAAAATACCTACGTCACCAAGAAGCATCTGAAAGAATTCTCACATTGGCCTTGCTAAAAAATAACATTTTAAGAATTAAAATTTATCTGTCTCTGCTTCCCTTGTCTATTTTGACTTATTATATTCTAGCTGGAAGACCATATATATTCTAAGGATGTCATCATGAGTTTTATTTTCATTAATTGTGACTCTAGCTTAAGCCCTTGTCCCTATTCTTTTGGAAAACACTTTCATAGATGTTAACACTTAACAATGAAAAATTCCTCCAATACTCAAGAGAAATCAATTATGAACAAATTTAAAAGAGAAAAGCAAATAACCAAAGTTCTAGCAAAAATAATGAATGTCACCAGTGGATAATATTGAAAGATGTTGTTTGTAGGAAGCTGAATGTTACAATAAAATGGAAAGTGACACTGGGAAAATTCCAAGATTTAAAATAGAGTTTCTTCAGTAAATGTCATAATAAACAAGTCAGGGAAAGTCAGAAGTTTTCCATTCTCATACTCCTTTTAGATTGCTGAGAGAAAAATGACCTTCTCTATTGCTAAATTCAGGAAGGTATCTATCTGTAATATTACTGAGCTCCAAAAATGATAAGAACTAAAAACAGATTTTTAGAAAAAAGTAAAAAAAAATATACCCCTCAAAATAATGTTCTACCCAATTGGTTGAAAATATTTTATGTTGTTCAGTTACCTTTGAATACCTCCAAAAGGTAAAAACAGAGAAGAGTTTTCCTTCTTCTCTATGAAGAAATAATAATTGTGGAGCATTCTCTATGTGCCAGGAGCCATGGGAGATGTCTTCGTCTATGCTGTCTCATGTAATTGTCATAAGCCTGAAAGATCCAAGTATCGCAATTGATTAATTCTCTTTCAATCTAGTGGCATCTTCCCCATCTCCTTTCTCCCCCATAAAATTTATTTGTTGGAGAAACAGTAGTATGCCTTTAGAAATTGCCCATAGTCCGGATTTTGTTGACTGCATCAAATTTGCATACAGTTTTAATTTTCTTCATTTGTACAAGACTACTTTAAAGGTAGTGTTATCTTCTTCCACTCTGAGACACATAATAGCTGGTTTTCTCTCTTTTTGTGATGTTAGCAGCCATTCATAGATACTTGATTCCTCTTTTCTTTGTGCCATTTTTCAAAATAATGGGTTAGTTCACTGACATGGTTTAATAGTGAGCTATTAGTTAATATTTCAGTACCATTATAAACCCACAGATCTAAATATATTTGAAGTGATGCAGTCTTTTGTGGTTATTATCTTCTTTGATGATCTAATTGTCTGATTTTTAGTCAATGAGAGCCTCTTCATACGAGCATTTTGAGCACAATTCCTTGTTGTTTGGTGTAATGTGTTACTGTCTCATCTTGCACAGGTCCTGCTCAGCCCTGAAATCAGCACTTTCTCCAAAGGAATCCTGGTTCCCCTAATTGAGAAACTGTGTTTAGGCTCAAAGGGCGCTTGATGACATTGCTTTTTATAAATTACAAAATAGCCAAAGCTTCTCTGATCAGGAATTTGAGAAAGTAGAAGTTTTTTGCTTGTCATCAGAACTCTAGGATCATCAACCAAAGCTATTTTAAAATGATTTCCTTGTTAGTTGCTTACACAATACAAGACTAGGTAAAGAATATGGTAAAAATCTTAAAAGCATTGTTAGCCAAGAAAGTGACCAACTCCTATAGTCTTTTTTCCTTTATATTTTATATTCGGATTCTAAATTTATGCAAAAACATGTTTTTGAAGGCTTTGTAATTATTACACACCTTTTCCAGGTACTATTATCTGTTATATCTACATAGTGCTTTACTGGCTTTCTGCCTCCTGCTGCAGTGCTTTTTGTCACAGTGCTGTGCTGCCCGCTGATGGCAAAGGAGATCTGCTCCAAATACTCTTCACATTGGGGTGAGAAGTCAGAATCACATAGCAGAAAAGCCTTCTTCTTCTTAAGAAATATAGCTTCTATGTTGGAATTTCTATTTTCAGTTCTACCAAGTGACACTACTTCACAGTTGATGTGTCAACTACTTTGGGAGAGACATTGCCACATACAGTATTCCATTGCTAACTTGGAACACATTTCTAAAATCCTCATGTAATTAAAATATTTCAGATCTTGTAAAAAAAAAAAAAAGACTGGGAATCTGACAAGTGAGTGAAGCTATTAGAAAATTATGCTTTTAAAAACTTTAACAAAAATAAAACAATGACTATAGCACACTAAAGAAAGGAATAATTAACATATCCTAAATTAGCCACTTCCATCCCTTTGAGGAATAGATGAGTTATAAATAAATAAGCAAATTAATAAACGCTTCACTTTATAATAATGGAATTCTTATTTATTGGAAACAAAGTTTTCCATTTTCCATGGAATTTTTATAATATTTCTTGCTTTGTTGCTGACAGTAGAAATATTAAGAAGTATGTAATTATTTGTATATATGAGAGAAAGTCAGAGAGTGAGGTTGGGAGAAAAAAAAAAGAGAGAGAAATCTGCCCACAATGTCAATACATTCCTAATAGAATAACTTGAGATTCTTACCAAACTCCAGCATTCAGCCACTATCTCTAGAGGCAAATAATGATTGGGGTGCTTCAGCAGTGCAAAAGCTCTGAGCAATCTTCATTGAAGCCAATCAGATAGACATGATTACATGTGGACATTCAAAACTACATTTCCATTCAATCTATCACCCACAAGGACTTCATACTAACATAAACCAAACATTTGAGAACTTTGGTCTGGCTCTGTCACTCTCTCTAACATATCCGTCTTGCTTCTCTCCTAATAGCTATATAAGTCAGTTCTAAGGCCCACACTCATAGGTTTTTCCGCAACTCTTATTCTTTCAAAATTGCTTCACCACAAAACCCTCTAATTTTACTCATGCTTCAGCTTTGCTGGATTTTTTTTTTATTCCTACTTCTATTTTTCTCTTTGTGATTGCAACTAGTGAGTCATGCCTGTAAACTTGTTTGCTTTCCAATAAATATTTTCGTAGCTGAGGAAACGATATACAGAAGGAAATCAGAATACACTAAAGTAAACCTGAATACCTAAGTGAAACTCACTGTTTGAGAAGTATTATTGTAAATAAAGAAACACCAAGCTATTCTGATAGTTCAGAGTTTATGGGACATTAAATTTCTTGATAAGGAGCCAGGAGTTCTAACTCCTAATTAAATGCTTTTTCATTTCCACCATTCTACATATATTTTAAGCTTCTAAAGAATTTAAATAGATATCTCTTAAACTTGTCACTCTTGAAAACATAAGATGTCTCCAAATGATAAAAAACAGGGGTAATAGTTGGGAGAGATTCATGTAGCTGACTACCTTGTTGGGTTTTGTTAACTTCAGTAGCATAATACAGCAAAATTTCTTAATGTTATTATCATGAGTATTTTTTTCTTCTCCATAATAATATATTTTCCTTTATTTTATTCCCATGAGGTTTTTGTTCCACAACCCACAAATTGGTGTATACATGGAGGGTATTATTAGTTTTCTGAAATGCAAATAACAAATGAAGATAGTGAAGTCAAGGTATCCTTGCCTTCACAAAGTTCATAATGTTTCTTAAATATTTCTTCAAACTTTCCCTAACTTAGGAAGAAGACAAATTCTCTTTGTCCTACTCTACTTTCAGATCAGTTTCTTTCCTTCTCTTTATTATCATGTAACTAGGCAGCACTATAGTATAATGTTAGGGTTTGGGTTTTTTGAGTCCAGTTAGCATTTGGTTCCCTCTGAAATTTCATAGTTATGTTTCTTTTTTTTTTTAAGGTCTTTATTGGAATATAATTGCTTTACACTGTTGTGCCAGTTTTTGCTGTACAACAAAGTGAATCAGCGGTATTTATACATATATCCCCATATCACCTCCCTCCCGTGACTCCTTCCCAACTTCCCTATCCATCCCAGGCCTCTAGGTCATCACTCATCATTGAGTTGATCTCCCTGTGTTATGCAGAAGCTACCCACTAGCTATCTATTTTACATTTGGTAGTGTATATATGTCAATGCTACTCTCTCACTTTATCCCGGCTTCCCCTTCAGGATGCAACAAAAGCAGTTCTAAGAGGGAAGATTATAGCAATACAATCCTACCTCAAGAAATAAGAAAAATCTCGAGTAAATAACCAAAACTTATACCTAAAACAATTAGAGAAAGAAGAACAAAAAACCCCCAAAGTGAACAGAAGGAAAGAAATCATAAAGATCAGATAAGAAATAAATGAAAGAGAAAGGAACTAAACAATAGCAAAGATCGAAAAAACTAAAAGCTGGTTCATTGAGAAGATAAACAAAATTGATAAACCATTAGCCAGACTCATCAGGAAAAAGAGGGAGAAGATGCAAATCAACAGAATTAGAAATGAAAAAGGAGAAGTAACAATAGACATTGCAGAAATACAAACAATCATGAGAGACTACTACAAGCAACTATAAGACAATAAATTGGATAACTTGGAAGAAATGGATAAATTCTTAGAAAAGTACAATCTTCCAAGACTGAACCAGGAAGAAATAGAAAATACGAACAGACCAATCACAAGTATGGAAATTCAGACTGTGATTAAAAATCTCCCAACAAACAAAAGCTCAGGGCCAGATGGCTTCACAGGTGAATTCTATCAAACATTTAGAGAAGAGCTAACACCTATCCTTCTCAAACTCTTCCAAAATACAGCAGAAGGAGGAACACTCCCAAACTCATTCTATGAGGCCACCATCACCCTGATACCAAAATCAGGCAGACGTCACAAAAAAAGAACATTACAGGCCAATATCACTGATGAATAAAGATGCAAAAATCCTCAAGAAAATACTAGCAAACAGAATCCAACAGCACATTAAAAAGATGAACCAATTTTTAAAAGAGAAACTTTTTGTTTTTTTTTTAAACTTAGTGAATGCTTGTCCTCTACAGATTCTTTTATAAATGAGAATTTATTTAAAAACAAAAAGAATAATCTTAGTTTGAAATTTATTATTTTAGTAAAGAATTTATAAATTGATAGTTGATTTGATGAGCTGGAATAAATTTTCAATTATAGTTCATCAACACTTATGCAATTGTGATGCTCAACTTAATTTCTACTTTGCAAACCTTTGTTTTACTGCAACCTATGAGTTTCATTTTCGCAGATGAAGAGTGGGGGGGGGGTGTAGACAATGGTTGATTTCATGAATTCATCATACATACTTCATAATAACCTCCCAATTCTCATTCATCATTTGATGTGATAATACTCCCTTTTAAATGTAAAGTTTTAAAAGAATGAATTCATCTTGCTGTGGATTGCTTTAGAGAATTAAATTAGGATTTAGTTCTACTGTAACCACAGAGGTCAATGATGTTAATTAAGGCTTGAGGAGACAAAAGAAAATTCAAAATGAGAGGGTAGATCTGGGCAGGGTTGGAGGAATTTAGCCATAAGCTATATAGTGTGTTGAGATGCTGCTTGAGATTTGAGGTGGGTCACTGAAACAGAAGACAAAACTAGAAATGAGAGACAAATTCAGAAAGGGGTTGGGGGAAGATAACTAGGAAATATATTAGCTCAGAATCTTGATGGCAATCCATGTGGCAATGAGGTGCCTAGAGAGAGCACCTGCTGTGGGATGGACCTGCATTTTTGGTTGACAGGAGGATGAGTAGATAAAATAGCATCGCATCTTCACTACTTTCATAATGTTTCCCCATCTGACCTCTTCTGTTTTAACTGAATATTCACACTGCTTCCTTGAAAGATTTTTTTAATCATAGGCTTAACTCACATTAATATATGACTTCTAAACACTTTTTAAAGGGGCCATATGTGAAGAACATGTTCAAGAGGGGCCATTCTATCTATACTATGCTCTACTCCACACCTACATCCCACATGGTTCAGCCAAGTTTTTGTGCCAACTTTTAAGATAAGATATCAAATCTGAACTTATTCCTTCCAAGTCCAGGCAAAGGTTCACATTTCCGCACCAAATCCTCAATTTTCCAGTGTTGGGAAGAAAGAAGTGAAAGAGAACTAACCCATCTGCTCAGCCTCCGTACCCTGCTTCTTAAACTCTAGTACCCTCAGTTCATCTCAGAATGGACCCGCTGTTTTTCAACCTTTTTTATTTATTCATAGGTAGCATTTTGGAGAGCACTTGTAATGTTTTTAAATGTATAAAAATTAATTTTCTTGTATAGTAAAAGATGAACCACAAATCTATTATCCCTTTGTGATTTTTTTTTCCTAACAAAGAGTGCTGATTCTGGATTTAGTTCCATCTCTCACAAAATAGAATATATCTTAAGATAGACAGCATTCATTTTTGGTTTTTAGTGTTATGGCTTTTTGCTTCTATAAGCTTTCAACCTTCCATTTTAAAAATACACAATGCCATCACCCTAGTTCTAATGTGAAAGAAAAAAACAAACATTATTGTTATAACTGATGATAAACCTGCCAAGCATCAATTTTAGGTGTTTTCATATTGAGGATTTTTCTGCCTGTCACATGGGTATATTTTCATTTCAACCCGTGTCATTTTCGTTTCTTGTTAAAAATATTTAAAAATATCTGTATGACTGTAAATAGCAACCATAGTTTTTTACCCTTTGAAAATAATATGTAAGAAATACAATTGTTTATCTGAAAGTCAGATTTTCCTCTCTTATAAAACAGAAAGTCAAATCTAACTTATGTCCGATTTTTAATGCAACCCTTCCTAATGTATATTGATAACTCTTGGTTTGAAAAATAGGTAAAGTTACACATAAGTATTTTTTTCTATAAAAGCATTCATAATTTCTTCAAACATGTTTACCAAGCTTTCCTGGTCATCACCTGCCATCTCTATGGGGAGTCAGAAACTTCTCAGGAAGCTAAAGTTGACATTCTAAGAGCCCTTTTGGTGGACTTCCAGCAAGAATTTTTTTTTTAAGTTTTGCTTTGAGGACTTTCTCTGTTCCAAAAATAGAAGCTAGAGATAAAATATTTTAAAAGTGTGTGTGTGCACACATGGATGCACAAGTCTTTTAAAATAAAGTATGTCACCATGAAAAAGACAAAAATGTCCAAGACAAAGGATACTGAAGTGGATAAGTGATCTGGAAGCAGGAGGAGACAGTTTTGAGTTCTCTTCCCAGTAGCCCTGTTCAAAGTGCTAGTCAGATAACACTTTACCTAGTGCTCATAACAACCATGAGAGGCAATTACTTTTCATCCATTTTTTTCTTTTTTCAACGAGAGCTAAAAGATCAGATTTATCAGCTCTGAACACAGAGCCGGTAATTCTTGCCTCTGTTCTCATACTTAGTAAGTACAGAGAGTGGACTGAACACAGCACTGTGGTGCCAGTCTAGCCTCTGTGCCCCTGTACCAGGGTTCCTTCCATTTTAGGTATTTCACTGGCAAAAATTACAAAATGTTTGGAAGTAAATGACAACGGAAGAAACAACAAAACTTGTGAGATGAATCTAAAGTTGTACTTAAAAATAAGTGATATTCAGGGTATTAAAAATACAAACAATATTGGAAATAAAAGACAAACATTCAAATCAGAGTATAAATCAATGATGGAATAAATTTAAATGAAGTAGAGAGTAGGAAATAATAAAAATAAAAGCAGAAGTTCTTGAGTGAGGATTTAAGAAGATAAGAGAATCTCAACAACATAGTCGAAGAAAATAGTTTTTAAATAGGCTAAAAATAGAATTAACTAATCTCTGAAAACCAATCAAGATTTTAAAAACTAAACTAATTACAAAGACAAGAGATTCAATAGTAAGATGAAAAAAGGGATAGAGTTGAAAGGAAAAGTAAATATTTTAATATTTTATAAAGAGAAAGTTTTATATCAACAAATTCAAATAATTATGTCAATGGACAATTTTCTAGAAAAACAAATTGCTACCCTTGACCCAAGTTAAAATTTTTAAAATGAAAAGAGCAAGTAGAGAAATTTGTTAGTTAAAAGTAACCCCTCTCCAAAATCACAATAGATCATTTTCTTATTGTAAAAAGCTTTTAACTGGCAAAAACTCACTGCACACACACTGTGGAAGATCTTCTGGGATGGACACACATTTATGGTAGAAAAAAAAGTATGGAGACTGGAAAAATAGACATCACTCATGTTCCTACTTCCCTCCAGCTCTTCCATTGCCATCTCTCTTCTTTGTATAGTGTTCAAGGTTGTCATGGAATTTTCTCATTCACTTATTAAAAGCTATAAAACAATTTCACCATCATGATAAGAATATTTTCATGTTTTGCCTCATAAAAAAATTTAGCCCAAAAGAGTAACAGAATCACATATGAAGGATTTTTAAAATATACATCTATTTGTTATTAACCTTGACCTATTATTATAAATCAAATATATTATATTTATTTATTAATTATAATTTCAAATTAGCATGGTTACTAATTATATTTCTATGAATATACAATTTAAATAAATTTTCTAATGTATATAATGGATTAGAAAAAATAAATCAGTAGGAATGGGGTGAAAAAGAGCAAAGATATTTCTTTTTTATTGTACAACAGTATTATAAGGAGTAGAATTAGTCGTTGCAGTAGGGAGAGAAAGAAAGGAATGAATGATAGAAATGTGATGATATAACTGATAAAATTATGCTATGAATGCTTTGCGGTGGGATGTGAAAGAAGAAAAGGAAGGAGTCAAAACATTCATTTGTAGAGGAAGGAGCACATGAAACCATAAACTGATGTTTCTAGCTTAGACATGTTGAATCTGAAATGACAACTGGACTTCTTTGAATAGCCATTTATTTGAAATATAATTGGGATAAGACAATTGAACTCAGAAGAAGTATGGGCTAAAAGTAATCTCACCAGTTATCCTTATAAAGTTGATCATCTACCTAAGATCCAGTGAGTTATTTGTGCATAGAGCAAGAGCAGAGAAGAGCATAGAGCAACTGCTTTTACTAGCAGAATGTACATTAGTCACATGGTATATCTAGACTGTATAGCAACTTTTCCAGAATCATTGAAACATACACACATGCATCCACTATTTCCTCAATTTTTTCTTACTGCATCAGGTCTCTGTTTAAAGAAGATGAGACCAGGCCAATAGAACCAGGAGATATTTGTGATAACGTACATTTAAGCCTCAAAGATTCCAACTGTCTGTCCTGCTATTTCAGTTCAAAAGACTGTGCACATAGCTTGAAATATATTTTATGACCCAGTAAGATAGAATTCTTTAAAAGATTCCTTATAGGTGGGTGCCTTCATTGGCATTGTGCTTTAAAAGAAAAACATGATTATTTGGAACTAGTAAGCATTTAAATGGAAAGGCAAAATAGTATTAACCCAGAGTCTTACCAATACAGCCACAGGTTATGACTTACTCTATATTTTATATCTTTCTGCTAATGTCCTACAGTACAGAGTCTTCTCCAAAAATGAAAAAAAGTAATTTTAAAAACTGTACTAGCTTCAATTGATATACATTTATTCATTCCCTCAGGATATTTTAAAACTGTAAAGAAATTAATATTAAATGTAAGAAGTAGTTCACTTTAATTTTATGCTTTATTAACAATTTGCATATTAATTTGAATTTCTCAAAGTACTTTGAGGTTGACACAAGCATACAACTTGTATCTGCATTTTCCCATTAGAACAGAGCTAAAACAGTTGACCACAAGAATTATTAATATGCCATAAAACAAGGCACCGATATACCTTGCCAATAACTAGACACACACTACTCAAGCTACCCAAAGTTCAATTCTGCAATCTCATGCCTAATTTCCTTTCCTCATGCCTTTCCCATTGTTTCCTGACAGCCTATCCTACCTATTCAACTAGAAAACTGTTTTCTTTGAAGTCTTCTCCAAAGTGTTCCCCTTGTTTCCCATGAAGTTGCCCATCTCAGACCTTCCAGCACATTTTCCACTTACCTCTTCCACATCAGTTTCTGTTGTATTGTACCTACCAACTTATAACCCTGCTATACACAGCCATATGAAAGCAACCATGAAGAATGTTCACAGCTCTCTTCACTTCAGCTTATTTATTCTTACTTCCTGACAGCAAGGCTCTGCTCCACATTACATATTTAATTTTCCAATTCTCCTGGTAGCTTTGCACGGTCCTTTCATTCTTCTCAAGTTAGCCAAAAATTGCAAATAATTCTTCTATATTCACACATCACTATTTTATTGTATTTTATCTTCCAATCTGTTTTTAAAATGTATTCACTTTTTTGTGCCCAATTCTATGAGTTTTTATACATGGATACAATTGTGTGATAAGACTGCACTCAAGATCTAGAACAGGCCTATCACTCCCAGTTTCTTTCCCTGTAAGACCTTCCCAGGGATTGAAATAACCATAAATTATAAAAAACTACCATAAATTTGGTAGCATAAAATAACAGAAATTTATTCTCCCACAGTTCTAGAGGTCAAAAGTCCAAAACAAAGGTGTCTATAAAATTGGTTCCTTCTGAAGAAACTGTTTCATGCTTATCTTCTAGCTTCTGGTAATTGCTAGCCATCTTTGGCACTCTTTAGCTTGGGGGTGCATCAATATAATCTTTGTCTCTGTCTTCATATGCAGTTCTCCCTATGTGTCTGTGCGTCTGTGTATCTAAAATCTCCCTCTCTCTTATAAAGACATCAGTCATTATTTAGGACCTACTGTAACTCAGAACGATCTAATCTGAAATATATTACATCTGCAAGAACTGTATTTCCAAATAAGGTCACATTCATAGATACCAGGGGTTAGAACTTGAACATATCTTGTTGGAGGACACAGTTCAACCAACAGTGGTTTGCTCTCTGGTCCCCTAAAATTCATGTCTTTCTCACATGCAAAGTGCACTCACCCACTCCTAACATTCCCAAAAGTTTGATCTCATTCCAACATCAACTCTAAATCCAAACTCTCATCTAAATATGATAAGCTCAAGAAGTCCCAAATCTCATCTTGTAATTCATCTAAATCACGTATAGGTGAGATTCTGGGTATGGTCCAACCTGGGGCAAATTTCTCTCCAGGGCAAACTTCTCATCTTTAACAGTATGGATAGGCTGAAGATTTTTCAAATCATCAGTTTCTGCTTCCTTTTAGTTTAACAGTCCCTTTCTCACTTTATCTCATTTCTCTTTCATTCTATCATAAGCAGCAAGGAGAAACTAGGCCATGCCTTCAACCCTTTGCTTAGATATCTTCTTACCTAAATATCCAAATTCATTATGTTACAAGTTCGACTTTCCACCCAAAATTAGAACACAATTCACCCAAGTTTTCTGCCACTTTATAACAAAGATCATCTTTTTTCTTTTTCCAGTGTCCAATAACATTTTCTCATTTCCATCTGAGAAACTCACCAAAAGCACTTATAATATTCATATGTTTTAAGTAACCTAGTTTGTGGTTAAGTTGTTACATCACCCCAGGAAATGAATACATACCCCTTTCTAATCCGTTCTTCTCCCTGCCACCAATGCTTGCCAACCACAAATCTGTTGTTTGTAACTATAGTTTGATCTCTTTCCCAAATGTCACACGTAGAAGTCTATAGTATATAGCCTTTTGAATCTGGCTGCTTTCACTACACAAAAACCTGTACCCAAATGTCCCTCAACTGGTGAATACATAAACAATCTCTGGTACATCTACACAATTGGATACTACTCAGAATAAGAAGGAATGAACTACTGATGCCCATAAAAACATGGACGAATCTCAAATGCATTGTCCAATCTGTTTGCAATGAAAAATTTTTCAAGAAATGCAATAGGTAGACATCTTAAATGATACTATTATATTTGACATTGTTTCATAATTTTTTATGTTTTTCCATAGTTTTGATAATTATTTTATGAGGAGCTTCAGAATAGTATTTTATTTATTCAAATTTACCAAATTATTTCTACTATTTTGGATAAAAATTCAATAGAAATAAGAAATTAAGAAGCATTCTCTAAGTTGAAATTAAAGATTGTACTGTAATGAAAATCCTCCATCATATATTATTTTGCTTTTTTGGAATTATATTACTAACTAATGGTGAGAATTACTACTCATTCAGTAGCATACCTATGTTTATGGTTCATGCTATCTATCTATTGTCATATTGTTTTCCAAAAGATTGTCAACTATAATACCATCAGCACTGTAAATTATATCCATTAATTACAAACTGGATATGTACTTCATAATAGGTTTTTTTTAAGAAAAGCTTTTTTTATAATTTAGTGTGATTAAAATTGTAATTTAAGATTAACTCAATCATTTGATTACCAAAGAGAATGAACATTTCCTATCTGTTTCTTTACTTTTTCTTCTACAAATCTTTTTCAGAATAGGGTAGCATAAAAATAAAAGTACATACATAAACAAAACTGACTTGTTTTGTGCTTTCTTTTGTGTAAATTTATTTTCATACCCTTGGCTCACTCATCTATCAGAATCTTGACTTTTTTCTTACAAATCTGACTTAGCTCTTTATTTATTGGAGCCATTTAGCCATTATGTAGAAATGGAAATACAACTTTAAGCTGTTATAGTACTTCAATTTTTAGTGTCATATATTATTGTACATATATTTTAATGTATATGTTCATATCTATCCATTTTTTTCTTTGCCATTTCTACTTTCTTCAAATAAACAAAGATATTCATCAACTGGTAAAATAAAATATTCTGTTAGAGCTTTTATAGTTTTAAAAAATTATGTCTGTTTAATATATCTGGAATTTATTTCAGTATATAGTGTAAGAGATGTAGTGAACTAATTTATGATAAACACTTATATAATTGTTAAATATTTGTTCATGATCCTTTACTGTTACCTTGTTTTGAAGAGCTTGCTTTATGATATTTTAGGTTAGTTTCTGTAGAAGTCAGTATTTCTTGTTTTGTTTTTTCTTTGTTTATTCTATTTGCTCTTTACTTGTTTGTTTTTATCATTACATAATATGATAAGAATCAGCACAAGCAATTAAAAAAACATTCTTTGGAAATAAGATAAAAATTTGGGTAATTGTTATTACTTTCTTTTTTAAATTTCCTGTTTTTTAGGCAAAGACAAAACAATTGTGTTGAGAATATCACTGCATTTTTGTAGGTAGATAATACATAGATAGATAAGTAGATAAATAGATCCTTAGTCACTTTGACAGAACCAAGCTTAATAACCTTTAGTTAACCAACATAATAATACATATAAGATTTTAGAAACTAATATTAAAATCAAGTCATCTAAACAAAGAAGGAAGAAGAGCTTCTGCCCTCCTGCCATTTACACTTAGGGATTTGAGTTTAAGGCCTGACTGCCCACAGGTCTACATCTAGACCTTCCTTTTGTTCCTTCCACTGGTCTTATTTGGGGAGCTCACATTTCAGTGTGCTTCAGGATCATCAGAAGAGCTTGTTAAAACATGAATATCTGGCCCATCACAGACCTACTGAAATAGAATTTCAACAGATGGAGTCTTGTCATCTGTATTTTAACAAGTTTTCCCAAGCAATTCAGAGGTATCCCAGATCTGATACTGATCTACCTAATTATTTTAGGTCATTCTTGCAATTTTCCTGCCTTTTTTTTTTCCCTGTATTACTTATTTGTTATGGCTTTTAGGGGGAAGCTAGACTGTTGTATATAAACTACTGGATATTTTGGGATCTTTAAAAACAAAATGCTGTCTTAGTTCCTAAAAGTATTAAACAATGAGAAAATATCCAGAAGTGTTCTTTACTATGGGTGTCACAAAAATGTAAGATGCCAAAATCTTCCCATCTTGTTGAACACTAATAAGAAAGGCTTTTTAAGGGCTATTTAAATACTGGTTGAAATGTACATTTACAATGACTCTGGAACTTTAAAAATCCTCTCTCCCATGAAAGTACTTGCCCTCATGAAAACATTTCTCTCAAGAAGATTTATGTTTATGTTTTCTGTTTTCCCAGCACTCCCAGAGTCCTTCATTGCTAGGATTAAGGATCACAGACTATATATCTATAGATAGATAGATACATGATAGATTAGATAGATAGATAGATAGATAGAGATATATAGATATGTATATATCTATACATACACACATACATAAAGAGAGAGATATAAAGATACATACATGACATATATATATATATATGATTTAACATGGCCTGGGAATTCTTGCATAATCAAATTCTTATTCCACTTTATTTCTCAGCTCCTAGCACATATTCCCTCCAAAATGTGGTAACCATCTTTGTCTCATTATTTTACCTAGTTTGGATGGAGTGGGACTTATTCTGGATCCTATGTGATTATTTTTGTACTCTAAGACAGCGCTCACTAGTTTTGATCATCAGGATCCTTTGTAGTAGTCTTCTGCGATGCGTGATTGTATTAGCATCGCAAATACAAAGCTGTAATTTGCTGACATATGGATAATTTGGATATTTGAGGGAATAGGTTCAAAATGAGAGAAATTCCATGAAATAATTACATTAAGCATATTTTAAATTTAGAGATGTTTTTAGGTGTCTGCTAATAAGTAAAAATGATAATAGTTACAATGTATTGAAATAAATTGATATCTTGTTCTGAGTTTATTTCACACATTAACTCATTTATTTTTCACAATCACCTTATTAAAGACCATTATCACACCCATTTTACAGATAAAGAAAGGAAATTACTAAAACTCATGCAATGTGCCCAAAGTTACATAGCTGGTAAGAAGCAGTTTTTGTATTTCACACATCTAAACAGAACTTATATGTTATGAATGTTGACATTAATTTCAAGAGTATTGTAGATATTCACAACATAATTATCTATACAGTGTGGTTCAGGAGAACCATCAGTATTCCTCTTTGGAAAGTAATTGTTCTTTGGTGGGTTGGTGCTAAATCGATGAGTGATTTGGGCTAGTGGGTGGCATTCTGAGATTACTTCATGGGGAAAAACTAAAAGAATAGAAAAGAAATAATTGTAATCTTTTCAACAATAAGATGAGAAAAATAACGTTGGGTAATATTTTTCCCTCCCTCATTTTTTTCCTTAGAAGGAATTGTTGAGGCAAAAGGAGAGAAATGATTGAAGAACAAGGGATTAGCCAGGAAAATGATAGAAAGTTAGATTCTTCCAAGGGTAATGGGCTGATAAGAAATCCCAGCAGCAAGTAGTTTGAGACTTTTAAAAGTATGGAAATTAGATATGCTATTTTATGTTTTACATTTGTTATTTTGCCTCTGTCTATGACATCTAGGTAGTAAACAGTAAATAGTAAAGACTGTTATGCCTATAAATGTTTGAGTATTTTTTTAAATGAGAAAGTGGTAGTATGATAAAACAGACTGATTTAGTATAAAGAGGAGGTTATGTGTGTGGAGACAGGTGATAGAATAAGATTGATATCTAATTATCTGAACTAGAACAAAGCCTCCAGGACCAGCCTAGTCTCAAAGAAGTGACTACTGATGAGTTACTAAATCTTTCTGTGCATTCATTTTCTTACCTGCACATAAGTTACATTTCCAATTTTACCAGTTTGTTTTACAGAGTAGATTTAAATTTTAATTAATAAACTTTACCTTCTTGAGCAGTTTTATATTTACGGAAAAATGTATGAGAAAATACAGAGAATTTCAAGGTAGCTAAACCATTTGGCATTCCCACTAGCAGTAAATGAGAGTTCCTGTTGCTCTAGATCCTTGTCAGCATTTGGTGGTGTTGGTGTTTTGGATTTTAGCCATTCTAATAGGTAGGCAGTAGTAACTCATTGTTTAATTTGCAATCCCCTAATGACATATGATGTGGAGCATCTTTTCATTTGCTTATCTTCCATCCGCATATTTTCTTTGAAAAAGACTCAGATCTTTTGCCCATTTTTAAATTGGGATGTTTGTTTTCTTATTGTTCAGTTTTAGGATTTCTTTGTATATTTTGGACCTTCATCAGATATGTTTTTTGCAAATATTTCCTCCCAGTCTGTGGCTTATCTTTTCATTCTCTGAGCAGTATCTTTCACAGGTCAGAAGATCTTAATTTTGATGAAGTACAATCTTCAGTTATTTTCTTTCATGGATTGTGCCTTAAGTATATGTAAAAACTCATTGCCAAAATGAAAGCCACCTACACTTTCTTCTACGTTATTTTCTATAAGTTTTATAGTTTTGTGTTTTACACTTAAGTCCATGATCCATTTTAAGTTAATTTTCATGAAAGGTAAAAGGTCTGTATTTAGATTTATTTCTTTGTATAAGGACATCTACTTGTTCTAACACCATTTGTTGAAAAGACTATCCTTTCTCTGTTACATTGTCTTTGCTTCTTTGTCAAAGATAAATTGACTATATTTTTGTGGGCTTATATGTGTGCTTTGTTCTGTTCCATTGATTTGTCTGTCTATTCTTTCACCAATACCACAGTCTTGATTACTGTAGTTATAGTAAGTCATGATGCCAAGTACAGGTGTCAACCTCTGATTTTGTTCTTCAATACTGTATTGGCTAACATTTAATTTTAGTGTTTAAATTTGTGAAAATCAATAAAGGAAAACTTCATTTAAAATGAAGTCAGGCAGCCCTGAAGAGGGAGCTCTCTCTCTCACACACTATCCATCGCAGTTTATTTTACAGTTCTGGGCAGGAAGAAGTTTACTAAACTGCCCCAGTAGCAGGAAGGAAGATTTTCTCTTTGCGCATCAACAGCCCAGTCAGTTAGAAACTGCCACAACTCAGCCAATGAGAAACCACCACCCTCCGGAGCTCTTACTTTCCTGAAATAGGCTTTCATTTAAAGCAGCTCCTCCCAACTTTCTCCTTTTTTTCTATAAAGCAACAGTCCTCTCTTTTGTTTTGTAGACTTGACAATGGTTTGCCATAGCTTGCATGTCCCAAATTGCAATTCCTCTGCCATTCCCAAATAAACACATTATGCTGGTAAAATAATGTTTAATTTTAAGGTCAACAAATCAAATACCATAAGACCCGTTTCCCTATTTCCTTATTTCTATGACAGAATACTCTACTATTGGGAAAAATCCAAGAACTTTATAAGGCTTCAATTGTCCAAAACAAGAATCACAGTCAGTTCCAATCACCTCTTGGAAAGAAAATTGAAAAGTCTGGGCAATTTCAGCAGGCCAGCTGTCTGCTCCGTTGTGGCTTTTGTTGCCACATGTTACTGCAGTTCCACAGTCTCTGTTGTCTACTGTTGTGGCATGCCTCCACACTGGTCTAGCAATGATCTGTCAGAGGGTAGGAAAAGAGAAATTATATTTCCCTGGGTTATACTCAATCCTTGCCGAATCTTGATATCTTGGCCTCGAGCCCCAGATGACACAGATTTTTTTTCATACACACAGGAATCTATGTAACACTTCCCACTAAACTTTCACCCCAAAACACACACACACAGATCGAGCCAGGAGAGACTCCCTGGATCTGGCACACACACACTGTGAGCAAGTTCTCTTCTAGGTCGCCTAGACCCTTGTATTGAGCCCATGCTCCTGGTGAATTTCCCCTCTCCTGGAGCTGGGTGAATGGCAGTTGTATTGAATCAGTCAGGGCTACATCAGGGCATCAAAATTGTAGCTGTTTCAGTGAATTTCAGAGGAAGATGAATAAAGGTTTTAATTTTGCACCTCCTCGCTCCTAAAAGATGTCCTCACACTTCTATAAATTTGGGGTTTTTTAAAATCCCAGCAAAAATTAAAACACAAAACAAGGGGAAAAATGGGGAGAAGCCAACACTTATCCTGTTACTCGTATAACTTTTTCGCATTACAATGAAATACACTCTTGCCAGAAACCAACAATTTCACCTTGCCTAAAACTTATCTAACAAACTGTCCTATAAATGCCCTCAGCTTCTTGCTAAAAGAAAAACCTTTCAAAAAAAGAAAAAACTTTGAATCTTCCACAACAATTAATTTAATACTACTGCTAGAAAAATGAACATAAAGATACAGAAGCTAAAACATCCCAAGGGAAAAATTATTATATATTTGAAATACAACCTGACTGAAGAATCGTATTTTATTGATAGCATTTGGAAGTGTGTCAATTAATCACATAGAGAGTATACTAACATGGCTTTATAATATTTTGAAATAGTTTTCCTCCTTCTATTTCCTTCTGGGCTTTTTTTTTTGAGGGGGCGGGGTGGTGTTGTTGTTGTTTGGGTCTCACTCATGCAAGCAGCCCAATCCTTATTTTAGTGCCGTAGGGAAATTTGTAGGAGCACAGAATGTAGAAGTAGCCTAAAGATTTTATTTTTACACATCCTAAACCCTAAGAAGAATTTAGAGGTAAAAAATAATAATAATAATAAAGGAAAGGAAGTGATCTCTGGGTAAAGATTGTGCTCTGGCAAAGCAGGAAAGAAAGTGGGATTCTTGCCCTAAAGATTAAAAAGAAAACTTCAAGCTGTGGAGCCTAGAGATGTCCCTACACCATAAGAGCAAGGGAAACTGCAATCCGTTTGCTATCAGCATCTCAAGGAAGATGAGTAGATAGATACTGAAGAATGTTTGTATTGTGTGTAGACAGATAGAAACAAAGGTAGGAACCCTCACTGATCATTTCTGTTACTGAAAAATCAAAAGAAATGTGCTGCAGGGGCATGAGGACAGGAATCAGGCATTTTATCAACTTGAGTGAACCAGATACTGAGAATAAGAAAAACTTTGGTGCAATGGCATGTGTTATACGGAGGAGATACAATTTTACAGAGGGCCAGAGTCTCAGATAGAATTGGGGGGAAGTTTTCTCCTGACCTAGGAATGGGTACTGGAGTTAGAAAGTAATTTGATTTATGGCAAAGAAAGTAATGTTTACTGTTTATATGTCTGTTAATGGAGATTTTTACAACTTGTATTTTACAGAAACAATGACATATGAAATTGACAACATCTAAAGTTGCACATAGCAAATTTGCAACTGCCTAAAAATTGAAGAAAAATCTAATCTTTGGTGTGTATTACATTTGCCAGACTGATCCAAGAACTTTGGACTTGGAAGAAATAATGAGCAAGAAAGAAAGCTTCCAATAACAGAAACATGAGCAGTAAAATCTAATCAAGACAGAGTTGATAGATGTCAAGTATTCTTGGAAACAAGTATGTAAAAATAACTTATTTTATAAAAATAATTGCAATAAAATTAAAATGGAAAAAATGGGCAGTAGTTTAAATTTTCCATATAGGAAATGAAGCAAGCAATTAAATTTGCTAAATATAGCCTATTTTAGAAAACATTTTCTGGATGAAAAAGTATTAATACTTGTATAATTCTGATATTAAAATTTTCATGTATTAACTCAATAAAAACATCATTGGGCTCAACGTTAAATTCAAGATGAGATTATTTAAAGATACTTTGTTCTGACTTGTCTACATCAATCCTTCAAATTATTGTTTCAAGAAAGAAGTTATATTCCATGATGATTTTTCTTTCTACATTTGAATACAAAGTTATAATTTGGTTGTTTTTTACACACAGATAAACGGACAGGGAAAAAAAGAGGAAAAGAGAAGCAGGAAAAGAAAAAAAGGAAAAGAAGAGAAGAAGGAAAGAAAAAAGGAAAAGGAAAAAAAGATGGGCATATATGGCATATTCTAACAGATGATTAGACTTACCGACTGAGTTGCTCAGGAGTAATTTCTGCAACATTGTTTGAGTGGGAATCAGAATGTAATTACCTAGGAGTAAATGGACGTTTAGGAAGTAAAAATAAGAGTGCAAACTATTATTTTAAAAGCCTTGCTCTGAAAGAGCAGTCATTAAACTCAGAGCTCAGCCTCACATGTTAGATTTATTGGGATTTGTTTTCAACTATCTATTCACTCTGTTTCCCTTTCTGTTCAGAATTTGGCCTGATAATTCCCCCCATATGGTCAGTTTATCAATGCTTTTAAGAAGATTTTTTCTTAAATTTCATCCAGATTTTTTTTCTAAGTTGTGGGTTTGGTCCAAATGAAATGTCCTGTGATTACTTGAAGCAGAAGTCCCTGAATATGTACATGTCAATCCCCTTGGATTTTGAGCAGATAATCTCATAAACAGTTGATAAGGACCATTTGTGTCATTGTTTGCAATTCTTATATTTTATTTACTTTGGTCTTACTGTGCTAGCTAGTCTCTCAAAGTACTGAATAGAAGTATCATTAAAACAGATCCTCTCATTCCTGATTTTAAATGAAAAGTCTTTGACTTTTAAGTGTAAGTTTTTTGCTGTAGGTATGACTCAGTCATGATTTTGCATTTATATACACATATATACATGTAGTGTAGTTTTCTATTTCATCCAAGTAAGTTTATAGCATTTAATTAAAATAGGTTAGAATTTCAACTATGCTAATCCTTAGACAGAACACAGGATAAATCATGTTGACTTTTTAGCATAATTATGGAAAATCGTGTGATACTGTGATTCAACAGCTTTCAATTTATATTTGACTTACATAACATGAACTTAAAGAGAAAACTTTTTTGCAAAAAATTTTAATTGCTTCATCCCTATTTTCTCCTCTTTGAATCATCTGATATTCAAATAAATCTCTTTTAAAGGACCTACCACGTCATAATTCCTGCCAGTTTTCTCTTCTTCAATTTTTGTACTTGACATTATGAAATTCTTTATTCAAGATTTCTAATTTCACATTGCAATCATTTTGCATTGCATTTGCACTTTATGATTATGCCTGCATGAACCCATAATTTTGAAATAGTCAATGACCCAGAAGTTTATATTAAGAGCAGCAGTGGACATCATTGCCATGTGAGGAGAAATATAAGTGATCAGTGATGATGAGTTTCAGTCTCCTAAGCAGATGAAGCCTCAAATTATGGGGCCTCAAATTATGAATACTCACTAAATTTCCGCCCTTGTTTTTTTCTCTTCTTTACAGTCATTTTCATTAGCTTCAAGTATTTATATATCAGTGTTTACAATATGCACTTTCTGTTGGCCTGTGATACATTTTTAACTGAGAATTGCACATCCCACTTTGTTTCATAAATGAAGCTGCTATTTTCTTCTAAATAATCTTTAAGTGGAATTCTCAAGTTTTAAATAAAATTTCCTTTTAGGCTTCTTTCAACTTCTAATGTGATTTGAAAAGAATTGACATTAACAAATTTGAGTCTATACATCAAGAACAATTACATTGCCAGCAAAAGATGTGAAGGCAACCAGAAGTGAAGGTTGTCTTTATATTTCATTTTCTTTCCCTGAAAACAAATAAAGAGTCAATATATTGTAATGGGAGCCAATATAATGTAATAATTAAGATCACAGACTCTGGAAGCAGACATTTCAAAATCTGGGCTCAATAATCACTAAATGAGTAATTTTGAACAAATTACTTAATATCTTTCAGCCTCAGTTTCCCCATCTGCAAAATGAACATAACAGTACCTACTTGATATAGTATCTGTGAGAATTAAATGAGGTTTTATATATATTTAAAATGCTTAGATTGGTTCCTGTTACAGAGTATGCATTATATAAGTTTTTATTGTTATTTCCCTCCTTAGAATGAATTATTGTCCTTTGGGGAAGTCAGCAAAAGGGAAGGACTGTGTGTTGCTGGGATTTTTTGTTTTGTTGTATCATGCATGTGTAACATAATACTGGAAGTGACTCTTACTGCTTTCTGCAAGTTGTGCTGATCCCCAAAAGACTGAAAGCAATATGCAAAACCCCAAATATCCTAAAATCTAGGACATTACAGAGATTAAGAAGCCAATTCTGCAAGCCCATTACTCATCTCTAAGTTACATTAAGTGAAAGAAGCATATTCACAGAAAGTCTGGGGCTAAAGATTCTGATAGAGAGTTTTATTTGGGTAAAGTTGTTAGAGTGGAATTTTGGTTTCTCTTCACCCCAGGTCAAGTGAGAGGACGCAGTCAATAACTGGAGTAAAATGGTTGCCAGGATAAATCTAAAGGAAAGAAACTGACTAAGGTCTGTACACAAAGAGAGGGCTGCTTCCTACATGTTCATCAACATCAAAGATATGTGATGCCATGAGACTAGGCATGAACTCATCAAGAGAGCCAGCTTTGGGTCATTTTAAAAAGTAGACTATCCAAGATAACCACTTGGAGAGGCAAAGTGCCACCAATAGAGGGTTGATTGGAGGAATCCCAGAAGCTGGGTTGGAATAAAATGTAGCCAAGCAAAGAAAGCATGGCCCTCATCAAGAGAGCTGCACCCAGAGAGTTCCACCAGGCAAATCTTCAGGGAAACCCACAAAATTACCCTCAAGTGAAAGAGTCAGCTATTGGCATTGTCACACCTAGACATGCCAATGAAAGATTCAAGTGGCACAATGGAGGTAAAATTTTCCTGGTCTTTGTCTTGCCTGACTTTCTCTATTCCAATCTTGGAATAACCAGATGCAATTTAGAGTACAAGAAAAACGAGTAAAAAATAAAGTAGGAAGCTTTCTAGACTGGAGCAGATTCTACTTATGGGAGGGACAGTTTTAAACTGAATAAAGTTTGCAGTTGGTTATTAGACTCCATATTTGCATTCAGCTTAAAGAAAGGAAATATGAATGACTCAAATGTAGGAAAAGAAACTTAACCTCATTCAGATTAACACACGCAAATTAAGACGAGAGTAAGACTTTATTTTCACTTATTAAGTTACCAAAGACAAAAAGTTTGTGATAATGCTGGAGAAAATGTGTGAAAAGAGATATAGTTACATATTAATGGTAGGTGGGTAATTGGAATTGGTGTGTGTAAAGTAAACTAATGTAGAAATATATTCATTGTAACATGATTTGTTATATAAAATATTGGAAACCGACTTAATGTCCAACTGGTTAAAGAACTGGGTAAAAATATTTAAAGTATTCTCATACAAAGGAACACTATGCCATCATCGAAAATGTTAAAGAAACTCTATAGGAACAAGTATGAAAAATAATCCACAGTACATCATTAAATGAAATAAGTCAAGGTGTAGAGCAGCATGTATACTATTCAATCTGGTGAAAAAATATATCTATACCCATCTAATATGCATCAATCTATTTATGTACAGATGCTTATAGTATCTTTAGAAATCATAGAAAATAATGATTGTCTTTGCTGCAATTTGAGTAGCAAGGGACAGGGAAAAGAGACAGACTATACTACTCAGTACATATACTTTAAAATTCTGTGCCTTGTTTACTTACCACTTATTTATATAATAATACAACAAAAAATACCACAAATGATATTCTCTGAACGGAAAAAAATGGGAAAATCCTTAAAATATTTAGGAAATTATCAACTGCAATACAAATCAGATTTGCATGATACTCTTAATGACTCATCAGATATAAATAATATCAAAGACAATATTTTTTATTTGAAAGAAGAATACACCCACAATAACTGTCAATGTCTCAAAATAGCAATATGTCCTTTTGGGAGGAAAGAAATATGAATGTTTGAAAGCAGCAAAAAAAGATAAAGATTCTAAGTAGTCGATCCAAAGCATATTTGGGGACAACATCTGGGGTTGCCAACCAAATAGCTTTAGAGCCTCTAGAATCAAGCAGATGTAATCATAGCTCTATTTTGTCCAAAAAAAAGATGACACAACAAAAATAAAACTGTGACATTTTTTATTTTGTGCTTTTTATATTTTTAATTTGTTGACAACCTAATAGACTAGCTCTTTATAATAATCCCATACTGGATAAAGAACAAGTTCACCCACTTCTTGATGGGAGAAATGTCTAATTGTAGGAGGGAAACCACTGCTTCTTACATCTTCAAAGCAGCCTTATGATAATTTGATCTAGAGTCGGTCATGGACCAGGTCAGGAATCACCAAGCTGAGAGGTTTAAATGAAGCAGAAATGCAGACTAGGTAGAAGGGGGATAATAAATATCAACAAATAAAACTGAAAAAATAGAGAAAAGGGGAGAAGGGAAAATTAGGGGTATGGAATTAAGAGATGCAAACTACTATGTGTAAAATAGATAAACAACAGGATATATTGTATAGTATAGAGAATTAAAGCCATTATATTGTAATAACTTTTAATGGGTATAATCTGTAAAAATATTGAATTACAATGCTATACACCTGAGACTAATATTTTTTAAAATAGGGGAAAATACATTAAATAAATCCAAACGCAGCATGAGCGACTTTAAATAATAGTTGATACATCTCAACATCTTCAAATTTGAAATAATCTGTGTATTTTTTTAATTTACTTATTTAATTTATTTATTGGTTGTGTTGGGTCTTCATTGCTGCACATGGGCTTTCTCTAGTTGTTGCGAGCAGGGGCTACTTTTCGTTATGGTTCGCAGGCTCCTCACTGTAGTGACTTCTCTTGTTGTGGAGCATGGGCCCTAGGCGCGTGGGCTTCAATAGTTGCAGCACATGGGCTCAGTAGTTGTGGCTCACAGGCTCTAGAGCACAGGCTCAATAGTTGCGGTGCACGGGCTTAGTTGCTCCGTGGCATGTGGAATCTTCCCAGGGCAGGGCTTGAACCCGTGTCACCTGCATTGGCAGGCGAATTCTTTATCACTGCGCCACCTAGGAAGTCCTGTGTATTTTAAATTTGATAGAATTTACAAATTCTTGTGCACGAAGAATTTGTTTTGGTTGTAACAGGCAGCAGTCAGAAATGAAATTTCCTCAGGCTATTTCTCATTATCCAGGAATCACTTAAACATTTTTCATAGAATCTGAATTTTTTTTAAATCATCATTTCAAAAACTCCCACCTCTTACAAGATTGATGAGTAAGTTTGTCTAAATGTGAAGCTTATATTATTGAAAGACTGGGCACAGATTCCTTTGAAAAGTGTGTCTTATGCATTAAAAAAAAAATTTTAATACTACTGAAAGTAGTTATCTAAAGGCTAAATGGTGGGAGGCAGGATGAAAATCTCCTATCATTGAGAAGGACCACAAATATATGTAAAATTATCAACAACACTCAAGTTTATTCAACTCAAGGTATTGTTACCTTGCAGTGAGGCATCTACCTGACTCTGCCTCTCACAGATGGGCAGTAGCAGGACTCTGTTCTAGAAAACACATGCCCTGCACCCCCCACCCACCTGAGGGACTTCTCTCAAGCACCATAGGGACTTCCACTACTATATTTTATCTTCGCTGAAACTATATTCTCTCTTTTTGCTCCACAGATTATTGTTGATATTTTATTTTTACCTCTTTGATGTCAGGGACGTTTGGCAAATTTAGTACCATTTTCAAATGACTAAAGAACATAAAATCACTTTTCTTACTGATATTTTTAAAAGACTCTGTTTAGATTCAAATAACTGGAACAGTTCACATTGATATTCAAAAATAACTCATACAAAATAGTAGACTTTTCAACCTGTCTAGTGTGAAGATTTAAAAAGCCAGCTGAATTATTATGAAAACTAATACTGAGATATATGATAGTTTAAATAGACAATGTGATTTCAAAATTTACATTGAAATTCAAAGGCCCAGCAATAGTCAAGACAATCTTGAATGATAAAATTGGAGGGTTTATTCTATCACCTGAGGCTTTGTGTAAACTATGGTAATTAAAACAAGGATAGACAAATAGAAAACTGAAAGAGAATTGAGGATCCAAAATGATCCACAGAGCTATGTCTACCTGATTGATGACAAACGTGTAAGTATATGCAAGTGAGGAAGTGAGGAGTAAATACTATTTGCACTACTGGATATCCACGTGGAGAAAAAAAGGAATGTTAATGCCTAAATGACAATTCTAGAAAGCAATTCCAAATGGATTGTAGACATAAGTGTGAAAACAAACAATAAAGCTTTAGAAAAATAAAAGGACATATTCTTAACTTTAGGTTAGGCAGAGATTTCTAAACAGATCACAAAAAGCACTAAACACAAAGAAAAGTGTTAAATTGAACTTTATTAAAATTAGGAACTTATGCATCAAAAGACATCATTAATATAGTGAAAAATCCAGACAAAAAGTGGAAAAAAGGTATTTTCATGTGTTCAGTGAAGGATTCATATTTATAGTATATAAAGAATTTCTACAAGGCAATAAGAGGTAAAGAACACAATTAAACACAAAATGGAATAGGCACTTCTAAAAAGAAGATATCCACGCAAATATGGTAAGTTGACTTCCAACAAAAATACCTAGATAATTGAATAGGAAAAGGATAGCCCTTCCAATAAATAGTGCTAAAACAAATGAACATTTGTAGACAAAAAAACACTCATTTTTTACCTTGTATGATATATATTATGTAAAAAAAAACTCCAAACAGATAACAGATAATTAAAAGCTAAACCAAAAACCTTCTGGAATAAAACAGAGAAAAAAAATCTTTGTGATCTTGTTTTAGGCAAAAAATGACTTAGACAGATCTCAAAAAGCATCTCAAAAAGCATAAAATATAAAAGTCATAAACTGGACTTCATAAAAATTGAAAACTTCTGCTCTTCAAAAACATTGTTACAAAAATAAAAGACAAGACACAAAATGGCAGTATTACAAAACACCTATCTGTACCCAGCATATCTAAAGAACTCTAATACACCAATGATAAGATAAAAAACCCAATTTCACAAGAAGAAATATGAATGAGAAGCATATGAAAAGTTGTTCAATATCATAATCATTAGAGAAACGCAAATTAGACATCAATACAAATCCACTAGAATGACTAAAATTTAACATACATATGCTATCAATTCCACTCCTAGAGGATAAATATATTAGATAGCTAGATAGAGATGTATATTTGTGCATCAATAGACACATATAAGAATTTTCATACCAGCACTATTTTAATAGTCTAAAACTTGACTAAATGACACAGAGCAATTCTAGATAAAACTTGAAACAAACAAAAAGTCCATTGACAGTAATGTGGAAAAATAAATGTTGTTATACATGGAATAGTCCACAGCATATGTGCACTGATGTGTTCACCAATATGGACAAATCTTGGAGATATAATATTGAGTAAAAAGCCAGACTGAAAAATATACATGATATGATATAACATATAATACCACATTATATATGATACCATATCATATTAAATATGGTACCATTTAAGGTTCATAACAGGCAAAAAGAATGTATGGTAATAGAAGTCAGAATAGTGGTTAACTTCGGAAGTGGGAATGATAACTAGGAGTCTTCTGGGGTGTTAATAATGTTATTTATTTTGATCTGGTTGGTGTCCACATGGGTGTCTTCAATTTATAAAAATGTATCAATCTGCACACTTATGGTATTTGCACTTTTTTCTTCTATATTTCACTTAAAAAGATTATTCTAAAAATCTTTAAATCTTTGCTAATCTTTAATTAGCAAAATCTAGTGTAGAAGTATACATCATTATACATTTTTGTTTTTCTCCCTTTTTTGAAGGTGATAATTTTAGCCTACACATTAAATATCCATAGCTGTAAGTGAAAGTATCAGTATATAACATTGAGCTAAATATTACCTGGAAACATACCATACTGTCATCTACTTTTTTATTCTAGTAAATGGTAGTCTAATGTCTCTTCAAGAACTCTAGTTTGGGGTTTTTCTTTTCTCAAGTGTCACTATGCCTTACACTGAAATATATTTTGAAGAAGAGTGTAATTTTTAGTTAATTAATTTACTTGAACAAGTTTCAAATCATCCTGCACTCTAGATGGTCATATTTTTTCATGGGTGAACACTTTTATGATAAAAGATACTTTAAAAAGTAAATTGTCATAAACTATCCTTTTTTATATGGCCAAATTTTCTTGATGATTTAGTAATCTACTCGTTCAAGTTTCAACCTCAAATTGGCTTGACATCTTAGGGGGAAAAACAAACTCTCCAAAAATCAAACCACTTTTCATTTAGTTATTTGTAACTTGTCATTTTTTTTTTTCTTTTGGATTGCCAAATACTGTTATTTGTCACACCGTAGTAAAAAAACAAACAAAAAAAAAAAAACCCACTTTTTTTTTTAATTTTTAAAAAAACCCAGTGTATTGTAAATTAGGAGAACTGGGTTCTAGTCTGTTCTTTATCATTGAGTGAACTTAGATGAGCCATTTAATGTCACGTAACAATCTGTAAGATACTCCTTAGCTTCAGTAAATGTTGGTACAGGTAGATCAAGTTAGTTAAAATAGTAAAACTGATCTAAATGTAACTATACTGCCTGCAACGATTCCTATGTGTGAAGCACTCACCTTTTACGACAAAGAGATAAACGCCCCACAAAAGCATCAAAGCAAGAAATCAAGATAGGTATCATGCCAGATAATAAAACTGTTTATACTTATAAATTTTGAATCTGAAATGTAACAACTTGTTACTGTAGAAATGAGCATGACCATTTCTAAACTGTAGTCATACACCTAAGCATCCATGCTGAAAAACAAAGTCCAATTCAATGTAAGTATTTTCAAATAAAAATTAGGCAATTCTTTCAATTTTACTCTAGTGCAGTACAAAGGTTATACTATTTGAACTATGTCTGTAGAATAAGCATTAAGCAAAATGTGTACCAAAGAAAATTGGTCAGAACATAATAGCTATGGAATTTAACACAGGGAAGAACTTGAATTGTTTCCAACTTTCTCAGGTGAGAGGAGTGAGACAAAAGGAAGAAAATAGCCATTTCCTGAGGTTTTAGAGCTAGTTAGTCACAGAAGCAAGATGAGAACTCTAGTAACCTGAAACTCCCATAGTCCCCACTATATGACATTGCCTAATTCACCCCAATAAAAAGTTCTTCCAAGGCTTTCCTTTTGGAAGGGTCAGCACCAACCATGGCAGTGACATCCCTGATTAGCTCATTAAAAGGCCACTCGAAGGCTACCATTTATTGATAACAAATGACCCCACTTTATAATACTTTCAATGAGATAAACTCCAGATGAAGTATATAGGTATCACCATTTGATTGAATTCATCTTTCACCAAGTGATAGGTGAAAAACATAAAATTATCTCAAGAAAACAAAATTCAAACTTTAAGTTTCAATTCAAACAGCATCTCTTTCTCAAAGCATCAGCTGATCTTTCCAGTCAGATATTCTATTCTTGTCTCAAACACCATCACTCATTTGACTATTTTTATGCCTCTTGTTATCATCATTGTATTACAGTGATTTGTGTTTTTTCTTTTCTGACCTCACCCCATCCCTAACTCTCATGTTTAATTCCTAAGAACAGGAAGCATTATTATTCTTCCTCACATCTTTCACAGTGCTGCATGGTACCTATTGGATACTTAAATATTTCTTGCTTAAACAGATGAATGAATAAAAAAAGTTCTAGTTTAAAAAACAAGGTAAAGAATAGAAATCAACCCCAATAGTAACACATCTTTTAAAAATAATTTGACTAGAACTGGAAACCAACTTCCATTATATCTGTAAAGTGTTGTTTCTTTTAAACAAACTATGTAGACAGAATGAAAAATTGATTTAATAGAGCTGGGTGGTAGATAAAACGGTTGATAATGCTGTACTCTCCATTTCTCTGAATATTTAAAATATATCAACTTGAAGTCTATTGGACAAAAGCAGTACTAATACTTTAACATACACCCAATAACACATAACCTAGACTTTTTAATGTTGTCTTAAATAACTATTTTCTAAAATTTTATCAGCATATAGTTGATTTACAATGTTGTGTTAGTTCCAAGCATACAGGATAGTGATTCAGTTATACATATACACATATTCATTCTCTTTCAGATTCTTCTCCCGTATAGGTTATTACAGAATATTGAGTAGAGTTACCTGTACTACACTGGAGGTACTTGTTGCTTATCTATTTTGTATATAGTAGTGTGTGCATGTTAATCCCAAGCCCCTAGTTTATCCCTCCCCGCAACCTTTCCCCTTTGGTAACCACAAGTCTGTTTTCAAAATCTGAGTCTATTTCTGTTTTGTAAATAAGTTCATTTATGTCATTTTTAAATTAGATTCCACGTATGAGTGATATCATATGACATTTATCTTTCTCTGTCTTACTTCACTTAGTATGATAATCTCTAGGTTCAACCATATTACTGCAAATGGCATTATTTTGTTCTTTTTTATGGCTGAGTACCACTCCATTGTATATATGAACCACATCTTCTTTATCCCTTCCTCTCTCGATGGACATTAAATAACTATTTAAAAAAACAATGTAGCGTATGTGGCTCATCTGAAGAAAATATATGACATAAACTACACGGAACACAGTTAGGAACCAACATACAAAGAAGACCTCTAAAGCAAATAAAATTGGTTTTAGAGATTTTGTGAAATAGAAAGTACAGGTTTACATGGTCAAAAAAGCACTTTCTTAACATATTATCCTACTAAGTTTAGCTCCTTCTTAGCTCTCTTAGCTCTCTAAAATTCAAAAGATCAAATGTGAAAAATAGACACTAAATAAAGGCTGGGGATTTATAAAATGTGTATTCAGCTCTACATTTTATGATAGAATATATCATTTAGAAAGCCTTACAAAGCACAGGGCAATACTTTGTGATCAAAATGGTGATATGTTTCTTGAGTGTGGGGAGTGAGGCAGTCAACTCCTTTTAATACAATCTTTAAGAATTCAGAAACCTAACAATTAGATATCAGAATGAGTGGTATTATTTGTATAATAATGAAAATTTTTAAAGTTTGAAAAAGTGATTAGGTTCCACTTACTTGCAACATCTTATTTCTCGGTAATTCAACTGAGGTCAGTTCAACTAAAAAAACAATTTTGAATCTTCACTACATGCCGGCGATTGCTTATGAGGTGCAACTATGATGGAAAATTTTAATGAATTCTAAAAGATACTAAATGAAAAAACTCTCAATAAAGCCTATTTTTTTGAAATTATCTTAACAAGGTATACTATTCAAATATGCAAATCAATTGAGATATGAAATGAAAATCTCATTGAGTGTATTTAGAAGAAATGAATAGACTGGAGAGCTATAAATGCCCATTCTTCAAAAGGAGAGGGTTCTCGCAAGATTCCTGCAAGAACAGTATTCTGTTCAAAAGCTATAATAATGCCTCTGCCCAGAAGAACCTGAAACAAAGACTCTCATATTAATATCATAATGTATAACCCCAGCATCAGCTTTTAATCAAATGAGCATGACATAATCTGGAAAGAGGAATTTTCCTCTCATTTAAAAAAGGAAAAATAGTAAAACGCTCATTTCAAAACAAGAGCTGCAACAGGCAGAGTCATGATGATTTAAAAAAACAAAGGAAACTATACATAAAATGAGTACATATATTTTTAGAGCTTTAAGGGTCTTTAGCTTCATTTAGTGTGAATCTCTTATTTTACAGTTGAGAAAAATGAGATTTGGGATGATTTTTCTGCTTTTGAGATAAATCTGGAACCCAGAGCTTCTGACTGCCAGTCTACTTTGACAGGATGCCTTTCAAAACTTAAAATACATCATATAAGTTAAATAAAACAATTTTTCTTGCCTCAATGATATTATGCTTATATTTTTTTGTAGATGATTGTAAAAAAAATCCAAATAGCATATACCATCAGTTTAGTGTATCTAAGCTTAAAAAAGAAAAACAGTAAATTTCCTAGTCTAGAATTGTTTCTACAGACCAAGTGAGCATTCTAGCAAGACAAAGCAATTTAGTATAATAACAGGAAGAAATTTCCTCTAAATGTTTCATTATTCTTTCAAAGATATTAAAGAACATGTCTGAAACCACAGAGCACCAGACTGAGGAGTTATCCTGATGTCTGCAATATATTTTATTGATAACCAAAGCAGAATAAAATATATGTGAAATATCCTTTTGGTTTAAAATTATCAATTTTTTAAAAAATTATTCTCATAATAAGATGCTAGGGTTACTATAAACAAATCCATTGCATTTTAAATGAGTTTTAGAATATAATAATGAATTTATACAAGGATCTTATTTTAAGATTAAAGCTATATCCTATTATAAATATTTAATGCACTGTCATAAAAATGATTTATTTAAATCCAGATATTACCATTTCTACTTTGAAAATAATTGAATTCATGCTTTAAATATATGCTTATTGTTTACAGAGAGACAAGAGAACTTTGGATCTACAGCCAGAAAAGCTAGATTTAAGTTCCACATGTTATTAAATTACTATAAACTTTAGCAACTTAAACCTCTATAAAACCTGGATTTTTTCTTTCCTTTTCTTCCAAAAGAAAATAATATTATCTTCTGGGGCATTGTTAAGTTTAAATTAAATTTGTATATGAAAGTTTGTTGAAAAACAATATATACACTTAAATTCCTATTCTTTTAAAATGTACATTATTAGTTTATATTTATATTATTTATAAAGAGAGAAGTTTAATGAATGTGGCTTTTAAAGACTATTTGAATAAAACAGTCCAGTCTGGCAATATGTACCAGGATAATAGCCACAGACTATTGTATCACCATATTACTGAAAATTTTCATAACAGAAATTCAGTGATTATAATTAAAGATGCAAAAAGAGAAAATAGCACAATTTAAATATGGTAGAACACCTGAAGTATATTTTCTGTTACTTTTACCCAAAAGGGCTCAATTCATGCTTTATTCATCAAATCTTGCATTTGTTCAAGCACCACATATTTTTCAGTTTGAAACCCAATGGCTGGGCTTCTGGTGTGGCTGTATGGGCAATTAGATGTGAATCAACTGTAACTCTTATACATTGGCTGGAGGGGATAGAAATAGGCTCAGCCACTTTGGGAAACTATCTTTTAGCAGCTATCCAAATTAAACCTATGCCTACCTGTGACCCAGCAATTCCACTCTTAAGTATATCTCCAAGAGAAATAAGAGCACAATTTTACCAAAAAGCAAGTCAAAAAGTGTTCATAGCAACTATAATTATAATAGCCCCAAGATAGAAACACACTCAGTGTTCATCATAAGAATGAATGGTCGAGGTTATGGAGTGGAATACTACACTGTAATAAAAGAGCAAAAATAATGATACATGTGAAAAAATTGGATGAATCTCATAGATATTACACTGAGCAAACGAAGCCAGCCGCTATAGCATTCATACTGCATCATTCCATTTATAGGCAGTTAAAAAAAAAACAGGCAAAACTCTATATAGTGATTAAGTTAAAATCATTACTACAAGCGTGATTCTGATATGTAAGAAAACTAAGATGTGTCACGGGTTTTGACACTGGGCAGCAGACAGAAGGCAGAAATGTCTTGAAAAGAGTGTTGCTAGAGGCTGGAAAGAATGAGGAAAATTTTATTGGAAATGGGAGAAAAGATGATTCAGTGCAATTCACTTGAAAAAGACATGAAAAACTCTCTAGGATGAATATTCTGTATCTTTGTAGAGCCATGGTTACTTTGGTGTAAACATTTGTTAAAACTGTACTCTTATGATTTGTACTTTTTGTTGCAAATAAATTGGACCTCAATTTTTTAAAAATAGGAAAAATATACCTTAAAAATTTATCAAAGAATATATTTTAAAAGATTTTAAGTATTATCTAATATATAATACTGCTATGTGTTTTAGTTTAAAAGTTGTGAAAAACACAAAGCACTATGGATTTACCATATATTATGGTTTTCAAATAGTGTGAGGCCCTCACCAGCTCTAGTTTATAAAAATCACACTGACATTTTTCACTTTTCTCAGTGCGGGCCACAAACGTCCTTGAATCATCCATGTTTTTCTATAGTTTCTAATGTCAGAATGCTGAGAAAGCATGCATGTGTCTGCAACAAACACATATGAATCATGTTAATAAAAATTGATCATAAAAAACTTCTCACTCAAAATATTTGCTCTGTTTTTTTAAGTTTGGGCTATTAAGTTACAACTCTTGAGCTTTCACATACAATGAAGAGACCAGTAGAGTCAAAAACATCCAAAGAAAAACCTTCAAGTGTCAGCGTATATAGTGAATTGACAGACAATTATTTAGACTTGGAAATATATTTTGATATATATTTGTGTGAGTACTACTTTTCATGCAGAAAGATGGCACAATTATCCTACATTAATAAGGCACAGAATCTTGAAGTTAGCTCTTTTTTTTATGATCATTCTGTGATCAAAATGCATATTTCAGTTGTAGCTAATTGCAGCTTTCTCTCTCTGTTTTAAACAGCAGACATTCAAGTGTGCTTGAATAGTGTTCTTTCCACCTATTATGGGCTGAACTTTGTCCTCCTCCCCAAATTCATATGTTGAAGTACTAACCCCTTGTACCACAGAATGGGACCGTGCTTGGAGATAGGGTCTTTAAACAGGTAGTGAAAATGAGGTCATTAGGGTGGGCCTGATTTGTGTCCTTGTAAGAAATTAGAACACAGACGTGTACATGTACAGAGGAAAGACCCTGTTAATATACAGAGAGAAAGTGACAAACAACAGGCCAAAGAGACCTCAACACCTTAACAACACCTTGACCTTGGATTTCCAGCCTCCCTAGGACTGTGAAAAAATAAATTTCTCTTGTTTAAGCCACCAGTTTGTGGTACTTTGTTATGGCAGCCCTACAAAACAAATTACAAAAGAATGCATTTGGAGGTACCTCTCTCTCTCTCTCTCTCTCTGTTTCTATTGGTAAATCTGCCTTTTCATATATTGTATCACTTGGGATGAGCCACTCTGATGCGATGGGGATGTGAGACAGATAACTGAACCAGCAGATGACACTCCAAAGTGCAATGTTGACAGCAAGGCCCCAGAGACCTCCTCTTCCTATAGGCACACTCAAGATTCCACTCATTCAGCAGGTATTTGAATCACCCTCACATGTCTTCCTCAGATTTTTAAAAAATACTGTCAAAAGCTTAGTAAATACTCTCAGGTCTTCTACTTTAATGGTCTAAAAATATTGGCACCAGATATTTTAGAATATTGGTAGAGGGACTTCCCTGGCAGTCCAGTAGTTAAGAATATGTGCTTCCACTGCAAGGGGATGTGGGGGTGCAGGGGGTTCATCCCTGGTAGGGGAACTAAGATCCCACATGCTGTGCAGCACAGTCAGAAAAACAAAAGAGTATTAGGAGAATTTAGAAATTGTGTGAGGTAAGTCAGTGGAGCAGGAAGAATATTGGACTCAGAAATCAGACTTCCAAGTCCACGTTAAGGCTATCTAGGTGCCTGAGGTTGGACAATTGTTTGGGGTAGTTATTCCTTAAATCAGTGATTCACAAAATGACCTGAATTTGGTATGCTCTGGAGGGCTTTTTAAACAGTCAGATATCTGGGACCTACACCTACATCTGGTTCTCAGACTTTTCTGGACATTGGCATCATCTAGCAGACTTTAAAAATTGTGATATCTAGACCACATCCTTCAGAGATTCTGATTTAATTGGTATGAAATATGTCGCTGGCATTCAGATTTTTAAGAGCTCCCTCTTCAAAGGTGACATCCACTGCCCTGGAATGTGTGATTTAATTGGCCTGGGGAAGAGCCTGGAACTGGTATGTTTTAATTGACCAGGTGATTCCAATGCACACGAATTCCCTTGGTGATCCCCAATCACAACCACATGATGCAAAGGCAAAATAATGTTTCTTTCGGCTCTAAATTTTGCAATTTTTTTGACTTTTCATGAGATGCATTGTACAGATAAGACTTTAGAAGCACACTTTTTTATATTTAAGCAAGGCTGTTTAATCATAGGCTCATTAACTAATTATGTAACTAGAGAGTATGAATTTTTAGTTCTCCTATGAGTCAAACACCTTTTGAGTGTTTCCCAAATGTACCTATGTCAGAAAAGAGTCTCTGTATGAAATCGGGATGGAAACTGGGTTACCATCCCAATCCCAGCTGTGTGATGGATGCAATTATTTCAGGAAGGAACATGTGCAAAGATGAAGGCACAAAACATAATTGCTTCTATGATAGTAATTTAGTTTCCTAGGGTAAAGATTCAAACCAGCATCTCCCATTAGTCTAACAACAATTACACAGTTTTCCCTTTCATCCATTTCTTTCAGGCTTTTCTTATATTTGAAGCTTTCTAAAGGGTATTTGAGTGATCTAACATTAACCACCCACACACTGTATTTACCACTATTATTAGCACAGTGGATGATCTTTACAACTTAGCAAAGCTCCAAGAATCATTATTATTATTGATTTTTTTTAAAAGTGCCTCTAAATCATTTGCCATTTCTTTCCATTTATATCCCAGGCAGAATTATTTTCAAGTGACCTTTTAGTGTCTTCTACCTTAAGTTGAAAAATGACTATAACTAGTGATATGATGGAAAGAGATCTTGAACTTTGAAGTGTTATGTTCCAGTTTACGTAATTTCAGAAAGATTAGAAGACATACTGTGACAAGGGGAACTATAATAGTGGAATAAGGCCATACTTTGAGGTCCCCCAAACAACTATATAAGTATCAGAAGGGAATTAGATGGAGGAAGGGGAAGGAACCAGTTTATAAATACTAATGAGAAAACTTGTTAGGTTTTGATTGAATGAAAGATATGTAAAAGTCCATATATAATTTCTATAAAGGTGAATTCCATTTTAGTCTGTATTAATAGAAATGTCTAGAATTGAGGAGGTAATCATCCTGCTTAATACATTTCTTATCAAATCAAATTTATAGTATTATGTTAAGTTCCAAAAAAGACTTCACTGTGTTAGTAGACATTGTGTTAGATAATAGTAACCAAACAAAATGAATCCAGCAAGGATTAACCAACCACACCACATGTGGAAAAGTGGAAAGAGAATTACACTGTGATCAAAATGCCAAAAAGAGACCTACATGTAATTAGCAGAAGGCGTACTGTGAACTAAAAGAAAAGAAAGCTTCTACAAGTCTGCATTTGAGAATTCAATAGGCCGCACCACTCATCACCAGTTACTTATGCATAGGCTGAAAAACACTTGATAGGAAAACCATAGAAGAGATTTATGTAGAGATCGGCTAGTGACAAGGTACCTAAACATTATCATACTTCAGTGATTCTACAATCTGATAAAATAATAATTGTGTTTTAAAATTATTAGGATAAAAAAATCACATTACACTAGTATCTCTGAGTGCTCAAAATGCTCAAAACATAAAAGCCTAATTTTTCTTTATAACATTAAAATATCTGCTCTTGATTTTTTCCATTAAGACCCTTGAAAATTGTTACTGACCAAGTGATTTTTTTTGAGAAAGGCATCATTTCAATACTAACCCTTCCATTAGCAGCAGCATGTTGCTAAAACAATTTGTTCTTAGCTTTTTAAAAAAAATCATCTCATTTCAAGGGCAATGGATTTTGCCTCCTAAGCTTCAGAGAACCAATGTTCATAAGGTAGAAAAATATTGTTTACTGTGACACATTTTACAAAACAGACAATAGGGAAATATTGAATTTTCCTATACCAATTCATTAGATAGATTTTAGTACCTTTAAGTACACAGAAGATTGGAATCCCTTCCTATTTTCTCCGAATCTCCAGACCTAGAGAGAGAAATTTAAAACAATACAGATTTCTAAAGGAAGAATTAGTCCTAAGCTCTATTCCTCTTTTACTTTGGAAAAATCATGACTTTGTTAACAGTTTCTGGATTTCCATGTACCAACAGCAGTTGCTTCATATTATTATTCTTCCCTCTATGGGAAGATATTCCACTGCAGTCAACTCTTCAGAAGAATTATGCAGTCTTTCTGTGTCAATCTAGGTGTCAGGAGAAAAAGATCAGAAAATATTAAACCAGCCTGTTCTCATCCTGCCTTCCCCAAATAATCAATTTTTCTCTGAGGTTTCTTGACATGTCTAGACACACTGGATGAAAAATAAACATATCTGGGACAAATTTCCCTCTAAGGTTAAAACCCAGGTAGATTAGGGGAAACAGGAAAAAAACACAAAAGGAAAATATTTTAATAAAATAATATGTCACCCATCCTCATGACTTACTCCAGTGGTTACACCTCATTCTACTTAATCCAGTGGGTAATATATTTAAATTACTTTTTAAAGATTTTAATTGAGATTATGTTAGTACATATGAATATGTTATTAAATAGAACACATTACCCAATCCTATATGTTGAATTTCATATATTTAGTTCAATACAATTGTTGGGAAAATAGTTTTATTATATTTGGGGATTACATAATATTATAGAATCTCAAGACAGAAGAGAACAAATCTAATACTAAAAATTACACACTTTAGAAAGGAATAAGTGACTTACCTAATATAAACCCCCTCATATGCACATCTGATTAAACCAAGGGTACTTGCTTAAGGTCATGCAGCAACATTAATGTAAACTGCATCTGAGTGTCTAACATTTGGAAGTTAAGCATTCCATGGCTTAACCTTGTAGAATGTAACAGAAGTTCTATAGACTATTTTCAACAATATGATCAACTTCTGACCATTTTTATGTATGTGATAATTTGCTTTTCATTGATCACCACTGCCTAATTCCCTACATCACCCTTTTCAAACCCCCAAGTCTCTGTGTCACCCCTTCTGGTTCCCACTTACAGAACCACTGTTGCCACAGTCATTTTTCTAAAATATTTATCTTGCCATTTGTCTGGAGGATGAGGAAAAAACAGGTTGGTACAAAATGAAGTCAGATTTCTTTGTCATCAAAATTCCATATTTTTATTAAAACAATTGTCATAAAATGTTAGAATTTGATAAGTCCTGAGAGATTATTTTATCCAATTTTTATATTTTATAGAGAGGACCAGAAAAGTTCAACTAATTCAACAAATATTTATTGCATGTGTACCATTCAAAGCCTATTCTATGCACCAGAGGTAAGTGATTTGGTTTAAAAAGTATTTAAATTAATTGTGTTTGTGGAGCCTACATTTTGGGAGGGAAACTAATAATAAAGAAACAAGTAAATGTTTAGGATATTATTTGATAGTGATAATTGTTACGAATAAAATAAGTGAAATAATTTGCTCACGTTGACACAGGTTGCAGACCTGAACTTGAGCCATGGTCTCCTGTGTCTCAGTCCAGTGTTGTGTTAACCAACAATTACATCCTGCCTCTCAATCCAGTACAGTTTTTACAGAGCTAAACTGAAGTTATTATTCAAGGTAGCATTTGAAAAACAGTCCGTATAGGTGAAGGTAAGTTATAAGTAGCTATGACAAAGATAACCCGAAGCTGCAATGGCTTAATTAAAAGATAGAAATTTATTTATTTCTCATAAATAGTCTCAAGGTTAAGAGTTCATGCTGCTGGGGAGGCCTATATTCTGTCCTGTAGAAACCTAGTTTCATTCATCTTATTATTCTGCCAAGCAAGGTGTGATCTTACTTGAAGTGTGGCATAATGGGAGGCTGCCCCATCTTTATTCTGGCCTACAGAAAGAGTAAAGAGGTGGAAGAGCACAAACACAATATCTTAAGGCCAAGAACTGAAAATGGTCACATTGGTTTTTGTTTGCTTTCTGTTGGCTTAACCCAATAAAGCATACCGGTCCTCAAAGAGAACCTGGAAAATATCAATAGTCTCCAGCTGGATGACTCAGCTCAAACTCTGGCCAGGCCAGGGGTAATTCTAGCAGTTCACTTAGTCATCTCTGTTTCACTGGGCCACTATTATTTACTTTTTCTTGATCTTAGAAAAGAAACCAGGAACATGGGTAAATAATGAGGTCAGAACTGTTATCACAAGGACAAAGTTACCAAAAGTAATGAGGCATTTGATGTAAAGAATCTGGTGACGTTATTTTGGTGAGTAGTGACCCTGGTTCTACTGCCAAGAAACTCATTACTAAGTTTAAAAAATAACTTTACTTAACTCACCAAGAAAGAAGTATGGAAAAAAGGGTAAAAAGAAACATCATAAATGGCATCTGTTTGTGCAGCTAAATTGATTTAAGTGAGTAATAGAGCCCACTTTAATAAACCTAACTGTAATTTGAACTGGCTATTCTATGCAACACTCTAACTCACTTTATAGACTCAGACGATTATTTGCAATAACTTGGGTTACATATTACTTTGCTATGAAATCAGCAGGGAGGACAGCTGAATAAAACTGGTAATTTAGCACTCCCTTAGCGATTCAAACAAAGTTGCTGAATCACCTAGATGTGGATGGTAATTGTCTGCAGGTACTAAGGTCAACTGTTTCAGCTCTCCCTGTTTGTCAGAAGGAAGTGCATTTAGCGCTTTGAGCAGACACTTCTTAGTGTTATAAAGAACTTCCTGACACAGCTGTCCATCTTTGAGTCACATCCGAGAAGACACTTAACTCAGGTAGTATCTCTTCAAATTGACAATGATGTTGATAACATCACATCTCTTTATTTCTCTTCTCATTTTCCCCTCTGATAAATTCACTCATAGATGAAAGGAAGGAATTAATCAAATCCTGTCTCCTCTAATGGGGAATAGATCTTTATAAGGCTAATGACAGATCTGATGATATTAGAGCAGAGGCTAGAAGTTCAAGCAGATCATGAACTATCTTAGGAAAGAGGAAGAGCTCTCTCATGCTAGCAAAAAAATTGCAAAGCAGGGAATGCTCAAGGTTAGGAAAGCTATTTCAAGGCTACAAGGAAAGTATATAGCTGGAAAACATATTTTATAATAGAGTTATATTATTTTATAATGGAGTTATATTTTATAATAGACTTAGTTAATAGGAGAAGTACTCAGAATTCAGAGAAGTATGATTAAAAGCCAATAAACAGTACCTAGATTTAGATACTTAGTTAAAGCCAGGAAGAGGAAACAGAAAAATCTGAGAAGAAAGTTAAATTCTCTTCATAACAATGAATTTTAACATCAGGGAGGTGAAACTGTATATTTATTGAACATCTATTAAGTACTTGTTATATACCCCAGGAACTGCTGTCAACATCTATTCAAACTGAATACGATACAGCTCTTGTACCTCAGTTCACAGGGTAGTTTATTTCAATGTAGGCATTTCTACTGTGATGCAATAAAAGTAGGGGATATGATATTTTTATTTATAGACTTCTGTAGGTTGTCTTGCAACAGAGCAGCTTTGTGATGGTTAATAATTTATCATACAATAGAGAAAATAAGGATGTCTAAGATACTATGGGCTAACGACAGAGCTGGAGAGGATATAAAAGGTCGTTTATCTAAAATAGCAGCTACAAATAATCAAACAGTGAGTTTTTCTCATGCAAGTAGGTTTTAGGGATATGTATCTGTAGCTCTACATTTATATCTAATAGCCCCACCTTTCATACAGAAATACCTTTAGATAAAACAATACAAAACTTTGTTTTATTAATCTATAATTCTAACTCTTGATTCACTACTCACTTAACCCTTAGAACAACTTTATGAGATTGGTTCCATTAATATTCACACTATCAGGCAAGGAAGATACATCACAGGGAGGTTAAGTGACTTGCCCAGGTCATAAAAGTAATATAGATGAGATATTCCAGAAATCTCTTCCATTTGCTCAGATAAAAATCACATAACCTTCAAAGATCAATAAAACAATTTGCAATGTTTCTTTGGAATCTAAGAATCCTTTAGTTCTACTGGTTTTGAGCTTTATTTAATGAAATAATATAACTAAAAAAGATTTTTTAAAAACTTTGCAAGTGAGTTACCCTATCTTGAAATAAAACGTAATTCTTCCCTGAAAATAATTATTTTTTTCACTTCAAACTTCTCTTTTTAAAACCAAAGGGAAGGCAAAATCACACAATCAATAGTATACATATAGACAGTAATTTTATATAAACAAATATTAAGGATTGTCTTTCCTCTTTGGGGTCTTACTCTTTAGCATCCCTGTTTCATCAGTTTGTTAAAAAACAAAATTCAGCTGAGTAAATTTAAAGATAGATGGCTTTATTAAATAATTCATGAATCAGGTAGCATCCCATCTAGCAAATATAAAGAAGCTCTGAGGACCTATACAAAATGGTAGAATTTTGTAAGCAGAAGAGGGCAGGGACAGGGAATGAAAGGATTATCTCATCTTCTTTGGGAGATGGAAAGGGGTCTATCAGGTGAATTATATCATTGGTGCTGACCAGGAAATTCCAGATGGACTTGTTTAAGATCACCTTCCTAAGAGTGTTTGAAATTGTAATCAGGTTAGGTTTGCTGAAGTGGGGCTTAGCACAAGTGACTCCATTTTGGGCCTGCTGTCTTTTTTTTTTTTAACAAGTTCTATTTAATTTTCTGTTACTACCATAACAAATTGACACAAATTTATTTAAATCAACACCTATTTATTATCTCACAATTCTGTTCATAAGAAATCTAAGTACAATGTAATTTAACTGTGTCTTTAAAGTCTCACAAAGCCAAAATCAAGATGTTAGCAAGGTTGCCTTCCTGCCTGGAGGCTCTGAGGATACATCTACCTCCAAGTTCATTCAAGTTGTTCCCTGGATTCAGTTATTCATGTTTATGTCAAGGAGGACCTGTTTCCTGGCTGGTTGTCTGCTGGAGATGGGGGTGTATAGTGGGACATCTTTGCACCTAGAGTTTGCCTGAAGTTCTTCTCTTGCTTTCCATGTGGTCACCTCTCCAACAATGGTAAGGTGAGTCCCTCTCATACTTCAGATCCCTCTGACTCCAGCCAAAGGAAATACAGCACTTTGTAGTTTCTGCATTTTTGTTTACTGGCTTTCTATTTACATTTAGGATTCTATTTAAATTTAGGGAACTTATCTTAGTTGTTTTTTTGTTTTGTTTTGTTGAGGAAGGAGGCTGTTTTTAATTTTTTTAATTATGAGAAAGTTCATAAAAGATGTGATAAAAGGTTATTGAATAGTAGGCTGACAGATTTTATAATAATCTTCTAAAATTCAACACTATGAAGTTATATTTCTACTTCACATTCCTCATTTTTCACTATACTTTAAACAATATTTTACACATGTTACACAAATAACTAAGGCAAACATTTCCTGAGCAGTATAGATAAACCAAAAATATCCTTCAGCCTTTTCATTTTCCAAGGAGATGGGAATGCAGTCTAGAATGCCAATAAATGGAGATGCATTTGCTTAAGAAAGTCACTCAAAATAGTAAGAGAGAAACTATCAAGCCAAACATTTCAGTGGTTTCTTAGAAGGCAGGGTTTCTGTGTTAAAATGTTAAATTCATAACTTAGTTTGTTCCTTATTTTGTTTTGAAGTTTTGTTTGTTTTTCTGTGTATGCACATTTCTTGTATTGTTATTTATAGTCTAAATAGTCTATTCTATTTAGTCAACAAATAAAACATGAGTCCATCTCTTCATCTGCTTACACAGACAGACAAACTCTAAGGTCATTACCGTTTCTCTCTTTTGTCCATACCTCCCATCCAATTTATCCTGTTGCCTCTAACTGAAAAATATATACTAAATCTCTTTTTTAGTAACCTCAGTGCAAAATTTAGCTCAAGTCAACCTCATCCCCCACTGAAATATTGACAACTACTTCAATAACCTCCTGATTGCTCTGCTGGCTTTAACCCTTGCTGCCCTAAATCCATCCCCCTCAGAGTCAGGAAGACATTTCTAAAATGTAATCTAGGTCATGTCACTTTCTTGCTTAAAATATTTCAATGACTTCTCATACAAAATCAACAAGTTCCAAATTCCTTAACAATGATGGTCTCCAAAATTTCCTATGATGCATCTCCACCTACCAGTCATTACGTAACTTTCATGACTCCCTCACCTTCCATATTACTCTGCTCTAGCCATAACTGGCGTTTGAGGTTCTTAAAATGATGACAAGCTCATTAGCATCTTAATTTGCACTCATTGTCCCTTCTCTTTACTGTCCTCAATTCAAATGCCACCTCAAGACAGTTCTCACCACCCTAGTCCCTTTCTACTTCTTTACCTGTTTTTTTTTTGTAATATAAATCGTTTTACTTTGTTCCATATTAGTGTACATGTTTACTGTCTTTTTCTATACCCAGCTTCCTTATATCCACTAATATGTAAACTCGTTGAAGACAGGGATCCTGTCTTACTCATCACTTCTCCCAAGCACCTGTAACAATGCCTGGTCCATAATAAATATTTTTGAACTAACTTGTACAGCACTTTTATATCTTTAGGATAACTTTTTTGCATTTTAGGGTTAGTAATAAAAGTGCTAATTAATTGAATGCTTAGAAGGTGCCAGCCACTGGGCTAAATAATCTACGTGTATTACTTTATTTAAAGAACTATTTTAAATAAATCCGATTTCAACCCAGTGAAATTGTTGAAAACTGTCTCATAACAAAAGAAAAAACTACTATTTAGATTTTTTGTTTCAGTGGTCAGTACTGGGGAATCAAAGTGTCTGTTGTTACCTGTATAACTATTTTGAAAAATATTAGAGGTTAGTGTTAAATACAACAAAAAATTAAAAACAAACTTCAATTTGAAATATCATGTTCAGATTGAGGGAAATAAATTCAGATACTGTGTGGCTTGTTCCAGTCATCAAAGGTCTTAGAGAAACTTCCAGCTGTCTTTGAAAGTGTGTATTCAGAGTGATGTCTCCAGTGAGGCCATTTCTAGCTGAGAATGGTAAAACATAAATATGAGACACACAGGACACAAAATATTCAGCTGCCAATCTGTGAGACCTCTTCCCAAGTGAATGCTGTATTTGAACTTGGGAATATTTTCTAGCAGTATTCTCTCTGATGAAATTTCTATCCAGAAGCAATCACAGTCAGTGAGCCAGAAAAGCATTTGGATATCCTCAGAGGACATCCTCATCAGCTAGAAACACAGATCAGACTGACCGTTTCAACTACTTAATCATTCCCCTGAAATCATGGGCTCAGTTTCCAAATGCGGTGGCCACCAGGTAGGTGTGGCACCAGCCACTTTGCTCTGTGTAGCCTGTCATATTTTAAAGTTTCTAACACCATTTTTTATCTCCAAGAATGGGGAAAGTGGAATGTACAGATTGGAGTAGAATACAATGTTGGGATAAAACATTGATCTGTTTTTAATGTAACTTTATAAATATTTTTAAAAGATATAGTTTTGTAAATATTTAATATTCTGCTAGTTTGATTTTGAATTTCAAATGTCAAGTATTCTGTTTTGGGGGGTTTTATGTTTTCTTATACATTGTTAAAAAGGAAAAACTGTACATTTTTAGAATGTTTTTATGAGTAAATTTAATGGACTGAAAATAAAAACTAGAAACTAGACTAAAGGAAAAAAACTTAACAAATGTCTTCAGGCAAACATAGATATTATTCTCATTTTAAAGACGAAGAAACTGAGGTTTAGGAAGGTTGAATAATTTGTCCAAGGGCACAGAACAAGTAAGTGGCAGAGACTGGATTGTATCTCACTTCAAAAAACTGAGACTAAACCATATTTCATTTCAAAGAACTATATTCTTTCCCACCTCAGTCTACTCACCTAACCTAAAATTTCTAACTAAATTTAGCATTGTAATGTCAAATTTCTAGTTATATATAATAACCAAGTTTGTAATAAAATGTGTCTCCATGATTTTAACACTTAATACTTCAAGCAAGTAAATCCTTAGAGAAATATGTGAGGCTTTCTATTGCACTAGTTCCTCATGATTTCTCATTTATTCTGGGCAATATAGTTGAATTTCAGTATATATATACACTGCCAAATGTAAAATAGATAGCTAGTGGGAAGTTGCTGCATAACATAAGGAGATAATCTAGATGATGAGTGATGACTTAGAGGGCCAGGATAGGGAGCATGGGAGGGAGTCGCAAGAGGGAGGGGATATGGGGATATATGTATAAACACAGCTGATTAACTTTGGTGTATGTACCTCAAAAGCTGGCACAACAGTGTAAAGCAATTATATCCCAATAAAGAGCTTTAAAAAATAAAAAATAAACCTACAACCAACTGCAAGCACAAGTCACAGTCAATCTCTTAACCTCCAACATTTTCCATTCTCAACAAAAGTTCACCTACTTGTTGGGAAATTCTTCTATTAGCATCTCTTGGAAACTGCAGGATCTGAAACTTGGAGTGTACCTCAGTGACTGACTTCACTACATGTATTGTTGTATAATAGTAGCACTTAAGCTTGATACCTCCAATTGATATTCTAGACCTGAGGTGCCCAAACCCCGGGATCTAATGCCTGATTATTTGAGGTGGTGGAGTGGATGTAATAATAATAAAAATAAAGTGCACAATAAATGTAATGCACTTGACTCATCCAGAAACCATCACCCCCCTCCCCTGGACCATGGAAAAATTGTCTTCCACAAAACTGGTCCCTCATACCAAAAAGGTTGGGGACCGCTATTCTAGACAGTGTAAAATCAGAAGCCTCAGATGGAACTCTTTTCTAATCAAAGGGCAGCATTCCAAATGTCTTCAAACTATTTCTGTAGGTAACCTTTAGTTTTTCAAGAAAGTACCCTTTAAAGGAAGGAGTTTATTATTCTAAGTTTATCCCGCGTTGTTTCAGTCATGTAACTGATTTTTATTTTGCTCCTCTTTCTCTTAAAAGTGATGCCAAAACTGTGTTAGTGGTTTGGATACTGAAATGGTTGTGTTATCCTGACCTGCTGTAGAAAAGCATTTATTAAAGATTTGCTCTTCATCTAAAATACTACAACATCTTTAACAAAGGGAAAAATAGTATTAAAAAAGAAATCTACATTCCCTTGTCAAACCAGAATCTAAAGCAGTGACATTCAATATTCAAAAGCCAAAATTATTTATATACTTGACTTTTAACAGATATATGACAAAATATAGTAGAGTTGGTAGCAGAGAGCAGTATGAAAGGGGGAAAATACTAAATTTAATAAAATATATTATCAGGTAACTGCTTAATAGAACAACACAGGAAAATAAAACTATGAAAAGGAATATTCAGAACATATAGGTTTTTTCCCAAAGAAAATGGAATTTCAATTTTTAAATATTAAAAACCTGTTTGATTTCTTCTTCATTCTAAGAATTCTCCCTACAAAGTAGTATTAAAAGAGACAACAGGCCCAAAATGGAGTCAGTTGTGCTAAACCCATATCACCAGACCAGGACTTGATATCTAACCTAATTGCTGTTTCAACCTCCCCCAGGAATGTAATCTTAACCGGTCAGTCTGGAATTTCCTGGTTAGCACGAGTGAGGTAATCCACCTGATAGATCCCTTTTGTCCCCTAAAGGAAGGTGACCTTGCCTGAAACAATCTGCTCTTTCCCTGCCCCTCACCTATTTCTGCCTATAAAAGTCTTCCATTTGTACAGCTCCTCGGTGATCCTTTGTATTTGCTAGGTGGGATAACGCCCAATTTATGAATCATTGAGTAAAGCCAATTAAATCTTTAAATTTACTCAATTGAATTTTGTTTTTCCACAGTAGCAGTTATAAAACATACAATTGATACTTTTTAAAAAAGGATATTTATTTATATTAATCTGAATAAAAAAATGAAATTCCTACATCAAGGCAGATTTTTATTATTTACTTACAGCAATAACAACATTCGTTCCTTATGCTCCAGTTATTTCCCTTTCTGGAGTAATACCACTTAAGCACATAAACAAAAGCAGGGTTCTTGTATCACAGAGGAGGAAATATGAAATTATGGATCTAGGGGTTTATAAACATGCCATGCTTCTCCCCCTGAGTGGTTTACAATTCTTTTGAACATAAATGATTGTCCCAGGTTTCATCTCTCTTTGAAATGTAAACACATTAGAGATGTCTCCAAATCTTGCAGGAGATCTTCTGGCTAGTCAATCACCTTTTGACTTCCAAGGCATCTCCTTTAACCTACGTTCTAGTTTTCTTTGCTCAGAAATCCCTAACTAGAAAAATGAAAATATTTACTTCCTGACAATTCAATTAAATCAAGAAGATTTAATAATCATGAACTTTGAACTTTTCTGGATCAAATAATGGAGATTTAAAGCATACATATACTTGGCGTATCAGGAGGAAAAGATGGCGGCGAAGTAGAGAGACGTGGAGTACATCCCTCCCCACAGATGCATTGGGAATGCACGGAAGGACGCAGTAATTCTCACAGAGAACCAGCTGAACACCAGCAGACGGCCTCGGACACCGGATGGGACTGCGGGGAGCCCGACAGAGCCGGTAGGGAGGCATCTACGAGGGCTCAAAGAGGGTGAAGCGGTGGAGCTGTGGCAGACGGGAGGGAGTGAGAAACATTCGGAGGGTCCGCAGCGCAGCTCAGCGTTCCCGGACCAAGACATCGATCCGCGGCTGAACGGAGGGTCCAAGAGCGGGAGTGTGGGAGCAGGAGAGCTGGTTCAGTGTGGGAAACATTGTTGCCGGTAGGGTGACGGACCGAGAGGACAGGAGGGAGGAGGCCCGCGGAGAGGAGTGCCCGTTCCTGAGAGCTGCCCAGCCATGATGGCGGCTGGAGGCTGCAGGCTCACTGGCGGCTGGGAGGAGCCACGCGCATAGCCTCTCTCTCTCTTTCTGCGCCTCTGCAACAGGCAGTGGAGAGACGCCCTGCGGGCCACCTAAGGCGCTCAGGGATAACAAGTACCCTCAGGCACTTGGGTGGGGCTAGATTAAAACCCCTTGCAACGCCAGCAGCAGGGAGGCTGCCGAGAGAAAAAAAAAAAAAAAGAAAAGAAAAAAACCCCTGAGAGAGGCCCAACTCTTAAGACTTTCTGTTTACGCCTGAGCCACCGGCGCCCTCTGCAACAGGCACCTCCAAGCCTGACTGAGACATCAGTGCGCCACTGCTCACTCCCTCCCAGGAGAAGGAGCCACTATTGTACCGTCTCCCTCCCCACACACCGACGCTTGCAGACGAACAATAAAGGAACCTCTGCTGGTCACAGAATAACGCAAAAAAACCCAAGGACAAGCAACCCCAAAAGTTTGGACAACCATGAGGAAACAAAGAAACACCATGCAGGCAAAGGAGCAGGAAAAAAACCCACAAGACCAAATAAATGAGGAGGAAATAGGAAAAATGCCTGAAAAGGAATTTAGAGTAATGATAGTAAAAATGATACAAAATCTCGATAACAAAATAGAGAAAGTACAAGAAACAGTTCATAAGAACTCAGAAAAACAAACAGCAATGGATAACAAAATAACTGAAATTAAAAATACTCTAGATGCTATAACCAGCAGAATGACTGAGGCAGAAGAACGAATAAGTGAGTTGGAAGATAGAATGGGGGAAATAACTGCCACAGAGCAGGAAAAAGAAAAAATTATAAAAAGATTAGAAGACAGTCTCAGAGACCTCACTGATAACATTAAGCGTACCAACATTCGAATTACAGGCATCCCAGAAGAAGAAGAAAACAAGAAAGGGTCTGAGAAAATATTTGAAGAGGTTATAGTGGAAAACTTCCCCAACATGGGAAAGGAAATAATGAACCAAGTCCAAGAAGCACAGAGAGTCCCATACAGAATAAACCCAAGGAGAAATACACCAAGACACATATTAATCAAACTAACGACAACTAAACACAAAGAAAAAATATTAAAAGCAGCAAGAGAAAAGCAGCAAACAACATATAAGGGAAAACCCATCAGGATAAAAGCTGACCTTTCCACAGAAACTCTGCAGGCCAGAAGGGAATGGCAGGATATACTGAAAGTCCTGAAAGAGAGAAACCTACAGCCAAGAATACTCTACCCAGCAAGAATCTCATTCAGATTTGAGGGAGAAATCAAAAGCTTTCCAGACAAGCAAAAGTTAAGAGAATTCAGCACCACCAAACCAGCCTTACAACAAGTGCTAAAGGAACTTCTCTAAGTAGGAAACACAAGAAAAGGAAAACACCTACAAATACAAACCCAAAACAATTAAGAAAATGGTAATTGGAACACACATGTCAATAATCACCTTAAATGTAAATGGATTAAATGCTCCAACCAAAAGACACAGACTGGCTGAATGGATACAAAAACAAGACCCTTCTATATGCTGCCTACAAGAAACCCACTTCAGACCAAGGGATACATATAGACTGAAAGTAAAGGGATGGAAAAAGATATTCCATGCAAATGGAAGTCAAAAGAAAGCTGGAGTAGCAATACTCATATCAGACAAATTAGACTTGAAAGTAAAGACTATTACAAGAGACAAGGAAGGACACTACATAATGATCAAGGGATCCATCCAAGAAGAACATATCACAATGGTAAATATCTATGCCCCCAATATAGGAGCACCTCAATACATAAGGCAAATGCTAACAGCTATAAAAGGGGACATCGACAGGAACACAATAATAGTGGGAGACTTGAACACCCCACTTACATCAATGGACAGATCATCCAAACAGAAAATCAATAAAGACACACAAGCTCTAAATGACACATTAGACCATCTCGACCTAATTGATCTTTATAGGACATTCCATCCAAAAACGACAGAATACACGTTCTTCTCAAGTGCACACGGAACATTTTCCAGGATAGATCACATCTTGGGTCACAAATCAAACCTCAGCAAATTCAAGAAAACTGAAATCATATCAAGCATCTTCTCAGACCACAACGCCATGAGACTAGATATCAATTACAGGAAAAAAACTGCAAAAAAGACAAACACATGGAGGCTAAACAATTCACTCTTAAACAACCAAGGAATCACTAAAGAAATCAAAGAGGATATCAAAAAATATCTAGAAACAAATGACAACGAAAACACAACAACCCAAAACCTATGGGATGCAGCAAAAGCAGTTCTAAGGGGGAAGTTTATAGCAATACAGTCCTACCTTAAGAAACAAGAAAATGATCGAATAAACAACCTAACCTTACACCTCAAACAACTAGAGAAAGAAGAACAAAGAAACCCTAAAGTGAGCAGAAGGAAAGAAATCATAAAGATCAGAGCAGAAATAAATGAAAAAGAAAGGAAAGAAACCATAAGAAAAATAAATAAAACTAAAAGCTGGTTCTTTGAGAAGATTAACAAAATTGATAAACCATTAGCCAGACTCATCAAGAAAAAAAGGGAGAAGATGCAAATCAACAGAATTAGAAATGAAAAAGGAGAAGTCACAACGGACACCTCAGAAATACAAAACATCATGAGAGACTACTACAAGCAACTATATGCCAATCAATTGGATAACCTGGAAGAAATGGATACATTCTTAGAAAAATACAATCTTCCAAGACTGAACCAGGAAGAAATAGAAACCATGAACAGACCAATCACAAGTACGGAAATTGAGGCAGTGATTAAAAATCTCCCAACACACAAAAGCCCAGGACCAGATGGGTTCACAGGCGAATTCTATCAAACATTTTGAGAAGAGTTAACACCTATCCTTCTCAAACTCTTCCAAAATATTGCAGAAGGCGGAGCACTCCCAAACTCATTCTATGAAGCTACCATCACCCTGATACCAAAACCAGGCAAAGATGTCACAAAAAAAGAAAACTATAGACCAATATCACTGATGAATATAGATGCAAAAATCCTCAACAAAATACTAGCTAACAGACTCCAACAGCACATTAAAAAAATCATACACCATGATCAAGTGGGGTTTATCCCTGGGATGCAAGGATTCTTCAATATACGCAAATCAATCAATGTGATACATCATATCAACAAATTGAAGGATAAAAACCATATGATCATTTCAATAGATGCAGAAAAAGCTTTTGACAAAGTTCAACATCCATTTATGATAAAAGCTCTCCAGAAAATGGGCATAGAAGGAAATTACCTCAACATCATAAAAGCCATATATGCAAAACCAAAAGCCAACATTGTTCTCAATGGAGAAAAACTGGAAGAATTCCCCCTAAAAACAGGAACAATACAAGGGTGTCCACTCTCACCACTATTATTCAACATAGTTTTGGAAGTTTTAGCCACAGCAATCAGAGAAGAAAAAGAAATCAAAGGAATCCAAATTGGAAAAGAAGAAGTCAAATTGTCACTCTTTGCAGATGACATGATATTATACTTAGAAAACCCTAAAGACTCTACCAGAAAACTGCTAGCACTCATTGATGAGTTTAGTAAAGTAGCAGGATACAAAATTAATGCACAGAAATCTCTTGCATTCCTATACACTAACAACGGAAGAGCAGAAAGAGAAATGAAGGAAACTCTCCCATTCACCATTGCAACCAAAAGAATAAAATACCTAGGAATAAACCTGCCTAAGGAGGCAAAAGATCTGTATGCAGAAAACTTTAAGACATTGATGAAAGAAATCAAAGACGACACAAACAGATGGAGGGACATACCATGTTCCTGGATTGGAAGAATCAACATCGTGAAAATGTCTGTACTACCCAAAGCAATTTACAGATTCAATGCAATCCCGATCAAATTACCAATGGCATTTTTCACAGAACTAGAGCAAGAAATCTTACGATTTGTATGGAAATGCAAAAGACCCCGAATAGCCAAAGCAATCTTGAGAAGGAAAAATGGAGTTGGTGGAATCAGGCTTCCTGACTTCAAACTATACTACAAGGCCATAGTGATCAAGACAGTATGGTACTGGCACAAAAATAGAAAGGAAGATCAATGGAATAGAATAGAGAACTCAGAAGTAAGCCCAAACACATATGGGCAACTTATCTTTGACAAAGGAGGCAAGAATATACAATGGAAAAAAGACAGCCTCTTCCATAAGTGGTGCTGGGAGAACTGGACAGCAACATGCAAAAGAATGAAATTAGAACACTTCCTAACACCATACACAAAAGTAAACTCCAAATGGATTAAAGACCTACATGTAAGGCCAGACACTATCAAACTCCTAGAGGAAAACATAGGCAGAACCCTCTATGACATCCATCAAAGCGCCATCCTTTTTGACCCACCTCCTAGAATCATGGAAATAAAATCAAGAATAAATGAATGGGACCTCATGAAACTTAAAAGCTTTTGCACAGCAAAAGAAACCATAAACAAGACTAAAAGGCAACCCTCAGAGTGGGAAAAAATAATTGCCTATGAAACAACGGACAAAGGATTAACCTCCAAAATATACAAGCAGCTCATGAAGCTTAATACCAAAAAAGCAAATAACCCAATCCACAAATGGGCAGAAGACCTAAAGAGACATTTCTCCAAAGAAGACATACACATGGCCAACAAACACATGAAAAGATGCTCCACATCACTCATCATCAGAGAAATGCAAGTCAAAGCCACAATGAGGTATCACCTCACACCAGTCAGAATGGCCATCATCACAAAGTCTGGAAACAACAAATGTTGGAGAGGGTGTGGAGAAAAAGGAACTCTCCTACACTGTTGGTGGGACTGTAAATTGGTACAGCCACTATGGAAAACAATTTGGAGGTTCCTTAATAAACTACAAATAGAACTACCATATGATCCAGTAATCCCACTACTGGGCATATACCCAAAGAAAACCATAATCCCAAAAGAAACTTGTACCATAATGTTTATTGCAGCACTATTTACAATAGCCAGGACATGGAAGCAACCTAAATGCCCATCAACAAATGAATGGATACAGAAGATGTGGCATATATGTACAATGGAATATTACTCAGCTATAAAAAGGGATGAGATGGAGCTATATGTAATCAGGTGGATAGAACTACAGTCTGTCATACAGAGTGAAGTAAGTCAGAAAGAGAAGGACAAATATTGTATGCTAACTCACATATACGGAATCTAAAAATGGTACTGTTGGACTCAGTGACCAGAACAAGGATGCAGATACAGAGAATGGACTGGAGAACTCGAGGTATGGGAGGGGGCGGGGGGTGAAGGGGAAACTGAGAAGAAGCGAGAGAGTAACACAGACATATATATACTACCAACTGTAAAAAAAAAAAAAAAGAAGAATCCTTGGTTAGGGGCTCTGATTTATGCTAAAGAAAGAAATGATAAGAAAAATAATGTTACCAGATAAAATATACTAGAAATACTGTGACTTAAACCTGAATTACATTTTCATTATACATTATACATAAATCAGTGTAACATTTCCAACTGTGATCCTTTATTTATTATTTATTTCTTCATTGATTCTCCAATGGAGAAACTTAAATTTTAATTTTCTTCAACAGTTCCTTCCCTTTTTGTCCTCTACAAATTAAAGTGCATAATCATGTCATAAATACATTTCATAAATAAATAAACATAAATTTCAAAAAAAAAAATAAAGCATACATATATACATATATATACACCAATTTGATTTTCACAAAGAAATAATAATTTTCAATGAATTTCAAAAAGGGTAAATATCCATTCTATGTTTGCTAATCACAGACACAATGTGACTTTTTGATTACAAAAACAATGGCAAAAAACAGGACAAAAAATATTTCTCATTGGAAACTAAAGAATATTCTTCTAAACAATTTAGGGTTAATAATTGTTACAGTTGAACTGTGTTCCCCCCAAATGCATATGTTGTAGTTCTAACCCCCAATATTTCAGAATGTGACCCTATTTGGAAATAAGATCCTTGCAGATGTAATTAGTTAGACAAAGATGAAGTCATACTGGAATAGGGTAGGTCCCTAGTCCAATCTAATGAAATGACTTACAAAGAAAGGGGAATTTGGAGACACACATCCATAGAGCAAAGATTATGTGAAGAGATACAAGGAGATGGACATTTATAAGTCAAGGAGAGAGGCCTGAAACAGATCCTTCATTCAGAGAATAAATCGGGAGGAGTCAATCCTGCCCAACACCTTGATTTTGGACTTCTAGCTTCTGGAACTGTGAAACAATAAGCCACCCAGTTTGTGTACTTTGATACTGCAGCCCTAGAAAACACATGCAAGAACTGTCTAGAAATTAATGATAAAGAGCACACTACAAATAAAACTCTAAAAGAATACTGCCAAAGCAGCACCAAGAGTCCTTAGTCTAGAGTTCATATACATATATAACATATGGATTTTGTAATTAGTGCATTTATTGGAAAGATTAGTGGAGAGGAAGGAATGAAGTTTTTAATATCTGAAGAAAAAAGCAAAAAAAATATTTTAAAAGAAGTATAAAAGAATTTTTTAAGCAGAAAATAAAATAGCAATTTTAAAAAGTAAATTTTAAAATCTGGATCTTTATCAGTATCCCAAGGCAAAAGAAATGAAAGCAAAAATAAACAAATGGGACCTAACCAAACTTATAAGCTTTTACATAGCAAAGGAAATGATAAAACAAAATGAAAAGACAACCCATGGACTGGGAGAAAATATTTGCAAACAATGCAACTGACAAGGGATTACTTTCTAAAATGCACAAACAGCTCATACAACTCAATATCAAAAAAAAAAACAACCCAGTCAAAAAATGGGCAGAAGACCTAAACAGACATTTCTCCAAAGAAAACATACAGATGGCCAACAGGTACATGAAAAGATGCTCAACATCACTAATTATTAGAAAAATGCAAATCAAAACTAAAATGACTTATCACCTCACACCAGTAAAAACGACCATCATCAAAAAGTCTACAAACCATAAACACTGGAGAAGGTGTGGAGAAAAGGGAACCCTACACTATTGGTGGGAATGTAAATTGGTGCAGCCACTATGGCAAACAGTATGAAGGTTCCTTCAAAACTAAAAATGATTGTTACCAGCAATTCCACTCCTGGGCAGATTTTTGTTTTTTTTTTTGAAAACATACATGATCTTTTTTGAAACTTTTATTTGAAAAGATACATGCATTCCAATGTTCATAACAGCACTATTCACAATAAGCAAGATAGAAACAAGTGTCCAACAGATGGTTGGCTTAAGAAGAAGTGGTGTGTGTGTGTGTGTGTGTGTGTGTGTGTGTGTGTGTGTGTGTATGCAACAGAATATTACTCAGCCACAAAAAAGAATGAAATATTGCCATTTGAAACAATGTGGGTAGACTTACAGAATATTATGCTTAGTGAAATAAATGAGAGAAAGAAAAATACTATATGATATCATTCATATGTAGAATCTAAAAAATAATGCAAATCAATCCATATGCAAAACAGAAACAGACTCACAGACATAGAAAACAAAATTATGGTTACCAAAGGGGAAACAGAGGAGGAGGGATAAATTAGGAGTACGGGATTAACAGACACACACAACTATGTATAAAATAGATAAACAACAAGTATTTACTGTATGGTACAGGGAAATATATTCAACATCTTATAATTACCTATAATGGAAAAGAATCTGAAAAAGTCTACATATATGTGTATTATATAATATATATGTGTATATACATATGTACATATGTATAACTGAATCACTTTATTGTACACCTGAAACACCTAAAACTAACACAATATTGTAAATCAATGATACTTCCACAAAAATTTTAAATATTAAATAAAATATGGACCTTTAAAAAGATGAATAATGTGCACAATCTTTGCCAAGTCTGATCAAAAAAAGAGGAGACATTTAAATAGCATGAGGTATTGTCTGATGTCTGGGAAGGTTATGCCTCCAGCTTTGTTCTTTTTTCTCAGGATTGCTTTGGAAATTCTGGGTCTTTTGTGGTTCCATATAAATTTTAGGATTATTTGTTCTAGTTCTGTGAAAAATGTCATGGGTAATTTGATAGGGAATGTATTAAATCTATAGATTGCTTTGGGTAGTACTGTCATTTTAACAATATTAATTCTTCCAATCCAAGAGCATAGGCTATGTTTCCATGTCTTTGGATCATCTTCAATTTTCTTTATCAATGTTTTATAGTTCTCAGCATACAAGTCATGCACCTCCTTGGTCAGATTTATTCCTAGGTTTGTTTGTTTGTTTGTTTGTTTTTTGCCATGATTTTAAATGGGATTTTTCTTTACTTTCTCTTTCTGATACTTCATTGTCAGTGTTAAGAAATGCAACAGATTTCTATACGTTAATCTTGTATCCTAACTTGCTGAATTCATTTATCAGTTCTAATAGTTTTTGTGTGGAGTGTTTAGAGTTTTATATGTATAATATCATGTTATTTGTATATAATGACAAATATCATATGATATCACTTATATGTGGAATCTAAAAGAATAATACAAATGAACTTACTTACAAAACAGAAACAGACTCACCAACATAGAAAACAAACTTATGGTTACCAAAGGGGAAAGATTGGGGTCGGGGGGTGGGGAGGGATAAATTAGGAATGTGGAATTAACAGATACACGATACTATATATAAAATAAACAACAAGGACCTACTGTAGAGCACAGGGAACTATACTCAATATCTTGTAATAATCTATAATGGAAAAGAATCTGAAAAAGAATATATATATATATATACACATAATGTATCATTTTGCTGTACACCTGAAACTAACACAACATAGTAAATCAACTATACTTCAATTAATAAATAAACAGCACTAGAAGGTTTTCCTTTCCTTTCCTTTCCTAGTGCTTAACTGTAGATAGCTAAATGGTATAGAAAAAAATGTCAAATCTTCAATGCAAAAGATAATTTTTATTGAAATAAAAACTGCCAAAATTGACTCAAGCCATGATAGAAAATTCAAAGAACTCAACAAATATAAAAGAAATTTTAAAAACAATCAAATAAACAGGTACATGTAGTTTTATCAATGAATTTTACCAAATATTCATTTAACAGAAATATTGTTTTCTAAAGTTTTTCAAAGCACTGTAAAATGGTAGAAATCTTCAGTTTACCTGACAACTGTATTGTAACTTTGATTCTCAAATTACTGGAAAAAGAAAGCTTTGTTTTTATTTCAATAATCATTATTGCCATCCTGAACTCAAGGTTACTGGAAAAGGAGAACACAGCAAAGAAGCAATAGCTCAATCTTCCTTTTGTACACAGGTATAAAAATTTGTGTATATTACACAAAAAATGGCTAGACACAAAAATTCTGATGGTTGACTTGGTTTATTCTGACTAAAATAAGGGTTTTTGTAGAGTAGGCAAAGTTCTCTTAATAAAGTTGGGTGGACAGTAGGCATATGAAAGTGATAGGCAGTCACCATACTTCCAGGAGAATGGAGGGGGCTAATGTGACCGCCTATTGGACAGATTTGCTATACAATAGACAGAAAAACATAGACAAGCTCTAATTTAAAATTTACAATAGTAGACACCATAGATTTAGTTACCTACCATATACTTATTGACACCCAAATATATTGTCTCTAAACACGGCAATCTCATAATGTTCAAATCCTGCTGTCTCTATGCCTATGTTTCATAGGTATTTCAAACTCAACATGTCCAATAATGAAAACATTATATATACAATGAACACATTGTATATATATTTTTAAATATGTCATATTTTATATATAAATTAAATATTATCATATATAGTATTTCATTAAATATAATTATATATAAATTTAAACATATGTATATTTAAATATGTCAATATATGTATATATGTATACATATAAATCTATGCATATATAAGCATATAGAGAAATCTGTGGAGTAACTTATGGAAGAGAAGTCCCTTAATTTAGAACTTCAAGAAGAGAGAACCAAACTCTATTAGAAAAATATACAAAAAGAAGGATCATAAACTTTATATCTGATAAATTCTTGGATATCTAAGGAAAATAAATCTATATTAATGAGGCTAGCATATAGCCTTAAGAATGTAGGTGTACAGGTATAAGAAATCATCAAGGAGTGATGCAAGCTGGTGTTTGAGGAGTGCTAGTAAGTGAGTGCCTGACATCTGCCCAGAGTTGAGGAGAGGAGAGAGTGAGACAGTAAGAAACAGAGAGAGAGATGATGGTTAAAATATTACCTTTCTATGAGAGGTCTTCTAGCTAAGGTTGTCCTTCCTTCCTCAGCATAGACTTTGGAATGGTCTAACTAGGAGAATTTTGTCTCTGCAGAGCAGAATATTTACTGAAGATTACTGCATTATATTAGCTCTGGGGGAGGAGAGCAGAAATTTACTGAATTCCATGTGTATAGATTTGAATAGATTACCTCCACTGATTAAAAAACATTTAACCATTCTCCAGGTACTGTATTATATTCCACTGCTGTGGTAGTTTTAAGAGAGGTGTTTAGGAAAAACATCTTCTGCTATAAAAGAGTGGTGGGGAATAAACTTTCTTCTAAAAAAAATGTATAGCAAGTATCTTCCTTAACTCCTTCTACAAATGCCCTCATATTATGACCATTACAAAACTCAATAAGTTACCTGGGTGGGAAAGAGCATTCTTGCTTAGATTCACTTGAATCCTTCACTTAAAGATTTTTTAAAGCCTATAGGTAAGTTATAATAAGTAGTACTTTCCTAAGACAAATACAAGACTATTATAACAACATTTTTGAAAAACATTAAAGAAATATGAGAGAGAATAAAAGAGTGATGTACTCTCAAGCTTAAAAGTTAATGGTAATTTTAAAAAGACTAGTTATTTGTAAAGGGCCATGAGAAAAATTGATCAGTGGAAAATAAAAAAAATGCAACTGAACTTTGTAGGAAACTCTGAAAAGAAAGAATGAAGAGGTAACTAATGAGTTTTCTAGTTTACTCATGTAAACTAGAGTTTGCTCATGGATCTATAATACAAGAGAAATCTCCAGTAATATTCTTCTTTGTTCCCCGAATTAGTAAGTCACAAGTGCCCACGAAGAGACTCCCCATCATAGTTCAGAAACCCACTCAGAACATCATGGCTGCTATGTGTTTTGTGTCCTTACATGGCATTGTAAGTTTCTTATTCTGCACTTTAATGATGGAACCGTGCATATTTCATGGTCATGGTGCAACTTACTGAGTATGAGTCACCAGGAGCTCGCTGCCAAAAGTAACTCGAGACTATGACAGCAGTATAATTTTTCATTTAATCTTGATTTGTAAGATACTATAAAGCTGGCAAAAAAAAAAAAGATTAAGAAGAGGAATCTGTTCTAGAACTGTCACTTCTCAAGGGCAGAGTAGGGAAGGGGCAATAAAAAAATCAACCAAGATAATAAAGAATTATTAGAAAGTCTTACTGAGAAGCTCCCATATGAGAAGTGGTTGAAAAAATAGTATGTAAGGAATATTCCAAAGCTGATAACATAAGTGAGAAATGGAAAAAATTGGAAATGGCTTAAGAAGTCAGTGTGGCATTGTCACTTCATGTGAACTTTCAGAGCAGAGTCGGCTCGTCCTGATAAGAGATTAGATGTGAACACTGTATACATTAAATATGATTCTGTGTATGCTTGATATAAATTAATAAAATTACTGAGCTACTATGGACAACCTAAATTAGAGACAAGTAGAATTGTATAAAATTTAACATAATTGGAGAATCACTTCGTGTAATTCTATCAATAACTCACATTCTTGTACTTTTTTAAAGGTGAGAGAAATCAATAGCTGAGCCAGGACAGCAGAGCATCACTATCTATATTTGATCAGGCCCCAAGCCCTAGCACATCCGAAACTGGTGGTATTATGGAACAGGTTTTTACCACATAATCATAAAGCAATACATTCTGGGACTAGAGCTAAAACTCACCAATGGAGAAGACTTGTTGGGTTGAGAGGGAACATGGTGGTACTCTCTGACTAAGCTCCCCTCAGTGAAATCCCTTGGGTGAGCATACTTGTTAACACTTAGTTTTGAACAGAGATTTGTCATCCTACAAGCAAGCCCCTTTTCCACATACACCTCACTTGGCCACGCTTCACATTGATGTGTTCACCTATTCTGGGCTGGGGAGGATGTAAGGAGTGTTTCAAATCAAGATCCCCCTATCTCAGGAGAGACTGAATGAGAGGGAAGTGGTCCAGCATTGAGTGTTGAGGAAGGTGTTTAACTGGTGAGAGTTTCAGCACTTGCTACTCATTATGTGTTCCTAGGACCAGGAGCATCAAGCGCTACTTGGGCACTTGTTAGAAGTACCAACATTCAGGCTCTACCACAAAAGTATTGAGTCAGAATCTGCATTTTAACAAGATCCCCAGGTGATTCATAAGCACATTAAAGAAGTCTTATTCTAAATTTCATAAGAAAAAGTTTCTCAGCTATTCATTGTTTTTACCCTAGATTCTAGCTGGAAGAATGAGTGAATAAATTAATTAGTGATTCTCCTCAACTTTTACTTTAATCCTCTAAGAAGATATTAATCATTATTAAAAACTTTAAATTGTAACTATAATTCAGGCTTAAGAAAAAAGATGCTGAGTACTTGAAATGAGCAATGCATTATGCTAGGCTTTGGGGGCTATAATGATATATAACTCTTTTAAAAATGTTAAGATATGGTCCAGTACTTAAGACTTTGCCTTCCAATGCAGGGGATACAGGTTCAATCCCAGTCAGGGAGCTAAGATCCCACATGCCTCATGGCCAAAAAAACCAAAACATAAAACAGAAGCAATATTGTAACAAATTCAATAAAAACTTTAAATGGTCCACATCAAAAAAAAATCTTTAAAATATTAAAATGTATCACAAAATTTGTATTCTAATTAAGAATTCTGTGTCTAATTAATGACAAATATATTGAAATTTGAACAGTAATAAATATTTAAATAGTATAGGACAACAACAAAAAAGAAGGCACCAAGTAAAAGACAAATTACAAGGAATATAAACTTTGTTGGAGTTCAGAAGAAGAAATCATTTACTTCTACATGAACAGAATAACAATAGGAGCAACTAATGTTTATCCTCTATTTAGCTGGTAATTTCCAACAGAGGAACATAGAAGTGAACATTTGGTTATTGGTGGCGATAATAGTTTATATTACTATGAGTACTTACTGTGCACTATGTTCTATTATGAGCATTTTACATACATTAACTCCCTTAATTATCATCACATCCTCAGCATAGGATAACTTTTATTGTCAGTTTACACATTAAAAACTGAGTCATGGAGTAGCTTATTAACGTGCCCAAGACCCCATGGCTAGTAAGTAGGAGGTGAGTCTGTGTGACTAATCTGACTCCAGAGCTCACTCAAAATAACGAAGCTTTCCTGGTGGAGAGCTGGGACTTTCTCCTTGGATGCTGGAGGAGAGGGGGATTGGGAGGGGGAAGGTAGATGATTGGAGTGGCTGAGGCTGCAAGGTAAATAAAACAGCATGGGCAGATTCAGAGTACTAACAATCATGTAGTGATTTTGAATATCATGAGTAAGAAGTCAGGATTCTGAATTGAGTAAACCAAAGAAAAACACATACTGAAGTATAGAGGGAAAACGCTGATTCTCAGCTTCACTACCTTGGGCTTGAATCCTGGCTCATTCACTTACCACTTGCAAGATCTCCAACACCTGACCTCTTTGCTTTCTCTTTCTTCAAACATCTCATGAGGAGGGTAAAAGAATTAACTGAATGTACTCAATAAATTAGAGCTATTTTATAACTGTATCAGTAGTCACAAAACTTAAAGTTAATCAACAAAATCCCAAATTAGAACCAATTTAATGGCTTCAGTGTATTTCATCTCTAACAAGGGATACCCGAGGAACTGAGTGTGTTGTCCTAACTAGATCATATCTGATTACATCAAAGCTCTATGGTCAATTTTCTGCATAGGTCTTCTCTTTCTACCCTCATCTAAAGGACATTTTATTTGGGCTTCTGCCTTTCAGTTATCTTAAGCAATGTTGGTTAAAAGCAATGCTTTTACAGAAGGCCAAATAACACTAAATGTTTTCCTCTTTCTACATAAACCTCTGTGCAACATTATATATGTGGAGATACAACAAGCGTGGGATAATTATAAGTTGTGCATATGATGTCAGAAGACTATAAATGTGACATTCTGAAGACAGCGTTTTCAAAGCATTTTTTATAAAGTCAGTGCAAGTTAAATATAGAACTCCAGCTTGATTCCACATAAATTATGGAGTTGGTCAGTCATGGAGATAAAATTACATTTAGGGTTCCCACTGGCATTATAAGAAATGAAACTGAGAAGGTATTTTTATATTGTATAAAAGGTGTCCCAGATTCTTAATGTTGTTGTCTTCCGAGTTGAACCCAAGTCATGAGTTTAAAATAAGCCCTCTCATAAGCCTGAAAGAATTATTGCAATTGGTTAATAAGCTTCATATTTTCTACTAGGGAGCAACCATGGTTGACAGAATCTGACTCATTAAGAAATAATTATATTTTCTGTGATCTAATTTGAGTTCTAAACTCATGTCTGCATTTGGTTTTAATTTCTTTTACCTTCATTTAATACATCTTCCATCCATACTGTCTGTGAAGTGAACTTGCATCATATTTGGCATTTTCTTTAATTTTCTAAGACGTAAATACCTTCAACCAGAAATCATACACATACTGGCAATAATGTCTTTTAACAATGATGCTTCTGATTTATTCTAGCTAGGTTCGGATCTCACTCATATATTATCAATTTTTAAGAAAATTGAAAGGTTATTCAATTATTACTGGAGATGTTGACATCAGCCCTTGACTTACACTGTTGAGGTCAGTTTTTCTTATGAGCGAAACAAATTACAGCATAATCAGAGGGCAGCCTTTATCCATACTGTGAAGAGCCAGAAAAGTAATCAACCTTGAACCAGGAACCAAGGAGAATCATGCTGTTACGTAATCTAAAGCTTGTCTTAAGGAAAGACTAATTTTATACTACCGCTGTTCTCATCATATCACTTTATCAAAAGAAAATGCTTAAAAATAGAAAATCAAAGTGCACCTCTAAAGCATTATAAACTAAAACCCTTTCTCATCAGAAAGGAGAGAGAAATTCCATTCACCTACTCCAAGAATAAAAGAAGAGAGGTGCAAGAATTAGGAAAGGAATATCTGATTCCCAACCAGTTCATGAAAGATCTGCCATTTGTTTCTAAAGTTTCTTTTTCTTTTTTTGCTTATTAGAATAAGCAATCACTCCAAAAATGATTATTAAAACGGACATGAAGAAGAGAGTGTAGAAAGTATACAGAATAAGAGTGTAGACAGCATAAAGTGCCACTTTAAAGACTAACACAAAAGTTGTTTTATCTAATTCAAGAGATAATTAGTGAACAGAATGTTTTTCAATCAAAATCTTATTAAGCAAGAAGCACATTTATTCATTTTCATAGAAAAAAGCTTTTAACATCACTGAATTTATTATAGGTATATATTTTATTTATCTATCTTGTTAATCAACCTTCAGAGTAGTGATAATGTTTCCATACAAAGCATTAAACATTAACAGTCCCTAAAATCAAAGGCTGCTCTCTACAGCACTACTGTCTGAAGATCTACAAAAACATTCCTCATGACACAGGAAGGTTAATATGATGGACTAAGACTGCACTGCTCTTTCCAAACATTCACATCCCCTCTTGCATTTGGATAAAACTTTCACTAACCATTGTCAAACTTGGCCACATAAACTGCCTTGACCAATGAATTCTGAACAAGTAATATATGCCACATCCTTCCAAACAGAGGCTTTGCATGTAACTTCATGGTTCAGTTCAGTCTCTTTAGCTTCTGTCCTCTTCCACGAGAACAGCTTAACCAAAATAGGGGGCTGCTGCTTTAGCATGGACTTTTGAATGAGAAGATGTGTGGAACTGACATTGGTCCTCATATAGGGAGAGCAAGAATAAATGTTCATTCTTACAAGCCACTGAGATTTAGGAGTTGTTTGTTACCACAGCAAAAACCATAGAATTGATACCTAACAGTGGAATTTTGCTATTAAATACACACACACGAACATACACACACACACACACACAACTGGTGCTGGGCTGCAGGCTGTATGTGGAGTCTAGGGGGAAAGAATGGCAACCATTATCATGCAGTGCAGTATGACTCTTTCCTATGCTAATTTGGAAGGCAGAAAATGCACTTGATGAAATTTTAACTTTGGGCAAAGAAGTTTGAAATAGAATGTTACTAGCATGGATTGCTATTTTCACAATTGACAAACACAGAAAAGAATCACCCATTTGCAAATAGACATGAAAGAAAAAATAACAAGCCCAGATATTCTGAGGCTAATAAAGTTTGAAAGTAGGATTGTTTCTCATCTACTGTCAGAAAAAAATGTAAAAGAGAGAAAGGTTCTGGGCTATTAAAGTTGATTCAGACTCATCCTAAGTAAAACTCAGGCTCAGGAAAAAGACTTTTTATCAAAATATCTGATTGCTTTAAGGTGGAGCCAGTGAAGTTTCAGTTGGATAAAGTACCTCAGGAAAAAAAGAGGAAGGACTTGGTCCCACAGAAGTCAAAAGTTAGAAGTTGGATAAGCTCAAAGTACATCTAATTATATCTTTAGAGTGAAGCAATTCTCAAAAAAAAAAAATATGGCTATTGGCACACAGAGCTTGATGGGATCAAGTACGTTTTGGGTTTTGTGTTTTTTTTTTTTTTTATTTTTTTAAGAGATTTCCAATGTCATAAACCTGAGTACAAAAAACATTGCTACACTGGTAAAATGATCTTGGGGCACTAGCCTTTTGAGGCAAGAAGCAGGCGGAGAAATCTGCTTATCCCCTCAAGGAAAGTCTGTTTCCCAAAGTCCATATCAGCTGTGGCCAAAAAAGAAAATGCAAAAGGAGTCCTTTTCAGAGTGGTTTCAAGATCTATAGACAAAAATGAACTAGGGAGTTACTCTTGGGGAGAAGAATCTGGCTTAACCAAAGAACATCTGCCATCATCAGAGTATAAAGTCTTTACATTATTTATCCAGTGGAGCTCTCATTCTTCTTTCTTCTGAAATAGAAAGGTTTATTGTAGTTGCTATGTCTTGATCCATCATTGTTTGTTGGTCCATTTATTGGGTATGTGGACCCAAATAACTTATCTTAGGAAACTTGAGAAGCCATAACCAGATCTGAAGTAAACTTCAAGATCCTTGAGTTTTAATTTGTCTGTATATGTGTTTCTACATGTTTAAGTGCATGTTCAGAAGGGAAGTGAATATGTGTAAATAAGAGTGTAAATTTTATTTACTTTTTCCTTCCATTTACCTGATATTTGGGCTTAACCATGTAAGTTGGTTTGGCCAGTATAAGCACAAAGACATGATACTATGCCCAATCAGGTAGTTTAAATGCAAAAGTTTGGCTCATCCTCTTGATTTTTTATCCTCTGCCACAAGACTAGCATGCCCGGCATAGAGTACGATTCTTTAGCCTGGGCTCAGGAACAAGCAAACACATGGAGCAGAGCTGTACTTGGCCCACAGCCTTCAAGTAGCATAAGGCTGCATAATTTACAATAAATAAATGTTTACTGTAATCACTCCACTGCAATTTTGGAACTGTTGCAGCAGCAAGTGCCAATTATTGCATTCTATAACCAACAATTGAGAATGGTGTTTATTTAACAAAAAAATTCTAATTTAATATTTGATATGTAAGACTTATTTTTAATAACAACAAAGTTAAAAATCTGAAAAATTCAGGAAATAATATTAACAATTCCTAGACAGATTTAGGGGACCTAATTATAAAAATTCTATGAATACTTGAGGAGTTTTCTAAGTTTCATTCATGCCATGAAAGCTTTAAGTACAAATTCAATTTTTATTATTCTTTTTATTTATAACATTATAAATTATGTCTACTTACACTAACAACAAACTATTCAAAAAGGAAATAAAGAAAACAATTTCATTTACAATAATGTTAAAAAATAATAAAATACTTAGCAATAAACTTACCCAAGGAGGTGAAAGAATTATGGAGTGAAAACTATGTCATTGATGAAGGAAATTAGACACAAATAACTAGAAATACATCTTCTGTACATGGGTTGGAAGACTTAGTATTATTAAAATACCTATACTACCCAAGCAATCTACAGATTCAATGCAATCTCTATCAAAATCCCAATGGTGTTATTTATAGAAATGGAAAAAAACAATCCTAAAATTCATATGGAATCAGAAAAGACCCCAAATAGCCAAAATCATCTTGAGAAAGAAGAACTAAGCTGGAGGTAACACACTTCGTAATTTCAAACTATATTACAGAGCTATAAATTAAAACAGAATGGTACCAACATAAAAACAGACATATAGTCTAATGGAACAGAGTTAAGAGCGCAGAATATAAATCTACACATACATGGTCAACTGATCTTTGACAAGAGTACCAAGATTACACACTGGGGAAAAGACAGTCTCTTCAATCAATGGTGAGAAAACTGGATAAACACAAGCAAAATAATGAGATTAGGTTTTTATCTTACTCCATACACAAAAGTCAACTCAAAATGGACTCAAGATTTAGATATAAGACCTGGAACTATAAAACTTCTAGAGAAAAACTTATGACATTGGGTTTGCAAATGATTTCTTGGATATAACACCAAAAGCACAAGCATCAAAAGCAAAATACGGGTCTACACCAAACTAAAGAGCTTCTGCACAGCAAAGGTAACAATCAACAGAGTGAAAAGACAACCTACAGAACAGGAGAAAACATTTGCAAACAATATATCTGATAAATAACTAATATCCAAAATATAATAAGAGCTCCCACAGCTCAATAGCGAAAACACACATAACCAGGTTAAAAAATGGGGAAAGGGCTGAACAGACATTTCTTCAAAGAAGATATACAAATGGCCAACAGATTTAAGAAAAGATCCTCAACTTCAATAGTCTCTCAGGGAAATACAAATCAAAACCACAATGAGATATCACTCACACATGTTAAGATGGATATTAATTTTTTAAAAGATACATGTTGGTGAAGATGTGTAGAAATTAGAACCCTTGTATACTGTTGTTGGGAATGTAAAATAGTGCAGCTTCAGTAGAAAATAACATGGTGGTTCCTCAAAAAATTAAATATAGAACTACCACATGATACAGCAATCCTGCTTCTGGGTATATAGTGCAAAGAACTGTAATCAGAATCTCAAAGAGATATATACACTCCTATGTTCATTGCAGCATTATGCATAATAGCCAAGACACGGAAACTACTTAGATGTCCATCAATAGATGAATTAATAAAGAAAATATGATATATACATACAATCAAATATTATTCAGCCTTAAAAAAAAAGTTTGCAATGTGAAACATGAATGAACCTGGGGGACATTATGCTAAGTGAAATAAGCCAGTCACAGACATTCAGATACTGCATAATTCCACTTATATGACGTATCTAAAATATTCAAACTCATAGGAAGAGAGTAGAATGGTGTTTTCCAGTCTCTTGGGCAGAAGTGGGGAAGAAAGGAGAAGTTGCTGTTCAATGGGTATAAAGTAGCAGTTATGCAAGATGAATAAACTCTAGAGATTTGCTGTACACATAGTTCCTAGAGTTGACAATACTATACTGTGCACTTAAAAATGTTAAGAAGGTAGATCTCATGTTGTATTCATACCATAATTAAACAAATAAATAAATATCCTGCAGCAATAGATAAGTAAGTAGTGTTTATTTGTAGGATTACTACAACATTTAAGAGAAATGATTCAGATTATGTTTCCAATATTTTTTTAGTTGTCCCCAATATTTTGAGATTTTCTCATGTTATGAATACTTAAATCAATTATGATAAAATTAGAGAACAAATTACATGCATGTGAAAAGAGCTTTTTTCAAATGTATGACTTTCTTGGGATATTGCATATCTTCCTTTAACCTATTTGCTTACTGCAGATAGAGACCCATTCAAGAGGAGACAAAAATCCACCTGGGAACATTTGCCCAGTATTTCTAGTTTTTGTGAAAGTCTTCCTTCAATAATAAACCATTATTCATGACTGTCAGTTATAACTTAATTCTTCCTAAAAAGAAACTAATAATATTGGGACTATTTACTTCTTTGATTTTGGTTTCCTTGTATACATACAACTTTAGATATCATACTATACTTTTGTAGCATCCCCTTTTATATTTTCACCACTCTTATGGATAAACTTTTGCATAGCCACATAATTATAGTTAGTTAATTTTAATTTACTTCACAATTTTTCCTTGCTAATATTGATATATATGTATAATATAATTAATGAAGAAAATAGTATGTGTTAGCTTTTAAAATTCCATATATGTAATAATTTAAATATTTAATATTTGATTTTAACGGACGATCCAAAGTGTAAAAATTTTTGCGTGTAGATTTCTGGATTTAGACACAATCAGATGTTAGAAAATCCTTGAGCCTTGCAAACTAAGATCTAGAGAACAAAGGTTTTAACTGAAATCTTTGTAAGCTCTGGTCTCCAGGTCCAGTAAACTGTGAAGATTTAGCTTAATAGGCATTGTATAATGAGGTGACTTAGTCATCAAGTTTAACTGTATAAAATAATTTTTCCTTAGAAACTTTATAATTATAAATAAAATACTTATGGAGTAGTCACTATATACCATACACTGTGCCATGAAGTATACATAAATTCTCTTTTATTCCTCAAATCAATCTTATAATATGGCTACTACTGTTATACCATTTTATATATGGGGAAAATGCAACTTTTTAATGGTTAAGTATCTTGCCCAATTGCAGAGGCCCAGACAGTAATTCTAAGAGGCAAAATTGAGGGCACAGTAGTCTCTTCAGCATGATAATTTTGATTCAAATATTCAAAACCAAAATTCCAAGAAATGATCAGATATTTCTAAAATCTCACCAAGTATGAAGGCACCTGTGGTCCACTACAGTGTAGTGGGTTTTCTCCTCCACCGTTTTCTCTGATTCAGTTCATCCTTAGGGGTCACTTTGCAGTACACTAACTTTCCTTCTCTGTGAAAACTCCCTGCTTATTTGCAGGCAGTTTTCAAATCCTCTCTTTTCGGGAACAATCATACCCATTATTTTCATGGAATGTGTTTCTCACCCTCTCACTCTTCAGGAAATCTGCTTCTGGTGTACTTTTATTTGCTAATGTCTTTAAATGAGGTAAGGAGAGTTAAAAGTAGGAAACATTAAAGGCATCAAGATTAATTAAAGAACATAGCCCTTGGGAAGAGGTGGGTGCCAATAGAAAATGAATAAAAATAGGGGCTTAATAGAAGACAAAAAAGGGATGACTAACAAAAAATATACTCTAAGTATTGGCTTAGTGCTGGTCCAGCCAGTGATACCTAAAATTAGTTTTATGCTTTCATCTGTTGATCCCCAAGTCATGTACAGAATATAATTCTTTATGTGGTTGGATCTGAGGTTAGCAGAAGCTCTTTAAAATGAAATTCAAATGAGTTTTCTTTTCCTCAGAGTTACTGTCCAGAAGATTTTCTGTTTGCTTAGCTTAATGTTCTTTACCTTAATGTTTTATGATATTTTACTAATTTATTTTTATCTTTTCTGCTTAATGTAAAATTATAAGAGCATTTGAAGCTCTTGTTACATGAGAATCCAAGCCCTTGCAAAAGAATACTATAACTTACTACACATTGATGTTCCTATTTTTAAATAACAGATAAATATTACAAAAGCCATTTCAATTTTACTTCACTCATTTCATTAAGCATGGAGTCTAAATTGTTTATTGATATTTTATATTTCACTTAGCTTATAGTCTTAATTATTAACTAACTTAATCTTCCATGTTTTCAATATTACAAAATAAGAATGTACATTTGAATAAGAAGGTAGAAATATCTAGCTTAGCTAAAGGTTAGCTATCACTAATAGCTCATAAAAAATGTAGTTGTGAGTAATGACATACATCAATATGATTGATATTCTCTAAGAAGTCACAAAGAGAAAATCTCATATAAATTATATAACAGGAATTCTCCCTAAGTTAAAAGAATGAATATTAGACTGCTTCACATGGCAGCAATGACTGGAGATGGGAAAGTTCCTTGTGGAAGCATTAGAATTGTAGTTATTTTTAGAAGGTCATATAATTGAAAAGTAACTATGAGCTATTAAACAAGTGGGATTGCATTCAATTAAAAAATTATGGAACCCTCTATTCTAGGTGCTGGACTTAGTGGAGACATTGAGATGAGTGGGAAATTATTCTTATCCACAAAGTCTAGTGCAGAACACGTCAACAAATTTATTCCAATTTGGTTAAGTGCAATGAGTAGATGCCAAGATGCCTTGAGATCAAGGAAGAAAGATCCCTAATCAAATATACATATTTTAGGGGAAGGTAGGGTTGGACAGGGTCCACTGTGAGTAAAATATGTGTACCCCACACTACATGTAACTTTGATCGTAAGCTTCATGTGTACATGGTAATTTTTTTGGTCTGTTTCGTTAGCTACTTTATCTCCAGTACCTGTAATGGTGCTTGGCATACATCAGTTGCTCAAAAATAATTACTTTTCCCATTGATACTACACTAGTTATTCATTTATATGATGTATTATTAGCTTTGGGATCTATATAGTTGTTTATTTGCATGGGAGAAATAAATATTTATACTGAACTAAGCGACCAGTAACTTTTGGAAACATTACCTCAACTAGCAGAAAATATTCTCGAGCTATTATTACTTTAGTCCCATACAAGAATGACTAATAAATTATAAATACAAAACCAGAACTGCACAGGTTCATTGGGGCTTATAAATAAGAAATTAACTAGAATTAGGGCAAAAACAACTGTGAGTTCCCTTTGCTACTACAGAGGGTCAGAGAGTTTTTCAAAGTAAAGGAAAGGAAAAAGGCATTAGCCACTCAATTTGCTACTTTTTGTAATATTTGTTTAATCAGTTGTTTCTCTGTTAGGTGTTAGTATAAATTACAGTGAAAAGATATTTTTGAAAATTTACACGAACTTTTCTCCTAATGTTACTGAATTCAGGTCTGGCTGCTCACCACACGAAAATCAATACCTGAGAGACAGTTGTTGGGAAAGGAAAGTTGCTTTTAATCAGAATGCCAGCAATCTGGGGAGATGGTGAAGTGTCCCCAAAATACCAACTCCCAAGATTCTGCTCAGCCATGAAAGTTTTTAAAGGGAAAAAGGTAAGTAATCTCATTTAATCATTGAGATAGTCAGAGTCATCACCACCCCCCCCATTGTGTGCAGGCTTGTCGACTTCTTGTGATTTTTCTTTACATGCTATCTTATTTACACAGTTTGTTCATGAGATTATTGAAGGGGAAGCTAGGGAAGAGATCTGGCCATCTGTTAATTACTTATTCTTTGTTTCTACTTCTTTGATCTATGGAAAGAACAAACAAGTTAGGCAAAGTATTGTGTGATCAAAAGATTTGAAAGGTGTGCTAGGACCAGAGATGAGTAGAGCATGGGGGTGCCTAGTTCAAGATTAATTACAATATAGCTTTGTGCTAAAGTGACAAGACACAGGAGTTTCCTGCTAAGGACAGTTTCCTGCAAAGAGCTGCTTACACTAAATGATAGGAGAATAAATGATTACTGGATACTCTCCTGGTCCTTACCGAAACTAAGATTTCCTAACTGAAATACATGAGCCCTCAATCAAGTTGGCATTGTAGAAATATAAAGAAACATGAAATTGTTGGAAAGCAGGAAAAGGCAAGATGGTCAAATAGCCTTTCCCCTAATAGCTTCCTTATATTTAGTTTCAGTGAGAAATAATATGTTTTAAGACTCCATTTCTGCCTGAGTTATGTCATCATGGCCTTATAAAAACTGATTTCTGTTTCTTTTTGAGTTTAGAAATTTCAAGAGCTCCTCCTTGCCCACCTATGAGTACACTTATCAGTTTCCCTCACTATCCCATTTTTATACATAGCTTAAATATTCACTTTAGAAAGTATCAGACAAAACTGATAGTTGCCTTTCAGATAATATTTTCTAATTAAATGCTGAAATAGAATCTAAGGTAAAAGATATTCATCCAACTTGCCTAGATATTTTGTATGCTCTTGGCACTTTTGAAACCAAAGTTAGAATAACTGAGGTATCTTATCAGTCATATGCCTGGTAGCACTGTCTACTATGCTAATTTAAAGAAAATGAGCTTAATAAATCTCTTTTATGGGTGCATATATTGCTCTTCATATAGAGGAAAAACTTTCATATTCTCGTATGTTATACTAGACCACTGATTCATCACATGACATCCTAGGGGATATAAAAAGAATGATGAATGAAATTTGGTTCACATTTTATTACATTAAAAATTCAGCTTTCCTGATTGCAAAATTGCTAATAACTATTGTTTTAAAAGAAAATCCTTGAGTTTAATAATTTTATATATTTCATCTAAACCAAAAAAAAATTTACACCATACATGTTATGACCTTGGTTAACTCGGAATTCTGTCCTACAAATTCTTCACTGAATCATTTAAATCCTTTCTGCTCAGATTCCACTTCACCATCTAATTAGGGAAGTCCTAACTATAGGTCATTCCACCCAAGACAATAAAAACAGCTTTCAGCTATTTGTAGTTAGTACAGTCATTTCTTCAGTCCTTCAGTAAATCACATTTTCTAAGCAAGCAATTTATGTTGATTCTATAGTCAGTAATGAGTTTCCATTTGTATCAAAAGTTGTAAATGTACAGGATGAACAGTTTCACTTTCAAACATCAGGAATATATCTGGTCTTGATCTTATAGCTCATAGAAAAAGCTCTCAGTTGGGTTTCTGGTTAAAGGCCAAAGTAATCTCAAAAGGAATGAGATGGTCAAAAGATAGGTCCTTGAACCAGCTCCTAGACTTTAATTTTTATTTGCTTCTCTTATAGTCAAACAAGACAAATTTTTATAACCCAGTGAGTTGGAAATTAGAATTGATGGAGGGATACTTCACTGTCACCAGCCTCCAAGTTCCCATTTCTCCTGTGCATCACTCTGACTCACTGGGTCAGGATTTTCCTGACTATTTCTGTCACCCCTGACTTAACTCTGGTTAAAGTAAGGTTTTTTTGTTATGAGTATTTTCTTCTTGCATGACTTGATAATTCATACTTAGACAATTATTAAAAGCACAAGTAATAAAAATATTAGCTTTCTCCACAAATTTTACATTCCTTTTTTTCTGTCTTGCATGTGAAAACTGACAAAATTGTAACATTAAGGCAAAATCAGACACATGAACCACTACTAAACTTATTAAATCCATTTAACTTACCAGGGCACAGAAATATTTGTTCCAGGAAAAAAAATTTGTTTGGAAACAGAATACTTCATTTGATCACCATTTTTTTATTAAAGAGAAATGGAATTTGGAATCAGAGCATCCTTCCCAAAGGTCATATTGAAATATTGAAATGTATGCTATAGTTTAACTAAGATTGCATAGACATTTAACACAGAGAAACAGTATCTTGATCTCTGGAAATACTGATATGCAAAATTTAACCTTCAAGTAACAGTATACTGGAACCATCATCTGGGAGATTAAGTTAGAGTAAATTCAAAAGAATTAATCACTCATGTGTGTCTCTCTCTAGCAGGAGTTAAAAGCTGATTCCATAATCTTCCTATAGTAGACACTATAGTCTACACTTTTCTATTCCTCATACCTTCAACACACACATATATCAGAACAACAGCCTGTAACTGATTACCTTCTATTCTCCACTACAAGGAGAGAGGAGTTCATGTAATTTGTCCACCTAATGACTTTATTCTGTTAGGAAGCTTTCCTTGTGTGACTATTTAACAAACAAGAATCAGTGAAATATAAGGAAAACATGAGGGTTCTGGATTTGAACTTTCCAGAATTCAGATTTTCCCTTGTTTGACTCTTAATTATACTGTTAGTAACTCACTGACTCTCATATTTATTTTAAAATCTAATAAAAAATTCATATAAAGACCATAGTGCTTTATTACCATGATCCTTATATTCACTGTGGCATGCCACTTGATAGTACAGTGCCTATCAGTTTTTTGTCAAATTATTTATTGTATTTAATAATTTATCAGATTTGACAGACATTCCCTTAGAGGAATCCAGTGATTACACCCTAATTTCACATTTATCCTTATAACAACCTGTACTTGTTAATGTCATCACGCTATATTTTAAAAGCACTGTTATCCATGTCTGAGATATAGAAGTGTGAAATCTGAGTAGAACCTTTTAAGAAGTTAAAGAAATGACACACATTAAGCAAATTTTTCCAGTAAGAAGAGACATAAAAGACAGAGTATTGAGTTTTTATTTTAGAAAATATATATGTGTGTATGTATATATGTGTGTGTGTGTGTATGTATATTTTAACATTCAAGCAGACCTTGAGGAAAGATCAGAACATTTTGCACAGGGTGGACATTTTGAGGTAATTCTCTGATGTTTGTGGAGGTGGGCTGTGCTGTGAGTACCATTGAATAAAGTGGATGAAGCCAGGGAGACTCATTTCTTATTTACTTAGTCTTTCACCCAATCTTAGTTAAATCTCAAAAGCAATAATATCGTATTTGAGAAACAAAAGCTGAAATTGAACAACTTATAAAGAATTTTAAACTTAAAACTTTCATTTAAATATTTTTAAGGCTCTATTATCAATATGGGCTTAGCTCAATGATGTTACACGGATTTAAAAGCTGAATTCAAATTTATTTTACAAATAGAAAGTAGGCTTTATATAAGTGCATGGACTTTCAAAATTTCAAATAAAGCTCACAATCTGAAGAACAGATATGGATTTCACAAGAATTCCTTTAATAAAAACATTTGCCCTTTTCTATTTGTAAAGGCACATTTATTTGCCTTCTGTTCTTCCTTTAAGATTTTTCCTTTTAGAATTGTACTTTTTATCTCTTCAAAAGTCACTTCCCTGCTGATGAGTCTCAGGCCTATTTACCGATCTCAAATCATAGTTCTGGAAATCTAAATGCTAAATATTCTATTCAATCTTTTCCATGTGATCCCTCATTATCTCAAATGCAGGATATCTGAAATTGTCATCTACTCCTTTTTCTAACGCCTTTCTCTGTAACCACTCTATTGTTACTTGTTAGGGCCATTTATAAATCAATCCACTTATTAGTATCCAATCAATAAACCATTTCTGGTGATTCCTTTTTCAAAAATTCTCTCCATCAGTTCTTCCAACTACCTGTCTTAGGCTGATTTCCCTAGAAGTGGAACCTGAGACAGAGATTTGGGCACATGTGATTTATGGTGTCAGTGCTCTCAGGAGAAAGGGAACAAAGGAAGCAGACACAGCTGGGAAAGGAGCTAAGCAAGGAGGTGTTTCAGCTGGAGTCCAGCTTCAGCCTGATCCCATGCAGCCTCTGGTGTATGAATTATGACACACAATTGACTCCAACTTGAGGCACGGGATCTGCCTTCTATATCTCCATGTCAGTCACTGGTTGTATGCAAGAGCACATAACCTTCTGGGCCAGGAAATTCCCATTTTGCCAAGAGCAATTCTCTAGACAAGCCAGCAGCTATGAGTCACTAGCAGCCAACACTCCTAACAGCTGGAGAATGGGTGTTCCCACCCAATATTGTGGCTCTGGATGGGGCACCAATGGTGTACCCCACCATACTCAAGAAAAATTTTGGGTTATAATGTAATAAACTTGACCTGAAACTTTGTCATTTATTAACACTGAAGAAATTTTGAGATTAGTAATGGTTTTAGAGGTCACTTCTCCTAACATTCTTCCATATTCAAAGTTCATTTCGATAAATATTCATAAAATCTATTTTTCCACTATGCTATACCAGGTATAGAAATGTCAACTACAGCCATGAATAACTTAGTAATGACATTTTAGAGGTCATAGTATAAGGCAGACTACTTTCTGAATTCAGATTTTTAGCAGATAAAAAGTTTATTTACATAAGCTCATGTACATGTATTCAATATATGCACATAAGTACACATGCATGTATGTGCATAAACCTACATTCAAACAAGTACACATACGTACAAGCTGGTTTGGACACAAACTTTTTGGAGCTTCCTGCAAGGCCACCAAGAGAGTGGATGAAACAAAATGGAAGGGCAGGAGACTTAGTTCCTTTAAACTTTGGTTAATGCAAGATGGAAACAACCTGGGAAGATAAATCCCTCCACTCTTGCCCCAGTAGGGTACTTTAAGGGGCAGTATCTCCTTGTAACTCTTCTGGGAAAGTGCCCTGGACCAAGCACACCTCTTTGGGGCTCCTTATGAAACAGAGCCAAATGGCGTGATGTCTCACATTACGTTGCTTCTTTCTTTGCCTCACTTCCCTTTTTCCCTTATCCTCACTGCCCTGGATGTCCTTTACCCAAAAAAAGTATGAGAATTTTATCCCTGCCTCAACCTCTGCTTTTTTTCCCTGCTATTCCAAGTGTTAGTCCATTTCAGTATCAGAATGGAAATAAACATACTGCTTCCTTCTTTGAGAAACTCATACTATATTTTTTTAAATGAACTGAAATAATGTGCTCAGTGATATGATTGATTTACCTTCTGATACAACTACCTTATCCCACTGTGGACTGGTAACAAACAGTTTATCAACTGGTTAACTCTCTGTGGATTACCCTGTGAGAAGCACTGTTTCAGAGGATGAAGGCTGAGACACACACACACACGCATACACACACACTCACAGTATGATGAGGTGACCCCAAACATCTCATACCTTGCCAAACTTGCAAAGCAGAAACAGCTTTACTGGAAAACTTACATATGTATGTACCTTTCAAACAGAATACAGAGAGCTTAACATTACCATTTCCAATTTCTTTTTAAAATAGTCATAAAATACTCATTTAAAAACCATCAATACCCTTAAAAAAGGGATTGAAATTGATCATATTAAAAGTTCTCCAGCTGTTGTCACAATCACAACGATGCCAGATTTTTAAGATATCAGTGATTGCAGCATAATTTTCCCCCTGGACCAATACCATTTTTATTTTAACCTTTAATACAGAAAAATATAACAGGTAATATAACAAATAGTGATGTGCTGGCCAGACAAAACAAATATTACCTTTTGTCGTACTTTAATCAAAATATTTTTACAATTACACAGTTATAACCTCAAATTTCCCTCTACAGTCTATTCCTTCTCTTTCTCCTATAGTGAACATTAACAAGATTTAGATTTGCATGCAAATAGGTTTGTACATTTGTTTACATATTTGTTTCCATTGTAACAAATAATGTTATATTGTGGATAATGCAAAATTTACATAAATTAATTTTGTAAATATTTTTCTGCAAATAGCCTTTTATGTTCAATCTCTGTTTTGAATATTCAAGATAACACACATTTATCAAAGGTATTTATTTTAAAATCTAGATAACATCTCATCAACTGAATAGACTGACTTTTAATACACTCCCTCACTGATAGATAGTGGACTGTTTCCATTTTTTTTCTATCACAAACAAATACGCGGTAATCATTTCTACACGTGTTCTTTGCAAGAATTACTCAAGGTATATCTTGAAGTGCATTTTCTGTGGCATGGGATATGTGCATTTTAAACCTAATCAAATATTGCCAAATTGCTTTATGGAGTCAACCTACATTTAAAAGTTGTCTCAGTCAAAAATCAACTCATTAATTCACAATATTTAAGCTTTTAATTATGTGATCTAGTAATATTAAGTTTTAACTCATTAATCTTAGTTATTTCAATCAGTTCACACATTTAACTTATTTTTTATAAAGAGTGTGCCATTTTATTTTTAATGTTCTCATGTGAAAAGTACCTGATCACTATTAAAGGAACAAATAACTGATGATTGCTTTAAGAGCCCCCCTCATTTTATGTTATGTCCATAAATTTCATGTGAAGTTTATTATGACAAGTTTTCCAAGCAGTCAAACTGTTCTATGTATTGCTTTTGAAACTTCCATTGTCAAAAAGTGAAGCTGCTCTAAAAATTGTGGAGTTTATAGATTTTTAAAATTATTTTAAAAGCAATAACTAGTTAAGAAATATGGAAAATATCGAAAATTATATTTAACTAATAATTAAATTTAATTATTACATTTCAATAAATGGATTAAATTTTCTCAGCAATTGAAAACATAAATCTATAATGTGGATTTCCTTCTGGAATCTGAGTTTTTTTACTTGAAAAGCTTTTGTTTTAACAATTGACGTAAATAATTAAAAAGTTCACGTTGGACTATAGTTTTTTAGTACATTTTTTTACTACTATTATCTTGTAATACTAACAATAATTATTATTAAGTGCTTCTTATGAGGCAGGAGACATATGGGCCCCCAGAGCAAACAGTCTGAGTTCATGCCCTGTGAATCGATACTCTGAGACAGGAGTAACAGGACAATTGGGAGAGGAGGCTGGGTCCTGCCCAGATAGAAGATAAGAGACCACATATTCCTCATTCTTGAAGTCAGGAGACCTCCCCTGACTACACATGCACAAAAAGCCTCCTTGAAGGTCAAAAGGGGAGTGATGCCAAGTGGCCAAACCTACCCATAGGCCTCTTCAGTGGAATCCATCTTGGCTAAGAGATGCACGTGCACACATGGGAAAATCCTGAGATACACCAAATATGGACTTTGAACCAGGCAAATCAAAATGATTGGTCAAAGGAAACACAGAAGAAACGCTCCATATAAGTGATTCAAACTGCCATGAGGGCGTGATTCTCTCTCTGAGCCTGCCTGTGTGTCTATCCACACATACTTTTTTTTCCCGAATAAATACTTCACTTGTTTCACTACTTTCCATCTTTGTGGGAATTCTTTTCTGCAAACGCCTAGGGCCAGGGCCTTGTCACTGACAACTGGTCTAGTGGCTAGGATTCATTGTTCTCACCACCACGACCAGACCTCAATCACCGGCTGGGAACCAAAACCCTGCTTCAAGCCACTGCAGGCCGAGGCCACCCGAGATCACTTACGTGTTAAATGCTGTGCTAAATATTCTACATATCATATCAGATTGCCTGTTCCTCAGATAGCAACCATGTGCTCTCCCTTCCCGCATGCCGTTATGCCCTTTTACAATACAAAATTGTAAATCCCTTATCAACTAGTGTCTACTTGACTTCCCTTTGAATCTGGAAAGACTTATAATGGCACTGATAAATACAGTTAGGAGGCAGTGATGCTGTGCAACTTTCCAAAGGCTCATATCAACTCTTGCCTTGCTTGGAAGTCATGAGCTCCAGGCTATCACAAGCAATGATGCGATAAACATCCCTATATGTACATTCTTTTAAAAAAGTATTTGAGATATAGCTTGAAGGGATTCCTGTGGCATGGGATATGTGCATTTTAATTTAACCAAATATTGCCTAGACTTCCAGTCTAGACAACAGTCCTAGATGTCCGGTCACCCAACCCACGTGCCAAACATGTGAGAGAACATGTCTTCAGATGATTCAGCTTGGTCACAGATTCATCCCCAGCCTTTGGGTCTCCCTAGCCCCAGCCATCATGAAGCAAAAACAAGTCTTTCTTGAAACGCTCTTTTCAAATTCCTGACCACTGGATCTGTGAGCATAACAACCATGTTGTTTTAAGCTGTTAAATTGCAATTTGTTAGGTTGCAATGATAACTGAAACACATGTGATAACTATTCAAAATCCTAACAATTTTTTTACTTAGATAATTAATCCTATTATATCAATGCATAAAGAATGCTTATTACAGGTCTCTATTAACAAGTAAACACCTCTGTAAATGCTTCCATTTGCATTCATGGCTCTCTACTAGGGGATGCCTGGTGGAAGGGATGGGAGAAATATTTATTTACTCAATAATATTAATGAAAAGTGTTGCACATCCAATTTTAATTCCACTGAGAAACCCATAATTCCATCAGTTCCTCTTAGAGACAATGGATAAAAAAGACACAATAGCAGAAAGGACATTCGGGAAAGGTCAACATTTTCTGAACTAATTACCACCTTTACATTTCAAGCAATTTGTACTCAACCTACTGGACCATATCTTGGATTAGATGATTCTTGTTCAAATTGACACTTGGGAAGATAAAATCCTCATTCTAAGTCTGCCCTTTAGGATAAATTACACATTTTATTACATTTTTTTTCTATTAGAAAAACAGATCCAAGTGTACTTTTAGTCACACCTAAAATATTGGTAAATGACATTTAATCATCAGACATTGATATGCAAATGATCACTCCCAAGATTGGGTATACTTTTACCTTTTCAATAGGTTAAACAAAGTCTGTAATTGGTATTGCCTGAAGATTTACAATTGATGTGTCATTAAGTATACAGAGAGTTCACTGTGGGAAAGAGACTTACCTTCACCTACCTGGGTCTGAGAATTTCTTTCCCCTGGGTTTTCATTACCTTAATATGACCAAACATTTCTATTGTAACCACCATATTTCAAACCATCAACACATTCCTGAATTAATGAAAAACCTTTAAACTAATCTTCCTGTATCCATTATTGCCCGCTCAATCTTATCTCTATCAAAAGGCTAGGATTTTTAAAGCATATATTTTAAAGACATAGTACAAGTAATGCTTCTTCCCCTGCTTTAAACTTCCCAATAAAATCTTAAGAAAATAGAGAAAAAAAATTCAACTTTTGCCCCTGTCCTAAGATTTAGGGTGGGCCTCACCCAATCAGTTGATGGCTTGAATTGGGAAAAAATAAAATAAAAAAGACCAAATTCTCCCCAAACATAGGACATTATAACAGACAACACTCTAACTTGAACTGCAGCATCAGCTCTTCCCTTGGTCACCAGCCTGCTGGCCTACCCTGTAGCTTTTGGACTTGCCAGGCATAATCACATGAGCCAATTCTTTAAAATAAATCTTTTTATATAGATTCACATGTATATCCTATTGGCTCTGTTTCTATGGAGAACCCTGACCAATATATTTGTAAACAGTCTTTACAGATGTGATCAAGTTAATATGAGGTCATACTGGATTATGGCAAACTGTAATCTAAGAACTGATGTCTTGATAAAAAGAGGAAAATTTGAACATAGAGACAAAAGGAAGAACCTCATGTGACCATGGAGGCAGAGACTGCAGTGATGCATCTACATGCCAAGCAACACGAAGGGCTGCTGGCAACTACCAGAAGCTGAGAGAGACATATGGGATGATTTCTCTATCAGAATTTACAGAAAAAAAGCAACTCTGCCAACACCATAATTTCAGACTTGTAGCTCGCAGACTGTGAAAGAATACATTTCTGTTGTTTTAAGCCATCCACTTTGTGGTAATTTGTTACAGCAGCCCTAGGAAACTAATACAATAAGTTTAAAAATTTTTCAAAAGAAAGTATTATGATATACCCTCTGAACAGCATCCAAAAAATAAACAAATAGTACTGAATTTGGAACTGAAAAGATCAGGTCCAGTGGTAACATGTATAACTCATTAGGCTCTATTTTCTATGTTATTGTTTGGCAAAGATGATTGCACAAAAATGAAACCACATGTAAAATGCATTTTTAGTTGCTTTGAATGTTAGACCTATTTTTATAATCTGATTGTTCATGTGCTTTTTTATGCCAAACTTTCATAAATATTTCAGTATAATCTTTTGTTTGTTTTTAGAGAATTCCTGCTCCTGAAATTCCCTCATGACCCCTCAGCCTCATCCCTGAGCATTATGGGAACCACACTGTTAGGACATAAAAGGAAAATCCCCAGTAGTAGAAACTGTCTTTCACTCTCAGCCAGCTTAACTAAAGTGAGATCATAAGACAATTATACATTTGACATAGTAACTCTTTAGATAATATGTAAATAATCCTTGTTCAAATAACTTTGGTTTTTCTACTGCCCACAGGATAATTCTGTCTTGGCCATAGATATTTAGACCTTTACCCAAAAACCTTCGTGTATTGGTTTCTTATGGCTGCTGTAACAAATTACTACAAACTTGGTTGCTTAAAAAAACATAATTTTATTCTCTCACAGTTGTGGAGGCCGAAAGTCTGAAATAAAAGTGTTGGCAGGGCTTCAGGAAGATATAGGAGGGAATCCTTTCCTTGCCTCTTTCAGCTTCTAGTGGCTGTTCATATTCCTTGATTTGTGGCCATATCACTTCAATCTTTGTCTCTGTGATCACACGGCTGCCTCTTCCTCCTCCGAGTGTGTCTCTTATAAAGACTCTTTTCACTGGATTTAGGGCTCACTTGTGTAACTCAAGAGCTCCTTACATCCTCATCTCAAAATCCTTAATTACAAGTACAAAGATCTCTTTTCCATTCACAGGTTCCAGGGATTAGGACATGTATATGGTTTTGGGAAGGCCACCATTCAGCCCCTTAGATTTAGATAAAGTTTGACTCGTGAATTTCTCTTTAATTTGCCAGTCAGATCTGCTAATATTTTATTCATCTTACAGATAAGTTATCTCTTGAAAAAAATTTTGCACCTGTATCATTTGAAGCACAATTAGCAACCATTGTTTTATTTTTCAACCCTAATTATAATTGGTTGAGACTGCACCCAAAATAAAATACCTTCAGCACAGCAGTTACAATCTGAATGTTATTTTACACAAAAAATCTATGAGCAATTGAGATTCCCAAGGTATAAAAATTTACATAGGAATACACACCTCCATTACAGTTGACCATTGAACAATTCCAGGGTTAGGGGTGCCCACCCTCTGCACAGTGGAAAATCCATGTGTAACTTATAGTCAGCCCTCAGTATCCACAGTTGCACATCCACAGATACAATCAACCCCAAATTGTGTAGTACTGTAGTATTTACTATTGAAAAAACCTGCGTATAAGTGGACCTGTATAATTCAAACCTGTGTTGTTCAAGGATCAACTATCTACTAACAATGATTTTTCCTATTTTTATTTATATTATGTCACTTTATAGTTAGATTACATCGATTTTCTTTCCTTTCTTCTTCAGAGTCTAAGTGCTACTGGGTTCAGATCTGCTCCTCCAATATTTCTTATCTCTTTTAATGACATCCTTATCTATTAAAAGCTGGAAATCCGCCATTCCTTTCTCTTCATTCTTTCACCTGCGCCACATACATTTGTTTATAGAATCCTGTGGATTTTATCTTCTAAATATCTCTGGAATCCATTACATTCTCTCCACCTGTCTCCCTTATTTTCCTCATTGCCTCAGTTCAGATGCAGATCACCTCACCTTTGATCAATTGAAAAGGATAACTTGAGATTCCTGTCTCCCACAAGGTCCCATGACTTCCTGCACATAGCCATTACTGACCCTTTTTCAGAACACAAATCCACTCATTTCATTCCCTGACTTTGAAAACATCTAGAGTTCCATGTTCATAGGTTGAAGTCCAAATTATTCTTTATGACATACACATCCAACCTCTTCCAGGACTTCCCTGGTGGCACAGTGGTTAAGAATCCAGCTGCCAATGCAGGGGACACGGGTTCAATCCCTGGTCTGGGAAGATCCCACGTGCCACAGAGCAACATGTGGGATCTTCCCTTGAGCATAGGGCTGTGCTCCCCAACAAGAGAAGCCACAGCACTGTGTAGCCCTTACACCACAACAGAGTAGTCCCCACTCGCCACAACTAGAAAAAGCCTGTGTGCAGCAACGAAGACCCAACTCAGCCAAAAAAATATATATATGCATATATATATAAAATCTCTTTCAATAACTTCCAATACTCCCTGCTTCCCACTGCCTGCAGCTAAACAGAAGTTTACACTATTTCTCAAGAATCCCAGACTATTTTACTCATGGGTTTTGGACTTTGAATAACACACAGCACTACCTGCTATTCTTTCTCTTTCTTTAATGGTAAACTCTTACTCATCTTTCAATAACCAAATATATCTCACTCTATTATGTCTGCCTCCAACAATTCTTATTGATAACAGTGAATTTTTATATAACACAAATACAGGTGATGACAACTTGAAATTATAATGGAGTATTCATAGTTTAGGCATACAAGAATGGAGTCGGGTGGCCATTGAGGATTTGGTCTCAGACTCATTATCCCTGGATCACTGAGAACTTGAACTTTCTTTCAACTATACCAGACCCAAGGACACCACCAGTTGTATTCAGAACACCTGCCAGCTGCTACCTTATGGTCTCAAAGTCTTGTAACTAGGCAACCATTTTAGACCCCAAACAATCCTTGCTTAACGAGCAACCTCACTTCTTGCCAGCTCCAATTATGATTCTTTACAAACAACTCATGTAACTTGAGTGGCCTTGCTGCTTTTTTGCCTTTATAAGCCCCTTCATTTGGTAGTCCACCAGAAGACAATTCAAGTGCCTCTTGAATCTGTGTCTCCCAGGCTGCAGCGCTAATAAGCCTCAAATAAATGCTCTCTGTTTCTAAAATTTTGATTAACAGGGCTCACATTCCCACATTACTCACCTCTTGTTGGTTCGAAACCTCGAGAGTTCCATGGGTGAAATCCAAAACTGGCTCCCCTACACAGCGAGCAAGGAGAGACCTAAAGTAGAGGCGAATCACTCCAGATTGGTAGGTGGCAGTTTTAACAAGCAAACTTGCCTACGAGGCTTGTCTTGGGTGCCGCAAAACAGTAGATTTCCGCATCTGCCTGCTAGAATCTTAGGCGTTTATAAAGAAACCTTAATGGGGTTCAGTTACATGTGGTACAGTCCAGATAGTCTCAATAACACGTTACTCTCTCAAGGCTGTGGTCTCCAAGTGGCTTCCACTATGGAAGTGGTGGGCAGAAAGAGTGTTCTGAGGACAGGGGAGGGGGGAGGAGCCTCTGATTGCTGATTCCAGGGCTGGGGTTAATCTGTGGTCACGTCCTCTAGGGGACCTCCTCCATCACCAATATGGCCTATTGTTAAAATGCTGAAATGTTAAAATTGTTAATAGTTTCAATCTGGTTTTCTAATTATGTAATCAGTGTCATGAGTCCTCAAGTATCTTCCCAATGACCACGCTGCCAAGGTCCTTACGTGGAACATCTGATCTTTCCATAATCAAGCAACTAAAAGAGAAACATCTGATACTGCAGGAATGCTGCAGGAATTTCCCCAGCACTATAGTCAAGTCAATGATTTGTTGATACCTGTGGGTTGTTTCACTTTTTAAAAAGAATTTTAATATAGCTTCTGACTAAGAAGGAAATCTAGGAATCGATAATCTCTCAAGTTTTTATTACATACCGTGTCTCCCATGAGTCAGAAACTATGCAATTATCGTAGAAACTCAAGGGATAATCAAATGTCTTTAAAGTGTCTATGACTAGGAGGAGAAACAATACATTTACGCACATAAACAGGATATCTTACATAACTGAGCCATGCATGGTAATTACGTTTTATAAAAGAGGAAGCAGTCACTGTTGATCGAAAGAAATAGAGATAGAACCTGACAAATGGCTAAGATTTAGTAAATGAAGAAAGGCACATAAGGAGGCAGTTCCAGATCGGTTGAATATTTGGTGCAAGCAGTGAACTGAGATAGTAGAATGTGAACAATGTTTGTGATTAGATCAGTTTAACTAGAACATTTGGTGTGTATACGTGAACAGAGAAAACTAAACTGGTAAAGATGTGATGGTAAACATGAAAAAATTTGACTGGGAGACCAAGAAAAGTGTATTTTTTCAACAGGAGAATATTTATTACAGTATTATTTTAAATTATGGGGGAAAAGAAGAATAGTTAATTGTCCATTAATAGATCAATGGTTAAAACATGCTATGGATGTTGACACAAATGGGGTAGATCCACAGGTATTGACAAGAAAAAATTCACTAAGACAATTTTAAGTTATAAAAGCAAGTCACAGAGTCATAGCACTCTCCCTCTCTAACTCTTCCTTTTTCTCTCTGTTTCTCTGTCTCTTTCCCTCTCTCTTTCTCCTTCTCTTTTTACCACAAAGTATCCATAACTTCTCTGAGAAATTTTGGAAGCTAATAAAAAGAAAATTGTATCCACCATATAATAGGATTTTACAAATGTTACATTTCATAAGACTGAAAAAGAAAGATCAAAATAATTCTTCACACACACACCCCCCACAAAGAACACATAAGACCAAAAGAAGGCATTGAAGGTATTTAACCATAGTAATCACATAATAGGATCTGCTTTTGTGCAGAGATTTTTTTTAATCCTAAGACATTAAAGAAGTTTTGAGATTTGAGAAATTTTTTTTATTAATATTAGCATTGTATTGGACTATATTTATTTTAATGTTTATCAAAAAAGTCTGAGTTTTCCCAACTGATATTAATTTTAGAGGCGAGAAACTAAATTTGTAGATGTAAAAGTACATTTCCTGATTACTCAAAAATAATTTAGTGGCTTCTCTTAAACTTTCCTAGAAACACAGAAAATTACTTGCTTCTATAATCATTTGCTTCCTGGGGGAAGAGCTCTTCAAAATCAGAATACAAAGGATATGTTAAATAAATCTCCAGTTCTCAAGGCATTGCTGTAAGAAATAATTGAAAATGAAAGTATTCTTCTGTGGAATTTATGCCATAAATTGGACTGCTTCTTCAATGCATACCTATGGACCCCATTTAAAAGAACATATGATGTCACAAAAAGAGATTTGAGGGACAGTTTAAAGGCTGAAAAAAGAAAGATTAAAATATATTTTATACCCCCTCCTGCAGAATGTTTATGGAACGAAAAAAAGAGAAAGAGCTACATTTTGATGTCAAGATCTACACTGTAGAATTTCTTGGTGCATTTTATTGTTTTATTCAAGACTATTTCAATATAAAAGTTCTTTTTTCCCCCCTTTCCCTCAAAGCCCTTGTCAACTTGCTTCTATTTGTTAAAGACGAATGCAAACAACTGCTGAGTTATAACTAGCAATCGGCAGACCTGGAAAGTATTTCAAAAGCCTACTGAGTAGACTGAAAACATTTTTTACAAAAATATTTCATTTTTCAACTTTGAGTTTAAATAAGAAACCAGAGGAACCTGTTTGGTAAGATCCTAGAAAACTTGAAATTTAAGATTTTCTCACTTGAAAGAAATAAAGCCAGTTCTTTTCTCTTATGTGGTCATGTAAGAAATAATGAAATTAGAATAACAAGAAAGATATATTCATTTATTCTAAAACCAGCAGGTTTTAATGTTTAATGTTTTGATTGAATTTTCTCTACATAATCTTGCAAAAACTCAAAAGATAATTAACACTTGATATAATTAAAAATGAAAGAAAAATTTACCTTTGGCTTAAAAATAGTGATATATATTATATGTCTAATTATATTTATATGTCTAATTATATTTACATGTATATTTTTATGAAATACATTGATATACATATATTCATTTGCTGAGGTTTAAAAACTAAGGTTGATTTTTATATGCTAAAATGTTCTAAAGAGACCAAATTTCTAAATTTGGATTATAAAATTATTGCCACAATAATCTTCAATGCAAACTCTTACCACTTATTAACTATGTAACTCTCCTTTCTAGATGTTATAATAAAGTGGTACATATAAAAGAACAAGATATCAATTCCTTTTATATGATACCAAATTGTTGCCAACCCTCCCAAGTCAGTCCCCAACAAGGGTCCTTCTGCCTGGGGTCACTCATACCTATAGAGGGAGACCAAGCTGAGTTCAGAAGCAAAGGAAAGCTTTAGTCTCTAATCAGAGAATGGAGGGGTGCCACCTCACGCTCTAGAGCACAGGCAGCACAGGCAGCCCATGGGCGGGGCTGCTTTATAAGGGTCATCTGCGCAGATAGGGGTGGAGTTCTCCAATGGCGGGCAGTGCTATGCTGCTCATGCTCCAGATCACAGCGCCCAGTGAAGCGTCTCTGCACACGGCCCTGGGCACCGCCATCTTGAATTGCTGTGTTGTGCAGGTGGCTTCTGCACAGGGTCTGAGCTGAGGTGTCTGAGTAGCCGTTGCTTTCGCATGAGGAACTCTGTTCTGAAGGGCCGAGCCCGAGGTCTCTGCACATGGCGCTCTGTGAGCAGGTGAAACTACACTAAGCACAAAGGAAAAGAAAAAGGTTAGACATTATTTTATTACTCAGATTCTATTTTTAATCTTCCAGGAATTGTTATTAGGCTTTGCTTGTGACAAGATGGTGTATATAATATTTATAGAAATATGTGATTAGATGTAAAGTCTTCATCCTAAGAACCATTTTGAAAGAAATTTTTTAGAAATTTAGTTTAATTGGTTTGCTTGTTTTTAAAGAAAATATTAATTGTATACTAATATCAGATATTAGTAAATATTAGGTAGTATGTATATAAATTAAGAGGCATTTATTTCTCTTGGTGTCCATGGAACAATTGATTGGATGGAGGTAAATGGGCAATGCCAACTGATTATAAAACAACCACCACGGCAAATAGCTGTTTAAGTGATATGTTGAGAAAAGAAATCAGGAAAAAAACAGAAATGGACCTGAAGGTCATGGAGTTTGCCAAGCTTTTCTATCTGAAGAAACATGCTACCTTGAATATTCTTTCGTTCACATTGCGATATGAATAGATATAAATACGCGGTTTATTTGGGCTTTCATAACTGATATATAGAGACTATATATGCTTAAACACATAGATTATAATCAGGAAATAGTTTTAAGGTGAAAATTTCTTGTTTCACAAAGACCTTCAGATATTAAGTACAAAACAAAATAAAAATATGTTCTGCTTTGCTTTACATTTTTATTTTTCCTCTGAAAGTATTCAAAACCAGAAATAACTAAGATATGTTTTTCCACAGTAGAGAAATTTTACCTCCAGAATTCAGAAAAAGAAAGACTGAATAGTACATTGCGGTTCTCTCAAGGGCCGCTGAAACTTTGCTCTGATTATTATTCACAATCCCTAAATTACAGAGAAAATGAAAAAGAGGAAAATTTAGCCATTCAATAAGCAGAATCGAGTTGCTTTGTCATCAAAATAAAATGGAATATATTGGTAGCCTTACCTGTGAACAATAAAAATGCTCACTCTTAAGTGAGATTTGCCCTTCTGAGTTGAAGTGGAAATTGCACAAAGCAGGTAAAAATGCCCTATTTTTCTGGGTAGGGTTTCAATCTAAATAACCGCAACTTTTATCTGTGTAACCTAAAGCTTTAGAAATACAGCATAGCTCGGAGGTATTGCGGATTCAGCTCCAGACCATAATAAAGTTAATATTGCAATAAAGCAAGTCACACAAATGTTTTGGTTTCCCGGTACATATAAAAGTTATGTTTATACTAATCTGTAGTTTGTTAAGTGTGTGTTTGCATTATGCCTTAAAAAAAATGACAAAAAACACTTTATTGCTAAAAAATGCTGTCATCTGAGCCTTCAAAAAGCAAATCATAGTCGTCATACCAAAAACTAGTGATCATAGATCGATGTAACAAATATAATAATAATGAAAAATCCGAAATATTGTTAGAATTACCAGAATGTGACTCAGAGACATGAAGTGAGCAAATGCTGTTGAAGAACTGGCACTAATAAACTTGCTCAACACAGGGTTGCCACAAACCTTCAATTTGTAAAAATCACAATATCTGTGAAGCACAATAAACTGAAGCATGGTAAAACAACATTCATACTTGTATATGAATTTGTGATTCATATGGCTATACATTATCTCATTTCTCAGAACCTCACAAAGTGTGCAATGGAAAAATTGATTATATTCACCTATATAGATTATATTAAATTGCCATGATAGTATATTAATGCCTTTCTGTCCTATACACCTAATATCCTGCCTCACCCCAAGAGCTGAGACCTTCACTTGATCATATGTCCAGTGCTCTCAATTAGAAGGCACCTATTATTTGTGGTGAGTGAAGAACTGGATGAATGGGGAAAATTCTAACCCTGTTCTTAAGCGGTATATTTACTATAGTGCAAATTAAGGGACAAATCTGGCTTTGCAAAGGGGGCACTAAAGACTTGGAAATACTGAGAAATACTGGAAAATTACAGAGAGATCTTACTAAAAATAGAATAGATGGCTGTGCATTAGTGATTCAGTATTACCAAGAAGGCGTAAGATGTCTGTATTTTTAACAATAGCCCCACACAAATTTGAGATTATTTTCAAAGAGATCAAAACCAAAAAACTGTCTGTGTACAAGAGCAATAATATGCTACTCATCATTTTAATGAAGAACAGAGTAGATATCAGATATGTTCACTAAAATTAAATACGTAGGCTTTATCAGATTATGACATTGTGTGTGTGTGTGTGTGTGTGTGTGTAACAGTTGGAGTGAACTTGTTATTCTATGTTGTTATGTTTAAAACAAATTTTTATAATTAAGAGATTTTTCTTACAGGCCTTTGAACAAAATATACAAGGGTGAGTCAAAAGTTATCCGCACTCTGGCTGTAGAATTTACTTTAAGTAACTTTTAGAAAAGACAAATACATTATCTTTCAACATAATCTCCCTGCCTTTCAATACACTTTCTCCTTCTGTCAACAAGCTTTCATATTCCCTCATTAAAAAATGTTTTAGGCTGAGCTGTGAGCCACAAATGCATTGCTGTCTTCACTTCTTCTTCAGAAGTGAATCTGGCTCCTTCTTGATAGCTAACACTTGTGCGACCTTCCTTGAACTTCTTTATCCATTCATACACATTTCTTCGGGACAAAACACTTTCTCCATACTGCGCACAAAGTCTTCAATAAATAACGACACCAGGTACACCCTCAGACCACAGAAAATGAATCACTGCACGCTGCTCTTCTTTTGTACAAATCACAAGTGGGGCATCCATTTTTGCTCGCACCACAGTTACAAATGAACTGATGTAACACATTCACACCTGCACAGCAGTGCCTGGGGAGACAGTAGCCTTGAACGGAAAGCACTAAGACAGTGCTGCCAACAGAAGTTTTAATATAATTGGAGTGCGGATAATTAACCTCATAAAATATATCTAGGAAATTTAATACTAAGAACTGACATTTGGTCTGTTCCATTTGGTTGCAGCCTCAGCCTGGTACATAGGGGGAATTGTAAATCAAAAGCCTGAATTGACCGATACCTGCCAGCACCATATCTTTTCAAAGACTACATGCATAAGATGGCTGGGATATTCAGATTTCTTTCCTACGCATGTTTCAGTACCCTTCTCTGTCGCAGACAATATACTTGTAGGAGCATAGCCATTGCCAAGGTTGCCTTTGAGATTACTTTGTTTTCAGTGGCACTGAGAAAAGAGGAAAGGTCTTATATAAGCATCACCATTCCTTATTTTAACTGTTTTTAACTGTTTCTTATTTAAACCTGATGATTATGCCCATATCTCTAAATTATATGCTTTCATTTTTTATTGTTTTCTTAATTTTCTACTCTTATAGATAAGTATTTCACACTGCTCAATTTAGCATTTTAATTTAAAATTATATATTTTACTTTTATATATTTTCCATCAAATCAGCATGTTCTGAAGACTTTCTCTGTAAGATGGGGAAATTTGTCATTCCACCTCAGTTCCCCTCATTCCAACTCCAAAAGTTTTACTTCACCTTGTAAAATGTGAAGCCATTTAGTTCTTTTTTTTTTAAGCTCTTTATTGGAATATATTTGCTTTACACTCTTGTACCAGTTTTTGAGGTACACCAAAGTGAATCAGCTGTGTTTATATATATATCCCCATATCCCCTCCCTCCCACAACTCCCTCCCCCCCTCCCTGTCCTGGCCCTCTAAGGCATCTCCCATCATCAAGTTGATCTCCTTTTGTTATGCAGCAACTTCCCACTAGCTATCTATTTTACAGGTGGTAGTGTAAATATGTCTATGCTACTCTCTGAAAACAGTTTGGAGATTCCTTAAAAAACTAAAAATGGAACTACCATATGACCCAGTAATCCCACTACTGGGCATATACCCAGAGAAAACCATAATTCAAAAAGAAACATGTACCATAATGTTCATTGCAGCACTATTTACAATAGCCAGGACATGGAAGCAATCTAAATGCCCATCAACAGATGAATGGATAAAGAAGATGTGGCACATATACACAATGGAATATTACTCAGCCATAAAAAGGAAGGAAATTGAAGCCATTTAGTTCTGATCTGTATCTGTTATCAAATGTCTATGGGTTGATTTTTAAAGTTGAACATCCATAAACAGTGTTTGCATTGTATGATTTAATATCACATAGTAATTTAATATTGCTTACCAATTCGTAAGTCAGCTTACATTTCTCTTGGAGTTACTTATTGCTTGTGTTTTTCTCTTCCATAATTTGCATTTATCACAGCCTTATTTATTTATTTATTTTTTTGGTGGTTCGTCATTTCATTTATGCTATCAAGTCCCATTTTGCTTGGATACCTCTCATCTCTTTCTGGAACTTTCCTTCCTCCTACTCCAGTCTTGACCAATTGCACTCAAGATAAGCTGTGCTACTCTCATCCCTGTCACTACCCAGCATTTCTTAGAACTCATACCCTCCCTCTACTTTCTTGGTTTACACCATCATCTGACTGAAGCAGATCTTCAAGTAACATTCTCAGTGTGGGTTTTGGGAAGTTACTTTTTGAGGCATCCTGCTGTGTCCTAGGATCTAGGGTTAGAGTGAAAAGCCAAATTCTTGTTTCTTTGAGGACTTTTTTTTTTTGCTTGCAAGTTTTTAGGATCTCAAGTGCTGAGAACTGCCTGGTTTATTTGTTGGAATTACAACCTAAAAGAGAAAATAGAAATTGTGAAGAGAGAAGCCTAATAATGAATAATGAATTAAAAAATTCAGTGTTATGTCTTTTTTTCAGTCACCCCCATAAAATCTTATTAATTAAATACCATTTTTATAATGGGAAAATGTCCTGAGTTATTACTTTGCAAATTCCCTATACTCTTCTCTTTGTAGAATCCCTGCTAGTTATGATTAAACAAACCAGTGTCATATATGGCACTTACTTTTTCTGTCACATTTCCTGCCTTTTTGCCTTCATTTCATATTCTCAAAAGTTTTTCCATTCTTATTTTTTCAATTGTCAAAACTCTCACACAAAATTGCATTTCAAATGGAATCCTTCAACTAATTCCATCACAATCGTTTTGGTTTCTTAAATATGAAGTTTCCTATCCCAGATCTCATGAATAAGAATCTGTGCTTGTGGGACCCAAGGAACTGCCATTTAAATGCACACTCATGATGATTCTTCTGTATGCTTATGAGTAGTGTGGTCACACATAGGTAAGTTACTAACTTCTCCAAGACTCAGTTTTATAAAATGGAAATCATAATAGCTTTTACTTCATAGACTTGTTATAAAAATTGAGTTATCACTTATAAAAGACTTAGAACAATGCCTGATCCATGTAATAATGACTTAAATGTTAAATTTGTCAGAGTATAGTGAAAACTCAGTATCAAATAAAGGTGTAGATAGAAATATCACTGGGTTTTCTGCCCTCAGCAATTACCCACATACTTACACACTCACACAAAGACACACATACATACACAGAGTTTGATTAATTAACATGGAAAAATAAGACTCTCTTCTTTTGATTTTAAATGTAAGTTGCAAAGCCTCTTCAAAGCTCATTTAAACATTTTCCCGCGAAATACTAACTTAATTCGATGCTCAAAGAACACATGCAATGTTGACTTTTCTGCATTCACCATACGAGACTGCTTTTATGATCTATCCCATATGACCTCTCCAGCTTCATCTTGTGTCAGTTGCCCAAACTTGGCCAGCCAGGCCTATTGAACTACTTGTAAGCCTCACACATACCCCCTTTTTGGACCTCTATATCATTGTATTTCCTCTACCTAAAAATATCTCTCCCTGATAAAACCCCCAGTGACGGTTACTCTTCAGATTTAGTTCAGTTGCCGCCCACCTGTTTGTGAAGATTATCTCCTAAATCCTCCTTTCTCTGCTTCCCTATCATTTTGCGCACCTGCCTTTTTATACCTATTACGTGTAAGTGCTCATATTATTTACATATTGGTCTTCCTCTCTTGTCAGTGAATCCCTAGGTATAGGAAATGCAGTTGGGCATTTGCTTTATCTATGTTTGTTGAATTAATAACAATGGAAGATGTATAAACTGGAACGTTTAAGTGCTTGCTAAAAAATGGGAATATTTTCCAAAATGTGATATTATAAGAATTTGAGTTCTTTAAAAAAGCTGAAAAACTTCCAAGTTGACTCCTACAGAGTGCAGAACTAATGTCTAAAAACGGAATATGATGCACATGACTAGGAAGGTGAGGACTGCAGTGGTGGAAATGTCAGAGAAATTGGGCTGTAGAGCCTAAAGCCTGAACAGGTTCCTTCTGCACACAATCCCATAGCTGCTTTCACAAGTGGAATCCAGAACAATATACTCCATTGCCTTGACTAAAAGATATGAGAGTTATTTAAAACTGGAATAGTTTAATTATTTAGTAAAGGCATGATAAACTAAATAATATCTATCCTCATGTGACAAATATTAGACAAGCCTATCTCTCAATGTGTGTATTTCTGTTGTATTAATTATACAGTTTATGATTTATCAGGAACCATGTTCTGGGTTACAAATAGCACCTCATCAACCCTGCATTTCATCTGCCATTCACCCATTATTTTTTGGTGACAGCACAGTATCTACCTATGGTAATTGCATGCTGATAATTTACTTTTACTATCTCTCAGCTGGTTTGGCTGTAATTTTAAAATAGATAATAACAGCATTGAGTCTTACAACAATGTGATTTTCCCCTTTATTAGATACAAAATGACTACCTTTCGTGAAAGAGAGAAATAGCAAAAAGTATCTTCTAAGAGACTTAAACATATTAGAAAAAGACATTTAACAAATCATTAAATTTTGAATACTAAATCTATCTAATTATTTCATGAATACATATCTTATTATTTCTTCCTTCCAAGTTGAGAATCATTTTAGCTTATTTTTTCAAATAAATGAAATTTTAAATAACGATAATATTCTAGGAAACTAAAATCAACCAATTTTAACCCTTACTGGTCTTTTAACTATTTTGGTTGTCTTTCTAATATATAATGGCTAGCACTAATCAGGAGGAAAATGTAAAAATAAAGAGAAATTATTAGGTTAAACTGTTAAGTGTGTTTATAAGACGCGTCAGCATATGATACTCTATTTAAAGGATGTTTTATGGTACCATTAACAAAAATATATTAAATAAGTCAGAACTATATGGATCATTTAGATGTATGAGAACTAGGCAAAATATAAAGATATTCCAGCACTTTTATGACTAAATAGTAGAACAAGCAATGAGCATCACAGAGACTGAGTTAAGAATTGACCAGGCATCATCTTAAACATCTTCCTCTTAACCAAATTTTTCTTGATCAGTACATTTATATCTTTAATCAAGACCTCTCTCCAAATCTCCAGAACATGTTTAATTGCCTGCTGGCATCTCCACTTAGATGTCAGAGGCACCTCAAATTACACAAACACATCTAAACCAGTTATCCTTCTTCTCCTCCAGCACCTCTTACTTAGTAAATGATAACCCTGTCCACACAACAGCTTGAGCCAAAGATCAGGTACTATATTAATATCTTCCTTTAAACCACTGTATTATCAATTCTATTTTATAAATAATTTGTTTGCTCTACTCTCTTGTCTCTGTTTTTATTATCAACACCTTCATCCAAAACTCAATATTCTCTCTACTTCAGTAACATTCTAATTGTCTTGGGGAGTTCTTCATTTTACCCCTTTTCAATACAGGGGCCAAAGTATAAATTTTTAAAATTCAAATCTGATCATTTACTCCCACCCAATATACTTTGGTGACTTCCAATTGTCTTTAATACAGTTTCTAAAACCCCTACCAGAACTCACAAGATACTCAATTTAAAACCTACTTACCCCTCTAACTTTTGTATTCTATCCATGTCTTTTTTCTATCCCTTGAATGACTTAAGTTTCATGGCATTTTCAGAGAATGTCTTCTGTCCCGCTTTTCACCTAGATAAGTTATGTTCATTTTTTAAGCATCAGTTTTCACTTTTTAAGGAAGAGCTTCCCTAAATATCCCAAAGAAAGTTATCCCTTTATTTTATTTTCCCCCTTCTTAACTCTCAATACCTACCTCTCCTACTAGATTGCCATCTTCACAATGACAGAGATAAATACTTCAGTCAGCAACAAAACAAACCCTTGATATTAAGCTGTAGTGGCTCATTCAATTTATACTTCTCTCACCCTGTGAGAATCTCTTGTCAGTGAACTTGGTAATGAGAACTTCAAACAACTGGCTGGCTAGAGAGATGGTTTTGTCCAATAACCATTTACATGCTGACAATTTCTAATTCTTTTTAGCTCCAGACCATATGTTTATCTAGCTGTTTCCTGGATGTTCCAACTGAATGTTCCCAGTGACTCAAAAGCACATACGTTAAACAGTACAACTCTTAGAACTATTAAGAGGGGTCACTTCTCTGGGCCCCTTTTAGGGGTCTCACATACCAAGAATGCACTAGATGTAAATTTACTGAAGAACATAAGTGCCTCTGTAACTCAGAATTTGGCACTCTGTGGAACACCCCATACACCTAAACATTTATTCTCATGCTAACTAACTAACTGTTTAGGCCTCAGGGAAATTGTTCTTCACATAACTCACCCTGTGTCCTTGAAACAAATGTAACTGTGGCCAAATACAATGACTGAGGATTTTGCTGCTGCCAACATCTGAATGGAAGCTACTTCAAAGGGTGAGTATAGTTTTAAACAGTGGCAGAGAAAAAGCAAATAAACTAATTTGTCAGATTCTTCCTCAGCAGGATTGCAGGGTGTTCTTTCTTAACAAAATACTGTTTGCCAGTAGTGTCAACTATCTGTTATTTGTTTTCCTTCATCTTTCAATTTATAATTCTGGAAGTACTCAAGATTCAGCATGGAATTCCCAAGGACTGCACGTGTGAGATGAAGAAAATTGACAGTGTTAATTCATATTATTCTTTAAAAATATATTAATTCCATAAAAGTATGTCTAGTCATAATATGTCTGAAGCATATTTTTATATATCCATATGGAACTACACACGACTGCAAGAGATGGTTAAAATTGTAATATAAGTGATAATAATTTATGTAAAGAAATTAAAATATTTTGCAATATTTTTCTGTGATGATAATGATTAACTGTGAAAGATTTTCTTACAATGTTTAAGCTCAGTTTATTTGAAGTCTCAGTATTATTTTAAATTTTTTGACAGTTCAATTTCCTAATTGTTCAAAAGAGCTATTTTGCTAATAAATTAATTTTAAGAAGCTACCTAGGAATTATTATGATTCAAAAAAGATCTTATTTGGCATTAATGTCAATTGGTATTAATGTCAAAAGAACATGAATTGTGTGAAAACTATGATTATTACAATATAATTTGTGGATTTGCTGAAAAAGCAAGAAAATTTATAAGCAATAAAAAGTTACTGATTAGGAATTACATCTCTTTTACTATGTGTCAAGACATTGCTGTTTATCCACAGAACAGCAAGGTATGTGTAATAACTAAATTCTTTCTTTGATATTTTATAAACTTTCAGTCATATAAAAATCATAATTTTACATTTTGGGGTATTTTTAAATAGTTGTATTTGTCAAAGTAAGTTGGTAGAACATATGTGTTGTAATATTACCAGCTTTACTTAAAATATTTAATTATTAATCACATAGTAAGTAAGCCTCCATTTGTACTCAAGTGTTATAAATATTAGGAGCAGGCTTGTTTTAAGCTTAATTTATCCTTCTGTATCCCCACCTAATCCACTCCTCCCCGTGTTCTCTATCATAGGAAATCACACCATTAATCCTCTATTTGCACTATCCACTTCTTTTAATATTGAGGACCTCATCTAATCTGAGGGTCTTCAAAAATATTGTTCCCTTCAGTTCAAACAAGTCCTACTTTTCATTCTCAATTTAGCAAATTCCAAACCAGTTTGAATAATAATTTTTTAGGGAAACCATCCCGAATCCATTTGGTTAGTCCATTTCTTTTGCAACATACTCTTATTGCACTTTTCATAATATTTACCATTTTAAAATTTGTCTTCCCTGCAAGACTGTAAGTTCCTAAAGTAAGATATGGGTCTAAAATGTTCACCATTGTTTTCCAAACACAGTGCAATGTCTGCCTCATGGCATGTATTTATTAAATTGAATTAAATTGATTTGAATTAAAAGCACTTAATGAAAAGTAGGGCCAAAAGTAGAATCATTTCCCTAGAAAATGAGTCCATGATTAAACTATGAAAAGCATAATGAAGATTAATAAAATAAGAAATAGGAACATAACTCAAGAAGAAAAGCTGATAAGAGGAAAATCTCAATGCTATATTTCATATGCTGAATTTACCAACACAACCAGATATCCATTCCAACAAATGTCATTGCAGTTTCTTAGCATTATTTTCCAACTTACTAATGTTGCAGGACCACCTTTAAGGAGAATACTTTTAAATCTGTTTCAAACAGGCTTTTAGTAATTTAGATAATGAATGTTTGGACTGTTCACTTAATGTGAAACTTTGGTCTAAAGTTGCTACATTGAAAGGTAAAAATAAAAGTGTCAGAAATTTGTATTTTTTCACTTTTCATTGTTTAATCTGATTGATTCTATGTTCTAGCATTTAAATAGGGGTTTGAACTTTAGAAAGACCTGAGAAAATTTCTGCAGGATCAAGTTGCTAAGAAAATAAATTATCTACTTAATATTTACATACTTCAAATTAAATGTTTCTAATTTTAGTGAATTCAGTAATGAAAACATTTTCCTTGACTTGTAAATAAGAGCATTTTTCTCTGATGCTGTCTGGCGTATAAGGGAACACATTAAAATCTTTCCCTAGAGATGGAATGTGATAAACTATTCTTATTGTTATTGCAGTTTATCATCTTGCTGAATTATAGCTAATAGTCTAGCCATTCTCTAACACTCACTTATCATATTTTAAATTGTTTTAGAGTAGTCATAAAGCATCTATGTTGCTCTCATGATATTTAAACTTATAATAACACTATACTTCTTATATACAAGTAGACTATCTCATGGAGTACTCAAAGAATGTAATAAACATCAACTATTCAGTAACTATTAAAACTAGAAGACCTACTAAGCCTAAGAGCCATGTACAATTTAAATCATATCTAAAATATAGTTTTATTACATGTGGCACAATTTTTAGAAAATTTTCAAAATATAACTCAAAACACTAAATTTTCTTTTAAGTCTGTCCATGATATCTGGGTTTCTTTAATGCTTTGATGCTATGAAATACCTTCAGTTTGGAATTTAATTGGTGCGCAGATTTTCAAGATTAAAAATTATTTTATATGATGTAGAGAACTATGTTAGATCATTATTCTTAAATCTGGCCTTGTTGTAAACTGAATTTACAGGCATACCTGAAAGATATCATGGGTTCAGTTCCAAAGCACTGCAATAAAGCAAATATTGCAATAAAACAAGTCACACAAATTTTTTGGTTTCCCAGTGCATATAAAAGTTATGTTTCCACTATACTGCAGTTGACTGTGTGCAATAGCATTATGTCTAGTAAAACAATGTGCATACCTTAATTAAAAAAAAAAACATCGCAAAAAAATACTAACCATCATCTGAGCTTTCAGCAAGTCATAATCTTTTTGCAATAGTAACATGAAAGATCACTGATTGTAGATCACCATAACAAAGAAATAATATAATAATAATCACAGTAATAATAATAATTAAAGAGTTTGAAACATTGTAAGAATTACAGAAATGTGACAGAGATATGAAGTGAGCAAATGCTGTTGGAAAAGTGGCACCAATGGACTTGCTTAACACAGGATTGCCACAAACCTTCCATTTGTAAAAAATGCAATATCTGCAAAACACAATAAAATGAAGCACAGTGAAAAGAGGTATGTCTATACATCTATTGTCTATCTCCTGGGAACTGATACACACACACAAAAAAACCCCAGATAAACTAGTTAATAATGGACAGAATTTCCTTTACAGGCATAATACTTGTACTAAAAAGAAATAATCTATAAAAACTGTCCCCAAAACATTTGAATTTGAATGCCACCAAATTATTTTTTTAATTTAAATGAAAAAGTGTCAATCAAGGTATTATCAACCATGATTTCTACCAAACTCTGTTATAAGGGAATGCAGAACAAGGAGAATTTTCCAAAGTATATTATTTATCAATGAGAAAAATTCCAGTTTCAAAACTGGTACATGCAGGAAAACCTCAGATAAATAATTCACAAAGCCTTAAGAATAATGTATGTATTTCTTTTCATGTGCACATGTATATAGACCTATGGAACACATGTATATGATAATTCAGCATAGTTCATTGTACATAATGCTCAAGAAATACTCCTTGGAAGAACATGTGAATAAATGCAAAACATACTAAATATGTGCATACATACAACAGCAACAATAGAACTCATGTTCTTAGTACACATTTTATCTTATAATTTAGTGTTTCTATCAGATTAAAAGTTTTGTATATATGGATAAATGTATTGACAGAGAGAGAGAGAGGGATGCTTTCTTCAAGAAGAAGGGCTTTAATAGCATTAGTTATTCTAAGAAAAATTAGAGAAAGTTTGAATGTACCAATATTTGTAGGGAGAAATATACCATAGTATATTTACTGTGGAAAATTTACATTCTCTAAAACTTAGGTTTCTAAAATGTATGATATATTGATATTTATAACTTTTTCTTTCTTTTTTTCTTTCTATTGACATATAATTGACATACTATATTATGTTAGCTTCAGGTATACAATGTAATGATTTCACACTTAAATATGTTATGAAATGATCACCATGAAAATCTAGTAACCATCTGTCAACCTACAAAATTATTACAGTATTATTGACTATATTAATTCTATTAATACATTCCCATGACATTTATTTTATAGCTGGAAGTTTGTACTTCTTAATACCCTTAAACCGATTTATCTTAAACCCCTACTCACTTTTCCTCTGGCATCCACTAGTTTACTCTCTGTATCTGTAAGCCTGTTTCTATTTTGTTTTATTTATTCATTTTTTTAGAGTTTACATAAAAGTGAGATCATACAGTATTTGTCTTTCTCTGTCTGACTTATTTCACCTAAGATAATACCCTATAGGCTGTTGCAAATGGCAAGATTTCATTCTTTTTTACTTTTTTATGGCTGAGCAATATTACACACACACACCACATCTTCTTTATCCATTCATCTGTCGATGGACATTTGGTTGCATCCATATCTTGGCTATTATAAACAATGAGGCAATGAACATAGGGGAGCATTATCTTTTCAAATTAGTATTTTGTTTTCTTCAGGTAACTACCCAGAAGAGGAATTATTGAATCATATAGTAATTCCATTTTTAATTTTTTGAGGAACAACCATACTGTTTTCCATAGTGGCTATACCAACTTACATTTCCACCAACAGTGCATAAGGGTCTCCTTTCCTCCACATCCTTGCCAACACTTGTTATTTGTTGTCTTTTTTTGATGATAGCCATTCTGAGAAGTGTGAGCTAATATTTCATTGTGGTTTTGATTTTCATTTCTCTGATGATTAGTAATGCCGAGTATCTTTTCATGTGCCTGTTGTTCATTTGTTTGTCTTCTTTGGAGAAATGTCTATTCTATTCCTATGCCTATTTTTAATCATATGTTTTGGGTTTTTGATACTGAATCATATGATTTCTTTATATAATGTAGATATTATCCTCTTAACAGATATACCATTTGTAAATATCTTCTTCCATGTGATAGGTTACATTTTCATTTTGTTGATGCTTTCCTTTGCTGTGCAGAAGCTTTTTAGTTTGATGTAGTCCCATTTGCTTATTTTTGCTTTTGTTGGCCTCTCCTGAGAATATGGATCCAAATTTATTGAGACTTGTTTTATGGTCTAACATGTGATCTGTCCTAGAGAATGTTCGATGTGCACTAAAAAAGAAAGTATATTCTGCTGTTTTGTATGAAATGTTCTGTATATATTGCTCAGGGCTATCTTATCTAATGTGTCCTTTAAGGCCACTCTTTCCTTCTTGATTTTCTATCTGGAAGATCTACCCATTGCTGCAAGTGTGGTGTTAAAGTCCTCTACTCCAGTTGCATTACTGTCAATTTCTCCCTTAACGTTTGTTAATATTGCTTTATGTATTAGGTGCTTCTATGTTGGGTGCATAAATATTTACAAGTGTTATGTCTTCTTGTTTGATTGATCCCTTTATTATTATGTCTCTTGTTACATTCTTTGTCTCTTGTTATAGACTTTGTTTTAAAGTTTAAGTTCTCTGGCAAAAGTATTGCTACCCTAGCCTTATTATTGTTTTCATTTGTATGGAATAACTTTTTCCATCCCCTTACTTTCAATCTGTGTTTTTCTTTGGATCTGAAGTGAGTCTCTTGTAGGTAGCATATACATGAGTCTTATTTTTTTAACCATTAATCCACCCTATGTCTTTTTTTAAATAAATTTATTTATTTATTTATTTTATTTATTGACTGTGTTGGGTCTTCATTACTGCACATGGGCTTTCTCTAGTTGATGCAAGCGGAGGCTACTCTTCATTGTGATGCGTGGGCTCCTCATTATAGTGGCTTCTCTTGTTGTGGAGCACAGGCTCTAGGCACGTGGGCTTCAACAGTTGTGGCACATGGGCTCAATAGTTGTGGCTCATAGGCTCTAGAGCAGAGGCTCAATAGTTGTGGTGCACAGGTTTAGTTGCTCCATGGCATGTGGAATCTTCCCAGAGCAGGGTTTGAACCCATGTCCCCTGCATTAGCAGGCAGATTTTTAACCACTGCACCATCTAGGAAGTCCCACCCTATGTCTTTTGATTGGAGTATTTAGAGCATTTACATTTAAAGTAATTATTTATACTTAAGTGCTTATTGCCATTTTATTAATTGTTTTCTGGTTGTTTTTGTTTTTCTTCTCTTCCTTTCTTCTTCTCTTGGTCCCATCCCTTGCAATCTGATGACTTTCTTTAGTGTTATTTTTTATTCTTTTCTCTTTATTTTTTGTGTATCTATTATCAGTTTTTGATTTGTGGTTACTATGAGGTGTTTATATAACAACATATGTATATAGCAGTTGATTTTAAGTTTATAGTTGTTTACATTTGAGCGTGTTCTGAAAGATTATTAGATAAATAAAATTAAAATACACTAGAGATACAAAAGATTAGATGATGTAGCTATGATGATTCTTTTATATTTTCTCTTTGTTGAAATTCTCATTGTGTTCCTCCATTCTTCTCCTGAGTCAAGTGACCATTACTTTGAATTCTTTATATTCTTTATCTGGAAGATGACTTATCTCCATTTTATTTAGTTCTTTTTCTGATGTTTTTCTTGTTCTTTTGTTTGGAATTTATGTATTTATTTATTTACTTATTTGCATCCTCATTTTGCTTAACTCTCTGTGTTTATTCATATTTATGGGGTAGATCAGCTATGTTTCCCACTCTTGAAAGAGTGACTTTGTGTAAGAGCATGTCCTGGAGGACACAGTAGTGTGGTACCTCTTGGTCACCAGAGCCAGGTGCTCCAGGACTGTCTTTTGTGTGGATTGCTTGTGCCTCCGTGTTGTGGCTCAGCCACAATTGCTACAGGCACACTATTGTGCAGGACTGGTCTCTAGTGTGGCTAGCTATAATGCCTGGCCACAACTACTGTGGGCACTCTGGTGTATGGGGCCAACCTCTTGAGTGGGAGAAGCTTTGGGGAGATGCCAGTGCCAACAAGGCACCCACTGAATCTGACAGGACAGGAGGCCACTTGGTGGAGCAAGCTGAGGGCACCTGCCAGGACTTGCAGGGTGAGGAGCCTACTTAGGAGGAACTCCAGTACCAGCTGAGGTGCCTACTGGGATTGGCAAAGGGGGCCACTTTGGCAGGGCTCCAGTATAAACTGAAGGTGTCTGCTGGGACAGGAAGGTTGGCAAAGGGCCTCTTTAGAGGGGCTTTGGTGACAGTCCAGAGCATATGCCAGGACTGGCAGAGTAGGGGAGTTTGCTTTTGATGAGCACCAACAGTGTCAGATTCACAAGTCAACCTGGGGTGAAGTGAGCAGTGCTGCTAAATTAGATAGGGAGAGTCAGAAAGGGCACCTGACAGCACTGAGTCAGCTAGGTAGAATGTGAGCAAAAAGAAAACCAAAAAAATGGCACCCACCAGATCTTTTGTACCCAGAGAAAGTTATAACAGATCCCTGTTCCATGGGCACCTGCCCCAAAATTAGTTAATGAATCACTCCCATGTATGACCCAAGCATTTTCAAACTGCTGCCTCTGTGCTAGGACTTAGATCAAGGGCATCTTTGTATGTGTCCTTGAGAAGTTTGATTCTCAGTTTCCTACAGCACTCTCCCAGACATAAGCCTTACTTGTTTTCAAAGATGTTATGGGGCTCTTCTTCCCAGTATGGGTACCCTGGGCCAAGGAGCCCAATGTGAACTTCTATGCCCTTGCTCCATAAGGAGGACTTCTGAGGCCGTGATACCCTTCCTGCCTATTGGTCACAGTGCTGGGGGTGTTGGTCCTGGCCAAATCACGTCTCTGCCCCTTCTATCTGTCTCAATGTAACTTTGCCTTTTTATCTTTAGTTGTATAAAATCTTTTCTGCTAGTCTTCATGTTGTTCTCAGAGATGGTTTTTCTGTGTGTAGTGGTAATTTTGGTGTGTTTACGGGAGGAGGCAAGTCCAGGATTTTCCTATTCCACCATCTGGGCTTGTCTTCCTGGCAAATCTAATTCAATATATTAAAATTATAAAAATGTATATGTAAGCCCAACAGTCTAAAACAGACAAACACAAATGAAATATTCACCTCAACATGTAGGGAGTGTAGCATGATTTTTTTGTCATCATTTGAGGATAAATTTTTCTAAAAGATGTAAGATTGACTTTAATTTTATTTGTTTTTATATTGAAGTGATTATTTCACTGTCTGATATCATGAAATGTACATAGTTCTGCATCTTACTTTAGCAATTAATATCATCTAGGTAAGTCATAATAATGTAAAAGACAATTCCTATAAAGAGTATTGCCAAGAGGTTTCATTAAATCATAATCTTTATATAAATTTGAATCTCCAGATTTCTGCCTTTCATAGCTTGATTTTAACTTGTGTGAGGGCTACAAAATAATGCGTAATAATTTGTTCATCTCTTTGAAGAAATGATCAGTTCACCATTCATAATTAAATTGAAACACTAGGTATCATCCAGCCTTATAAATTAAAAACAACTCTTCATTTATTAGCAATCTGTAGAAAATTGGTAATTATAAGATCTATTGATCATTAAATTTCTTTGTAAAATACAATTAGGTAGGTCTATTTGCCTCATTGCTCAACATTATTAATATTTTATGAGAGAATTATTTGCAATTTGACCTTCACAAAAATACTGATGTTTTCTGTGAAACATGAATACTTTTCTCTGGAAAATTCTACTACTGAGCTTCCTCTATATTTCAGATAATGAATGATAGCTTTCTGACTCAGTAGTTAGGAGAGAAACTTTATTTTGCAATAAATGCCTATACTAAAAAACAACATATGCCTCAAGGATAAGTCCTTAAGTATATGAAAGAATTATCCTTTGACTCTTTTAAAAAGACAAAAGGAGAAAATATGAAGATGATCAAAATTATTTTTTAGATCAGTGTTTTGCACTGACATTTTTAAAATTATTTTTTCAGGCATATTTTCTTTCATAATTGATATTGATTCCAAGTTTCTTTGGCCCTCTTTTAAGGATTTTATATTATTTGGTTATTCATTTTATATTTTATTATAGATAATTTTAAAACATATATAGGTTACATTAAATAGCATAACAAATTCCTATGTATCTTTTCCACAAATGCAAAAATCATCTCTATTGAATCATTCCTGTTTCATCGACAGCTCTTCCCACTCCCTACTCCCTACCATGGCAATGATAAAGATGATGATGCTTATGATGATGATGGTTACAGTGATTTTGGGGGGGTGGCATTTACATACATTGAAATGCACAAAATTTAAATGTATCATTTTGAAAAATGGACGCCCCCATAAAGAACACACCTCTATCATATTTCTATCTTCCCAGAAATTTCCCTTCCTTCCCAGTCAACCTAGCCCTCAGAAGCATGTTTCAATTCAGTTTATTATTGTCTATTCTGGGACTTCATATAAATGGAATTATATAATATGTATGTGGGAGTCATCTATGTGATTTGTGTATCAGTAGTTCTTCCTTGTTATTGCTGACTAGTATTCCATTTTATAAATACACAAAAATGCTATTTGTTTTTTCCTTTGTGCCTGTTTTGGTTGTTTCCAGTTTTGAGCTGTGTTTAGAACTGCTATGAATATTCTCAAGCAAGTCTTTTTATAGATTTATGTTTTTATTTCTTTTGGGTAGATACCTAAAAATAAAATTCTTAGGTCAAAAAGTGGGTATATATATTAGGAACATGCCCAATCTTTTTTCTAAAATTATTATGTCATTTTATTTTCTAATGCAAAAGATACTGGTTTCTACACATTTTTTCAACATTAATGTGGTTGTCCTTTTTGCTTTTAGCCATTCTGATAGGTGTATAGTGATTTGCAATTGTGATTTTAGTTTACATTTTTAAATAATGATGTGCAATTTTTCATGTGTTTTTTGGCCAATCTTCCTTTCGGACCACCTGTTCAAATATTTGCCCATTTTTATTTAGACTTTTTTATTACACTATCATTGAGTTAAATAATTTTTTTTCTTTTTTAAATTTAAATGCAGATGATTTACAATATTACATGATTTTCAGGTGGATAGCATAGTGATTCAGTATTTTTACAGATTATACTCCATTAAATGTTATTACAAGATAATAGCTATAATTCCCTGTGCTATACAATATATCCTTATTGCTTATCTATTTTATAGATAGTAGTTTGTATCTCTTAATCCCATACCCCTAACTTGACCCTCCCCACATCCCTCTTCCCTCTAGCACACACTAGTTTGTTTTCTATACCTGTGAGTCCGTTTCTGTTTTGCTATATACATTTACTTGTATTAATTTTTAAATTCCACATATAAGTGATATTATACAGTATTATCTTTCTTTGACTTATTTCAGTAAAGATAATTTTCTCTAGGTCCAACCACATTGTTGCAAATGTCAGAATTTCATTCTTTTTATTGCTGAGTAGTATTCCATTGTACCATGTTTTCTTTATTCATCTGTCTATTAATGGGTTGCTTCTGTGTCTTGGCTATTGTAAATACTGCTACTATGAACACTGGGGTGCATCTAACCTTTTGAATTAGTGTGTTCATTTTTCCCAGATATACACCCAGGAGTTGAATTGCTGGACCATATGATAGTTCTATTTTTAATTTTTTGAGAAACTGCCATAATGTTTTTCATACTGGCTGCACCAATTTATGTTCCCACCAACAGTGTACAAGCATTCTCTTCTCTCCATCTCCTTGCCAACATTTGTTATTTGTGTGTGTGTGTGTGTGTGTGTGTGTATGTGTGTGTTTTAAATGATAGTCATTCTGACAGGTGTGACATGATATATCATTGTGGTTTTGATTTGCATTTCACTGATGATTAGCGATATAGAGCATCTTTTCATGTTCTTGTTGGCCATCTACATTTCCTCTTTGGAAAAATGTCTATTCAGTTCTTCTGCCTGTTTTTAAATTGGGTTGTTTGTTTTTTTGATGTTGAGTTATATAAGCTGTTTATATATGTTAGATATTAATCCCTTCTCAGTCATATCATTTGCAAATTTTTTCTTCCATTCACTACATTGTCTTTTTTTTTTTTTTGTCAGTGGTTTCCTTTGCTGTGCAAAAGGTTTTAAATTTAATCAGGTCCCATTTGTTTATTTTTGCTTTTGTTTCCTTTACTTTAGGAGACAGATCCAAAAAAATATTGCTGCGATTTATGTCAAAGAGTGTTGTACCTATGTTTTCCTTTAGGATTTTTATAGTATTCAGTTTTACATTTAGGTCTTTAGTCCATTTTGAGTTTATTTTTGTATATGGTGTTAGAGAATGTTCTAATTTCATTCTTTTACATGTAATAACCCCAGAACCACTTATTGAAGAGACTGTCTTTTCTCCATTGTATATTCTTGCCTCCTTTGTTGTAGATTAATTGACCATAAGTGTGTGGGTGTATTTCCTGGCTCCCTATCCTGTTCTATTTATCTTTGTGTTTATTTTTGTGCCAAAGCCATCTGTTTTGATTACTGTAGCTTTGTAGTATAGGCTGAAGTCGGGGAGCATGATTCCTCCAGCTCTGTCCTTATTTCTCAAGATTGTTTTGGCTATTCAGGGTCTTTTGTGTTTCCATAAAAATTTTTAAATTGTTCTAGTTCTGTGAAAATGCCATTGGTAATTTGATAGGGATTATATTGAATCTGTAGATCGCTGCAGATAGTATGGTCATTTTAACAATATTGATTTTTCCAATCCAGGAACATGGTATATCTTTCCATCTGTGTGCGTTGTATTTAGTTTTTTTCATCTTTCATTCCTTTTTTATAGTTTTAAGAGTACAAGTCTTTTGCTTCCTAAGGTAGGTTTATTTCTAGATATTTTATTCTTTTTGATATGATGGTAAATAGGATTGTTTCCTTAATTCATCTTTCATTGTTAGCATATAGAAATGCAACAGATTTATATATATTGATTTTATATACTGCAATTTTACTGAATTTGTTAACAAGCTCTAGTAGTTTTCTGGTAGTGTCTTTAGGATTTTCTATGTATAATATCATGTCATCTGAAAACAATGACACTTTTACTTCCTTTCCAGTTTGGATGCCTTTAATTTATTTTTCTTCTTTGATTGCCATGGTTAGGACTTCCAAAACTATGTTAAGTAAAAGTGATGAGAGTGGGCATTCTTGTCTTGTTCCTGATCTTAGAGAAAATGCTTTCAATTTTTCACCATTGAGTATGATGTTAGCTGTGGGTTTGTTATATATGGCCTTTATTATTTTGAGGTATGTTCACTCTGTGTCTGCTTTCTGGAGAGTTTTTTGTTTTTGTTTTTGTTTTTTTTATAAATTTATTTATTTATTTATTTTATTGGCTGTGTTGGGTCTTTTTTTGCTGTGTGCGGGCTTTCTTTTTAGTTGCAGTGAGTGGGGGCTACTCTTTGTTGTGGTGCATGGGCACCTCACTGCCGTGGCTTCTCTTGTTGTGGAGCACGGGCTCTAGGTGCGTGGGCTTCAGTAGTTGCAGCACATGGGCTCAATAGTTGTGGCTCACGGGCTCTAAAGCGCAGGCTCAATAGTTGTGGTGCACAGGCTTAGTTGCTTCACAGTATGTGGGATCTTCCTGGAACAGGGATCGAACCAGTGTCCCCTGCATTGGCAGGCGGATTCTCAACCACTGTGCCACCTAGGAAGCCCTCTGGAGAGTTTTTATCCTAAATGGATAGTGGATTTTATCAAAAGCTTTTTTTTGCATCCATTGAGATGATCATATCTTTTTTTATTCTTCAATTTATGTATCAATGTGGTGTATCACATTGATTAACTTGTGAATATTGAAAAATCCTCATATCCCTGGGATAAATCCCAGTTGATCATGGTGTATTATCCTTTTAAAGTATTTTTGGATTTGGTTCGCTAGAATTTTGTTGAGGATTTTTGCATCTATGTTCATCAGTGATAATGGCCTGTAATTTTCTTTTTTGTGTGTGATATCTTTGTCGTATTTTGGTATTGGGTGATGCTGACCTCATAAAATGAGTTCAGAAGTGTTCCTTCCTCTGCAATTTTTTGGAATAGTTTCAGAAAGATAGATGTTAACTCTTCTCTAAATGTTTGGTAGAATTCATCTGTGAAGCCATCTTGTCCTGGACTTTTTTATTTTTGGAAGTTTTTAAATTACTGATTCAATTTCATTACTAGTAATTGGTCGGTTCATATTTTCTATTTCTTCCTGGTTCAGTCTTGGGAGATTGTACCTTTCTAAAAAATTTGTCCATTTCTTCTAGGTTGTCCATGTCATTGGCATATAGTTGTTTGTAGTAGTCTCTTTTATGTTCTTTTGCATTTCTGTGGTGTCTGTTGTAACTTCTTTTTCATTTCTCATGTGGTGATGGCAGACAACATTTATTTGCTCCTGATCTTGTGGGACCTCATTTACTTTTCATCATTAAGTGCATGATTACCTGGAAATTCACCTCTTTTGGTTTTAGGATGTTTCTTTGTAGTTAACTGAGTGTTTTTATGAATAATGAATGTTGAATTATGTCAGATACTTTTTCTGCATTTAGTGAGGTACACATATTGTTATTCTACTTTATTTTGTTGATGCAATGAGTTGCATTGAATGATTTTGGAATATAAACCATCCTTATACCCTGGGATAAGCTCCACTTGGTCACGATATATTATTCTTTTTTATATATTTCTTGATTAGTTGCCAATATTTTGTTTAGATATTTTGAATCTATGTTTATGACAACTTGTGTATATAATTTTCTTCTCTTGTAATGTTTCTGTCAGCTTTTGGTATCATGATAATGCTGACCTCATGAGTTGAGAAACATCTGTTCCTTATTTTTAGTGAGATTCTGTATTATTAAATCTTTCTTAAATGCTTAGGAAATTTGCTAGTGTACACATCTCTACCTGGAATTTTCTCTATGAAAAGGTGTTTAGTACCTAATTCAATTTCTTTGGTAAATATAAAGACATTAATAGTTTGTTTTATCTTTTAAGATATTTGTCTATTTATATTTTAAATTTAGTGGAAATAAAGTTGCTCATAATATTCCCTTTCATCATTTTAATATTTGTATGATTAATGAAAATATATTTTCTTACATTTCTGATATAGATAATTTATCTTCTAGTTTTTCTTAATCAGTCTTACTTGGAGTTTATCAATTTTATTAACCTTTTCAAAGAATCAACATTGGTTGTATCAAATTTATCTTTTTTTCTTTCATATTTCTACTGTTTTTTTCATATCTTCCATTTCTCTGCTGTAAATCCTTGAACATATTTATTATACGTATAATAGTTGTTTTGATGTCCTTGCTTGCTAATTCCATTCTTGCTATCATTTTTGTGTCTGTTCTATTATCTGATATTCCTCCTGATCATAGGTCACATTTTGTTTTTTGAAAGCTAGATATTGTAAATTTTATGTTATACCTGTTGGACACATATTCTTCCTGTAATGAATGTTAGACTTTATTCTAAGTCACTTATATGTTAACTTGATTCTTTTGAGGCTGGTTTCTAAGCTTCTAAAAGATAATTGTAGATCAGTCTTTATTCTAGAGCCATTTTAACCTCATGACTAATACCCTGGACCAACTTCATGGTTGTACAACCTGTGTAGTTGCACAGGCTCCTGAATGAAGAAGGGCCCAACTCTTGGTTTAATGTTCCTGTCACTGTCTTGAAATTCTTAATAATTTTATTATTGAATATGTGCTGCCAGTTAGCCAATATTTGAAGACAGTTATTTCAGATGATTTTTGCATTTATCTTTGTTGCTGTTAATAGCGGGAGTTAAGTCCCATAAGGAGTCCCATATCCCTTCATGTGAAAAGTAGAGATCTAGAATATAATTTGAACATATTAGAGATTGTTTTGTAAATGTAAATGTAAATTTAAAAATTAGTTGTTTTCCATAGACACAGCTTCTGTGGGAATGAAGAACTTATGAATCCTCTTGCAGATAAAAATTTCCCCAACAAGAAGTTATTGACTCAAAATGTCAACAGTGTCAAAGTTGAGAAACTGCTAAAATGGAAGTTATTCAGAGGCTTACAGAGATCAGAATGTTAGAATTTTTTTTTCATAGAAGGCCTGCTCATCTATTTACTAACTATATGCCCTGGAAAAGTCCAGAGGAACTCTCTTCATTACATACACCGATGAGAAATACATTCGTAAGGGGGACGCTAGTATCCTTGAAAAGGTGGCTATTATTCTTTGTATATCAGAAATGACAAAGGGAACTGCTATTACCAAAATAGGCACCTTGAATTCAAAAGGGATGATGAGATTCCAGAGTGGCAGGAACCAAGTAGCAACACTTCATTGCCTAAGAAAGATGAACATGATTGCTGTAATAAGCAACAGAAGTGAAGCCAGCATCAGAATATTTAAATTGCCGTGGATCTTTAGTTGTGACCAATTGAGCATAATGTCTCTAGAACTGAAATAGACCAACAATCTAATAAAGCCTTATTTAATTTACATAAGTAGAAAGGTTCCAGGTCTGTTAAACAGAATCTGACTTGTATCACCATGCTAGATCAAAGCCCCTTCACCAATTTTCACAGACTTGAGCAGTTTACAGACCCAGAACCCTTTAAATGAAAGGGAGGCAGGGCCCTCTTGAAAATATCCTGCTACAATGTCAGAAATTTGTACTTTAAATTTTCCTTTTCGTCTCTCCCATGGTCACTAGGATAACTGCACATTGAATAGAAGGAATAATCAATATTTTCAGCTTGCTGGATACTGGTTCTTAATTGACACTAACTCCTGGAGACTTGAAACAATACTGCAGTCCAACAGTCAAAATAAACACTTAAAGAGATAAGGTGATCAATGAAATTTTGGTTCAGTAAGCCCAGTGTGTCCTCAAAACCATCATGTGGTTATTTCCTCTGTTTCAGAATGCAAAATTTTCGTAGATATTCCTGACAGAATTCCCATGTTGGCTTCCTGAACGTTGAAGAGAGGGCTATTATGGTAGAAGAGGTCAAGTGTAGGCCACTAGAACTGTCTCTAGGTAACAAATATTAAACCAGTAGCAATACCACATTCCTTAAGGGATTTCAATAATTAGTGTAACCATCAAGGATGGAAAAGCACAGAGACAATCCATGCCACACACAGACTAGATTTCTCTGAACTCAGGCCCTCTTACATAGGGTACCAGAAGAGTGAAATTTTGTTATTTCCTAGTTCTATGATCATGATTTCTGAGATTTTCTTCAAAGCAGCACTTCCGATGAGTAGAGTGGGTAAAACATCAAACCTATACAACTACAGAATTTATTTCCAAAACCCACCTGATTAGAGAACTTGTCAGAGAAACAGAACTGTAGGTTCCAGGAACAATTAGAGATAGATGCAAGCCAATCATGTGCTACATGGTTAAAATTAATTTTCTTGGTCGGTGTTATCAACGCCTCCCAAAATCCTCCATAATTTTTCCCTAAAAGTGGAGTTAATTCAACTAAGTGTAATTCAGCCTGTAATTTCAGTTTAACTTAATTTATATGCTCTTTCTGATAGTAATGTTATTAACATGGGGAAGAGGCCCCTTTGCCCCAATTGAAATGGGCCACGAAGAGTCCAACTTCAGTTTTTCTTTCATTCCATGTGATCAATGTCCCAATATTCTTCTCTCAGTTCCTAGAAAAACTCCCATTCTACTTAGATTTTTATTTTGGTGCCTGTGTGAAAAGATGTACATGATTTATTCTTGTTTAATTTAACACACTCTCTGAGTATATTCCCTTCTTTATCTTTGAAGCTATTTGTCTGTGTTTCCCCTCTTTATTTCAGGAAGCGACCTACCACATCTATTAAAGTTACTAGTTACCCTCTAAGCATTGTTTGGCTGTCGTATTCATTTTTTATATGTTATTGCCCTGATCACTTATTTCCATTTTTTATATTTCTACAATATTTCTTATTTATTCCATTTGTTATCTTTTTGTTGTTTTACTCTATTACATACCTAACGTCATATCTCTTTTCTCCCTCCTAACATTAGGGTTTTTCTCTACTCTTTGATCAGAGTTTTCAGAGATTTTCCTATAAGATACTCCTAAAAGAACCCATTCTTATATTTAGAAATTCCATCAGGGAGAGGGGCAGTTATTTTGTAGCTGTGTGGTATTTACAATTCTGTTTCATGAGTTCTGCTTCTAGATTAATTATTTACATCTTACATCTTACTGTATTTGCTAAGTTTTTTTCCTAATCTTGAGTTGAAATTATTTGGTTATTTTTGTTTAATTATAAAAAGAGATAAAAGCTATGATCTCTGATTATGGCTTAAATGAAATAAAAGTTTTCTACATATGTTGTAGTTTTGGTTTTGAGTTTCTGTTTAACAAAAAAGCTATGAAATTTGTAATTCTTCAAAGAAATTTTTGTATTTTTTTAAATTTCCTGAGAGACCTTTAAATTTTTAACACATGATTTCTTCCAATGCCACGTTTAAAGGAATAGAGTACAGAGAAGTCATTTTGCTAAAGGTCATACAGCCAGCTTATGCCAAGCCTTTGCATTCCCAGGTCTTTGTATTTTCCATTCTACTGTAGTGTATCTGTTTATTTCTTTTAGCATCTATACTTAGTAATTACGTTTTACCAAGCTTTAACTTTCCTAGTTAAATGTCTATCTTATTAATATTATTTCCTACAATATCAATATTATAATTATCTCCTATGAGATCAATGTTGAAATAATTGATGCTTTAAAAAATTAATATCTTTCCCCACAACCATAGACACATACACACTTACTCATAGCAGTTTCATCGTTAGACCACCAAGGCTTTGCCAGAAGTAATTCTATTGCTTAAAAACAAACAGCAAATACCCTCCCCTCAGGTTTTATTTTCTCCTAGATATTTCAATAACACTGATCCTTAACAGAGACCCTCTATTGAATTCCAAAATAATTAGTTTTGTTAGGTACCCAAGCATGATCAGAATAAAATAATAGCTAAAATATCAATCTTTAGGGTCTCCAAAAATAAGCCCTTTATCTGGTGGCACATACTTTGAAAATTTATCCAATGCCCTATACAGTGTAAATATTTGCTTGCTTTCTTTGACAGAAGGAAAAATATTTCTACGGAGAATAAGTATATTTCCATTCACTATTTTTCAAATCACAGTTGAATTGTTTCATTGTTGCTGTCGTTGTTTTTATATTCCTTCCTAATAAATGTAACCACAGGAGCTCCAACTGCACAGGAAATATGGCTGCTTTTCCACAGTTATTAATATCAGTAGAAGCAATTGAGCCCTCTGGGAAAAACAAGCCAATCCACTCCTAGCTTTCAGAGACAGAGTTTTGAACAGACAGAAGAAGCCAGCCATGACATAAAAATAGAGGAACACTAGATAATCATTTCTGTTTCCAAATCTACTCAATTTCAGTAAAGAGGCTTTTCATTTGGGGTGAAGAGAAAAATATTCTGTGATACTACGAATCATGTTAAATTACAATTATCTATTCACATCTTAGAAAACTTGGTTCAGCAAGCAGTTCCTGCCATTTACAAGAGCAGAGAGGCAAGTCCATAACATGGGAGAGCATCAGATATAGGAAGGATTGAGTCAGGGGCCCTTGGCACTCTGAGGCCCCAGTAGGCAGATTGCCACATGCTTAGAGAGTAGCATATGGAAGGGTTGGGGTGGGGGGAACAAAACACATTGGACTTTTTCAATTTTTTTGGTAAGAGTTCTTTACATGTTCTCATCCCTAGTTGCATAATACAATCATCTGGGAAGCTTTTGAAGAAAATACCAGTGTCTGTACCCCATCTTAGATCAATTAAATCAGGATCTTTGGAGGTGGGGCTCAGCCATCAGTATTTTTAAAATTTTAAAATACTCCTTGGGTGAACTGAAAGTACAAGTCTGCTTAAGAACCCCTGAGTTCAATCTCGGTCATGTTACCCTCAGAAACTTGTCGTTGATGGATTAAGTGCAACAAACACTAGAAAATTTGAAGAACTGTGTCTCCTCATCTCTTTAGATTGCAACTGGCTTGTCTCTTAGAAAAGGAAACTTTGACTTAGAGCTGACGGTTTGGGGCTCTCTTAATTGTTCTAATATGAGCTTGAATTTTTTTCAGTATTTTATCTGACTATACAATACTTACATTTTGTCCCTTTAAAAATACATAATAGATGCATTTTTGGCATATGCTTTCACCATGCAGTTTCCTGAGTATACTTTCTAGTATTTTCTGAAATCAAAACTAATATGTGAGAGGGTACTGTTATATCTCTAAGCTCACTAGTTAGACAAGTTAAGGACCAAATAGCAGACACTACAGGGCAGAGGACGTATGTATGAGACCTCAGTGTTGGTTTGGACTAACAGTGGAAATCCAACCAGATAAGTGTAAGCCAGTATCCAAGCGATTTGACAAAAGTCTAAGCTCAAAAATTGTCCAAGTAGATATTTGGTGGCAACGATCTAAGACAGAAAGAGGCGGTACTGCAGCAGAAAATCACAGGATGTAGAGAAAAACAATGGAGGATTTAGGAATGTAATATTTGGAATCCAAATAGAAAGTTAACCATGGAAACAGTGTGTATATTTAGCAAGTGCCAAGCTACCAGGGCTACACAAGACAAATACTGGATCCCAGGAATTATTTCTAGAAGAGAAGGGTTATTAAAATAGTCCTTCAGAGTAGGCAAAGAAAGAGATTTGGGTTGCAGCAGCCATGTTAATTAGAACAGGGCATTTGTCTGCAGTGGAGGAATCCAAAATCAGAATAAAATCCAGAGAATTGAAAAATACTACTAAAAACATAGTTTTGACTTTTCTGTAGGATTGGCCATTTATGCAGCGCCCAGTGTAGAACCTAAAAGTGCAATCTCTGGGGCCCACATATCTGAATTTAAATTCCAAAACTGCTATTTAGTTAGGCTAACTTAACTTCTCTTTGGCATATCCCTTATCCGTAAAATGAGGGAAATAATAGACATATCTCATTATTTTTACATAAATAATGTTTTAAAACTTAGGAATATCTGAGGATTAAACTGGTATAAAGACATAGTGCCCAATCTTTTATCACCCTGAACACATCCCTAAGTCTGTTCCTTCTTTGGGGATAAAGCCCAAAAAAACAAATAAATCACACTTTTAAAAAATTGCTACCAAGGTTGAGATTCATAAGATATCTCCAATTCAGGACTCTAAGGCATTAAAGACATTTTCGGTTGCTGTGGTCATTTTTGTAGGCAGGGTCTGTAGGAAGTACATCTTCAGATTTCATTATTTCTTGGAGAAAAAAAATGCAGGCTCAGTCTTAATATCTAACTTAATCATATTTGTATACATGTTAGAGTAAATATATAAAGAATATTTTAGATAGAATAATTCACTATTATGTTATTTTGCTCAAACTAAAAACAAAAACAAAAAAAATTGAGACATAATGGATAGGCGGTATAAAAAAGCCACCCAGAAAAGTTTCATTCTAGTCCTGGCATGATAACTACCTACTGTGAGACTGAACAGGTCATAGCCCCTTTCTTTGAACTTCAATTTCCTCATTTTCAAAAGGAGGAAAGGTAATGTTATGTTAGATCTCAATTATCCTCCCCATGTCCAAAGTTTCATTTACTTATATAGGAAATTACCTATCCATAAATTCTTATATTATTCAGAAATTTTAATTTTATGTCTTCAATATCAGAAATGTGGGAGGCTCTTTCCATTATGAAAATAAATCCTACAGTTTGTCCATCAGTCATACTTGGTGATCAGAGCTATATGCAGAACATTCTGTTCTCCAAACTCAAACGGCCATTTCACTCTGTATAGAGCTACTTTAGGTGGGAAATTATCCATTTCTCACAGGCACAGGGACCTTTTCCTTAAAATCTGAGAATAAAATCTAGGGAATCTAGTCATATAATTCTAGTCATATAATCTAGTCATATTATAAATTTTTAAAACTTCATATTTTTCTGATGCCTCAACCTCTCCACAAACATGCTGTGTGTACATATCCAGTGACCTAGTACACCAGTGTGATAAGGCTGGTCCCTGCCACAAATTTCCCTCTTGCCCTCCCCTGACTATGACCTAGTGACATTCAAACACACCAATGAAATCCCCCCATTCCTTTTGCTTGTGTACTCCACCCTGACCCCCAATAAAGGCACTTGCTGAGGGGTCCTCAGCCTCTCTCTTCTCACTTAGATTTCCTCCCATGTGGTCCCCTATGTGACATGCTACACCTCCCTCTTCTGGGACCTGTGAGAATAACAAATCTCTTTCACTTTCATAGCCCCTCTGTGTTATTATTCCATGTCTGCACCAGACTGATCAAATAAAACCATTTTTAATTAACATAATTATTCCTCATAACAGATTCCCCACTTTCCAACATCATCAGGGAGCTGAGTCCAGCTGGTGAATATTCCCTTCTTTCATCCCTTTCCCGTGGATTCCTCTGTCTCCAGTCCACTACCACCATTCCATGGTGTCCAGTTTGCTGGTGGCCAAAAGACTAAGGGAAAGTGGCAGTGGCCACATTCACCAGCCTGGCTCCAAGTTTAATACCTAGTGAATCTGTTTCACTCTGTATAAGATGATTCTTCCTTGCATGATTATTGTAAATTATTATGCTAAATAATTTTTTTCTAGTCTGGTTAGTGCCCAGGTCAGGAAAGCAAAATAAAAACCCTGGCCTGCCACATAAAACACAGGATGTAATCATTTACCGATTTATTTTTGTTAGAACACAATAAATAATGAAATAGTCTTATCTCCTTTTGCATCATGCCATAAATGAACTGCAATAGTGCAGATTCCAAGGAGTCTTAGATAAACCTAGAAACATAATAACTTATGGTTTTAATACTGCAGTGGTTAGATTGTGATTTTTCCCCATTACTGACATATCATCACAGTCAGGCAGAAGTTACTTTTGTTATGTTAATGTATTGACATTCTGAGCTCATTAAGAAAATGCTTTGTGCTCTGAAATCATGTTTTCATCAAAATTGAAAGCATCAATATAATGAGAGCAAAACCTTGGGGCACATTTAGATGTAAAGAGTTATTTAATAGTGCATCAGAGTTCAGTGCTAACATGTTTTGCTTCCTTCTTCTATGAGAAAACATGGAAGAAAAATAGGCAAATAAACAGCTGTTTATTTTTTAAAAAGAAAGGGGGAAAGGGCAAGAAGTTCATTTTAGAAGGAATACCATTTTTTTCAGCATTATTCTCCAACTGTATATTGTTTGATCAGAAAAATTTCTTTAGGACTGGATATGTCTGTAGATCATTCACATAGAATAAAGAATATACTATATTAACAATTCTGACCTACAAGACATTAATTCCTTACTTTAACATACCTTGTCTTAAGAAAAGCCACTGCTAGAAAGATGTTTTTTAGCAAGCCATATTCTATAGGCTTCATTTAATCTAATAAACTAGATTAATTCATTTATTTATTTAAAAAACATTTATAAAGCATCTGCTAATATGTGCCTGGAATTATCTTTTCTCTAACATTTTACTGATATATCGTTTGGCTTCAAGCTGCTGATTGGGGCTAATCCAAGTAACTGGAGATTGATGGATAAATTGAAATTTAAGTCAGTAATTTAAAATGAGGTAAAAGACCAAGCATTTATACAGGCCTGTTAGCACTGTTGTTTCTAGATGGGCAAGTTTACAGAATCCAATAAGGTAGACCCCAAAATTTCTGCTATTGCCTGTCAGAGTAACTCCTCCTATTGAATGTGGGACAAAGCTACATACACATTCTTTATTTTAAGCTCAAACTGCTTCTTTCAAACCATATATTTGGGGAGGAAAACAGGGAATGATTCATCTACTTTAAATCACTTCTCCCACCCACCTGTAAAAATGCACAATTTTGCAAAAATTCCTCTGTGATCTTTTCCTTTTCTCTTATTCTATAGCCATGTGCACCCCTTTCTGATACACTTTACTCCTATAAATTACTTTGTATTTCAATTGGGTATTCATCCTAGGAACCATTCCATTTTTGTAAGATGAATTTGTCAAACGCTATTCTGAACTATTATGTGTTTATTTTATATGATATGTCTGAGATGTTTTTTGAGTAATGGGAAGGGTTCATAGTGAGGCATATATAATTTATTTTTTGCTCTGATGCTCCACCTACAAGCTCTATTTTATAAATGTGGTAACTGAGAATCAGAGAAACCATAGGACTAGCTCATTGATGTTAGTAAATTCCTTAAGGGAATCAGAATCAAAATATTCTTACCTAGAATTTAATGATTTCCGTTTACCTCTTGATACTTCTTCCACATTAGAGATATATGAAAACCCACAGGAAAAAAAATGCTATCTAGAGATGAGAAAGAACCCCAAACAGAATGGTAATGAACGTTCACTGTCTTCTAGCAGCATAAGCCATCCCAGGTCAGTGTACCTGCTGACTAGAAGTAAGAGACCAAAGACCCCCTACCTTTCTTTAGGCTGCAGCCACGTAAGATTGCTCCACAAGAAAGCCTAAGTTTCTTTCAGGCATACTGGTTATTCTGATTCAACCTCTGCAGGGGCTTCAGACAGTAGTCAGTTTTCAATGCATTGAAGCTTTTAGAAACCTGAAAACCCCATGGCCAGTTTGATGATTTGGCAAGTTCTGAAGGAGAACTGGCTCATTCCTAACAATTTACCAATCGTGGAAACTAACAGTACAACTTATGCTAAAAGCAGGCAATAAAATATGAGCAAATACGTTATCAAGAGCAGATCTACTTACTACAAATGTTATGTTACTGCTTACTACAAATATGTAAAAAAAAAGATTTACAACCCCTTTGTATATTTTAGAAAATTCCAAGGATATGTGATGATGCAAAATCAAATTTAACATCGCTTTGCTTTTTTTGGCAATCATTTATTCTCAAATTATATTTTCAATTTTTAAAAAATATGTTTTGGGCTAGAATTTTAGGTTTTACAATTTTCATAGCAATGTACAAAGATGATATTTATTGCCAATAAAGTGAAATAGAGATTATTTAGTAATATTGTAGTTATTCAAAGAAAATGCAATTTAATTTATAAGTTGAGAATTTTTTATCTGTGAATTACTGACACTCATTATTTTGCAGTGTTGATGCTACATTACAGATATAGGAATAATAAGATACAGCTGAGCCAGATTAGCAAAGGAGTTTGGCTATAGTTCTGGAATAAGACTACCTGGGTTTGAATCCCAGCTCTCCAAGTGCCTGTTTAGAAGGAAATTCATTTGACCTTTTAAAACTTCAGTTTTACAGCTTGTAAATTTGTAACATGTCAGTTCTTCTCTTGGAAGATTATTGTGAGGATTTAATGAGGATAATCCACGCCAAGACCTTAAACCCAGCACTTCTTTAGGTGTGCACTACTATTAATTTCCCAACAATTCTTGGTCAACTTGTATCTTTTAAAGATGCATCAATCAATATTATCATTCACCTACTAACGGGGTAATGGTTAAAAATATCCACTCTAAATAAGAGACAATGTTAATCTGTTTTTATTGCTGTGATATGGTATCACAGATCATCTCCTGTCCTTTAGATTTCAGCAGAATATCACTGTTTATTTTTTCCTATCAAAAAACTCTGACTTATAATAAAAATAAATCTTACCCAAATATAGCAATTTATAATTAATTTCAGTTAGGTGATTTGCAGTTTTAGCTAAATTATAAATAATGTATTGAAATTATAAAACTTTTAAAAAATAAATATAGCAAATATTTTCAATCACTCACCTCTGTTCCGTTTCATGGTCAGTTAAGAAAAAGAAAGAAAAGGAAAGGAATAATGGGGAAGAGAAGTGGGGGGCTAAATTAAAACAAAGTATGAGAGATCAAAGAGAGAGAGGGAGAGAGAAATGAAAGGGAAAAACTAGATGTAGACGATCTTCAAGGGAGAACCATGTTTGAGGAGAGAAAGATAAACACAACCACCAGAAAAACCATAATACTCTCAGGTGCCCAAGCCAGGGCAGGTATATAGATACAAGAGGAGCTATTAGTCTTCTTACCCTGGTCCATCAAAGAAGCCAGGTTTCCTTCTCATGTCACCCATCAACATCTCCTGACTCTAGGCCAGATTCCTTCAATTTCCAGGTCCAGCCATCTTTCTTGAGATTCCCTTGTTCCCGTTTTGACAATTTGGCCAACATTGCTCATTTGCTACCATCGATGATCATCCATCAATCCCAGGAGCCAAACAAACCCTCTCCACCTTTTATTTGTTGTAGGCCTGAGTATTGTAACACTGTAAGCCACTCCACTGCTTCTGCCACCACCAGGTTGACAGAACTGATCCTTAGAGAATATCATAGCTTTTTCTCATCTACATAACCTACTGAGAACATTAGATTCATACTGGGACCTTTCTATCCGCAGTGAATGCTTATATGCGTGTGTAGATCATTAAAGTAATATTACCCTCAATGACTGAATCTTTGTTTCTGAAAACTCCCTATGGTACTAGAATATAGTTCAAGACTTTTGGATTGCACAAGCTTGAAATGAGATTGCTGGGAGGAGAAAATATGAAGAGTAAGCATGTAAGAATAAAACTCTCTTAAGCTGGGAAAAGTAGTTGACTTTACAATTGAAACTTGTGAATATTTTCTCCTGGCCTGTTGTTTGCCTTTTAACTTTGTTTATGGAGTTTTAAGCTATTCACAACCATGCTTTGATTTTAATATCACAATAGTGCCATATTAGAGGTAAAAATAACCACAATCTTTCTAGCTTGTTTCATTTTGGAACAGCCCATGGGCTTTCAGAGTTAGGTTTTACTGCTCTTCACAGCCCAAAAGGATTCTGGTCTCTCTGGGATTGTGGGTATCCGTGATCAACTTCTTAACAGCTTTTGCATCAGATGAGGCATGTAGAAAACTGAATTAGAAAGAGTCACACAGACATAGAAAACAAACTTACAGTTACCAAACGGGAAAGGGGAGGAGGCACAAAATGGAAATTTGGGATTAACAGATACGCACTACTATATGTAAAGTAGGTAAACAACAAAGACCTACTATACACCACAGGGAACTGTAGTCAATATCTCGTAATAACCTATAATGGAAAAGAATCTGAAAAAGAATATATACATATATACATACATACATACATATATATATATATGTATACACATACATATAAACTGAATCACTTTGCTGTACACCTGAATCACTGTAAATCAACTATACTTGTTAAAAATTTTTTTTAAAAAGAGAAAGAGTAAGCATAGTTTTTGTAAACTTTTTTTTCAAGTAAGATATTTTCTTTTTAAGGATGCATATTTGTCATTTAACTCTCCTGCTCATTGTCATCCATTGCTCTGAAGACAAACTATCAAATACTTAACATGGCCTCAGAGGCCCTCCAGGATCTGGACTCCCACTGGCTTCCCAGACCATCTTGATGATCCATACCCTTCTTTGTTCTTCACTTCTGCTCAAGATCTGTTCACATACTGTACCCATCACATGAAAATTCTTCCCTCCTTTTCCCACATTCTCCAGAGTCTGACTTAAATATCACTTTCATAGGGCTAAAATATCACTTATTCTAGATAACCCTGTCCAGATTAGATAAGCTGCCTTTATTATTTGTTCTGATAGCACCATCTACTTTTCCTTCATAGCATTTAGCACAGTATAGTATGTCTATGTGTGTACATGGGACATTATTTGATAATGATAAGCTCCATGAAGAAATAAATCAAGTCTGATATCTCCATTGCTGTACTCTTTTTCCCTTGGGCACAAATCACATGTGGTAGATGCTAAGAATATACTATAACTAGAAGAGAAACATTACTATCACTTTCAATTCCTTTTAAAATGTCATTTAGCATCAAACAATAAATAAGACAATATTAGCAAAGAGCAAGTTTTGAAACTAAACTTCAAATAACTGAACAAAATGTTCACTTATATTTTTTATACTAATTAGAAAAATCTAAATTATGTACTTGAAATTAATCTAAGACCTATCCCTTCTCTGCACTTAGAGACGGATTGTCCCAGATATGATACCCTTCTTATGAAATTGGCTATAATTGTCCTGAAATGGCAGAGAAACCAGTTTTCATTAATACCAGATCCTGCCTCCTAGTGTTAAGACCCCTGTAAAAAAGGGATTCTCTCAGTTTCTAGCAGTAGGTAAAAACAGTTTGAACTTTCTATTGAAAGAAATTGAGCAAATTTTTATTGTTTCCATAGACTGTGCCCACCATATCCCTAGGCCTATCTTATCTGTTACTTGACAACAAAAGTTATAATTTGTGTTGATTGATTTGTTTTTTGATTGTCAATGAAAGGTGATAGAGACTGGAGAACTGAAGTGTTGAGCCTCAAGTGTGGATTTCTGAAGTAAAATTAGTTTTAGATTGAACATGATATTAGGAAGTGGTTAGTCATATGCCAGTCTATAGGCCCCAAGAAGATGATAAAAACATGTGTATGATATGATTATTGAGCTACTACTACCCTGTGTCTTTAGTTTTTCTACTGTTATGAAGCAAACTGAACATTTGATGGTTTGACCCAACTGGCACCACCTTGCATGATGGAATTAAATTTTTATTGACATTCTCTCTGTCATGGTCAAAGAGGTTCAGACATCATATAACTATTGGGTGGGCCAAAAGTTTTGTTTGGTTTTTTCCATAAGATGGCTGTAATAGTACGTAGTTAACTTCATTTGAAACAGTTTTGTTAGATTGTATGTGACAGCTGTCATATCAGCATGCATTTAAAAAAAGACATCAAAATTGGTGAATTTTTGTGTAGCCATTTTAATATTGAAGAAGGAAGAAAAAAGCAACATTTTCAGCATATTATGCTTTATTATTTCAAGAAAGGTAAAAATGCAGCTGAAACAAAAAATGATTTGTGCAATGTATGGAGAAGGTGCTGTGACAGATCGAATGTATCAAAAGTGATTTACAAAGTTTAGTGCTGGAGATTTCTTGCTGGACAATGCTCCATGGTTAAGTAGACCAGTTGAAGTTGATAGCAATCAAATCAAAATAATAATGGAGAACAATCAATGTTATACCATGCAGGAGATAGCCAACATACTCAAAATATCCAAATCAAGTACTGAAAATAATTTGTACCAAATCAAGCATTGAAAATCACTTTGATGTTTGGGTTCCACATAAGTTAAGTGAAAAAACCTCTTGACCATATTTCCTCACACAATTCTCTACTGAAACAATGAAAACATTCCATTTTTAAAACAAATTGTGACCTGCGATGAAAAGTGGATACTGTATAACAATGTGGAATGGAAGAGATCATTGGGCAAGTGAAAGGAACCACCACCAACCACACCAAAGGTCAGTCTTCATCCAAAGAAGGTGATGTTGTGTATATGCATTGGAAGGGAGTCCTCTTTTATGAGCACCTTCAGGAAAACCAAACAATTAATTCCAACCAGTATTGCTCCCAATTAGACTAACTGAAAGCAGCACTTGATGAAAAGTGTCCGGAATTAGTCAACAGAAAACGCATAATCTTCCATCAGGATAACACAAGACCACATGTTTCTTTGATGACCAGGCAAAAACAGTTACAGCTTGGCTGGGAAGTTCTGATTCAACTGCCATATTCACCAGACATTGCACCTTTGGATTTCTATTTATTTCAGTCTCGACAAAATTCTCTTAACGGAAAAAATTTCAGTTCCCTGGGAGACTGTAAACGGCACCTGGAACAGTTCTTTGCTCAAAAAGATTGAAATTTTGGGAAGATGGAATTATGAAGTTGCCTGAAAAATGGCAAAAGGTAGTGGAACAAAAGGGTGAATATGTTGTTCAATAAAGTTCTTGGTGAAAATGAAAAATGCGTCTTTTATTTTTACTTAAGAAACCGAAGGCACTTTTTGGCCCACCCAACACAAGTAAACTCAGGAGAATACAAACTACATACACACCCACACATCTGAAAGTACAACAGGTCATTTGTGTTATATTTAAATGTCACTATACCCATGGAAAACAGAACATTAATCAAATAATCTATCTTTCCTACCTCAAAAATTGCGCTTTATGTTTGGGCTTAGCTGTAATGTTTTCAGAAGATTGTTTATACCTTTAAATAATTACTAAAAAGAGTGTGAAAGACATCTAATATTGAAGGATTTAGAGCACTCTTGTCTTAAATATCCAAACATAATATCTATCACAGTGCAAGTAGCTCAGCACTATTTGGGGCTAAAAAGGGTGAAGATAATAAGTAATTCTAAAATCTGTCCACACATTACATGAAAGTGTCTATAATTTGTTTGCATGTTGCACCTTCATGAACAGATAATTTTAATAGAAGTGTTTCCATGAACTTTAGTGAGCTGACAACAGTGACAGCAGTGTGCCAGCAACCTGCCCTCAAATTTATATTTTAGATTTCTGGAATGAGCAGTATTTTCCTCTCTGGGGATTTAATATTATATTTGCTTCTTGTACTGACACTATAGATTAACTTTTGTTTCACATTCTGCATGAATCTAGTCATAAGAGGCTTCATTAAAAAAAAATAAGCCAAAGAGAAGACAGAAGTTTAACCAACATAAATATGAAATAATTTTATTCAGATCATTATAAATCCTCCCTTAAATAATTACAGGGTCACAACAGACTGTATTCTCTGATTGTCTCTGTGTTCTCATCGTATGTCTTTGGACCTAAAGCCTGAAGTAAGTTGAAATGTCTAAAATGAGGTACATTAAGAATCCAAATTCTTATCAATAAAAGCAGAGAAAATCTTGTTGTATACCTTCCCCTGTGCTATGATAAGGAAGGTGAGAGCATCTCAAAGGAAATACAGCAAGGTGTTGTATCCTGCAGCTACCTGAAAGGCCATGCACTTCTTTCTTCAAACAGAAAAGGTGCAGCGAAGACAGAGATACACATTCAAGTCATCCACATCTTCCTGGAAACTGTGCCATAAACAAACAGATCTCTTTCTGTACCTGCTCAACACCAGGAATTCCACTTTACTTTGATGTTTACCTATGATGTTGGGGTTAGCAAGTTTTCACTCTAGTGAATCAGAGTTTTCTTGGGCATCATTATAATATCCTCTGAAAGGGTCTATACACTCTATGCTGTCATCACACAGAGAAAAGCTAGAAACTTGTGAGAAGTAACGATTGAATTCTTTCAAAACTGGACTCTCAAGAAATTAGAACAGGAAAGGAAGTAATCATTTGAAGAGAGTAAGTGAATAAAGGAATGCCTCTTATATCTCTTGGGAACAACGAGAGACTATAAGTTCAAGAGAGTTAGTCCAAATCCTAGAACTGTGATTGGCAATGTGAATATGTAGGTGGATTGACCTGATTTCACAAGAATAAATAGAATTCAATGCCAGTTCATTATTACCTTCGTATTGTTATCCCTGCTGTGTCAGGCACGGTGCTAGGAGCAGGAATTATCATAATGGTCAAGACAGACATGATCCCTGACCTCAAATTTTCACAGAATACAACAGACAATGGAAAGTTACAGTGTACAGTGAAAAAAGAGTAACAGAAGGCCTAAGCCAGGGAAGGCTGGTGCTCAAGAAATACTATTTTAGCTGAGAGCTGATGGATAAATAGATATTAACTTGATAAATGAGGTTGGAAAGGCTGGAAAAGCATCCAAACATTGCAAACAGCAAGGATAAAAGCCTGAAGTGAAAAAGAACTCTCAGTTGTGATTGAGCAGAAGATTTCTTTTATTCTGAATGGGTCTGGCCCTTAAGCATAATTCTGTAAAAAGGGTTTGAATTTTGTTCTATGTGTTTTTGCTTTCTTTCCCTCCATTTCAATATGTTGGATGTTAGGAGTTTATCATGCTATCCATTCCATGAGTAATTACAATTAAAAGGAGGACTTCTGCACAAAGGCATTGTATAATCCACAAAAGACTGCCTTATTGACAGAGAGATGTCATGCACTGAGGACTTGGCAGGGTATAGGGAGAGTCAGGTATTATTTTGGATGATAGAATCTTACTGAGTTTTTATAGGACCTATTCAGAAAGGCCTGCTTCTCTTTATTATAGGAAAACCAGATGAATTTGGGATGCAGCACACAAGTTATCAGCTGAGAAACTATTGATGCCGAGGTGGCATCTTCTTCATACAAATATGTCATGATGTTTGTCATTCAATGTCCACAAGTAAAAGATACTTTTAATTTTTACAACATGTCACTACTGTGAAGTGAGTAGTTGGCAGGCTGTGAGGGAGAGAGGTTATATTTTGATCTCTGCCTCATCAGAGTGGCTACAGGTTGGCCTCAGAGTCAGACTGACAGCTTTTCAGTGCCTTCTAATTCACTCACATCAAAGCAAAAACCTAGGGAAGCCAGTCATTTGAGAAAAGAACATAGAAGGCCTTACTTCTCTGTATAACTAAGAAACAAATAATTTAGCAATGTCTATGAATACAATGAATATGGTCTTCACAAAAATATAATCAAATAATTGATCATTTTTAGCACCTATTATTTGCAAGGCTGTTAACTATGCCCTGTGGGGAATAAAAAGACATATAAACATGCCTTATTCTCAAGAAGATTGACACCTACTGGGGGAAATTTATGCTAATCAAATAATTAATAATAGAAGGTGACATATAACAAAAGCTAAATTAATCAATGGACTAGAAAATAAGCACACTGAGTAAATATTGAATCTTAAGTATAGAACATAAAAATAATTCTATCCAGAATAGGCCTACAACATTTATATTTCATTTAATTCTAAATATCATTTAAACTTTTCAAATTTGTATTTAATCTGCATCTCAGAGCATGAATATCACATATTTTAAATTAAATATGCTGCTACATGATTATAATGAGACAAACTCTAACATTTCCAAAAGTTAGAGTATTTACAAAACGTTTACTAAGTATTGTATCCTGTGATCCCACAAACATATTTGAATATTACAAAATAAAACAGAAAATGAGCTTAATGGCATGCTGCAAAGAATGAGGAGGAGAGAGGCTAAACATATTCAATACTGTAAAGAGAAACAGATAAAATGCTAGCAGAAGTTTTTCTGCTGACAAATACAGAAATAATCTAATGAAATTTTGCCAAAATTAGAATTTCAACAAATAAATGCACATGGAATTAAGAATTATGTTGCTGAGGAAAATTTGGAGCACTAAACTATTAACTGTTTTTGGACAGTTAAACTGATCATTAAAATAAGAATAAAGTAAAATTTAAACTATTATGTTTAACCATTTAAATTAAGGGTTACAGTTAAAAGATGATAAAAAAATATTTAAGAATATAATACTATAACAGTGAAAAACAACATTCTGAAGGACAGCAAGATTGCATTGAGATGTCAAAAATAAGCAATTAAAATAACACTAATTTCTAAGGTAAAATATGTTCTAATTTTTTCAATATTTTTTAGAAAAATAACTAATAAATGTCATTTCTCTATAAGAACATAGAAATTGTCATACTGATTTGCTCTCATATATCCACCTCTAGAGTATGATTTTCTTGAAAGCAAGGCTCTTTTATTATTCATTATTTGCATCTTTACCTCTCACAATAACTGAGGCATAACTGAAAATATTCTTGCTATAATTATGAACAGTGTTGGAAATAGAAGACTGGCTAATTTTCCTTTCTGAAATCAACATTTTGGATCATGCATATCCCAACTTCTGATTGATGTTCTTTTAAATTCTATTTATTATTTCTCCTTATTTCATTTTTTAGGAAAATAGAAACTAATTAACCCATTCCACAAATTAGCATTCCCATTTTAGTTGGTCTACTTACCTTTGAAAGGCACATTCATTCTGCTTTTTAGAGATTAGGCTTATTTTAGAGGTTTTTTGTTTTGTTTTTAATATAACTTTCATTATTCTCATTCTAACCTAAAGATCCCTTATCATTTATCTGCAAGAATATAGCAACCTCTTCTCCATTCCAGTTCTTTTTTATTTACCCTTCTTCTCTAGTACTACTTTGTTACCAAGATAATCTGGGCAAAATAGTTAAAATACAGACATTTTAATAAAAAGTTGGGCATATATTTTTTGATCCAATATTCTTCTTGATTATTCCCAAACGTTTTTGGGGAATTACCTATGTCAAGGTATTCCATGAATAAAAAGTGAAATATGAATTTGGTTTTAAAAATAGTGTGATCAAAAAATTATGAAAGCATTAAAAAGGAAGAATTTAGAAAACTTCATGAGGAAAGTGGGTACTCAGTGGAGATTTTGATGCTGAAAGTGGTATGCATGGTGTTTAAAGCTTTAGTTTTATAAAATGGAGATGATAATACCTACATCATAGACTTATTCTGAGGATTAAAGAAAATAATATCTTGGAATGCTTAGTTCACTGCCTGGGCCATTGGTCTTTAAGACAGTGCCTGGCACATTCATGGCAGCTATGGGATAATTATGTTTGTGGTGGTAAAAGCAACAGTCAGATTTGAGGAAGAGTATTGCATATGTATGCAAAAACCTAAGAAAACCTTTTGAAAGCAGGAAAGTTTTTAGGTTAAGGTACAGAGAATATTATGTTACAACCAGAACACATGACAGAACAAACTTATTCAATAGATTAGAATTTTCCCCTGAGTAGACTTTAACTACCACCATAATTAGTAAGGTATAACATCATGTTATAATGCTTCCTAAATGGTATAATTGACAAAAGATAAGTATACAAAGAATCTACAAATAAATATACAAAGAAAAGTTATTGGGACCATACATAAATCCACAACAAAATAGCAGCATAGATATATTGGATTCTAGTCCACAGACAACCATTTATTTGCTTCATAAATCAGTTAAGAATTATTTATCCAACCTGTTAAGTTACAAACACCACTGTTTATGCAGGAAGGTGTTCCCTGTGATCCAAAAGAAATTGTGTGTCTATATGTGTGTGTGTATACATTCTGCAAAATGGGGATAATAACTACCACTTCATATGTTTATTCTGAAGACTATGTTAAAACTATAAAGTTCTTAGAACAGTATCAGAAACAGTAATTTTTTCAATAAACATTTGCTGTTATTTATAGTGGTGTATTAAATGTTGATTCAATAGATCCCAAACTTTCATATGCTAATATACAAATAAGCAATTGTATAGACTTTTTATTGAAATATTTGCAATTATTTCTTGATCTGTTGGTATCAGACAAAATTTTAGCTTTGTTTTCCATGCTATGGGTATTTCTATATTTGGCTTCATTGAGACATGATCTTTGCCTATTTAAATCCCACATATCCTTCAAGGTGTACCTAAAAGCTACCTTTTCCATGAAGTCTTCTATGCTTCCAACCCTAACATCCATCTCAACCACTATCAGTAGCAAAATATCATTGCTACTCCATTGGAAAAAAAACCCTATTCACTCAACAGTCTCACTCAGTTTTCTTTTCCATTTTTTTCTCCTAACTTTATTAGAAATTCCTTGAGGTCAAGGATTATTACATATCTCATTTTTGTATGTCTTATACTAATAAGTAAACTTTGTATACTAAAGGTGCTCAATAAGACTTTTATGCCTAGTATAATTAACACAATTGACGTTGCGGAATAGTAACTGAAGCAATATCAGCCAAATTAAATTTTCATTGCCAGAGAGCAGGTTTTAATAAGAAAAAAAATAATAGACCATCTGTTATGATCTGAATTATGTTCCCCCAGAAGTCCTAACCTTCAGTGCCTCAGAATGGAAGCTTATTTGTTGTTAGGGCCTTTAAAGGGGTAATTAGGTTAAATGAGGTTGTATGAGTGGGCTCTGATCCAATATGACTGGTGTCCTTGTAAGTGAAGCAGATACCAGGGATTTGTGCCCCCAGAGGGACAACCATGTGAGGACAAAGCAGCTAGAGGACATATCTGTAAGCCAAGGAGAGAGTCTTCAGAGGAAACCAATCCTGCCAGGACCTTGATCCTAGACCTCCGACCTCCAGAACTGTGAGACAATAAACTTGTGTTGTTTAAACCATGGGTCCCAACCCCCAGGCGAAGGAGTGAAGTTTCATCTGCTGCTTCCCATGGCTCCCCATTGCTCACATTACTGCCTGAACCATCCTCACCCCACCCCCACCCTCCCCCTCCCCCCACCCCCTGTCCATGGAAAAAGTGTCTTTCATGAAACCAGTCCCCAGTGCCAAAAATTGGGGGGACCACTGGTTTAAATGATCCAGTCTATGAATCAAGTATCTAAATCATCTTCTCATTAAATCCACAAAATTAGTGTGCTCAAATGAAAGAGATTAAATAAGTAAAGCTTTACAAAAAGCATTTTATGTAGCCTTACTTCTATGGGTTGAATTGTGCCCCCTTCCCTAATTCATATGTTGAAGTCCTAACCCTCAGTACCTCAGAATGTGACCTTATTTGGAAATACGGTCACTGTAGATGTAATTAGTTAAGATGTTATACCTGAATAGGGTGGTCCTCTAATCCAAAATGACTGTTATCTTTATAAACTAAGAGTTGGGATGTAGATATTCTTCTGCCCCAACTTTAAAACTCCAATCTTGCCTTAACACCATTGAAAGCATATTTTGAGAACAAATTGGTAAATATGGTTTTGTGAAATAAGAAAAAAAGGAAAAGCAAAATCCACTGGTCACATTGTCTTTGTACCGGCTTTTGCTGAGCATTTTCAAAGAGCACAAATGCAACTCATGGTGAAAAATATACACAGTAATTCAACCTATTAGAAGAGGCATTTGGCTACTCATTAACAGAACATTGAACTAATGGGTGAATAAGTAAATGCCTAACTATAAAATGTATTTGTGGAATCAGACTGGCTAACCATGACCATCAGAAAATATTTGCATTTTCTCTCTGAGGTAGAATCAGGAATTTTTGTATATTCTACCCATTTCCTGCAAATAGCTCCTTGGCTCCCTTACAAGAAGCCCTAACAGTGTATTCCTATAGTCAAATGCTTTCTGAAATATTTTTGGACAATTGTATTCTTTTTCCTTAAAGAATTATAGGAATTGTAGAATTGTTTCCAAAAAGGATTGTATTATTTTTCCGTAAAGAAGGCCTACAAAATTTTATAAGCTTCGAATCCACCTCTGTCTTTGACAGCAGCATTCACACTCCCTGTCAAGAGCGTGGACTTGGAACTTCCTGATTGTAGCTTCAGGGAAATGAAGGTGCAGAACCTATCTGGGCTATGCTAAATTTGCCCCATTAAATGCTGATGGGCTCACTCATGAGTGGCAGAGAGCTAAAAGAAATGCCATTTTTTCAAGCACTGCCCCAGAAACTGACAGTGGACTCTCTATGATGCCAATAAAAGTTGTTTCACAACAAGGCCAAATACTCTTTCCCTTAGACTGGTCACACTTCAGCTAAGTAGGAAGTATATGTCAGAAAAGTCCAACTAAGGGTAGAGAGGTAGATTTGGGGAGAAAGGGAGAGAATTTTATAAGTAAAAAAATAATATGGGGTAAAACTTTTTTTACAGGGAGAAATCAATTAATGTCTGAAAATAAAATTTATCTTAGGAAAATCATATTTGGCATATAAAACTTAATTGGCTTTTAAAATATATTCCCTTCCTGAAAAGCTTAAAGAATTAATTTCAAAACATGTTAGAAATATAGGAAAAGTAAAGAATAAAAATATTCTCAATATGAGTCACACAGAGTAAAGGAGAGGCAAGGACAAAAGAAAAACTTTGAACTCCCATTTTAATCCTCATTTCCTAAAGTTAAGTGAAACCATTAAAAGTGCAAAAAAACACTTTATCTTATTTGATTTTCCTTTTTTTCATCTCAATAAGTTATGCAAAAGGTTGAAAAGTGCCCTACTTTTTTTAATGCCACCAATTGTCCTATCAGAAAACCATTATCTGCTGACCTAACATCTGAAGGTGATAATCAATCTGCCATCAATGTGATAAATTAGCTCTTGTTCATCTAGATATGGTAGTTACTAACTGCTTATGGATTGTTGCTGAACTCCAACCAAATGCTTATCAGAACATGTTTTAATTAAACCTAACACCAGGGTTTAATTATGGATAGTATTTTAATTTAAAAATTTTAAATCTCACAATAAAAACCTGTGGAAAATTCAACACACAGCCAAAGCATTACATGATAATTGGTAGATCTTGGACTATGAGTATAAAACTGAAAAATCATTTTTAAAATGTTTCTAAACCCCACTCCCGCCCCAAACTACAAAACTATATTTGCTCTTCTCTCCTTTCTAAATTTTCATAAATATAATGACATTAGATGATGCATCTTTCCTTAAATATTTAACACAATGTTTTTCAAAGTAGTCTTTGGGATAAATCTTTTTTTTTTTTGGATCTGAAACATATTTTTTTCTGATGAATCATTGTAGCTTAAACTGAGTATTTAGCTGTTACATTTAAGTGTCCATAATTCCCAAAAGAAGTTCCAAGAACTCCTTAGGATATGATCTAATTTGACAGCCACTTAGAAATTCATCTTTATGAGTGGTAACTCTCCTGCAGTAAACAATGAAATAGTCTATTGGATATATTGCTTTTGATTTTCTAAACTGAAAAGAAAGGCTGTCTTATTAAGCTACAGAATTTAAATAATTCATTTTTCAATAGTATGCTATCTAATATGTCTAAGTACACAAAATTCATCAGCTAATGGCTGATATTAATGAGAAATCTAACAATATATTTGTTATTTAAATCTCAGTTACTGACATTCACGTGCAACAAGATAGATCCCAGTGTGAAAAGATGTCCTTAAATATACAATAAAAAATCAAAATGTTTTCTCTCAATGAGTTGCAGCTTTCTTTGTTTCTCTCAGAAATAACTGATAATCAGGGAAGTGCCATAAGAAGGTCTCAATTTTCAGGAAGTTGCACCTGTGATTTCAGCTGCTGTTGGTCAATGGCAGATACTCAAGCTGAAATTGCAGAAGCTATAAAACTGTTGACAGCAGAAATCAATGTTATTGCCCTCACATTCCAGAGTGAGCACATCAGGTATAGGGTTAACCAATTGCATACCAATCTGTAGACACCACTACCAGATAGAGCCATAATATTTTGATACTCCTTTTCAATGTGGTCATTAACTTTTATTTGAATAATAATAGTTTCCTTTTATTGAGTACTTACTGTGTGTCAGGCAGAGGTTTTACACGTTATAGTTCACAGCTGAAGAAAGTGAAACAGGAGATAAATAATCTACCCAAAACCTCAAGCCCCTCCCACATCTACACAGTGATTATAATTGGCATGCTAGATTGGAAACCACATTACACTATTATCCTTCTCCAAATTAGATGGTCCCTGAACCAAGCAGCAGGACTTGGGAGCTTGTAAATCTCACACACCACCTTCAATCTACTGGATCAAACTTTCGTTTTAGCAAGTTCCACACATGAGTCATGTGTACATTCAATTTGCAAAGCACTACACAATGCTCTATTTTATTGAAAAAAAAATTCAAGAGACCCTTATGGATATCCTTTATCTCGCCAGTGAATTAAAATTAGTGATTTACTTGTAAACATTTACAAAAATTTGCAGCACACTTTCAGGTGTATAAGTAAAGTATAAACTAAGGGAAAGTGCTTGAGGAAAGCAGCATGTTAGAGAACACTGTAGGAAGTACAGCACATCAGATTTGTTCTGATCTAAACTCCAAGATGTTTCAGAATTTAATGTTCAAATCTCAACAGTATGCATTTTCCAGCAGCAATAATTATATAACAGTCATATGCTTTATTTACAAATCAACTAAATTTATCCATCTTTTGTTTATGCATTCATCCATTCAACATTTGCTGAATACGTACAAGACTGGGCCCCAAATTTTACTAGCATAAGAATCACCGGAGGGCTTGTTAAAATGGAAATTGCTAGGCCCCACCAGCAAAGTTTCTGATTCAGTACCTTTCTAACAAGTGACCAGATGATGCTGATGCTGCTAGTCCAGGGCCTACACTTTGAAGATGATAGGCATTGTATTAGGTATTTGGAAGATTATAATGATGAATTAGTGTTTCTTTCCTCTAGAGATCTACACTCATATTGAACAGCTACAGTGACTACACACATATGTGTAAGGTAGAAAGTGGTAGTAAAAAAGAAATTACACTGCTGCATAAAACAGGCAGATCAATTAAATGATGGGCGATGACTTAGAGGACTGGGATAGGGATGGTGGGAGGGAGTCGTGGGAGGGAGGGGATATCGGGATATATGTATGAATACAGATGATTCACTTTGTTGTACAGCAAAAACTAGCACAACAATGTAAAGCAATTATATTCCAATAAAGAGCCTTAAAATGTGAAAAAAAAAAGTTACAAAATAAGTACTACCAGTATTCAAAACATGAATGGATACATTATTTCAGATGAAAGACTGAAGTGGAATTTGGGCAGAAGTTGATGCTGTGCTTGCAACAAACTGGGTAAAATTTGTTCAAGACTTGTTTATTCATTTTTTTGCTTCATTGGGTCTTTGTTTCTCTGGTTGTGGCTTGTGGTGAGCAGGGACTACTCTTAGTACTCTTCCTTGCGGTGTGCGGGCTTCTCATTGCGGTGGATTCTCTTGCTGCGGAGCACAGGATCTAGGCACGCGGGCTTAGGTAGTTGCAGCACATGGGCTTAGTAGTTATGGCTCGTGGGCTCTAGAATGCAGGATCAGTAGTTGTGGCACATGGGCTTTGTTGCTCTGCGGCATGTGGGATCTTCTCCAACCAGGGATGGAACCCGTGTCCCCTGCATTGGCAGGTGGATTCTTTACAACTGCACCACTAGGGAAGTCTCTGTTATACTAGAATTTTATAGGAAAGATATCCTCAGCGTAAAGAATAATTGAGTATTCTAAACTAAAATAGAGAAATATAAGAATATAAAATAGAAGCAAGTACTTCATTGATCCATCACAGTTTTTAGGAATGGGAAAAAAGAAAACAAAATTGGAGGAATAGGTATAAAGAGTAAAGGTTGAAACTAAGTGCACTGGGCATTTATTATAATAAATGGAGTGATAGATTTTTTTTTCCTTAGTGTATATATTGTTTAATTAAATTACATAATTACAATAAAAGCTATAGCAGCATAGCTTGGGAACAAACACAGCTGATTCCTGGTGAGCATACAACTCCCCTAGTGGGAGTGTAAGTGTGTGGATTAGCTAAAGAGAGCTCCCAGCGGTGAGCTCGCAGCCTGCTGGGGCCTTAGACAATAGTTTACGCAAAGAATAGAGAGTGATGGTTAATCCAAGGCACTATGTAGATCTTAAAAAATACTTCTACCATACAGTAATTTATTTAACAAATTTCCTAGTTGGGTATCTAAAGGTTCTTTTCTTTCTCACTGTTAAAAGTATCCACGCAGATAATTTTTTTTATCTACTCCTTGATCTAATTTATTTTATTTTTTTAAGCTCTTTATTGGAATATAATTGCTTTACACTCTTGTACTGGTTTTTGAGGTACACCAAAGTGAATCAGCTATATTTATACATATATCCCCATATCCCCTCCCTCCCATGACTCCCTCCCATCCTCCCTGTGCTGGCCCTCTAAGGCATCACCCATCATCGAGTTGATCTCCCTTTGTTATACAGCAACTTCCCACTAGCTATCTATTTTACAGTTGGTAGTATATATATGTCTATGCTACTCTCTCAGTTCGTCCCAGCTTCCCCTATGCCCCCTCCCCCCAACCCCATGTCCTCCAGTTCATTCTCTGCATCTGCATTCTTATTCTTGCCCTGTCACTGGGTTCATCAGTACCATTTTTTTAGATTCCGTATATATGAGTTAGCATACGGTATTTGTTTTTCTCTTTCTGGCTTACTTCGCTCTGTATGACAGACTCTAGGTCTATCCAAATCATTACATATAGCTCCATTTCATTCCTTTTTATGGCTGAGTAATATACCATTGTATATATATGCCACATGTTCTTTATCCATTAATTTGTTGATGGGCATTTAGGTTGCTTCCATGTCCTGGCTATTGTAAATAGTACTGCAGTGAACATTATGGTACATGTTTCTTTTTGGATTATAGTTTTCTCTGGATATATGCCCAATAGTGGGATTACTGGATCATATGGTAGTTCTATTTTTACTTTTTTAAGGAACCTACAAACTGTTTTCCATAGTGGCTGTACCAACTTACATTCCCACCAACAGTGCAGGAGAGTTCCCTTTTCTCCACACCCTCTCCAACATTTGTTGTTTCTAGATGTTTTGATGATGGCCATTCTGACCAGTGTGAGGTGATACCTCATTGTGGCTTTGACTAGCATTTCTCTAACAATTAGTGATGTTGAGCACCTTTTCATGTGTTTGTTAGCCATCTGTATGTCTTCTTTGGAGAAATGTCTATTTAGGTCTTCTGCCCATTTGTGGATTGGGTTATTTGCTTTTTTGCTATTAAGCTGCATGAGCTGCTTGTATATTTTGGAGATTAATCCTTTGTCCATTACTTCATTGGCAAGTATTTTCTCCCATTCTGAGGGTTGCCTTCTTGTCTTGTTTCTGGTTTCTTTCTCTGTGCAAAAGCTTTTGTTTCATTAGGTCCCATTTGTTAATTCTAGATTTTATTTCCATTATTCTAGAAGGTAGGTCAAAAAAGATCTTGCTTTGATGTATGTCATACAGTGTTCTGCCTCTTTTCCTCTAGGAGTTTTATAGTATCTGGCCTTACATGTAGGTCTTTAATCCATTTGGAGTTTATTTTTTGCATATGGTGTTAGGAAGTGTTCTAATTTCGTTCTTTTCCATGTTGCTGTCCAATTTTCCCAGCACCACTTATTGAAGAGGCTGTCTTTTTTCCATTGTATATTCTTGCCTCCTTTGTCAAAGAAAAGGTGCCCATATATGCTTGGGTTTACCTCTTGGTTCTCTATTCTGGTCCATTGATCTTCCTTTCTGTTTTTGTGCCAGTACCATACTGTCTTGATCACTGTGGCCTTGTAGGATAGTTTGAAGTCAGGAAACCTAATTCCACCAACTCCTTCTTTCCTTCTCAAGATTGCTTTGGCTATTCAGGGTCTTTTGTGTTTCCTTACAAATCATAAGATTTCTTGTTCTAGTTCTGTGAAAAATGCCATTGGTAATCTGATACGGATTGCGTTGAATCTGTAAATTGCTTTGGGTAGGATGGTCATTTTCACCATGTTGATTCTTCCAACCCAAGAACATGGTATGTCTCTCCATCGATTTGTATCATCTTTGATTTCTTTCGTCAGTGTCTTATAGTTTTCTACATACAGGTCTTTTGCCTACTTAGGCAGGTTTATTCCTAGGTATTTTATTCATTTTGTTGCAGTGGTAAATGGGATTGTTTCCTTAATTTCTTTCTGCTTTATCATTGTTAGTGTATAGGAATGCAAGAGATTTCTGTGCATTAATTTTGTATCCTGCTACTTTATGAAATTCATTGATTAGTGCTAGCAGTTTTCTGGTAGCATCTTCAGGGTTTTCTATGTATAATATCATGTCATCTGAAAAGAGTGAAAATTTTATTTCTTTTCCAGTATGGATTGCTTTTATTTCATTTTCTTCTCTGATTGCTGTGGCTAAAACTTTCCAAACTATGTTGAATAATAATGATGAGAGTGGGCACCCTTCTTTTGTTCCTGTTCTTAAAGGGAATTCTTTTAGTTTTTCACCATTTGGAATGATGTTGGCTTTTGGTTTCTCATATATGGCTTTTATTATGTTGAGGTAATTTCCATATATGCCTATTTTCTGGAGAGTTTTTATCAGAAATTGATGTTAAATTTTGTCAAAAGCTTTTTCTCAGTCTATTGAGATTATCACATGATTTTTATCCTTCAATTTGTTGGTATGAGGTATTACATGGATTGATTTGCATATATTGAAGAATCCTTACATTTCAGGGATAAACCCCACTTGATCATGGTGTATGATCTTTGTAATGTGCTGTTGGATTCTGTTAGCTAGTATTTTGTTGAGGATTTTTGCATCTATATTCATCAGTAATATTGGCCTGTAATGTTCTTTTTTTGTGACATCTTTGCCTAGTTTTGGTATCAGGGTGATGGTGGACTCGTAGAATGAGTTTGGGAGTGCTTCTCCTTCTGCTATATCTTGGAAGAGTTTGAGAAGGATACGTCTTAGCTCTTCTCTAAATGTTTGATAGAATTTGCATGTGAATCCATGTGGCCCTGGGCTTTTGTTTGTTGGGAGACTTTTAACCACTGTCTCAGTTTCCGTACTTGTGATTGGTCTGTTCATGGTTTCTATTTCTTCCTGGTTCAGTCTTGGAAGATTGTACTTTTCTAAGAATTTATCCATTTCTTTCAGGTTATCCAATTTATTGGTGTATAGTTGCTTGTAGTAGTCTCTCATGATCTTTAGTATTTCTGTGGTGTCCGTTGTTACTTCTCCTTTTTCATTTCTAATTCTGTTGATTTGCGTCTTCTCCCTTTTTTTCCTGATGAGTCTGGCTAATGGTTTATCAATTTTGTTTATCTTCTCAAAGGACCAGCTTTTCATTTCATTGATTTTTGCTACTGTTTAGTTCCTTTCTTTTTCATTTACTTCTGATCTGATCTTTATGATTTCTTTCCTTCTGCTTACTTTGGGTTTCTTTGTTCTTCTTTCTCTAATTGTTTTAGGTGTAAGGTTAGGTTGTTTATTCGATATTTTTCTTGTTTCTTGAGGTACGACTCTATTGCCATAACTTCCCTCTTAGAACTGCTCTGCTGCGTCCCATAGGTTTTGGGTTGTTGTGTTTTCATTGTCATTTGTTTCTAGGTATTTTTTGATTTCCTCTTTGATTTCTTTAGTGATTTCTTGGTTGTTTAATAGTGTATTGTTTAGCCTCCATGTGTTTGTATTTTTTACAGTTTTTTTTTCCTGTAATTGATATCTAGTCTCATGGCGTGTGGTCAGAGAAGATGCTTGATATAATTTCAATTTTCTTGAATTTACTGAGGCTTGATTTGTGACCCAAGATGTGATCTATTCTGGAAAATATTCTGTGCACACTTGAGAAGAAAGTGTATTCTGTCGTTTTTGGATGGAATGTCCTATAAATATCAGTTAAATGGAGGTGGTCCGATGTGTCATTTAAAGCTTGTGTGTCCTTATTTATTTTCTGTTTAGATGATCTTTCCTTTGTTGTAACTGGGGTGTGAAAGTCTCCTACTATTATTGTGTTCCTGTCGATGTCCCCTTTTATGACTCTTAGTGTTTTCCTTATGTATTGAGGTGCTCCTATGTTGGGTGCATAGATATTTACAATTGTTATATGTTCTTCTTGGATGGATCCCTTGATCATTATGGAGTGTCCTTCCTTGTCTCTTGTAATAGTCTTTACTTTCAAGTCTAATTTGTCTGATATGAGTATTGCTACTCCAGCTTTCTTTTGACTTCCATTTGCATGGAATACCTTTTTCCATCCCGTTACTTTCCGTCTATATGTGTCCCTTGGTCTGAGGTGGGTTTCTTGTAGGCAGCATATAGAAGGGTCTTGTTTTTGTATCTATTCAGCCAGTCTGTGTCTTTTGGTTGGAGCATTTAATCCATTTACATTTAAGGCGATTATTGACATGTATGTTCCTATTGCCATTTTCTTAATTGTTTTGGGTTTCTATTTGTAGGTCTTTTCCTTCTCTTGTGTTTCCTGCTTAGAAAAGTTTCTTTAGCACTTGTTGTAAGGCTGGTTTGGTGGTGCTGAATTCTCTTAACTTTTGCTTGTCTGGAAAGCTTTTGATTTATCCATCGAATCTGAGGGAGAGTCTTACTGGGTAGAGTATTCTTGGCTGTAGTTTTTTCTCTTTCAGGACTTTCAGTATATCCTGCCATTCCCTTCTGGCCTGCAGAGTTTCTGCAGAAAGATCAGCTGTTATCCTTATGGGTTTTCCTTTATATGTTATTTGTTGCTTTTCTCTTGCTGCTTTTAATATTTTTTCTTGTGTTTGTCGTTAGTTTGATTAATATGTGCCTTGGTATATTTCTCCTTGGGTTTATTCTGTATGGGACTCTCTGCACTTCTTGGACTTGATTGATTATTTCCATTCTCATGTTGGGGAAGTTTTCCACTACAACCTCTTCAAATATTTTCTCAGACCCTTTCTTTTTTTTCTTCTTCTTCTGGGATGCCTATGATTCAGATGTTGGTGTGCTTAATATTGTCACCAAGGTCTGTGAGACTGTCTTCCATTCTTTTTATTCTTTTTTCTCTTTCCTGCTTTGTGGCAGTTATTTCCCCCATTCTATCTTCCAACTCACTTACTCATTCTTCTGCCTCAGTTATTCTGCTGTTTATACCATCTAGAGTATTTATAATTTTGGTTATTTTGTTGTCCATTACTGTTTGTTTGCTCTTTAGTTCTTCTGAGTCCTTATTAACTGTTTCTTGTATTTTCTCTATTTTGTTGTCAACATTTTGAATCATCTTTACTATCATTACTCTGAATTCTTTTTCAGGCAATTTTCCTATTTCCTCTTCATTTATTTGGTCTCGTGTGTTTTTTTCCTATTCCTTTGCCTGCATGGTGTTTCTTTGTTTTCTCATTTTTTCTAATTTATAGGATTTGCTGTCTCCTTTCCCTATGCTGCCTAGTGGTAATTCCTCTTGTTTCTGTCCTCTGCCCCCTGTGGTGGTGTTTGTCCAGTGTCTTGGGTATGCTCTCTGGTGGGGGTTCTGGTGTCTGCTTTCTGGTGTGTGGCTCTGTATCTTTTCTGTCTGATGAGCAGGGCCATGTCAGGTGGTGTGTTTTAGGGTATCTATGAGGTTAATATGGCTTTAGGTAGCCTATGTGCTGATGATTGGGTTTGTGTTACTGTTTTGTTTGTAGTTTGGTTTGAGGTGTCCAGCCCTGGCAGTTGCAGACTGTCGGATGAAGCTAGGTCTTAGATTCTGATACAAGGCTCCGTAAGAGTTCTCTGCAGTTAATCTTCCCTGTGTCTGAGGACTCCCTAGTAGTCTAGCTTCCTGGATTCAGTGGTCCCTCCCCAGAGCCTCCTACTTGACTTCTGATGGAGTAGTCCAGACTCTAGATGTTGCTTGTCCTGGCAATAAGGGGTTTAAAGAAGACTGTCCAAGCCCCAGACTAATGGCAGAGTGTTGAATCAAGCAAATACTAAATCAAGGAAACACATCCATGTGTAAGACACACAAATACTGAATCCAATAGAACATAGGCACTAGAAAGACCTGACAGAAGAACCCCAGTATGCAATCAGACAATCAGAGAGTAAACCAACAGAAATTCAAAACCAAACCAAACGAAACAAAACAAAACACCACACACACACAAACACAAATCCAGGGAGATTTTGAAAGCTAGGATCAAATATAATAAAGAGCAAGAGTGCCACCAGACAGACTAAAGAGCCTCAGAACGAAATCAGACAATTACACTTTGAACTAAGATAAAGACCAAACCTAATAATAAAAACCAAAGCAGTGTGTCATCTGGAGAATAAAGCAAGGAAGCAGAGCCGAGCAATAATATTGCTTTTCAGTATATTAAGATAAAAATACGCTAAAAAAGGATAGAAGACAGGGCAACAGAAGAGTGTAGTGTGACTGGAAATATGAAAAGAAAAAGAAAAAAATAAAAATGTATAAAAGATAGAGAAGAAAAGAAAGTAGGAGAGATAAAGTCAGCACTGCAAAAAACTTATCTAGAAATAGAAATATATAAAAAGGCTAAAAATAAAAATTGAAGAAAAAGAGAATAAAACAATATGTTATAAAATGTATAGATCCCTTAGGACTAAGACCATAATTAATTTAAAAAAAAAAAAAAAAGCTAGAATTGACCCCAGAATGGACCAAATCAATAGAATTAAAAATAATATATCTGTTTCCTTCAGGTCTCAGCTGTAATTATCCTTCTACCTGCCTTGGGCTTTTTGTATTACTCTGCGACCAGCAGAGCTTCTTTTATTGTTCATCTGTAAGCACCGGTGTGTGGGGAGAGAGAGGGTACAATAGTGGCCCCTTCCCCTGAGAATGAGTGAGCAGTGGCAACCTGCCTGGGTCACGGGAGCCTGGGCAGCGGTGGCAGTGCCTGTTGCAGAGGGATGCTGGCAGCTCAGGCTGAGAGAGCGACTACAACCATGGCTCCTCCTCCCTGCATGCAACTTTGCTGTGGCAGCCTGCCTGGGTTGTGGCAGCTTGGGTGGTGGTGGCAGTGCCTGTTGCAGAGGGCCGGTGGCTCAGGTGTAAACACAATGTCTCCAGAGCTGTCCCACTCTGCAGAATTTTGGCTCTCAGCTGCAGGCACTCTAGGCCAGCCCCACCCAGGGGCCTTTTTTATCCCTGACTGCCACAGCCAGGCCTGGAGGGGTCCTTCCTTTGTCCATCACAGGCACCTAGAGAGAGGCTACACCCCTGGCTACTCCCCCTGTTTGTGAGTCAGCAGTATTGAGCTGCCGCCATGGCCGCCCATCTTTCTGCTGTAGGCATTCTCTGCTGCAGATTTCTTCCCTGTGTCCTCTCAGTCCATCTTCCCACTGCCAACAATGTTTCTCACCCTGAACCAGTTCTCTGGTTCCTACGTTCCAGCTCCCAGACCCCCTGTTCAGCTGTGAACCCATGTCTCAGTCCGGACATGCTGAGCCATGGGGCGGACCCTCCATGTGTTTCTCCCTCTTTCCCGTCTGCCACAGCTCAGCTGCTTCACCATCTTTGGACAGTCCCAAATGCCTCCCTTCTGACCCAGGGAAATTCCCTGTTGGAGAAGGGGTTTCCCCATCAGATAAGGGATGTTTCCCAGAATTCAGCAATCTCCCCTCTGTTTCAGATCCCCGCGATGCAAGGTGTGGGACCCATCCCTTTCCTTTCTTCTCCCCCTCTTTTTCCTTTTTTTTGCCCCCTCTGTCCTACCCAGGTTTGTCAGGATCTTTGCAGTCCTTTCTGGTGTCTGAAATCTTCTGCTGGTGTTCAGCTGGTTTTCTGTGGGAATTATTGCATCTTTTGATGTATTCCTGATGCATCTATGGAGAGGGATGCATTCCATGTCCTTCTACTTAGCTGTCATCTTTCTCCCACTGGAGTGATAGTTAATATTTTTAAAGAAGAGAAATATAATCATTTCTGTGTTTTAGGAGGTTTAATCTAGAAACTTGCCTTAATTCCTATAGTTAATATGTCCCAGAAGTAGAATTCTAAGCACTGGTTTTCCTGACCCCCAAATTTTCACGTTCCATTCCTTCATTTTCCAAATGTTTTAGGGAAAAGGAAAAAAAAAAAAAAAAAACAGTGACAAAATGATAACTAAGTGTAGCAAGCTCAGGGGCAGGATGGATAAAGATAGGTAGAGAGATAGAGAGATTAGATAGATTTTGTTTTTGTTTCTAAACAGGAGAGAGAATGAAAAGGAAAAAATTAGGAAAGAAACTTGATAAGGTGTAGTATTGAAAAAGGCAGGAAAGTAGATCAGCAGCACTAGTGGCTGGCCAAGCTATGGAAAGGAAGGTAGCTTATTCTCTCACTATAATGGGAGGAAAGCAGAAGTCAATAAATGAAGATATAGATCATCTTCACCATGTAGCAAATACAGGTGAAAAAGGTACATGGGACTTCCAATAAGGTTATTTATCTGAACGGATCTCCTATTCTTAACAAAGTACAGCAGGAAGGCATTTGGAAAGGTAAAGAGGAAAGTCTAAAGATTAAAAGATTGAGAAATTGAGAGAATTTTAAATGGTGATGTTTCCAATAGATGAGACCAACCAGAACTTGTTTGTGTTTTTTTTTAACTCCAAACAAGAAATTGTGTTTTTATAATTTAGGTATTAGTTTAAAATATCCCCTTCTAAAATACCACATTTCAATACCCATCACCCCATCTCCCTGATTTCCATCACCCTGTTTTATCACACTCTGTATTTAAAATTATCTTGTTTATTCACTTGTTTGTTTTCTATCTCTCCACCATTACTAATTTATGTAATCCAGGAATGTAGATACTCTATCTATCTTTCCCAGCACACGCCCTCAGTGCCTAAAACAATGTTCAGTATATGCCAGGATCCCAAACAATACTTGTTAAATGAATAAATGTTATTTTATGAGTTTGCCATATAATTAGGAAATCCTAATAAAGCATTCTCAAAAGTTGGAGATTGGGATAACACAGCAGTACAAAGTTGTGGAGGGTGTAATTAATGCAAAAAAATGGATATTCAGAGTATAAGAGATATATCATAGAATTGCCTGATTATAGGGCAGATTCAATCAGATAAAAGATGCTGAACATCACTAATTGTTAGAGAAATACAAATCAAAACCACAAAGAGATATCACCTCACACCACTCAGTATGGCCATCATCAAAAAATCTAGGAACAGTAAATGCTGGAGAGGCTGTGGAGAAAAAGGAACCTTCCTGCGCTGTTGGTGGGAATGTAATGTGATACAGCCACTATGGAAAACAGTATGGAGATTTCTTAAAAAACTAACAATAGAACTACCATATGACCCAGCAATCCCACTACTGGGCATATACCCTGAGAAAACCATAATTCAAAAAGATACATGTACCACAATATTCATTGCAGCACTATTTACAATAGCCAGGACATGCAAGCAACCTAAATGTCCACCAACAGATGAATGGATAAAGAAGATGTGGCACAAATACACAATGGAATATTACTCAGTCAAAAAAAGGAATGAAATTGAGTACTTATAGTGAGGTGGATGAACCTAGAGTCTGTCGTACAGAGTGAAGTCAGAAAGAGAAAAACAAATATACATTAACAATATCATATATTAACACATATATGTGGAATCTTAAAAAATTGTACTGATGAATTCAGTGGCAGGGAAAGAATAAAGACACAGATGTAGAGAACAGACTTGAGGACATGGGAAGGAGGGGAAGGAGATGCTAGGACAAAGTGAGAGAGTAGCATTGACATATATACACTACCAAATGTAAAATAGATAGCTAGTGGGAAGCAACTGCGTAACACAAGGAAATCAACTCGATGATTGGTGATGACCTAGAGGGGTGGGATAGGGAGTGTGGGAGGGAGGCTCAAGAGGGAGGGGATATGGGGATATATGTATAAATACAGCTGATTCACTTTCTTGTACAGCGGAAACTTGCACAACTGTGTAAAGCAATTATACTCCAATAAAGATCTGGAAAAACCAAACAAAAAAACAAGATGCTAGAAGAGTACAGATATGGAAGTTACTTTTAGAGTAGTAGTTCTCAAAGTGTATTCCAGGGCAAGCAAGATCAGCATCACTTGAGCACTTGTTAGAAATTCAAATTATTGGCCCCATCTGAGGACTGCTGCTCTATAAGATTTTAACAAGACTTTCAGGTGATCTGTTGCAAAGTAAAGTTTGAAAACTATGCCTTTAGCTGTGAGGATAGTGCCTAATGATAAAATTACACTGTAAAGAAGTTGTTTTACATAGATCATGAATAATGTAAATAAAATTACACTTAAAAGAAATTTTTTATATATATCAAGAATAACATTCTATGCAAAGCAAATATTTCACAAGTGTCCCTCTGCTGAATATACTCAGAACAAAACTAGATGACTACTTGTTTACTTTGTTGAAGGCAGAATTTAAGCATCTATAAAGTTGGGCTCAGAGCGTGTCATTACTGACCCAATCTTGAAAGTCAGCGATTTTCAAAGCTTTTACTCTACTTTTAGTGCACTATTGATAAACACTTAAACACTTATAGAATTCCACTTAAAATGGAATTTCTTCATATCTGCTCTTTTTATTCCAAAATAATTCACTGCTCTGCAAATTGCAGTTATCTCCATTCGCTAAGAACTCACAACTGAGAAGTTGAACTAAACTTGTTCTACTATATTTGCATGGAGATAAACTTGTCACAGACATCATTTATCTCTATATATTACCTGGTTCTTTTCAAGGCAAATGTGTGCGGTGTCTCTCATTTTTTCACTTGAAAAATGCCAGAACAACAACCCTGTAATATTCCATAAGAAAAGAAGAAATGGAACTAAATGAACCCAGAAATATCTTAATACCTGGAAATCAGAAATACATTCCCAGAACCTTACCTAACAGGTATTGGAAGTTTGATTAGAACCCCTTGCCGATGCAGTATGGCTTTGCTGTCCCAAAATAGTCTCCTTAAGATTCTTAACAGCTTTCCAAATGATATATATTGCCATCACAGATGAAATACCTCTGCCAGCCACATCAGACTGATTGGAAAAAACCATATATAAGTGCCAAATTGCATTCCCTAATGAATTCTCTTAGAGAAATCCAGAGAGAGCAGCAAATTGAAAATTAAACTGGTGACGTGACTGAGGTACATAACTAGGGGGATGGGATTAGAGGTTGGAAGTGTCAAATAGGGTTAGAAACAGGGTAACTGTTCTAATGAATGACCTTATAAGAGATAGACTCAGACTGGGTCATATGTAAATGGCCAAAAATTTGATAGAAAAAGCTTCTTTCAGTGTAAATAGTTGGGAGAGGTAGGTAGTTTAGTTGTTTCACAGTTAGATATTTTTAATCAGGTTGTCATGTCAACTTTGTTTATGGGCAAAATTATATGCTCCTAAAAGTCTATGGTTATAGTAGCTCAGATTTACAAAATACAAGCAATCCAAAGTATCTGGGGCTTCCTATCTCTGTCTTTGAGGAAAGAACTACTTCCTCATATTTTGTTTGGATATAATCAGATTAACTCTCAAAAGAGAGGATTTTAATTCACCAGACGTGGTACCATTGTCGTTGTCTAGGACGTGTTGAAAAATTTGAAACAATAAGGCCTTCAGAATATGCTGGCCTGAACTGAAGAGAGTGTAAAAATGTAAGATGCACTGTTGTGTACTATGGTATCTGCTACATAAACGTGGCTTTATCATACCTTTGTTAGAAGGTTTAATAGATATTGATTATAACCTTATGATTCTACCAATGTTGTATCTATGATAGATCATGTAGCTATGTAGCAGGTTGAAAAAAATATATTCTACATAAGCATTCCACACATTTTTTTAAGAACTTTTATTGAGATACAGTTAACACAATAAACTGCTTATATTTAGAGTATACAATCTGGTATTTTTTTTCTTATTAGTAATGTATATATGGTAATCCCAATCTCCCAATTCATTCCCCCCCAACCCTCCCCGCTTTTTCCACTTGGTGTCCATATGTTTGTTCTCTACATCTGTGTCTCTATTTCTGCCTTGCAAACCAGTTGATCTGTACCATTTTTCTATATTCCGCATATATGTTTTAATATACGATATTTGTTTTTCTCTTTCTGACTCACTTCACTCTGTATGACAGTCTCTAGGTCCATACTTGTCTCTACAAATGTCCCAGTTTCATTGCTTTCTACAGCTGAGTAATATTCCATTGTATATATGTACCATATCTTTTTTATCCATTCATCTGTTGATGGACCTTTAGGTTGCTTCCATGTCCTGGCTATTGTAAACAGTGCTGTAGTGAACATTGGAGTGCATGTGTCTTTTTGCATTATGGTGTTCTCTGGGTATATGCCCAGCAGTGGGATTGTTGGGTCATATGGTAGCTCTATTTTTAGTTTTGCAAGGAACCTCCACACTGTTCTCCATAGTGGCTGCATCAGTTCACATTCCCAGCATTCTACACTTTTGAAAATGAATATTTGTTCATCACTATCACCAAACACGAGATTTACAATTAGAAAGCTCTATGCCTACACCCATGCACAATGAGGTTCTTCACTAATTTTTTTAATCAGTATACCTATCTATAATAAAAATATACAATTGCCTTTCCAATATAATTTTCTTCAAAAACATCCATTCCTTCAAATTCATCTCTGAAAAAACTAAAAGCATCTAATGCTTGGTGTTAAATTTTGTTGCCTTTATGAGACTTTCTTCACACATTAAAGACATAATTATTATGAAAACACATAGTCCTCACTGTTTGCCTGTTCTAGGACAGAGAGAGAATAAAGATCTAGGTGCTGCATTTGCCTGGTAGGCTTACAATGGCCACAAATGTTGATCCTAATAGTATAACAGTATTGTATGGTTAGTCATTTAAATGAACTAACAAGAAAAAGAATTTCTTTACCAAGTAAAATTAAGTGCAATTGTATAATGATATAGTGATTAAACAACGTTTTTCCTGTTTCCTCTTATGAGCTTTTGTCTTTCAAGCTTGAGCGATTAACTGGTACCTTTTGAATAACACTGTCTTTATTGTTGATAAATTATTCCTGAAATAAATAAAATTTCTGGAATCCTAACTACCTGAAGCAATTGAATTGGAACTTAACTTGTCAGTCTAATTTTTTATCATTTTTCTTTTTTAGATAATTTTTCCTTATCCCAAAAGTAATGAATATAATTCTTTGGAAAAGTTAGAGGCCAAGCACATGGAATGAACTGTTAATATTTTAATAAAAACAAATAAAATACTCACATTCCTTTATAGAGAGAAAACTATTGCTTAATCACCTCTGCCCTGGCACTCACTGATAATTAGCTTGGAGACTGCTGGGAAAGGATATGTTTATTAGGCTGAAAAACTGAGTTGGACAGCAAATAATGTGTCTGCTTATTAAAAATCAAACTTTAATGCATAGGTTGCAAAGTCTTCTTATTTGCATTGTTATACAGCATTAGACAATATCTACAAAATTCCCCAGACAAATTATTAGTCAGATGTAGAGTTTACAATTTCTGATAATGGGGGACTCTGGGTAGGTAAATCGCTACAAATTGCTTGTTTATAAATCACACTTTATTTATAAAAGTTAAAAGATTGACTTTTTCAAAAAAAGATTACACGCAAATGTGGATCTAGCATAAGCAGCTGTGTTAGTACAAGCACAAGAAGAGTGATAATGTGTTTGAGTTACATTCTGGAGAAAAGTATATCAAGAATGCCATGGCAGTTGACATAGGTTAAAAAAGATAAATATACGGCAGAAAGATGTCATGCTTCAATACTTTCTCTCTTGCCTTCATTATCTGTTTGTGCTCTGACTTAGGCACCTGCATTGATAAAGTGCTTGGAGACTTGGTGCAGGATTTCTGCAGGATGTCACGACTTCTGTTTTTGTTTGGGAAGGAGAGGGAAGGAAGTGACTACTATGCGCATCCAAATATATGTTCAACATTTAAATACTACAGCAGCACAAAGCAGCTGCTCCGCGAAAATTTTTGAAGGATTAGTTGCTAATTTTTTCCTTCTACTTACTTTAGGATTACTTGGCCCATCTTTCTCTAGCTTTTTATGGTTGAAGCTTAGAACATTGATTTTAGATCTTTCATATTCTCTACTATAAGGATTTAGACTTTAATTTCTCCCGTTAATATTCTCTCTGTAAAATTTTTGCAAATATTTCATTATATTTCCTCTTAAGCAGTTGGTATTTTTCTTATGTTACTATCTTGTAACATTTCACATTTAAACTTTTTTTTTTTAACTCGGAAAACAACTTTCAATTTGATTACATACCCCAATATTTTATTCTTCTTTCTATAATTCTAGGAAGAATCTTCTAATAAATATTCCTAGGAAATGATGAAATTTAAGTAAAAGAACAGATCTTCCCCCAATAGGAAAAAAAGTTTGTAAACCCTATATAACAATACCTTATCATATAAATGCTTCCTTATTGAGAGAATTATTAAATAACCAAAGAAGAAGATACTCATAACTAATAACCATATCTCCCTCTAGCATAACTGGACTTGCTCAACCTATTCATAGAGATAACAGCACATTTCCGATAGTAATTCAAATTTCACTAGTTCTTACCTCTGCCTAATACTATGAGAAATTCGGCAACTTGAAAATGGGTCGTCCCATGTTCCCTCCCCAGCTCAGTTATTCTGCAGGTGACCAGAAAGGCTCAAATTAGTGCACAGTCCAGCTGTTTCCTGCTAGGTGCTTCCATTACGCTTGCAAGTTGTGCCACAATCCTATAAGCACAGCTGCTGCCCACCACATACCACCAGAGATACAGAAGATTTTGTGTGCAGGGAGATGATGTGCTCAGTCTCAGGAGAACTCCTCTCTGACCTGTGTTTTCCACTCTGTTAAGAGGATCTCAGAACTTTGATCCTCATACATCAAAATTTTTGGAAGGCTTTAGTTACAACTCCTTTGCACTTTATAGGACTCAACTGGAGCTGAGTCAGAAGACAAATGTAAACAATAGAAACTACAACATTCCCAATTTACTGCTGATAGAGACAGACCTTAGTAATTACCTATAATTTCCTTTACACTTTTCCAATAGCATAGACGTATTTTATATAAATGTATATATGATGATATGATACATGGGGGTGTGTGTTTATCAGACATGGTATCTCATAGACTAATATAAGAAGATTTTTTTAAAAAACAACAAATTTGTATTGCTATCCAAAAGTTCATACAAATAGAAAGAAAACTTTCCCACTTAGACAGAAATTTACCTACATGCACATACACACATACAAAACAGATGTTCTAATGAAAGGAGTCAGTTGTCACTTGTATTCCATAATTTGAAAGATATTGATGTGACTTACATCTCACAATTTCCCTCAAACTGGTGTCTGAAGTCCAAGCCTTTAGATTCATTTGTCCTAAGCTTTTATAGCTCATGTTACATTGAATATGAAATGATTGATTAGGAGCACCCTGAGCTACTGTGACCAGGAAGAATATTTTAAAGACTTACGGAAGAAGAGTGCTATCAGCCATATGTTAGCTCAAAGAGGGACTCTTTTGCCCTGCAAAGCTGAATCAGAAGATATTCTCCCTGCAGTGTGGTAGAACACAGTCCTATCTAAGGCCACAGCATGGGCAAAATGCAGAGGCGGCAACCAGGGATGGCCAAGGGCTTAGATCAAGTGAAAAGAGAGCACTCTTTTAAATGGAGATAAAAGTCAGTTCTGTGAAACATGCAGCAGGCATTTTTCAGAGTAAATTGGAGGGAATAAATGTCCTCTAGATTTCCTCAGATAAAACTCCGGCATTTAAATTGAACGTTGAATTTTTACACTAAATGGCAATATAATATCACTTCCTCCTGAAAATCTAATAAATCTATAGGAAAGGGATTTTAAAGACATAATCTGATAAGCATGGAAGAACAGCAAAGTATACAACAGAAGACAAAGGAAAGAACAGGTGATGGATACAGAATATCAAGAAAACTAAACCTTAATTCAGCAAGTGACATTGAGAAATAATCCCGGTTACACTACAGAATGCTCAAACGTTTCATGGATTTATAGAAACAGGTACCTCTATAAGCAGGGTGGCAAGGAAACAAAATGTCAGGAAGATGCGTTGAAAGTTGTTTGAGTAGCATTTAGAGTGCCATTTTGTAGTCCTGGATAAAGCCCTTGCCTACAAATTCCTTTACCCCTACTACTTGTTTTCTAGAAATATATTCATTAAAGAAGATATGATGAAGAGGTTTGTGGTAGAATATGCTAGATTAGTTGAAGATCTGGCTCTATACTGAAAATAGGGGGATTAGTGAACATATACATTCTGAATGCTAAATGCTGAGGACCCCATATCCCTTCTACAATTTGATACTCAAAAAGCTGATGGCCAAATTGTTAGCTTCCAGCAGAACATTGGAAAAATTTTCTCTGGGAAATCTGACAAAACTTAGAGAAAAGACCTAAAAAATATAGACATGGAGAGTTTTCAAGTTTCTCACCTATATTGCCCTAGAACAAGGTTTCTCAATAGTAGCCACTATAAAAAAAAATAAAAAAAGTAACAAGTGCTGGTAAGGATATGGAGAAATTGGAACCATTGTACACTATTAATGGAAATGTAAATGGTATTGCCGTTATGGAAAATAGTATGGAGTTTCCTCAAAAAATTAAAAATAGAATTACCACATGATCTGGCAGTTCCACTTCTGGGTATTTTATTATCCAAAGAATAGTATTCCATTGTCTGTAGATGGACCACGTTTTTTTCCCATTCATTCATTGGTGGAAAAAGTAGAAAAATGTTGACAAAATACTTAGATATTAAGGAACACTGTCTTAAAAACCCATATTAAAAAGAAAAAAATTAAACTGATATTATGATTTATCTATAAAGAGAAAGGGCTACTCAAGAAACAGAAACCCAAACAACTAAGAATAAACACAGGACAAGATGCTCAAGCTGGGTATTATTCAGGGAAATGTAAATTAAAGCAATGAATGCACATCATATTTCAGTTATCAGTTTAGAAAAATAAAAATGCAACTGCATTTAATGCTGACAGATGAGTGGGATAAAATTTGTTTTCTCATACCTTACTGGGTGAGATTCCAAATTGATACAAGTTTTTTGGAGAATACACATTATCCTTTAGCCCAACAACTCAGGAATATAAATTAATACTGAGGAATATATTTACAAAGCTTTTTCTAGAAACATTTCTGTGCTGACCAAATAAATAAATAAATAAATAAACATCTTGAAAGCCCATCAATTAGAGAATAATTAAATTATATCACATTCTATATAATATTATTGGCTTATAACAAGATAACTTTGGGGAAAGAACTTTTTTTTTTGATTTAGAGGAATATTGATTCTGGTCCATAGAGTTGACAGTCAGAAAGGTTAATGTATAGTAAGGAAGTTCAAGAACAGAATCTACACATATGAGGTGGAACTCCTTGAGGAAGTTCAGAATACACACAAGCTCTTGTTTCACCTAATAGTGATAGTATGGGTATCCTATAGAAACTAAGATCCTTTCTCACAAAGCCAAATAGCTGTCAGAGAATTTGAAGAAGGATGGAGGGAGTAGTAGGGCAGTTGCAAGCCCAGTTGCTGATTAAGGCCATCAAAGAGAATCTGTAAATCAGCAGCAATGGGTGTGAGCTACAAAATGTTGCTTCTCTTTTGTCCTCCAAATTTCCCAAGAATCTCTCTTGTAACTCACTTAAATGGAAACATATCAGAGGCAATTCTGAGAAATGTAATTTGCTTTAGCTATTTTGCCCCATTACAAAGCCACCACAGAAAGTAAATGGTATTAGTTGAAAGCATGAACTCTGGAGAGAAATTGCCTGTTTTCAAATCCCACGACCATCACTAATTACGTGAATTAGGAAAGTGACAACTTTCTCAGCCTCAGTTTTCTTAACTGAGAAATCATATTACTTCCCCACATTATGGTGATTGAGCTAGCATGTGAGAAGTGCTTAGAAGCACAGCTGATATAATCGTTACATATTATAGTTTAAAATCACTTTCAGTAAATGGCCTTCAAATACTCCTTTCATTTTTTATCAGAAAAAAATGCCTGAATGATATAATTGTAATTAACATGAAACTCTTATTAGTATTTTTCTTATTAGATTTTCAAATTATCTTGAATTTGAAAGAAGAGATATAATATTCTAAGCCATAGGCTGGAAACCTATGGCCCATGAACCATCTATACCATGGGGCCTATTATTTTTGGCTCACAGCTAAAATGGTTTTTACGTACAGTTGACCCTTGAACAATGCAGGTTTGAACTGCATATGTCCACTTATATGTGGATATTTTTCAACAGTAAATACTATATTACTACGTGATCTGTGATTGGTTGAACCTGCAAATGCTGAGAAAGTGTGGATAAAGGGGGCCAACTATAAGTTATACTCAGATTAACCCCCATATTGTTCAAGGGTCAACTGATTTAAAATTATTTTAAAAATAAAAGAAAAAAAAATGTGACAGAGACTATATATGGCCCACAAAGTCTAATATATATTTACCATCTGACTTTTTACAGAAAACATCTGTCAACTCAAGTTCCAAAAACCAGTTCTCATGAATAGAAATAGAATGTGAGCCATAAATATGAATCATATATGCACTTCTAAATTTTCTAGTAGCCATATTTTAAAAAGTAAAAAAGAAACAGGTAAAATTAACTTTAATCCATGTTTTTAACTAACCCAATTTGTCCAAAATATTATCATTTCAACATGCAGTGAAAAATTATTGATATTTTGCATCATTTTTCATAATAAATTTTTGAGATACATTTTATACTTTACGCACCACTTCAAATTCAGACTAGTCAAATTTTAAGTACTCAGTACCCATCTGTGATTTATGACTACCATATCAGACAGTACAGTTTAAAACCCATTGAGGGGAGGGGGTCCCCACATAATTCAAGAATATTCATATAAATACAAAAATATCTAGCACTCAAAAGGAAAAAATTATAATGTCTAGCAACCAATCAAAAATTACCAGGTATGCAGGAAAATGTGATCCATAATGAGAAAAAAATCTAGCCAATTAAAACTGACCCAGAAATTAAAGATGTTAGAATTAACATATAAGAAAATTAAAATAGTTATAATAACATTATATATCTGTCTTCAAAAAGTAAAGCAGAGATAAGGAATATAGAATGTAGAATATTGAATATAAAATCTAAAGTATAGAATAAAGAGTATACGGATGTATAATCTGGAATATATATGATCTAGTGATCAAAACTATAATGTTAGAGGTGAAAAATACACTGGGTGGTATTAATGGCTGATTAGACTTTGTAGAGGAAAAAAATTAATGAATTTGAGTATATGGCAATAGAAATTTTCTGAAAAGAATTAGAGACAAAAAAATAGAATCAAAGTAAATGAACAGAGAGCATCAGTGATATGTAGGACAACTTCAAGAGGCCTAATATAAGTGTCACTGAAGTCTCCAAAAAACTGGGGGTGGGGGGTGGTGCTGGGATATGAAAAAAAATTTAAGTGAAAAATGAACAATTTTTTTCCAAATTTGCTTATACTAAAAATTTACATATCCAAGAAGTTCAATAAACTCCTAAGGAAAATAAATAGGAAGAAAACTAAAGCAAGGTATATCATAATCAAATTGCTGAAAACCAGTACGACAGAGAAAAACAGAGAGCCAGAGAAAAAAAGACATACTGCATAGAGAGAAGTAAAGGTAAAGTTAATAGAAGATTTCTCATCAGAAGCAGTGCAAGCAAACAGCCATTAGTGTAACATCTTTAAAGTACTGAAAGAAAAAAATATTGCCAACCTAGAATTCTCCAGTACAAATATCTTTCTAAGACAAAAGCTCAATAAAGACTTTCCAGATAAACAAAATCTGAGAGCAGACCTTCCCTACAAGAAATGTTTAAGGAAGTTCTTCCGGCAATGGGAAAATGATAAAAGATGGAGGTACTTATATACACAAAAATACAAAAAACACTAGAAATGGTACCTAAATGAGACAGTATGTAAGATTTTTTCTTATCATTTGAATCTGTTTAAACTATAATTGTTTAAACAAAAATAATGACACTGTATCATGTGGGTTACAACACATGATAAGTAAATACATGACAACCAGAGAATAAAGCCTGGGAAAGAACATATGTGAATAGTGATATCACTTGAGATTTGAGACTCTGAGTTAATTATGTCCTAAAAGCAAACTGTAAAACAGGGTAAAGATATACAATTCAATAAAGGAGATGAAATAAAATTATATATATATATATATATGTACATATATAATTAATATAAAACTGTCAAAAATAAAACAAAAAATCAGATCAGAGAAATGAAAGAGAAGTAGCAATATGACAGACATAAGTGTAATAATTTCAATAATTATTAAATGTGAACAATTAGGGATCTAAGTATCCCAGTAACAGGAAGAGACTATCAGATTGGATAAAAACGTAGCACCCAACTATATGATCCTTATAAGATACACATCAAAAAAGCTGGGTTAGCCTTATTAATATCAGAGCAAACTCAGAGAAAAAAATATTACCAGAGTTAAGGATGTCATTTCAGAACCATAAGGAGTCAATTTATCAATAGTATATAATATTTCTATACACTTATGTGCCTAATAATAGTGCTTCAAAATACATGGAGCAAACTGATAAAATTTCAAGGAAAAATAGATAAACCCATAACTGTTCAGAGATGTCAATACTCATTTCTCAATAACTGAAATGACATTAAATGTAATTAAAGTTAAGTTAATAACACAAATATTTCTGGAAAATTCCCAAATATTTGAAAACTAAATATTACACTTATAAATAAACCATGGGTAGATAAGAAATCCAAAGCTAAATTAGAAAGAATGTTGAACTGAATGGAAACGAAAACACAACATATCAAAATATATGAGGTACCATGAAAGCACTACTTGGGGATGGTGAATTTATAGCATTTAATGATATAGTAGAAAAAAAGAAAGGTCGCATATCAATGACCTCAACAACCACTTTAGGAAACTAGAAAATGAAGAGCAAATAAAACTTAAAATAAGCAGAAGAGTAGAAACAATAGAGACTAAAGCAAAAATCAATGAAATAGTAAACAGAAAAATGATAGAGAGATGATCCTAAAAACTGGTTCTTTGAGAAGATTAATAAAATGGACAAACCCTCACCAGACTTGTTAGGAAAAAAAGAGAGGACACGAATAGGAATACCAGAAATGGGAGACTTGTCATTACTTCAGAATTTACAGAGATTAAAGAGATAAAAGAAATATGAATAACTTTATGTCAATAAATTTGACATCTTAGATGAAACAGACAAATTATTTGAAAGGCAAAAATTACGGAAACTCACTGAAAAAGGTATAGGTGAACTGACTAGACTATCAATTATATAAGTGCAAAATTAAACTACAATGAAATATCACTACACATCTATTAGGAAGGCTGGTATTTCAATTGCTGATGAGGATATGGAACAACAGGAACTTTCATACACTGCTGTTAGAAAAATAAAATGGTATACCCACTTTGAAAAATAATATGGCTATTTCTTTAAAAAGGTAAAAAATACACCTAACTTATGATTCAGCCACTCCACTTCCAAGTCTTTACTCTAGAAGAAAAATGAAAACATCATATGACCATTCAAAGACTTTACAGAAATGTTCATGGAAGCTTTATTTTTGATAGACAAAAACTGGAAGCAATCCAAATGTCTATCAACATTTGAATAAGCAAACGATAACAAATTGTACTTTATTCATACAAGAGAATGCTAGTCAGCAATGTAATGGATGAACTATTCACACACACTGAAACATGGGCGATGCATCTTAAAATAATTACGCTGAGCATAAAAAGCCAGGCAAAACATTCTATTAATTTCTAGGAAATGGAAGTGAATTATAGTGATAGAAAGCAGATCTGTTGTTGGCTGAGAAGGGAGTAAAGAGGAGGATAGAGAGAAATTACCAAGGGCCAGAAGGAAACATTTAGAAATTAGGGATGAGTTCATCACCTTGTGTTTCATGGGTATAATATCTATGTCAAAATTTATCACTTTGTACACCTTAAATATGTGCAATTTATTGTAAGTAAATTACATCTTAATAAAAGCTCTGTATGTGTATATATGTTTATATATGACTCATGGAGCTCTGACTCAGTTATCACATATGCATGACATATATACACATGTCACATATACACATGTCATATATGCATACACAGATGTGCACAATTTATGACCTATGACATATGTGCCTTAGATATATATAGTGACAACTGTGCCACAGCTCCAAGAGTATCATGATAGAAAGAGCATACTTAGGGAGATAATATCAGAAGATCTTCTGTGCCATTATCTTTGGAAGTCCTTCTGGAAAACATATTTTCTCTCTCTCTCAAAAAATTTATTTTTCCTCCTGCAGTCCGTGACATCCGTAAATAGCTGAAGCCTGACTTCAAGCTAGTGGGTATTGAGAATAACCCAGTATATGACAAGAAAGCAGACATTTCCCCATCTTCATAGAAACTGGATATACCTGGATCAAATATCAAAATCATATACAACATTTTCAATTATGGTGAACCTAAATCATTTGTTTTAACTACAAAATTCCACATGTGGAATTGTGACACCACAGTTCTAAGTTGAGAGTCCTATTTTAGGTTTTAGTCATTATAGAATAATATGAATACATCATACCAGAGCCTTAGAGCATAGCAAAAAATAAACCTTTATTATCAGTGAAAATCAGTGGCAAGAAACAATATATCTAGTTTGTCTCGCCAAACACAAATCATGGGCTCAGAAATACTTGATTTTCAGACATTTAGAAGCTAAATTGCTTATCAGTATGAGAGAATTTTTAGCATATTCTATTATAAATCTTGCTTATAATTTTTATTGCGAGTAATTTTTAAAATGAATCAACACTTTAACGTGATCCTGGGCCACCAGGTACACGTTGGCTCATTCACCTATGCCACTGTGCTACCTGGTTCCCCTGTAGACAGGGAGCAGGGAGAGACGAAAGAAAGAGGCAGGGCACTCCAGATTGGTAGGCGGCAGGTTTAATAAGTAAGAGAACTTAAAATACTTACAAGGCTTGTTTTGGGCAGCCACAAGACAAGTAGATCTCTGCACTTGCCCGCCAGAATCTTAAAGTTTATAGAGAAGCCTCAGCTGCGTTCATTCATGTATACCATCCAGCCGGTCTCAATGACACCTTATTCTATCAAGGCCACATCCTTGGAATAGTTCCTGCTGTGGGAAAAGCATACATTCCAAGGACAGGGAGGAGGTGAAATTAGCCTCTAATTGCCCAGTTCCAGTTCATGGGTCAACTGGAGGTCACATCCTCTCAATGACCTCCTCCAATAGCCACATACCGCTGGTGTCTTGGATTCTCAAGAACATGAGTGGCAGGGCTTGTAACAGGCAGATTGCATGCCCCCTTTATTGCCCTCTTAATGTCATTGGGGAGATTTAGGCCCAGAGAGGGCAAACGGAGTTCTCAAGTTCATACAGCAAATAGTGATATAGCTGGGAATAGAACTCAGGTCACCTGCCTTTCCCACTGTTACCTCCTGGGATGGGTAAGTTCAGGAGTGGGGGTAGTCATCCTGGGGAAATCAAGGAACAGCCCAGGGGTTCAGGATTCAGGGCTGGTTACCCCATCGTAAAACTAGTATCTTTTGAAACAGTGGTGAGAAGAAAGATTTGAAAAAAACCTTAAAACTATACAGAGAACATGAGAGAAGTAATTCTTAGGAGTACAGTTGCTTCTTTAGTATTCATTATGTAAAAGCTTGATCAATAATTAATTAACCATTTTTATAACTTTATCTCTCTTATTTGGGAATTTTAATAGGTCACACTTTCAATTTGGTTGTATGCTTAGCATTAAATACTTACCTCAAACAAAAATTTAAGTAGTGAAGTAAGATAACTATTTTATTAATATTAATCACATTTATATCTTAACCTATTCAATTTAGTTGAAGTTTGCATTTGAGCACGTTGAGATTTAGTATAACTCTGAGTTTTCATTTTATTGGACATTTGGACTGGCAAACTCCATTTCTCTAAGACACTGCATTTAATTTTCTTGTTGATAGTAACGATGTAGGGAATTATCTGTTGATATAAAGGATGATCAAACCTGCCCCTTCTAGAAGACTTAAGACTCATGAACAAGCATAGTTCAAGGAAAGGAGATAGGCCATGGTGTGTGTTTATGGATATACAATACAATACAGAAATGAAGCCATACTATTAAAAGATATATATAAAAATTTTGTTACCTTAAAAATTGTTACTTTTCTAAGTGTTTTTAAATGCTCAGTCCATTAGTGGTTTGTATCTAAAGCACTGAATTCAGGTTTACTTTTTACTTTCTTTTCTGATGTCTGCTTCATATTATTTCTCTAATTACTTTACACTTTCAAAATACTTTTATGCTAATATGTCTTATTAATATTCTTTCTTAGATCAGACAGGACCAGGAATATTTTGTTATACTACTAAGGCAGTTTTAGTGAGTCCAAGACAACTCTTCAAAGGTCTTTTTTCACTATCAGTTTATATTTAACTTATATCTCTCCAGCAGCCAGTAGTGAGGTTCATCCTTGGGGTGATAACTATAAGGTATCTTCTAATAACTCAGTGAAAAATGCATTTTAAGTATTCTCAAAAGTACAGTGAATAGGTGAAAATAAGTAATCAATGCACAAGTGTAGCATTGAATTCAAGTTTATCCAAACCGTAGATTGTCCCTAGAAGTAAACATAGTAACACTCTACAATTTGGGGTGAATGCCAAATGTAGTTTCAGCACACCATTGGTAATAATTTCAGAATCTGAGATTTGTAAGTTAACCACCGATAACACTTTTTTTTAGTCCTTTTCTAGGCTACATCTGATATTGAAATAAGTTCTTCCAAACTGCACAGGTTTTTGGCTGATTTAAAACTTGGGCTTTATTAATATGTAATGAACTGCATTAAGAAGCAACATATTTTCCATTGAATTAGACTTTTTGTTGTTTCTAAGTCAATTAATATTAAACAATTGCTGAATATTATGTCATAAAGAGAAAACAAAGAAAAGGATAAACTTAAGTAGCTGTCTAAAGGCTATCATTAATGTCCAGTGACTGGCATTTCTCCAAAGAAGACATACAGATGGCCAAGAGGCACATGAAAAGCTGCTCAACATCACTAATTATTAGAGAAATGCAAATCAAAACTACAATGAAGTATCACCTCATACCGGTTAGATGGGCATCATCAGAAAATCTACAAACCATAAATGCTGGGAGAGGGTGTGGAGAAAAAGGAACCCTCTTGCACTGTTGATGGGAATGTAAATTGATACAGCCACTATGGAGAATATTATGGAGGGTCCTTGAAAAGCTAAAAATGGAATTACCATATGACCCAGCAATCCCACTACTGGGCATATACCCTGAGAAAACCAAAATTCAAAAAGACAAATGCGAGCTTCCCTGGTGGTGCAGTGGTTAAGAATCCACCTGCTAATTCAGGGAACATGGGTTCAAACCCTGCTCCGGGAGGATCCCACATGCCGTGGAGCAACTAAGCCTGTGCGCAGCAACTACTGAGCCTGTGCTCTAAAGCCCGTGAGCCACAACTATTGAGCCCATGTGCTGCAACTATTGAAGCCCACATGCCTAGAGCCCGTGCTCTGCAACAAGAGAAGCCACTGCAATGAGGAGCCCACACATGACAGTGAAGAGTAGCCCCTGCTTGCAGAAACTAGAGAAAGCCCACGTGCAGCAACAAAAACCCAGTGCAGCCAATAAAAAATTTAATTAATTAATTAATTAATTAATTAAAAGAAGAAGAATCTGCCTGCTAATGCAGGGGACGTGGGTTCAAGCCCTAGTCCAGGAGGATCCCACATGCCTAGGAGCAACGAAGCCCATGAGCCACAACCACTGAGCCTGCACTCTAGAGCCCGTGAACCACAACTATTGAGCCCACGTGCCGCAATCACTGAAGCCTGCACACCTAGAGCCTGTGCTCCGCAACAAGAGAAGACACCACAACGAGAAGCCCACACACTGCAATGAAAAGTAGCCCCCACTCTCCACAACTGCAGAAAGCCTGCGTGCAGCAATGAAGACACAATGCAGCCAATAAATAAAAAAATAAAATTAATTAATTAATTAAAAAAAAGACACATGCAGCCCAGTGTTCATTGCAGCACTATTTACAATAGCCAGGACATGAAAGCAACTTAAATGTCCATCAACAGATGAATGGATAAAGAAGATGTGATACATATATATAATGGAATATTACTTAGCCATAAAAAGGAACAAAATTGGGACATTTGTAGAGATCTGGATGGACCTAGAGACTGTCATACAGAGTTAGTAAGTCAGAAAGAGAAAAACAAATATCATGTATTAACGCATATGTGTGGAATATAGGAAAACGGTACAGATCAACTGGTTTGCAAGGCAGAAATAGAGACACAGATGTAGAGAACACACATATGGACACCAAGAGGGGGATGTAGTGGGAGGGGGGATTGGGGTGGGATGAATTGGGAGATTGGGATTGCCACATATACATTACTAATAAGAAAAAAAATGTCAAATTGTACACTTTAAATATATGCAGTTTATTGTATGTCAATTATATCTCAATAAAAGTTCTTAAAAAAATGTCCAGTGACTCACTGCTACTTTAACTATGGCTTTCCTTCAAGGATGATTTATTCACAGATAATTCATGCTAAACTCATTATTGAAATCATAAGACTTTGGGAGAGGTTCTGGAGTGAATAGTGACCTCCAAAAATCCATGTCCACCAGAAACCTATAAATATGAACTTATTTGGCAATAGGGGCTTTGCAGAAAATATAATCAAGTTAAAATGAGGTCATACTGGATTAGGATAGGTCCTAACCCAATGATTTATGTTCTAATAAGAAGAGGGAAATTTGGATACAGAGACACACAGAGGGAGAACACTATGTGAAGATGGAGCCATAGAGTGGAATAATGCATCTCCAGTCAAGACATGCTAAGATTGCCAGCGCCCACCTGAAACTGGGAGGGAGGCTTGGAACAGCTTCTCTCTCAGAGCCCTGAGAAGGAACCAATAACTAACGACTCCGTTTTGGACTTCTAGCCTGGAGAACTACGAGAGAATAAGTATCTGTTGTTTTAAGCCAGCTGTTTGTGATACTTTGTTATGGTAGCCCTGCTTAATTAATATAGGATAGATACATAGTTTTGATACACAGAATTGCAAGGACCTTCACTTTTAATTTCAGATTCACTTTTCACTATTTACTTCTCAGAGGAAAAGCCCTATTTACTTTTCTAATTCCCCCATGTGACTCTCTCTCTCTCTCTACTTATAAAAAAGCAAAAAACACAGAAAGTATATAATAATGTGATGGTATTGACCTATATAAAAATCTTATCATGGTATTTTATTAAATCAAAAGTTTTCTTGACAGTTCATCATCTCCTTTGAAGAGTGTTTTCTAATGTTATAAATTTTAATTGACTAGGTTAAATTTTTCTGCACTTTGTGAAAAGAGAGTTCTGAAATTTTCTGTTTTGAACTTAAAATTATTTTGCAAAAAAATAAAATATTAAACATGCCTTATTTTGTTGTTTACATGATAGAAATATTGCAAAAGTACTCTTAGCCAGAAACATCTAGCTCACACTTCTATTAAAATATTCAAGATGTTAGAGATTTAGCAAAAAAAAAAAATGCTTAGATTATCTCTTTGAGAAAGTAAATATTTAGTGCAATCATAAAATATATTGTGATATTTGTGATGGATATTATTTAATACACTAAATTTGGTACACACAGGGCAAGTCATATTTGTAGGAAGGTAGGTGACATCAAAAATACAACCATTCTCATTAATGTCAATGTCCATAGAAAAGAAATATGACACATCGTTCTTATCTGTCTTTCACATGGGTTATTCTTCATAGGGTTTTTTCCTTTGGTTTTAAAATTTGTATCAGGAAGGATTTGCAATCACCTATGAGTAACTTAACCCTAGCATGTGCTCTGTAGCTGGCAAAGGGCTAAGAAAAAAGCTCTGTCACATTTAAAGGCTAACAAAATAACCATATAAAAAACGTTTCCTTCTGTAGTTATTCCACACAAATGTTACATTAACTTCTAGAGAAATGTAGTAGAAAAGTATTTTTAAAAAGCATATAGAAATCTGCAAGTATTAGATATTTTAGAAATCTTGTCTTTTACAAAGAAAATTACTTTCAATATATGTAAAATTGAAACTAATACATTTCAGTTACTTTATATGCCTAAGAAATAAAATACAAAAGAAGGCAAAAATATTTATAAGAAAACATACATAAATTCCAGTTGCAAAATTTCCAAGGAATCAATATGTAGTATAATTTTTCTCCAATTCTATTCTGAAATGGAATAAAGGTATTTAATTTTTTTGTGTTACTTATAAATTTCATATGAAATGTAAAATCTAGTTTCACAGACCTATAATTTCAGAGAAATAGAAATAAAAATTCCAATAATAAATTTCTCTTTAAGCTTGAAAATCTTTGAAAGAAGTGATTGGTTGGTTGGTTGGTTGGTTGGTTGGCTGGTTGACTGTTTTTTACAAGTAATGATAGTTTCAGGGCTTTTTTTCCTAAACCGTTACTCCTTTTAGGAGAAAACTCACAGATTAGGAACAGAACATATAGTTTAGGAGTCCTCATTGGTTCAATGGTTTGCTAGAAAAACTCACAGAATTGAGAAAAGCCATTATACACAGTTATTGTTTGTTACAATGAAAGAATTCAGATCAAAATCAGTAAAGGGAAGAGGAGCATAAGGCAGTGTCTCAGAGAGGTTCAGGCATGAGCTTCCCATTGTCCTCTCCCAGTGGAATCATGTGGACAGTACTTGCTTCTCCCAGCAATGATATGTGGTAACACCTATGGAGTATTGTCAACCAGAGAAACTCACCTGGGCACTGGTGTCCAGGGATTTTATTGGGGGTTGTCACGTAGGCATCAGTGACTACCCACATGTTTGTCCTAAGACTTCAGCCCCTCCACAGGTCAAGCTACTACTGCGTGGTCCAAAGGCTCCCAATAATCACATTGTAGACACAGAGTATCTGGTATGGCCGGAGACCCCAAGTAAATAAAGATACTCTAATCAGGCAAGGTATTCCAAGGGCTTAGAAGATAACTTTCAGCAACCAGGGGCAATGGCCAAACTTTTAATGTGCAAAATGTGGACCACACAGACTTGCAGACTGAAAAAGAGAAATTTGAGTTAAATGACTAAAAACTACAATATTAATAAAGCTTTTATTGTAACATCAATTTCTAATATATAGTAATTTCATAGTTCATTTTATGTAAGAAATGTAAACTAGCAAATTTTAGAGTATCTTATATTCGAAAACGTTTTGGGGACTTAGGAAAAAATGTCAACATTTTTATTGTCTTATTTGTATCCTAGGGAAGTTATCTGAATTATCTACTCAAATTTATCAAATCAAAACAAATTATTAAGTGAATTATTAAGTGACTTCTCAAGTAAATTCTTGCAAAAACTATACTGACCTACTTCACCAGGTTTTATAAATAAATTAGTAAGTGGTTAAATATTAATACTAATGTAAATTACTTTAGGATGGCACATGGTAATAAAAAAGACACCAATAAGATAAAGATAGAATAAAACAGAATAAATCACTTCTGCAAACAGAATATGCAGAAGACAGGCTAAGAAGAAACACAGATTATATTCTTTCCATAAATACAGGTATTCCCTGCTTTTTCAAAGTTCATTTTATACCACTTTGCTTTTATGAAAGACATATATTAGTACCTGTTTTTACTAACCAAAAGAAATTCAAATAAGATTTTCATTTTTCAGAAGAAAGGCAAAATGTGAAAATAACATTCAGCATTTGTTTTTCAGGGAGCCTTGCAGAGGCAGTATGCACTCGGCAGCAAGAGCAGCACTGCCAGCTCCATCTCTACCCTCAGCATCTCAGCATCAAGCTGCCACAGCTTTAAACTGTACCTGTGAGTATCTGTGCTTTATCTTGCATCCATTAGCAAGATGTCTCCTAAGGTAATTGCTTCTTTGCTTTAATGCCATTTTGGCTTACAAAAGATTTCATAGGAATGTTCTTCTTTCAGATAGCAAGAGAAACTTGTAATTTTGGATAGATCACTGTATGTATACTAAATCTCAAATCAAAACAATCTCATTAGAAGATTTCTTTTAAAAGGCCTTTAAGATGCTGTAAGGGTGATAAAAGTCATTGTCCTGTGGTTTTTGCATTAATAATGTCCCCAATTTACACTTCTTAAAACTGTTTTTTATTTCTTAGAACAGCCTTGAAAGTTTTAATTCTGAAAGGGAAATCTTCAGAACTAATATCTTCAGGAACTCACTTTTTTGTGATAAAAATGTTTGAGTTTAGATTAAAAAAAAGAAAAACAAAAAAACACAATTTCTCCTCTCATTTCAACGAAGGGTGTATTTATTAATTTTGTCCATAGTCTGGTCTCAGTGTTACAAGTCCTTAGATCTGTGAATTTTTTACTGCATTTACCCAACTGTAATCAAAAAATTAAAACTTTGGTTGTTTGTTATTATAAAATATTTGGAGTGCATCTCTAATCAAAAATCTTTACAATGAAAAGAGTAGTTAGCCCAGAAATGTCCCCAGCCACTCATAAGTTGTTATTTCTTAAAAAATAAAATAAAATAGATTTAAGACTGTTTCTGATAGTTATTTGTTAACATATAGAACAATCAGTCTTCTTCTAGGATGACAAATAACCATCAGGACACACCTTAAATCTTAAATCCATCTAATCAATCAGCAGCAGGCATACTCTGGTAAACCTGAATCTGGAAGCAGCCAATTAACAACATTCTCTTCTGAGTTTCCATACTTCTAAAGTTTACCAATTCCTGAATACCATGCTTCCCTCAGAACCAGATATAAAATCAGTTCCTTACTCTGCTTAAGAAGACTGTGCGAAACTCCCACAGCACCCCTTACTTAAATAAGCAATAAATTCATCTTTGTGTTTCTGTAATGATTGTTGAATGCGGACTCATCCTTTAATACTCTTACCTTTTGACAACAATACTAGCCTTGACCCTGGTCTTTTTTTGCACCATTTTCATAAATGCAGTCTTTATTTCAACAATATTATCTTATTATTCCTTGTCTGTATATTTTCCTTTTGTTTCTTGAAGAATTTATAATGACCATCTTTTAGTCAAGTAATCAGTAAAGATTCCCTGTATACTTTGGCCAGTCATATCTCCATATAGGCTAATTTCCATATGCACAATTTGCCAGGTCAACCAATTTGAATAAAAGCTTCCAGTTAAAACTAAAAATATTTCACTTTTACAGAATTTCTTTATTACCATTCGTGTCAGAGTTGATTTGCAATTGCATAACCACTACCAAGCAGAGAAGGACAATCACATCCCAGAACGATATTTTGGACTAAATTCTTATTGAACATTTATCCAATCAAATTGAATACAGTAATTCAATTGAACTTAGTAAAATATGTTAAAAATATTTTATGTCTGCCAAAATTTTCAAAAATTGATCTTGGAAATGAGGAGGGAAAAAGCAGACTTGATAATCAACCTGTTGCTGTTTAACTTTACACTCTTTGAAATGATTTTTTTAACTACTTCTCCACAATAAAGTCTTGAAAAGTATGAAGATATTCTCTTTGGTACAGCTAATATTGAACCATTAAGAAGTAGAATGGCAAAATGAAAAGATCAATTTACTAATCTATATGTCAGAAAAAAGAAAATTAATATACTCCTCAGTACTGCTGTTAGAATTAAGCGACAGAGATTCTTGGCTTGAGTCCTCTGGCTTTTATGAGCCCCACATATCATACACATCATTTATTAAGGAAAACAGGGATTCTGCCTCACAGAATTTAACACTTAATGCTGATAAGACCTGTAACAATACACACCAGTTCTCACACCCTAGGAAATGGCTTCTAACCATCTTTTGCTCTATGTCCTCCGAAAAGAAAGATGATTACATCCAAATGCTAGGAAGGTTTGTGTATTGTGTGGCTGACTGCCTCACTGGACACAGAAATAATGAGAAGAGGATGTGAATGGCAGAAGTACTTAGGTAGGAAAAAAAGACTATATAAATATGTCAGCATGAATGCAAAAATTCTTACACAGCAAAGAATTTCCCACTAGTCCATAAAACCTCAATAGAAGGTAGAGACAAATTTACTATATTAAGCAATTTTTTTTACTCATAAATTTGTATGTATGTGGATATAGACTTAACATGATTTTGATCCTTCAGTTTAGTATCAGGTGTGAATTGAATGTTACAGTTGCAAGAAGTTTTATTTTATAAAAACATTTAATAGGATTTAATTTATAAATGTTCAAAACCACTAAATTAAGAATTTCAGTTTTACTAAAATAATTTTGAGCTAACTTTTTAGTTTTTATAAATGATATTTTGCCTTTTAATTTCAAGAAAAACTTTTGAAAACAAAAGTGAAAATAATTTTAGTTTTTATTTTTATTTTAATAGATTTTGATTAAAATATACTTAATTTCTTACACTTTGAAAATAACTACATTTTATTAGATGATTAAGCATGAGTTCAAGTTGGAGTCATGATAAGACACAAAAGTGGAGCTCAAAAAAAAGCTAAAAAAAAATGGAAAAAATCTTCAGAGAGGTAGTTTGTTTATATTTTTTAAAAGCTAAAAAAAATAGACTACCTATTATTTAAGTATAACCAACCTACATTGAGCACATAGGACACTATAAATGATTAGTTTAATGATGATTGAATTTCTTATGAAAATGAGAAGAAAAGTATCTCATCAAATTCAAAACTTGAACAGGTCAGATGAAAACCCTGTAAATTTGTTTAATCATTCTTGATTAAAATAACATGAAACATATCACTTGCATACAAAAAAAAAAAACACATGTGCAATTCTTAGAACCAAAAGAAGGCTGAATAAATAAATACCAATTTATAGTATGCAACAATTATAAGAAAATGCCAATAAAAAATATTGACTTGAAGTTATTTAAAGAATAAAATTATATGTGCATTATTTATTGTGTGACTGATTTCATATACAAGATTTACAGAAAACAGAAAATATCTAGTTACAGTAGGAGTGATTTCAAAGTGTGATGCTAGAGGGGCTAAATAAACATGCACATATGACATAAATAATGAAATAATCATTATCTAGAATGAAAATTTCTAAATGAGATTATCTCATTGTGCTTTAAAAAGAGAAAAGAGACCAAAATAAAATAGAAATAATTAAAAATTAGTTGATTCAACTGGAGTACTTGGAACAAGAGTCATGTGGAACAAGAAACATTGGTACACATTGTTGAACTACTCAGGAAAACAGGAGATCAAAATTAATAAATGTTTTAAAGATTTTACACTAATTTTAAAAGCACAGGTTTTGATTCAAGTGGTGAACTGAAGAAGCAAGTTGCAATATTAGACCTTAATTTAAAAGTGAAAGGAGGGGCCAAAGGTGGTGGCATAAGAAGACCTAAAATTACCTCCTTCCACAGACACACAAATCTATACCTACATATCGAGCAATTCCGTCTGAGGAAGGACTGAGGGCTGATTGAAAAGCTTCTGCACAATAAACAACGGAAGGACTACAGAGGGATGGGTAGGAGAGAGAGAGAGAGACACGGTATCCACAAGAACCCCACCCCCGACTTGGTGACCTGCGGTAAAGAAGCATAACACTGAGAGGCCCACATGCGAACTTGCCCACCCTGGGGCACAGTGAAAAAAACAGCAGTTTAAAAAGCACCTAAACTATACATGAAGAAAATTCATTTATTAATCCTATAGCATCTGTCAAATGAACTCTCTGGGGTTAGGGAAATGGGAGAGCGCCATTATTTTCTTCCGTCTCCATTTCCATGGTAGGAAGATAGTCTAGGTGCTCTAGCCAGTCTGCTAAGGCTGTCCCAGTGCACCCTAGGCTACCGGCTACAGTCATCCTTCTAAGGCAGTCCAGGTGTACCAGCCCAAGCTCCAGCCATCCCACCAAGACAACCCAAGTGAAATGCATCATGGGAACCCCCAGCCCACATCCACTCTGGCTCCAGCCATCCTCCCAAGGCTGCCCAAAATGGCATGACCTGGGACCCACCAGCCCATGCCCACCCCAGCTCCTGTTATTCCATCAAGGTGCCCTGGGTGCAAAGCACCCTGGGACAACACTCCCTTGGCCCACAACAGCTCCAACTCCAGCCAACCTGCCAAAGCTGCCTAGCACATGCAGCCTACATGGAAAATGCTCCTTCACAAGATACACCTTTAAGCCTGGGAGGGAAACAAACACATACTTGAAAAGTGTGTAATTATAGAAACAAACACAGATAGTTAAACAAAATGAGAAGACAGAATAATATGTTGCAGGCAAAAGAATAAGATAGAACCTCAGAAGAAAACCTTAACGAAATGGAGATAAGTTATTTACTTGATAAAGAGTTCAAAGTAATGCTCATAAGGATGGTCATAGACTCGAGAATGGAGGGGCACAGAACTTCTGCAAAGAGTTAAAAAATATAAGAAAAAAAAACCAAACTGAAGAATACAATAACTAAAATGAAAAATACACTGGAAGGAATCAACAGCAGAATAGATGATGCAGAAGAACGGATCAGTGGTCTGGAAGACAGATAAGAGGCAATCACCCAATCAGAACAGCAAAAAGAAAAAAAGAATTTTTAGAAATGAGGATAGTTTAAGGGGCTTCTGGGACAACATCAAGTGTACTAATATTCACATTACTGGGGTCCCAAAAGGAGAAGAGAGAGAGAAAGGGATACAAAACTTATTGCAGGAAATAACAGCTGAAAACTTCCCAAACCTGGGGAAGGAAATAGATATCCACATCCAGGAAGCACAGATAGTCCCCAAAAAATGAACCCAAAGAGATCCACACCAAGGAATAATTAAAATGTCAAAACTTAAAGAGACACTTTGGTGTACCCCAAAAACTGGCACAACAGTGTAAAGCTATTATATTCCAATAAAGAGCTTAAAGAAAGAAAAAAAAAAACTTAGAGAACTTTAAAGGCACCAAAAGGAAAAAAAGTAGTTACATAAGGGGGACCTCCATAAAATTATCAGCTGATTTTTCAGCAAAAACTTTGCAAGCCAGAAGGGAATGGCATGATATATTTAAAGTACTGAAAGAAAAAACTTACAACCAAGAATACTCAGCAAGATTATGATTCAGAATTAAAGGAAAGATAAAGAGTTTCCCAGAGCAAAAACTAAAGGATTTCATCACCACTAAACTGGCCTTAAAAGAAATGATAAGGGATTTTCCATAATTGGAAAAGAAAAGGCCATATAAATACAAATAAGAAAATATATGAAAGAAAAAAATTTCACTGGTAAAGGCAAATATATAGTAAAGGCAGTGGATCAGCCATTTAACAAGCTAGTATGAAAGTTGAAAGATAAAAGTAGTAAAAATCAACTATAACTACAACAAGTAGTTAAGAGATACACAAAATAAAAGATGTAAAATGTGATGTGAAAAACATAAAATATAAAATGTGCAGTGTGCAGTCCATAATAACGTAATATCTTTGTATGGTGACAAATGGTAACTAGATTTATCAAGGTGATTATTTTGAAATGTGTAGAAATATCAAATCACTATGTTGTGCACCAGGAACTAACATAGTGTTATAGGTCAATTAAAATTCAAGAACAAACAAACAAACTCATAGAGAAAGAGGTTACATTTGTGGTTACCAGCAGCAGGGGGTCAGGGGAGAGAGAATGGAATGAGAGCAGTCAAAAGGTACAAATTTCCAGTTATAAGATAAATAAGTACTGGGGATGTGATGTACAACATGAAAAATATAATTAACACTGCTGTATGTTATACATGAAAATTGTTAAGGGAATAAATCCTGAGTTCTCATCACAAGGAAAAACTTTTTTTCTTCTTTTGTATCTATATGAGATAATGGATGTTCACGAAACATTGTGGTTATCACTTCATGATGTATATAAGTCAAATCATTATGCTATACCCTTTATACAGTGCTATATGTCAATTATATCTCAATAAAACTGGAAGGAAAAACGTTAATGAAATTATTCTAAATTTTTTAAAAATGTGGCAGGGCGAGTAAAAAGGTAGTACTTTTAGAATGCATTTGAACTTAAGCAAACACCAGTTTAAAATAAACTGCTCTATATATAGGTCATTACTCATGAGCCCATAATAGCCACAAACCAAGAACCTACAATAAATACACAAAAAATAAAGGGAAAAGAACCCAGACATAACACTAAAGAAAATCATCAAACCACAAGGGAAGAGACCAAGAGAAGAAGAAACAAAGAACTACAGAAACAAACAGAAAATAAGTAACCGAATGGTAATTAGTACATACCTATCGATAGTCACTTTAAATGTCAACAGACTAAATATTCCAATCAAAAGACATAGGGTGAAAGAAAAAAAAGAGGGTGGCTGGATGGATAAAAAAACAAAATCCATCTTTATGCTGCCTATGAGAGACTCACTTCAGATGTAAATAAACACACAGGCTAAAAGTGAAGGGGTTAAGAAAGATATTCCATTCAAAAGGAAAGAACAACAACAAAAAATAGCTGGGGTAGCAACACTCATATCAAACAAAATAGACTTTAAAACAAAGGCTATAACAAAAGACAAAGAAAAGGTTTACAAAATGATAAAGGTGTCAATCCAAAAAGAGTATATAACATTCATAAATGTTTTTGCACCCAATATAAGAGCACCTAAATGCATAAAACAAAGATTAACAGGCATAAAAGGAGAAGTTAACAGTAATGCCATAATAGTAATGGACTTTAATATCCCACTTACATCAATAGACAGATCATCCAGACAAAAATCAGTAAGGAAACACTGATCCGCTGGCCTTAAACGACCCATTAGAGAAGATAAACTTAATAGATATATACAGACATGCCATCAAAAAGCAACAGAATACACATTGCTTTAAAGTACACATGGAACATTCTCAGAGAGAGAACACATGCTATGCAACAAAACAAGTTTTAATAAATTAAAAGACAATCATATCAAGCATATTTTTCCATCACAACTGTATGAAACTAGAAATCAAATACAAGAAAATGGAAAAGATACAAAACAGCATGCTACTAAACAACCAATGGGACAATAAAGAAATCAAAGAGGAAATTTAAAAATATCTGAGACAAATGAAAGTGGAAACACAATGTTCCAAAATGTATGGGATGCAGCAAAAGCAGTTTTAGGAGGGAAGTTTATAGTGATAGATGCATACTTCAAGAAACAATATAAATCCCAAATAAACAATCTAACTTTACACCCAAAAGAACTACAAAGAGAAAAGCAAAGCCCAAATTTAGTAGACAGAAAGAAATAATAAAGATCGGAGTGAAATAAATGAAGTAGAGACTACAAAAAAAAAGAAAAGATCAATGAAACTAAGAGCTGGTTCTTTGAAAACATGAACAAAATAGATAAACCTTTAGCCAGACTCATCAAGAAAAGAGACAAGGCCCAAATAAAATCAGAAATGAAAGAGAAGTTATAACCAATACCACAGAAATACAAAGGATCCTAAGAGACTACTATAAACAATTATATACCAACAAACTGGACAACTAGGAAAAAAATAGATAAATTCTTAAAAACATACAATCTTCCAAGACTGAATCAGGAATAAATAGAATCTGAACAGACTGATTGCTAGTAATGAACCAGTAATCAAAAATCTCCTAGCAAACAAAGTCCAGGCCCCAACGGCCTCATGGAGAATTCTACCGAACAGTAAAAGAAAAGTTAGCACCTATCCTTCTTAAATTATTCCCCAAAACTTTAGAGGCAGGAACACTTCCAAACTCATTCTACAAAGCCAGCATTACCCTGATACCAAAACCAAACAAAGGCACTACAAAAAAAATTATAAGCCAATATCCCTGATGAACATAGAAGCAAAAGTCCTCAACAAAATATTAGCAAACCAAATTCAACAGTACATTAAAAGGATCATACATCATATTCAAGTGGACTTTATTCCAGTGATGCAAAGATATTTTGATATCTAGAAATCAGTCAACATGATACATCACATTAAATTGAAGAATAAAAATCATACGATCATTTCAGTTGATACAGAGAAAGTATTTGAGAAAATTCAATGTCCATTTATGATAAAAAAAAAAAAAACTCTCAACAAAGTGGGTATAGAGGGAACACACCTCAATATAATAAAGGCCATATATGACAAACCCATAGCTAACATCATACTCATTGGTGAAAAACTGAAAACTTTTTCTCTAGGATCAGGAACAAAATAAGAACGCCCATTCCTACCACTTTTAGTAAACACAGTTTTGGAAATTCTAGCCATAGCAATCAGACAAGAAAAAGAGATAAAAGCCATCCAAATTGAAAAAAAATAAATAAAACTATCACTATTGGCAGATGACATGATACTATATATAGAAAACCCTAAATATGCCACCAAAATACAATTGGAACTAATAAATGAATTGAGCAAAGTTACAGGATACAATATTAATATACAGAAATCTGTTGCTTTTCTATACATTAAAAACAAGCCATCAGAAAGAAATTATGAAACAATCCCATTTAAAATTACATCAAAAAGAATAAACTTAACCAATGAGGTGAAGGACGTGTGCTCTGAAAACTATAAAGACATTGATGAAAAAAATTGAAAAAGACACAAATATATAGAAAGATACACTGTGCTCATGGATTGGAAGAATTAATATAGTTAAAATGTCCATAGTACCCGAAGCAATCTACAGATTCAATGCAATCTCTATCAAAATACTCGTGCCATTTTTTACAGAACTAGAACAAACCATCCTAAAATTTGTATGGAACCACAGAAGACCTTGAATAACCAAAGCAATCCTGAGAAAGAACAAAGCTGGTGGTATCATGCTTCCTGATTTCAAATTGTACTACAAATCTATAGTAATCAAAACAGTACGACACTGGCACAAAAACAGACACAGATCAATGGAACAGGAAAAAGAGCCCAGAAATAAACCCATGCTAATACAATCAATCAGTGTACAACCAAGAAAGCAAGAATATACAATGGGGAAGATAGTCTCTTCAATTAATGGAACTTGGAAAAGTGAACAGCTACATGTAAAACAATGAAACTAGATCACTTTCTTATATCACATACAAAAAAAAACTCAAAATGAATTGAACACTTAAATATAAGACCTGAAACTGTAAAACTCCTAGAAGAAAGCATAGGTAGTATTCTCTTTGACATTGGTCTTTACTATATATTTTTGGATCTGTCTGCTTAGGCAAGGACAAAAATAAACATATAGGACTACATCAAACTAAAAAACTTTTGCACAGTGAAAGAAACTATCAACAAAATGAAAAGGCAACCTACTGAATGGGGAAAAATATTTGCAAACTATTATGTCTGATAAAGGGGTTATTTTCCAAGATCTATAAATGATTCATACAACTCAATATCACAAAAGCAAATAATCTGATTTAAAAATGGGCAGAGGGAGAAAAAAGATGGCGGCGAAGTAGAGAGACGTGGAGTGCATCCCTCTCCACAGATGCATTGGGAATGCACGGAAGGACGCAGTAATTCCCACAGAGAGCCAACTGAACACCAGCAGACGGCCTCGGACACCAGAAAGGGCTGCGGGGAGCCTGACATAGCTGCTAGGGAGGCATCTACGAGGGCTCAAAGAGGGTGAAGCAGCGGAGCTGTGGCAGAAGGGAGGGAGTGAGAAACATACGGAGGGTCCGCAGCGCAGCTCAGCGTTCCCGGACTGAGACATGGATCCGCGGCTGAACGGAGGGTCCAGGAGCGGGAACGTGGGAACCGGAGAGCTGGTTCAGGGTGAGAAACATTGTTGCCGGTAGGGTGGCGGACCGAGAGGACAGGAGGGAGGAGGTCCGTGGAGAGGAGTGCCCGTCCCTGAGAGCTGCCCAGCCACGATGGCGGCTGGAGGCTGCAGGCTCACGGGCGGGGGGGAGGAGCCAGGCGCGTAGCCTCTCTCTCTCTTTCAGCGCCTCTGCAACAGGAAGTGGAGAGACGCCCTGCGGGCCACCTAAGGCGCTCAGGGATAACAAGCACCCTAAGGCACTCGGGCGGGGCTAGATTAAAACCCCTTGCATTGCCAGCAGCAGGGAGGCTGCCAAGAGAAAAAAAACAACAACAGCATCAAAAAGAAAAAGACCCCGAGAGAGGCCCAACTCTAAGACTTTCTGTTTACACCTGAGCCACCAGTGCCCTCTGCAACAGGCACCTCCAAGCCTGACTGAAACAACAGTGTGCCACTGCTCACTCACTCCCAGGAGAAGGAGCCACTATTGTACCCTCTCCCTCCCCACACACCGACACTTACAGACGAACAATAAAAGAACCTCTGCTGGTCACAGAATAACGCAAAAAAACCCAAGGCAAGGAGAAGGACACTTACAGCTGAGACGCTAAGGAAACAAAAATAGTAGTATCAATACCTATTGAACTGGTCCATTCTGGGATCAGTTCTGGAGTTTTTTTTTTTCTTTTTCTCTCTCTCCTTTTTTTTTGTTTTTTGTTTTTTGTTTTTTGTTTTTTTTTTCTTTATTAAATACAATCTTAGCCCTAAGGGATCTACAAGTTTTATAACATAATTTTTTAATGATATTTTTTATTCTTTTTTTTTTTTTTTTGCCTTTTTATATACTTCTATATCTAGCTAAGTTTTTGGTAGTACGGACAATATATCTCTCATACTTTCCTTTCATCCCTATCTTTTATACATTTCTATTCCTTTCTTTTTATTTGCATATTTCCAACCACATTACGCTCCTCTGTTCCCCTTTCTTCCAGCCATTTTAAGTTTATTTTATCTTAACATACTTATAAGCAACACTAGTGGTTTGCTCAGACTCCTTGCTCTATTCTCCAGAGGACGCACTGCCTTGGTATTTAATATTAGGCTTTTGTCTTTATCTTAGTTCTTAGTACAGTTGTCTAATTACATTCTGAGAATCTCCATTCTCTCTGGTGGTACTCTAGCTCTTTTCTATATTTGATCCTAGCTTACAAAATCTCCCTGGATTGATGTTTGTATGTGTAGGGTGTTATTTGTTTGTTTGTTTGCTTTTGCTTTTGTCTCTGATTTGTTCTGTTTCAGTTGTCAATTTCTGTTGGGTTTCTCTTTGAATATCTGATAGCACACTGGGGTTCTGTCAGGTCTTTCTAGAGCCTTATGTCCTAACGGATTCAGTAATTGTGTGTCTTATACATGTATGTGTTTCCTAGACTTAGTATTTGTTTGACCCAACACTGCCATTAGTCTGGAGCTTGAATAGTCTTCTTTAAACCCCTCTATTGCTGGGACAAGCAACTCCTGAAGTTTGGACTACCATGAGAAAGCAAAGAAACACCATGCAGGCAAAGGAGCAGGAAAAAAACCCACAAGACCAAATAAATGAGGAGGAAATAGGAAAAATGCCTGAAAAAGGATTTAGAGTAATGATAGTAAAAATGATAAAAAATCTCGATAACAAAATAGAGAAAGTACAAGAAACAGTTCATAAGAACTCAGAAAAACAAACAGCAATGGATAACAAAATAACTGAAATTAAAAATACTCTAGATGCTATAACCAGCAGAATGACTGAGGCAGAAGAACGAATAAGTGAGTTGGAAGATAGAATGGGAGAAATAAACGCCACAGAGCAGGAAAAAGAAAAAAGAATCAAAAGAATAGAAGACAGTCTCAGAGACCTCAGTGATAACCTTAAGCATACCAACATTCGAATTATAGGCATCCCAGAAGAAGAAGAGAACAAGAAAGGGTCTGAGAAAATATTTGAAGAGGTTAGAGTGGAAAACTTCCCCAACATGGGAAAGGAAATAATGAACCAAGTCCAAGAAGCACAGAGAGTCCCATACAGAATAAACCCAAGGAGAAATACACCAAGACACATATTAATCAAACTAATGAGAATTAAACACAAAGAAAAAATATTAAAAGCAGCAAGAGAAAAGCAACAAACAACATATAAGGGAAAACCCATCAGGATAACAGCCTACCTATCTACAGAAACTCTGCAGGCCAGAAGGGAATGGCAGGATATACTGAAAGTCCTGAAAGAGAGAAACCTACAGCCAAGAATACTCTACCCAGCAAGAATCTCATTCAGATTTGAGGGAGAAATCAAAAGCTTTCCAGACAAGCAAAAGTTAAGGGAATTCAGCACCACCAAACCAGCCTTACAACAAGTGCTAAAGGAACTTCTCTAAGTAGGACACACAAGAAAAGGAAAACACCTACAAATACAAACCCAAAACAATTCAGAAAATGGTCATTGGAACACACATGTCAATAATCACTTTCAATGTAAATGGATTAAATGCTCCAACCAAAAGACACAGACTGGCTGAATGGATACAAAAACAAGACCCTTGTATATGCTGCCTCCAAGAAACCCACTTCAGACCAAGGGATACATATCGACTGAAAGTAAAGGGATGGAAAAAGATATTCCATGCAAATGGAAGTCAAAAGAAAGCTGGAGTAGCAATACTCATATCAGACAAATTAGACTTGAAAGTAAAGACTATTAAAAGTGACAAGGAAGGACACTACATAATGATCAAGGGATCCATTCAAGAAGAACATATCACAATGGTAAATATCTATGCCCCCAATATAGGAGCACCTCAATACATAAGGCAAATGCTAACAGCTAAAAAAGGGGACATCGACAGGAACACAATAATAGTGGGAGACTTGAACACCCCACTTACATCAATGGACAGATCATCCACACAGAAAATCAATAAAGACACACAAGCTCTAAATGACACATTAGACCATCTCGACTTAATTGATATTTATAGGACATTCCATCCAAAAACGACAGACTACACTTTCTTCTCAAGTGCACAGGGAACATTTTCCAGGATAGATCACATCTTGGGTCACAAATCAAACCTCAGCAAATTCAAGAAAATTGAAATCATATCAAGCATCTTCTCAGACCACAACACCATGAGACTAGATATCAATTACAGGAAAAAAACTGCAAAAAATACAAACACATGGAGGCTAAACAATTCACTCCTAAACAACCAAGGAATCACTAAAGAAATCAAAGAGGAAATCAAAAAATATCTAGAAACAAATGACAACGAAAACACAACAACCCAAAACCTATGGGACGCAGCAAAAGCAGTTCTAAGAAGGAAGTTTATAGCAATACAGTCCTACCTTAAGAAACAAGAAAATGATCGAATAAACAACCTAACCTTACACCTCAAACAACTAGAGAAAGAAGAACAAAGAAGCCCCAAAGTGAGCAGAAGGAAAGAAATCATAAAGATCAGAGCAGAAATAAATGAAAAAGAAAGGAAAGAAACCATAAGAAAAATCAATAAAACTAAAAGCTGGTTCTTTGAGAAGATTAACAAAATTGATAAACCATTAGCCAGACTCATCAAGAAAAAAAGGGAGAAGATGCAAATCAACAGAATTAGAAATGAAAAAGGAGAAGTCACAACGGACACCTCAAAAATACAAAACGTCATGAGAGACTACTACAAGCAACTATATGCCAATCAATTGGATAACCTGGAAGAAATGGATACATTCTTAGAAAAATACAATCTTCCAAGACTGAACCAGGAAGAAATAGAAACCATGAACAGACCAATCACAAGTACGGAAATTGAGGCAGTGATTAAAAATCTCCCAACACACAAAAGCCCAAGACCAGATGGGTTCACGGGCGAATTCTATCAAACATTTTGAGAAGAGTTAACACCTATCCTTCTCAAACTCTTCCAAAATAGTGCAGAAGGCGGAGCACTCCCAAACTCATTCTACGAGGCCACCATCACCCTGATACCAAAACCAGGCAAAGATGTCACAAAAAAAGAAAACTACAGACCAATATCACTGATGAATTTAGATGCAAAAATCCTCAACAAAATACTAGCTAACAGACTCCAACAGCACATTAAAAAAATCATCCACCATGATCAAGTGGGGTTTATCCCTGGTATGCAAGGATTCTTCGATGTATGGAAATCAATCAACATGATACATCATATCAACAAAATGAAGGATAAAAACCATATGATCATTTCAATAGATGCAGAAAAAGCTTTTGACAAAGTTCAACATCCATTTATGATAAAAACTCTCCAGAAAATGGGCATAGAAGGAAATTACCTCAACATAATAAAAGCCATATATGAAAAACCAAAAGCCAACATCGTTCTCAATGGGGAAAAACTAGAAGAATTCCCTCTAAGAACAGGAACAAGACAAGGGTGTCCACTCTCACCACTATTATTCAACATAGTTTTGGAAGGTTTAGCCACAGCAATCAGAGAAGAAAAAGAAATTAAAGGAATCCAAATTGGAAAAGAAGAAGTAAAAGTGTCACTCTTTGCAGATGACATGATATTATATATAGAAAACCCTAAAGACTCTACCAGAAAACTGCTAGCACTCATTGATGAGTTTAGTAAAGTAGCAGGATACAAAATTAATGCACAGAAATCTCTTGCATTCCTATACACTAACAACGGAAGAGCAGAAAGAGAAATTAAGGAAAGTCTCCCATTCACCTTTGCAACCAAAAGAATAAAATACCTTGGAATAAACCTGCCTAAGGAGGCAAAAGATCTGTATGCAGAAAACTTTAAGACATTTATGAAAGAAATCAAAGACGACACAAACAGATGGAGAGACATACCATGTTCCTGGATTGGAAGAATCAACATTGTGAAAATGTCTGTACTACCCAAAGCAATTTACAGATTCAATGCAATCCCGATCAAATTACCAATGGCATTTTTCACAGAACTAGAGCACGAAATCTTACGATTTGTATGGAAATGCAAAAGACCCCGAATAGCCAAAGCAATCTTGAGAAGGAAAAATGGAGTTGGTGGAATCAGGCTTCCTGACTTCAAAGTATACTAGAAGGTCATAGTGATCAAGACAGTATGGTACTGGCACAAAAATAGAAAGGAAGATCAATGGAATAGAATAGAGAACTCAGAAGTAAGCCCAAACACATATGGGCACCTTATCTTTGACAAAGGAGGCATGAGTATACAATGGAAAAAAGACAGCCTCTTCAATAAGTGGTGCTGGGACAACTGGACAGCAACATGTAAAAGAATGAAATTAGAACACTTCCTAACACCATACACAAAAATAAACTCCAAATGGATTAAAGACCTACATGTAAGGCCAGACACTATAAAACTCCTAGAGGAAAATATAGGCAGAACACTCTATGACATACATCAAAGCAAGATCCTTTTTGACCCACCTCCTAGAATCAGGGAAATAAAATCAAGAATAAACGAATGGGACCTCATGAAACTTAAAAGCTTTTGCACAGCAAAGGAAACCATAAACAAGACTAAAAGGCAACCCTCAGGATGGGAAAAAATAATTGCCTATGAAACAACAGACAAAGGATTAACCTCCAAAATATACAAGCAGCTCATGAAGCTTAATACCAAAAAAGCAAATAACCTAATCCACAAATGGGCAGAAGACCTAAAGAGACATTTCTCCAAAGAAGACATACACATGGCCAACAAACACATGAAAAGATGCTCAACATCACTCATCATCAGAGAAATGCAAGTCAAAGCCACAATGAGGTATCACCTCACACCAATCAGAATGGCCATCATCACAAAATCTGGAAACCACAAATGTTGGAGAGGGTGTGGAGAAAAGGGAACTCTCCTGCACTGTTGGTGGGACTATAAGTTGGTACAGCCACTATGGAAAACAATTTGGAGGTTCCTTAAAAAACTACAAATAGAACTACCATATGATCCAGTAATCCCACTCCTGGGCATATACCCAAAGAAAACCATAATCCCAAAAGAAACTTGTACCATCATGTTTATTGCAGCACTCTTTACAATAGCCAGGACATGGAAGCAACCTAAATGCCCATCAACAAATGAATGGATACAGAAGATGTGGCATATATATACAATGGAATATTACTCAGCTATAAAAAGGGATGAGATGGAGCTATATGTAATGAGGTGGATAGACCTACAGTCTGTCATACAGAGTGAAGTAAGTCAGAAAGAGAAAGACAAATATTGTATGCTAACTCACATATACGGAATCTAAAAATGGTACTGATGAACTCAGTGACAAGAACAAAGATGCAGATACAGAGAATGGACTGGAGAACTCGAGATATGGGAGGGGGCAGGGGGGTGAAGGGGAAACTGAGACGAAGGGAGAGAGTAGCACAGACATATATATGCTACCAACTGTAAAATAGTCAGTGGGAAGTTGTTGTATAACAAAGGGAGCCCAACTCGAGGATGGAAGATGCCTTAGAGGACTGGGGCGGGGAGGGTGGGGGGGACTCGAGGCGGGGGAGTCAGGGAAGGGAGGGAATACGGGGATATGTGTATAAAAACAGATGATTGAAACTGGTGTACCCCAAAAAAATAAAAAATAAAAATAAAAATAAAAACAGATGATTGAACCTGATGTACCCCCCCAAAAAATAAATAAAAATAAAAAATAAATAAATAAATAAATAAAAATAAAAAAATAAAAATAAAAAATTAGAAAAAAAAAATGGGCAGAGGACCTGAATAGACATTTTTCCAAAGAAAACATGTAAATCGTCAACAGGCACATGAAAAGATGCTCAACATCACTAATCATCAGGGTAATGCAAATGAAAACCACAATGAGATATCACCTCACACTTGTCAGAATGACTGTTATCAAAAAAACAATGAATAAGGTTTGCTGATGATGTGGAGAAAAAGGAATCCTCATGCACTGTTGGTAGGAATTTAAATTGGTACAAGTACTATGGAAAACAGATTCCTCAAAAATTAAAATTAGAACTACCACAGGACCCAGCAATTCCATTTCTGGGTATTTATCTGAAAAAAAAAAAAAAGAAAACACCAATTTGAAAAGATATATGCACCTCTATGTGCATTGCAGCATTATTTACAATAGCTAAGATTTGGAAGCAGCCTAAGTGTCCATTGATAGACAAATTGATAGAAAAGAAGTGATTATATATATATATTATATAAACCTGGGTGGACCTAGAGGATATTATGCTAAGTGAAACAAATCAGACAAAGACAGAAAAATACCATGTGATTTTACATACATGTGCAATTTAAAAACAAAACAACCAAGCATTACAAAACAGAAACAGAAACATACTCACAGATACAGAGAACAACCTGGTGGCTGCCAGAGCAGAGGGGGTGGAGGTATGTGTGAAACAGAGATGGTGAGTAAGAGGTACATTCCGAGTTATAAAATAAATATGTCACAAGGATGCAAAGTACAGCATTACAGTGTAGATATTACCGGGAATATAGTCAATAATATTCTATCTTTGTGTGGTGGCAGATGATAACTAGACTTATTGTGGTGATCATCTTGTAACATATAAAAATATCAAAGCACTATGTGGTACACCTGAAACTAATATAATATTGTAAGTCAATTATCCTTCAATAAAAGGTAAAGTGGACCTGCAACATCATCTACAAATATAAACTAGTAATAATGTAGTACATACCTACTCAAGATAGGGAGAGAGAGGAGGTAAATCTAGAACAGCTATGGGAGTTAACAGGTTTATGGATATAAGGGTGGCACTGAAGAATAAAGGTGGGCGTTAAAGCGAAAGATTAAATTCACTGAGTAAAACAGTGTCACTAGTTCATGTTCAAAATGATGAAAGAAAATTTTGAAATATTTCTTAAAACTTAGTTTGTGATATGCTTGAGAGAGCTATTTTTTCTCCTTAGCTTCTTCCTCAGAAGCTACTCCTAATGACTTCTTTTTCTACCATGGAATGCAGAGAGCAGGAAGAAACAGTGCTGTCATGCTTACAATAAAAAATTGCTGACTAACTTCACATTCACGAATTTTTTAAAAGCTATCATAGAACTGAGGTCATGTAACAACCAAATGGCCCCAAATCTAAGGAGGCACACACCGGCTCACACACAGACAGGGTGAGAAGAAGCATAAGTATTCATTTACCTGGTGTAACTCTCAGGTCTGTTACCCGTATGACACTAGGGTTGGTGGCTTGATAAAGTTCTGAGCCTTGGAACTATGTTGCAGCCTCATAGCCATCAATTCCTGCAGCAGGTCAGATCAGCTTTCTTTGGCACTCTATCAACAAATAGAGGCCCCAACATAGTCTTGGACTCTTCAGGTATTGAGGCAGTGTGTACCCGACTTGAAATTCCTACTTGATTCCAGGGACTAGCCGTAATACAAATCAGCTTGAGTTGTGTCCTAATTAAAAGTTCCATTGGAAATTTTCCAGAAGATCATAACATGTTCTCTACCTTAGAGTCTGACAATTTTAATGACCCTTCTGAGCTACAGATTTCTATGACTGATAATTTTGCCTATTGAAGTCCTCAGGAATTGGAGGTAGCCTCTCCTTGGAGATCCCTCTTAAGGCTTTGGAATCATTATTGCCCTGACACAGCTACTAAATATAGCATTTTTGATAAACAACTATAAGCATACTATTGGGCTTGGTTTGAAACCAAGCATCTCACCCAGAAAGGCCTAAAAAGTTTCTGATATAACATCCCTATTTTGGAGTCAGTTCAGAGTCCATGACTAACAAGATAAAGCATGTTCAACAATCCTTACTTGTCAAGTGGAAATGGCATATTCATCCAGTCCTGGCAGCATCTTAGCTTTACATGAGAAAGGGGCAGCTGTACCTGTGAGGGGCACTTTAATCCGCGCTCCACTGCCTGAAGAGAAGGTGCCTGCTCAATGAGTCCTCTTATCACTGAGAGTTCCCAAAACACCCGGGCCCAGTTTACTGACAACTGCTAAACTGAAACCTGATCGTGTACACAGGGCTTCTGCAGGCTCAGCCGCGGACCAGCCAGACAAAGCTGAAAAGGCCTACGTTGATTCTACACTGTGGGCACGTCTCAAAGTGTTCTCATAGCTCAGACGAACACTCCCTGTGATGAACTTTGTTATATTTTCACTGATTTTGAGCTGTTGCAAAAGGCCTAGAGGTTTGGTCAGCCACATGGAAAGCTACAGACTGTCAGATTAAAGATACCTTTCTTTGGGGCCATGAAGTATGACAATGAGGCTTCAAATCAGACTATCTGAGCCACTTGTACAGATAGCCATGAAAAAGATTCATTCTCTTATGAGGCCAACTGGACTCATACCACTGATTAAGCCTGTACTTCCCAGATTGTCACAGTCACTGCATAGATTCATCACCATATGGGATATAGCAATCCATCCACCATCATAACCTGCACACAGGGGAAGGATTCTGTTTCTAATGAAGAAGCCACCACCACATGCCATGCTCTTGCCAAAGGTGGGCCTGTTGTCTCAAGGGGGGAGGAACCAAAGTGTTTGGGACTTGACCCCCACCCACTGCTTAAAGATTGCTTACATTAGCTCCCTGATCTCCTTATCCAGGCTGGTAATGGTACCTCAGTGTTGTCAGCACATTTTCAGGTTATGGAATTGCTGTCCCACTCCAGACTGCTGACTCCAGTCACATCGTTGTGATCCTTAAAATTTAATCTCTATTATGTGTTTGACTTTCTGGACTATTTGCAGTCTGACAATGATACTCCTTTTATCACAAAAGTCATTAGACAATGTCCACAGTTCCCTGATAGGTATTCGACAGATCTTCCACACTACCTACCATCCCCAGGCAACCAGTATTTCTGAGTATTGGGAAGGTCTTCTAAAAACCAGGTCAAAGATTTCTGAGTCTGCTTGCCTCACTGCCTCCTAATCCACACACCTGAGTATGGCAGTGTGGTCACTAAAGGAGCATCTGACGATCAGGATGAAAGTGGTGGGGGGATATGTAGACCACTTCAGTCTTTTGGACTTTTTTTTACCTCTGAAAATGTGGATAATATTACCAAAATTGACAAATTACATTAATTTTTCTGGCACAGTTACTGGTTCAAATAAATGAAGGTTCCTTTCTTTTCCTTGCTTCACTTAAAATCTTCAATGTTACAACCGAAATATTTTTTCACTATTTTTCTTTAGTCATTTATTAGTTGAGACTTTAAGCTACTGACTTTCTTAAAGAGAAAAACAATCTTGCCTATACTATGTGATGTGCTGAAAAAAAATTGGCCTTTGGAATCTACACATCTAGATACAAATTGAGGTCCCATCACTCTTTATCAATGTAAGCTTAAGCAAATTACTTAAACTCCTGGACTCAAAAAAAAAATTGGGGGTTTGAACTAAATGATCATTACAGCACTACAAATTTCTAAGAGAATAAATGTCTTTTTGAACATGGTGTAAGATTATGAAAGTATCTTTTTCAAAACATTAAGATCTATTTTAAAGCATTTTAAAATGTCATATTTTAAAAATACATATATTCTTACCTTCTTTAAAAAAGTACTCAGAATACATTTAACCATTTGTTGATAAATCATGATTACTATTACGGTCATTAAATATAATTATGTGCTGTAAATGTCAAAATATTCATGCCTCAAGATTTTTAGATTTAGAGCTTCAGATATGTGGGCAACATTCTTCTAAAGTATGAGAAACAAACTCAAAAAAAAATCAGAAGAGTAGTTGGTCAAATCTTTTCTTTTTAAGCGCAGATTAAGACAAGAAATGTGTTTATCCTAGGTGAAAGGCTCTATCTAAACATATCTTTAATAATATTTCCTATATTATGAAATTTAATTATAGAAACATTTCACATCTTTATTAAACACTAACCTAGTATTTTTAAATATATACAGGGAACAATGGAATTCTGGTGGCCAGATCTTGAAGATATCGGGACCATGTGACATTCTGAAAGGTGTTAGGTCCCTGTCAGTGAAGTGAATGTGCTCTAAACACTATTCCAGCTCACTGCCAGCTCAGGCCCCATGCACAGATTTTCACAAATTAATTCTTCCAAGCATGAAGTGTACTCTGGCAGTTATTTTCAGATACACAGCCAAGGAATGAAATTAGTGTGTAGGGGCCGTGTTGGAGCTTTGGAAAAAAAAGATGAATATTGTGTGCTACATCGAGCCCATTATCTCATTGTTTACTTATTTATTATTCAGATTCATTCAGAAGCAGATAATCGTGTTTCTAAAACCATCTAATTCCTATGAGTGTGACATTTGAGGAACTATTCAGGATGGCAAAACCTTTTGCAGATTAGAGTCTGCTTTAAGTCCTATTTCAAGGGCATGTTGATAGGAGTGAGCCTTGAAATGTTAAAGGGAAATGGACTTGGCAAAGAGGAGACAAAATTATTTGAATGATGCTCCCTACGTGGAGATTGTCTTATTAGCACAAGGTGGGCTTGTTTTAGATAGAAAATTTAAATGTTGAAAATGAATCAGTGTATTAAACATTATTGTTTGAGGCAAGATAGGTGCTTATTAATAATCTCTATGCAGTGTCTTTTTTTTTTAAATTGAAGTATAGTTGATTTACAATATTGTGTTGGTTTCAGGTGTACAACACAGTGATTCAATTATACTTATATATTCTTTTTCAAATTCTTTTCCCTTATAGATTATTAAAAAATATTGAGTATAGTTTCCTATGCTATATGTGTTAGTTTTATATTTTATATGCATAGTAGCATGTGTATGTTAATCCCAAACTCCTAATTTATCCCTCTCCCCCTCTTCCCCTTTGGTAAACATCAGTTTGTTTTCTATGTCTGTGGGTCTATTTCTGTTTTGTATATAAGTTCATTTGTATCACTTTTTTTAAGATTCTGCATATAATTTATATCATATGATATTTGTCTTTCTCTGTTTGGCTTACTTCACTTAGTATGATTACCTCCAGTTTCATCCATGTTGCTGCAAATGGCATTATTTCATTTTTTTTATGGCTTAATAGTATTCCATTGTATATACGTACCACATCTTTTTTATAAGTTCATCTGGCGATGGACATTTAGGTTGCTTCCATGTCTTGGCTATAATAAATAGTGCTGCTCAAACATTGGGGTGCCTGTATCTTTTCGAAGTATGGTTTTCTCCAGATATATGCCCAAGGGTGGGATTTCAGTATCATATGGCAGCTCTATATTTAGTTTTATAAGGAACCTCCATACTGCTCTCCATAGTGGCTACATCAATTTATATTCCCACCAACAGCGTAGGAGTTTCCTTGTTTTCCACATCTCTCTAGCATTTATTATTTGTAGACTTTTTGATGATGGCCATTCTGACCGGTGTGAAGTGATACCTCATTGTAGTTTTGATTTGCATTTCTAATAATTAGCAATGTTGAGCATCTTTTCATGTATGCAATGTCTTTTTTTACAGAGCTCAAAGCACTCTGTTGCTCACATCTCCTTAAGTAGAGTCACTGAAGGAATCATCTATTTTAATAGTTTATTTGGTCTTCTTTATTGAGAACTATAATTGTGTCTTCCCAATTCTCCATCTGTATGAAATAGAACTATTTCTTTGCCTCCGGCAAAGTATTGAAATTATTTTACTACTCTTTCCCTATATCTGCAAAGAATACCTGATTTAATTCCAGAAGCTCAAGGTATTTTCTTATCATTTTGCTGAAAGATATCTACCTACAGTATCAAAGCAGGCATGTAATCAAAAATGTCTTAAAAAGAACTGATCAACGTTTTACCTTCTTTGTTTTACATATGAACACTCACTAAAGGCCATTTGGAAGGTGATTATGTACATGACAATTGTGTTGGTAGTGGTGGTGGTTTTATTTGTTTTGCATAGAAACTGCAGTTCAATAAGAAGTAGGACATCAATAAGAACATGAAGGAAGTACTCTAGACTTCCTAGATTTCCAAAATTCTCAAATATACTAGAAAATGGATATATTACTTTCTCTAGGAAAAATTCTAAAGTAGTATTCTCTTAACTTAAATAATTAAAGTATTTCAGTGAATTGAGGAATTTATTGATAAGGCATTTATTACATTTCTTCCTGAAAGTATAACCACTACCTCACAATCGTGGCTATTTTCTCTACTTGTGGCTCCTAAGATATTTCTTTTTTTTTTTTTAATTTTATTTATTTATTACTTTTTGGGGGGTAACCAAGTTCAATCATCTGTTTTTATACACATATCCCCGTATTCCCTCCCTCCCTGGACTCCCCCACCCCGAGTCCCCCCCCCCCCCGTCCCAGTCCTCTAAGGCATCTTCCATCCTCGAGTTGAACCCCCTTTGTTATACTGCAACTTCCCACTGGCTATCTACTTTACAGTTGGTAGTATATGTATGTCTGTGCTACTCTCTCCCTTCGTCTTAGCTTCCCCTTCACCCCCCACCCCCTCCCAAACCTCACGTTCTCCAGTCCATTCTCTGCATCTGCGTCCTTGTTCTTGTCACTGAGTTCATCAGTACCATTTTTAGATTCCGTATATGTGAGTTAGCATACAATATTTGTCTTTCTCTTTCTGACTTACTTCACTCTGTATGACAGACTGTAGGTCTATCCACCTCATTACATATAGCTCCATCTCATCCCGTTTTATAGCTGAGTAATATTCCATTGTATATATATGCCACATCTTCTGTATCCATTCATTTGTTGATGGGCATTTAGGTTGCTTCCATGTCCTGGCTATTGTAAAGAGTGCTGCAATAAACATGATGGTACAAGTTTCTTTTGGGATTATGGTTTTCTTTGGGTATATGCCCAGGAGTGGGATTACTGGATCATATGGTAGTTCTATTTGTAGTTTTTTAAGGAACCTCCAAATTGTTTTCCATAGTGGCTGTACCAACTTATAGTCCCACCAACAGTGCAGGAGAGTTCCCTTTTCTCCACACCCTCTCCAACATTTGTGGTTTCCAGATTTTGTGATGATGGCCATTCTGATTGGTGTGAGGTGATACCTCATTGTGGCTTTGACTTGCATTTCTCTGATGATGAGTGATGTTGAGCATCTTTTCATGTGTTTGTTGGCCATGTGTATGTCTTCTTTGGAGAAATGTCTCTTTAGGTCTTCTGCCCATTTGTGGATTAGGTTATTTGCTTTTTTGGTATTAAGCTTCATGAGCTGCTTGTATATTTTGGAGGTTAATCCTTTGTCCGTTGTTTCATAGGCAATTATTTTTTCCCATCCTGAGGGTTGCCTTCTAGTCTTGTTTATGGTTTCCTTTGCTGTGCAAAAGCTTTTAAGTTTCATGAGGTCCCATTCGTTTATTCTTGATTTTATTTCCCTGATTCTAGGAGGTGGGTCAAAAAGGATCTTGCTTTGATGTATGTCATAGAGTGTTCTGCCTATGTTTTCCTCTAGGAGTTTTATAGTGTCTGGCCTTACATGTAGGTCTTTAATCCATTTGGAGTTCATTTTTGTGTATGGTGTTAGGAAGTGTTCTAATTTCATTCTTTTACATGTTGCTGTCCAGTTTTCCCAGCACCACTTATTGAAGAGGCTGTCTTTTTTCCATTGTATATTCGTGCCTCCTTTGTCAAAGAGAAGGTGCCCATATGTGTTTGGGCTTACTTCTGAGTTCTCTATTCTGTTCCATTGATCTTCCTTTCTATTTTTGTGCCAGTACCATACTGTCTTGATCACTATGGCCTTGTAGTGTAGTTTGAAGTCAGGAAGCCTGATGCCACCAACTCCATTTTTCCTCCTCAAGATTGCTTTGGCTATTCGGGGTCTTTTGCATTTCCATACAAATCGTAAGATTTCTTGCTCTAGTTCTGTGAAAAATGCCATTGGTAATTTGATCGGGATTGCATTGAATCTGTAAATTGCTTTGGGTAGTACAGACATTTTCACAATGTTGATTCTTCCAATCCAGGAACATGGTATGTCCCTCCATCTGTTTGTGTCGTCTTTGATTTCTTTCATCAATGTCTTAAAGTTTTCTGCATACAGATCTTTTGCCTCCTTAGGCAGGTTTATTCCTAGGTATTTTATTCTTTTGGTTGCAAAGGTGAATGGGAGACTTTCCTTAATTTCTCTTTCTGCTCTTCCGTTGTTCGTGTATAGGAATGCAAGAGATTTCTGTGCATTAATTTTGTATCCTGCTACTTTACTAAACTCATCAATGAGTGCTAGCAGTTTTCTGGTAGAGTCTTTAGGGTTTTCTATATATAATATCATGTCATCTGCAAAGAGTGACACTTTTACTTCTTCTTTTCCAATTTGGATTCCTTTAATTTCTTTTTCTTCTCTGATTGCTGTGGCTAAAACTTCCAAAACTATGTTGAAGAATAGTGGTGAGAGTGGACACCCTTGTCTTGTTCCTGTTCTTAGAGGGAATTCTTCTAGTTTTTCCCCATTGAGAACGATGTTGGCTTTTGGTTTTTCATATATGGCTTTTATTATGTTGAGGTAATTTCCTTCTATGCCCATTTTCTGGAGAGCTTGTATCATAAATGGATGTTGAACTTTGTCAAAAGCTTTTTCTGCATCTATTGAAATGATCACATGGTTTTTATCCTTCAATTTGTTGATATGTTGTATGACGTTGATTGATTTGCATATATTGAAGAATCCTTGCATCCCGGGGATAAACCCCACTTGGTCATGGTGGATGATTTTTTTAATGTGCTGTTGCAGTCTGTTAGCTAGTATTTTGTTGAGGATTTTTGCATCTAAATTCATCAGTGATATTGGTCTGTAGTTTTCTTTTTTTGTGACATCTTTGCCTGGTTTTGGTATCAGGGTGATGGTGGCCTCGTAGAATGAGTTTGGGAGTGCTCCGCCTTCTGCAATATTTTGGAAGAGTTTGAGAAGGATAGGTGTTAACTCTTCTCGAAATATTTGATAGAATTCGCCCGTGAACCCATCTGGTCCTGGGCTTTTGTGTGTTGGGAGATTTTTAATCACTGCCTCAATTTCCGTACTTGTGATTGGTCTGTTCATGGTTTCTATTTCTTCCTGGTTCAGTCTTGGAAGATTGTATTTTTCTAAGAATGTATCCATTTCTTCCAGGTTATCCAATTGATTGGCATATAGTTGCTTGTAGTAGTCTCTCATGACGTTTTGTATTTTTGAGGTGTCCGTTGTGACTTCTCCTTTTTCATTTCTAATTCTGTTGATTTGCATCTTCTCCCTTTTTTTCTTGATGAGTCTGGCTAATGGTTTATCAATTTTGTTAATCTTCTCAAAGAACCAGCTTTTAGTTTTATTTATTTTTCTTATGGTTTCTTTCCTTTCTTTTTCATTTATTTCTGCTCTGATCTTTATGTTTTCTTTCCTTCTGCTCCCTTTGGGGTTTCTTTGTTCTTCTTTCTCTAGTTGTTTGAGGTGTAAGGTTAGGTTGTTTATTCGATCATTTTCTTGTTTCTTAAGGTAGGACTGTATTGCTATAAACTTCCCTCTTAGAACTGCTTTTGCTGCATCCCATAGGTTTTGGGTTGTTGTGTTTTCATTGTCATTTGTTTCTAGATATTTTTTGATTTCCTCTTTGATTTCTTTAGTGATTCCTTGGTTGTTTAAGAGTGAATTGTTTAGCCTCCATATGTTTGTATTTTTTGCAGTTTTTTTCCTGTAATTGATATCTAGTCTCATGGTGTTGTGGTCTGAGAAGATGCTTGATATGATTTCAATTTTCTTGAATTTGCTGAGGTTTGATTTGTGACCCAAGATGTGATCTATCCTGGAAAATGTTCCCTGTGCACTTGAGAAGAAAGTGTAGTCTGTCGTTTTTGGATGGAATGTCCTATAAATATCAATGAAGTCGAGATGGTCTAATGTGTCATTTAGAGCTTGTGTGTCTTTATTGATTTTCTGTGTGGATGATCTGTCCATTGATGTAAGTGGGGTGTTCAAGTCTCCCACTATTATTGTGTTCCTGTCGATGTCCCCTTTTTTAGCTGTTAGCATTTGCCTTATGTATTGAGGTGCTCCTATATTGGGGGCATAGATATTTACCATTGTGATATGTTCTTCTTGAATGGATCCCTTGATCATTATGTAGTGTCCTTCCTTGTCACTTTTAATAGTCTTTACTTTCAAGTCTAATTTGTCTGATATGAGTATTGCTACTCCAGCTTTCTTTTGACTTCCATTTGCATGGAATATCTTTTTCCATCCCTTTACTTTCAGTCGATATGTATCCCTTGGTCTGAAGTGGGTTGCTTGGAGGCAGCATATAGAAGGGTCTTGTTTTTGTATCCATTCAGCCAGTCTGTGTCTTTTGGTTGGAGCATTTAATCCATTTACATTGAAAGTGATTATTGACATGTGTGTTCCAATGACCATTTTCTGAATTGTTTTGGGTTTGTATTTGTAGGTGTTTTCCTTTTCTTGTGTGTCCTACTTAGAGAAGTTCCTTTAGCACTTGTTGTAAGGCTGGTTTGGTGGTGCTGAATTCCCTTAACTTTTGCTTGTCTGGAAAGCTTTTGATTTCTCCCTCAAATCTGAATGAGATTCTTGCTGGGTAGAGTATTCTTGGCTGTAGGTTTCTCTCTTTCAGGACTTTCAGTATATCCTGCCATTCCCTTCTGGCCTGCAGAGTTTCTGTAGAAAGGTCGGCTGTTATCCTGATGGGTTTTCCCTTATATGTTGTTTGTTGCTTTTCTCTTGCTGCTGTTAATATTTTTTCTTTGTGTTGAATTGTCGTTAGTTTGATTAATATGTGTCTTGGTGTATTTCTCCTTGGGTTTATTCTGTATGGGACTCTCTGTGCTTCTTGGACTTGGTTCATTATTTCCTTTCCCATGTTGGGGAAGTTTTCCACTCTAACCTCTTCAAATATTTTCTCAGACCCTTTCTTGTTTTCTTCTTCTTCTGGGATGCCTATAATTCGAATGTTGGTACGTTTAAGGTTATCACTGAGGTCTCTGAGACTGTCTTCTAATCTTTTTATTCTTTTTTCTTTTTCCTGCTCTGTGGCAGTTATTTCCCCCATTCTATCTTCCAACTCACTTATTCGTTCTTCTGCCTCAGTCATTCTGCTGGTTAAAGCATCTAGAGTATTTTTAATTTCAGTTATTTTGTTATCCATTGCTGTTTGTTTTTCTGAATTCTTATGAACTGTTTCTTGTACTTTCTCTATTTTGTTATCGAGATTTTGTATCATTTTTACTATCATTACTCTAAATCCTTTTTCAGGCATTTTTCCTATTTCCTCCTCATTTATTTGGTCTTGTGGGTTTTTTTCCTGCTCCTTTGCCTGCATGGTGTTCTTTGTTTCCTCATGGTTGTCCAAACTTTTGGGGTTGCTTGTCCTGGTGATAGAGGTGTTTATAGAAGACTGTCCAAGCCTCAGACTAATGTCCAAGTATTGGATTAAACGAATATTAAGTCTAGGAAATACACATACATGTATAAGACACACGATTACTGAATCCGTTAGGACATAAGGCTCTAGAAAGACCTGACAGAACCCCAGTGTGCTATCAGATATTCAAAGAGAAACCCAACAGAAATTGACAACTGAAACAGAACAAATCAGAGACAAAAGCAAAAGCAAACAAACAACAAATAACACCCTACACATACAAACATCAATCCAGGGAGATTTTGTAAGCTAGGATCAAATATAGAAAAGAGCTGAAGTACCACCAGAGAGAATGGAGATTCTCAGAATGTCATTAGACAACTGTACTAAGAACTAAGATAAAGACAAAAATCTAATATTAAATACCAAGGCAGTGCGTCCTCTGGAGAATAGAGCAAGGAGTCTGAGCAGACCGATAGTGTTGCTTATAAGTATGTTAAGATAAAATACACTTAAAAAGGCTGGAAGAAAGGGGAACAGAAGAGTGTAATGTGGTTGGAAATATGCAAATAAAAAGAAAGGAATAGAAATGTATAAAAGATAGGGATGAAAGGAAAGTATGAGAGATATTTTGTCCGTACTACTAAAAACTTAGCTAGATATAGAAGTATATAAAAAGGCAAAAAAAAAAAAAAAAAAAAGAATAAAAAATATCATTAAAAAATTATGTTATAAAACTTGTAGATCCCTTAGGGCTAAGATCGTATTTAATAAATCAAAAAAAAAAAAAAGAGAGAGAGAGAGAGAGAGAAAGAAAAAAAAAAAAATCCAGAACTGATCCCAGAATGGACCAGTTCAATAGGTACTGATACTACTATTTCTGTTTCCTTAGCGTCTCAGCTGTAAGTGTCCTTCTCCTTGCCTTGGGTTTTTTTTTTTTTTTTTTGCATTATTCTGTGACCAGCAGAGGTTCCTTTATTGTTCGTCTGTAAGTGTCGGTGTGTGGGGAGGGAGAGGGTACAATAGTGGCTCCTTCTCCTGGGAGTGAGTGAGCAGTGGCGCACTGTTGTTTCAGTTGTGCTTGGAGGTACCTGTTGCAGAGGGCGCTGGTGGCTCAGGCGTAAACAGAAAGTCTTAGAGTTGGGCCTCTCTCGGGGTTTTTTTCTTTTTGATGCTGTTGTTTTTCTTTTTTTTTTCTCTTGGCAGCCTCCCTGCTGCTGGCAATGCAAGGGGTTTTAATCTAACCCCGCCCGAGTGCCTGAGGGTGCTTGTTATCCCTGAGCGCCTTAGGTGGCCCACAGGGCATCTCTCCACTGCCTGTTGCAGAGGCGCTGAAAGAGAGAGAGAGGCTATGCGGGCGGCTCCTCCCCCTCGCCCATGAGCCTGCAGCCTCCAGCTGCCATCGTGGCCGGGCAGCTCTCAGGAACGGGCACTCCTCTCCACGGACCTCCTCCCTCCTGTCCTCTCGGTCCGTCACCCTACCGGCAACAATGTTTCTCCCCCTGAACCAGCTCTCCGGTTCCCACGTTCCCGCTCCTGGACCCTCCGTTCAGCCGCGGATCCATGTCTCGGTCCTGGAACGCTGAGCTGCGCTGCAGACCCTCCGTATGTTTCTCACTCCCTCCCGTCTGCCACAGCTCTGCCGCTTCACCCTCTTTGAGCCCTCGTAGATGCCTCCCTACCAGCTATGTCGGGCTCCCCGCAGCCCTTTCTGGTGTCCGAGGCCGTCTGCTGGTGTTCAGCTGGTTCTCTGTGGGAATTACTGCGTCCTTCCATGCATTCCCAATGCCTCTGTGGAGAGGGATGCACTCCACGTCTCTCTACTTCGCCGCCATCTTTTCTCCTCTCCTCCATTCATTCATTTGTTGATGGGCATTTCGGTTGCTTCCATGTCCTGGCTATTGCAAATAGTGCTGCAGTAAACATTATGGTACAAGTTTCTTTTGGGATTATGGTTTTCTTTGGGTATATGCCCAGGAGTGGGATTACTGGATCATATGGTAGTTCTATTTGTAGTTTTTTAAGGAACCTCCAAACTGTTTTCCATAGTGGCTGTACCAACTTACAGTCCCACCAACAGTGCAGGAGAGTTCCCTTTTCTCCACACCCTTTCCAACATTTATTGTTTCCAGATTTTGTGATGATAGCCATTCTGATCGGCATGAGGTGATACCTCATTGTGGCTTTCATTTGCATTTCTCTGATGATGAGTGATGTTGAGCATCTTTTCATGTGTTTGTTGGCCATGTGTATGTCTTCTTTGGAGAAATGTCTCTTTAGGTCTTCTGCCCATTTGTGGATTGGGTTATTTGCTTTTTTGGTATTAAGCTTCATGAGCTGCTTGTATATTTTGGAGGTTAATCCTTTGTCCATTGTTTCATAGGCAGCTATATTTTCCCGTTCTGAGGGTTGCCTTCTAGTCTTGTTTATGGTTTCTTTTGCTGTGCAAAAGCTTTTAAGTTTCATGAGATCCCATTTGTTTATTCTTGATTTTATTTCCCTGATTCTAGGAGGTGGGTCAAAAAGGATCTTGCTTTGATGTATGTCATAGTGTTCTGCCTATGTTTTCCTCTAGGAGTTTGATAGTGTCTGGCCTTACATATAGGTCTTTAATCCATTTGGAGTTTATTTTTGTGTATGGTGTTAGGAAGTTCCTAAGACATTTCTGAAACCATGTCCTCTTTCATAATTTACTTTCTCTGCAGAACGACTACTTTCCACCTTTGCTATTCCTTCGTAGAGCCTTGTTTGTCAAGTACAAACATGAGAGACATTTCTAAGGAAGAATCAATAGGATCTAATGACTTATTTGGTGTTGGGGACTAGGGAGATGATGGCATTTAGATAAGGAGAATATGAAGACTTTGATTACCAGCAGAAATAGAGGTAAGATATTTATTTATTCTTACAAGTGAGAATCATCTGCTGTACTATTCCTTTACTGAAAAGTTTGCTGCAAGCTTGGGTTCTGGGACATTTACCAAGGTTCCTGCTACTTTCCCCAAGCAATCAAGAAACTGAGAATGAGAAATCAGGACTTTCCTAACCATCCATTCCAAGTTTCCATCTATTTAAGAGTGCTTTTTGTCTCTATTTGCCAAAATAGTTTAGATATTTTTTTTTTTCTCTCTGTGCTGCCTCGCCTGAAAGTAGGTCTCTTCTTCCAGGTCTTGACTATACATTTGCAATTGGAAACCTGAAAACTTTACACTGGAAAATATATTTCCCTTTGAAACGTGCTTATGCCTAAAGTGTTAGAAGAATTGGAGTTTCTTGTCCTTGATTCTAATGAGCCTTATCTACTATGATGCCAGACATTGCATTAGTATTAAGGATTACAAGGCAACTGAGAAAATGTCCCATGTTCAAAAGGCTTAAAATTCAAATATGTAAAAACTAAATAAATACCATACAATATGGCAGGTGTGTGGTAAAATGGAAGGGAGAAGAAGTCCACAGGGAATGAACACATTTTACCTAGGGAATGAGGCATCATAAATAGCTTCATAGAGGGGATGTCTGTACCCATTTCTAAACAAGGAATAAGAGTTTGCCTTTCATGTGGGGAGAGCAGATGAGAATATATAGATGGCAGTAAACAGATTGATGTGTTCAGAGAATGCATAAAATCATATGCATAAAACCACAGTGAAGACAAGCATTCCATAAAGGATAAAAATGGATAGGCCAGAAGGTCACTTTGCAGAAGACCTGTGACATCTCTGGGGCATAGTGATTGTCTGTCCTACACCCGCCCACTCTATCCCCATTATATGGCTGCTATGTGAGTGGGATCACTACACCCCAAGCTCAGGGGTGGACCATGACTGATTTCAACCATCAGGGTACTCCCACTCCCCTTGCCACAGTATTTGGCTCAGCAAGAGACACTAACCAAGGCCTTAATGAATCAACACACTACAATTCCTTATCCTAAAGGATTTGTTCAAAGAAGGCCCAATGAGCATGAAGCTAACGGCCTTTTTTAAAAGGTGGTGAGAGTTGAATGGAAGAGTCCTTCTTCTGAGGAAGGAAGATCCTTATCCCATTTGCAACTGAACATAGAGAATGAAGCTAATGAAGTGGTAGGGAGAGTTAAAAGAAAAACCGGAAAAAATGCATGAGGCGCCCCCTGTATTTTAATGGGATCCAGTTAATTTACTGTACCATTTAGACAGAGTGTTAAATTTTCATTCTTTTTGATAGTAGCATTATTATTATTTTTGTTGAAGTTGATGTAGTTGATGTGTAGTACTATATATTACAGGTATACTATACAGTGATTCGCAATTTTTAAAGGTTATACTCCATTTACAGTTATAAAATATTGGTTATATTCCCCATATTGTACAATACATCCTTGTAGCTTATTTTATACCTAATAGTTTTTACCTCTTAACCCCCTACGCCTGTATTGCCCCTCCCCCCTTCCCTCTCCCCACTGGTAACCACTAGCTTGTTCTCTGTATCTGTGAGTCTGCTTCTTTTTTTGTTATACTCACTAGTTTGTTATTTTTTAGATTCCACATATGAATGATATCATAGTTTTTGTCTTTCTCTGACTTGTTTCACTTAGCATAATGCCCTCCAGGTCCATCCATCTTATCGCTAATGGTAAAATCTCACTCTTTTTAAGGCTGAGTAGTATTCCATTGTGTATATGTGTGTATTTATATACATATAAATACATGTATATATATATATATATCACTTCTGTATCCATTCAGCTATTGATGGACACAGTTTGTTCCATATCTTGGCAGTTGTAAATAATGCTGCTGTGAACATTGGGGTCCATGTATTTTTTTGAATTAGTGTTTTTGGTTTTTCTCAAATATATAGTCAGGAGTGGAATTGCTGGGTCATATGGTAGTTCTATTTTTAGTTTTTTGAGAAACTTCCATACTGTTTTCCACAGTGGCTGCACCAATTTACATTCCCACCAACAGTGCATGAGGGTTCCCTTTTCTCCACATCCTTGCCAACATTTGTTATTTGTGTTCTTTTTGATGATAGCCATTCTGATGGATGTGAGGTGATATCTCATTTTATGGTTTTGATTTGCATTTCCCTGATGATTAGTAATGTTGAGCATCTATTCATAGTGTTAAATTTTCTGATACAGCATCCTAAAGGAGTCATTGAAATATTTTAGTTAGAGCTATAACATTACCAGTTTTATGCTTTAGAAAGACCATTCAAGATACAGGTTTAGAAAGAATTCAAGAAGCACATGATTGAGGTCTGGGAACTCTTAAAAATCTACTTCAGTAGCCATATGAGAAGATATAATGGGTTCAAGAGTCAGATATCAGACATAATAAGAAGATAGAACCCATAAGACTTAGTGATTTATAGCCTGGGGAGAGGGGTCAGGAGAGATGATATTACACACCAATGACCAGGTTTCTGGGTTTTGGATACACTGTGTTTTATTATACAGGAAATTCTGGACGTGGAATAATTCTTCAAAAAGATTTAGCCATGTTGATTGGAGCAAATGTAGGAAATATAAACAGATGCATCAACTAAGCCTTGGATATCTCAAAGTAACTTTTTTTATAGCAATATAAATTTGAGAACCACAAACAGCTATAGGGGAATACATTGAGTGAGAAGAAAAAATAATAAAAGATAAAATTCAGGAAGAAGACTATTTAATATGTGATTCAATAAAGGAAATACAGGAAATGCCCAGGAAAGTAATATGAGAATGGAGACAATGGTATATCAGAAACCAAGGAGGACAAGACTGACCTGAAGAAAATGAGGAAGATATTGAAAATACCACAGGAAATAAGAAAAGATATCACTCATTTATTCACAGGTGTTTATCACTGCTCTGACTTTGTGCCAGGTGAGGTGGTGCAGGTTGCAATACGCAGTGCAGGAGGCAGAAAGAGTGCATATGTCATGGAACTTGCAATCCACATGAGTCGTTTCCCACTGTAGACAAGGCTGTTTCAGTGCAGCAGTCAGAATAAAGCCCAAATTACAAGTGTGGAAAAATGAGTGGAATGAAAGGACATAAAGTACTCAATTTTAGGCAGAAGTGTTGAGAAGCATGTGGTGAGGCTGGAAATGGTTGTTGAATGGCCCATGGCAAGCCATCTTTTGTTTTTAAGATGAGAATGGGCATATTTAGACTGTGAGAGAAAGAACTTAGAAACATTTGAAAATATAGATAAGAAAGGGAAAACAAATGTTGCTCGAAAGATCCTAGAAGAGGGTGAGTATGAATCAAGAGCACAAATGGAGGGCTTCCCTGGTGGCACAGTGGTTAAGAATCCACCTGCCAATGCAAGGGACACGGGTTCGAACCCTGGTCCGGGAAGATCCCACATGCCACGGAGCAGCTAAGCCTGTGCACAGCAACTACTGAGCCCATGTGCGGGAACTACTGAAGCTCACAGGCCTAGACCCCCCCATGCTCCACAACAAGAGAAGCCACCGCAATGAGAAGCCCCCACTCTCCAGAATTAGAGAAAGAGCCCACACGCAGCAACAAAGACTCAGCACAGCCAAAAATAAAATAAATAAATAAATTTTAAAAAAAGATTTTTTTAAAAAAGAGCACAAATGGAGAAGTGAGTCTTGTATAAGGCAGAGATGTAAAAGCAGGAAGGTGGTTGGCCATCTTTCCCCTGCCTCACTCCCCCGAAGGAGTGAGAGACTCTGCTCCGTGATCTTTCAGAGCCATGAACATACATATGTTTTATTGGTATGATTATTTTTAAATGCTTTTCTCCCCAATAAACTGTGAGTTCCGTGAAACCAGTAGTGGTGTATATCATCTTTTTGTTTAGTGAGGAGAGCAGTGCCTAGAACATATCACATGCTTAACAAGTGTGTGTTAATAACAGAATGCTCCCAGAGTAGAACTGAGCTTTCCCGACTTAAAGAACTATATTCTAAAGGTAAAGGAACTTCCAAGTAACTTCACTTAGCTCTCACTTTATTTCCATGAGGCCTTAGACATCAGTAACATAAATAAAATAAAACACTTCAAAGTTATAGTGGGGTTTTCTTTCCAGCTGTTATTGGATTTCTTACCATCATAGCTATAAATGACATACACAGACATCTTCATATGCCTTCAACCTACACCCGTGACAACTGTCATCTACTGTCACTGAATAAAGGCCCTCCAAACGATAACAGCTTATTTGCAGTTAACTCTTTCAAAAATGTGAAAAATACTCATGTTATGACACCTCAGAATTAACACTACTACTTAATGTTACATACTACTAGTATCTCTAAAGCATATATAAATATAGACATCTCATAGAGTTCTTTGTATTGATAATAAAATCAAAACTGGCTTTTAGTTAAGCAAGGATTCCCTGACAACTCACATATCAATATTCTCTATGAAGGAATGAGATTGAAAACACAAATTGGAACTTCCCTTTTATACGACTAAGCACATATTGCAATCACTATGCTTGCCCTGTCTCTTTCTTCCCAAAATATCTCTGATCATATAAACAAAGTACCATAGTTCATGACTCAGTAAAGAATAAAATGCCTTACTTTTGAAAATCCTATTTCAAAGAGAGCTTCAATGCCTTCAAAGTTCAAGTAAACTTTCTTTACCCTTAGTTGATAAACTTGTTTTTAGTTCTGAAGGAAGGGATAGTAGGAAATAAAATGTTAATATATAGCCACTATCATTGATCTCTACAAAACAGATTATACCCTCTATTAAGAATAAATTCTTGACATTTTGTACCACAATTCAAACCCAATTATAACCAAAAATTAATGTGATAATGATTTTCAAGCTCTTACCAATGACCCACTTAGTTCACATAAATGTTAGGAATACAAAATTTGTTCTGTAAGTGTTGGCTTTAATTTATGTTACTCCATTACATTCCCTATTGATTCTTTTGGATATGTGTATCTACTAGGAATTCGTTCCACTATAAGTGGCAGATAACCCAATTTATAATGACTTACACTAATAGGGGTTTAGTTTTCTCACATAATGAGAGGTTTGAAGTTAGGAGGTGGCTATAGTCAATTCAGTTGCTCAATAACATTGTCAAAGAATAGCTCTTTCTTTCTGCTGCACCATCTTTAGTGTGTTAATTTGTTTCTCATGAAAACCAGATTATGACCACAATATGTCTGCTGCAGGTCCAGATACCTGTCTTTTCTCAATGCAGAAAAAAAATGGGAACAAATGATGCTGGCCACCATTGTTTCCTATTTCAAGAAAGGAAAATCCTTCACAGAAACCCCTCCATATACTATTGTTTTGGTCTCATTGGCCACCCTTATATACAAGAGAGATCAAAAAATCAGAGGACAGGATTCCAGAGATTGGATTAAAACAAACAGTATGCATTGCCCAGGACTGCGCTTCTTGTTGTTCCTAACAAAATAAGAGAATGATAATAGCAAAAATGGGAGGAGATAGATTTTGGCAGACAACTAACAATGTCTGCCAGTGTACATAATAAAATCTCTCTTATCTAGATTGTTTACAGAATATGATTTTACTTTTTCTTACATTTTCTAGTTTTAAAAAAAGACATTAATAACTCTATTATAAACTCCTCAAGCACAGGGACTGTGATTTTTTCATTACTTTGTTACAGCAGATACAATAACTGACATATAGCAGTTTTCCAATAAACATTTGTGGATGGATGTATAAACAAATGTATGAGTGAATACATATGCCAATTATTGATTTTCAAAAATTTTAATGACATAACATCATTCAGTGCTAAAATTATATTGAATAATAGATGTTTTATGAAGTATCATGTAGTTGTGATCCTATCATGTAGTTGTGATCCTCTCATGTTTTTAACTTCTTTTCTTTTTTAATTTAATTAGTTTTCCAGCTTTATTGAGTTGACATAAAACATTGTGTAAGCTTAAGGTGTGAAATGTTGATTTGATACACTGATATATGGCAAAATGATTACCACTATAGTGTTAGCTCACAGCTCCATCACCTCACATAACTACCATTTCTCTTTTGTGGTGAGAATATTTAAAGATCTACTCTCCTAGCAACACTCAAGTGTATACTTAGTATTATTAACTACTACATACAGTAACTATATACAGTAACTGGGCAGTATATTAAATCTCCAGAACTTATTCATCTTGTAACTGAAATTTTTGCTCTTTGACCAAGATCTCCTCATTTCCCCCACCCCAGTCTCTGTTAATCACCATTCTACTCTGTGTTTCTGTGAGTTCAGCTTTTATTGATCCCACATAGAAGTGATATTACACAGTGTTTCTTTGACTTATTTCACTTATCATAACGCCCTCGAGGTCCACTCATGTTGTTGCAAATCACACGATTTCTTTTTTTTAATGGCTGAATAAAATTCCACTGTGTATATATACCACATCTTCTTTACCCATTCATCTATTGATGAACATTTATGTTGTTTCTATATATTGGCTATTGTGAATAATGCTGTAGTGAACATGAGTGCAAATATATCCTTGAGATCCTATTTTCATTTCCTTTAGACTTATACCCAGATGTGAGAATGGATCATATAGTAGTTCTATTTTTAATTTTTTGAGGAACCACTATACTGGTTTCCATAGTGGCTGCACTAATTTACATTCCCAACAACAGTGCACATTCCCTTTTCTCTGCATTCTCACCAACATTTTCTTATTTCTCATCTGTATGATGCTAACCATTCTAACAGCTGTGAGGTGGTTTTGATTAGCATTTCCCTGATGATTAGTGATGTTGAGCACCTTTTCATGTACCTGTTAGCCATTGTATATCTACTTAAAAATGTCTATTCAGTTTCCCCTGCCCAGTTTTTAATCAGATTGTTTGTTTGTGTTTTTTTTGCTATTGATTTTTATTAGTTCTTTATATACTTTGGATACTAACCCCTTATCAGATATATAATTTGCAAATTTTTCTCCCATTCTGTAAATTTCTTTTTATTTTGTTGATGGTTTACTTTGTTGTGTAGAAGTTTTTTAGTTTGCTATAGTCCCACTTGTTGATATTGCTTTCGTTGCCTTTGCTTTTGGTGTCAAATCTGAAAAATCATTGTCAAGACCAAAGTCAAGGAACTTACTCCCTATGATTTCTTCTAGGATTTTCATGATTTCACATCTTACATTCAAATCTTTAATCCATTTTGAGTTGATTTTTGTATATGGTGTAAGATAGGGGTCCAGTTAACATTGTTTTTCATGTGGCTATCCAGTTTTTCCAACACCATTTATTGAAGAGACTACCTTTTCCCCCATTGTTTATTCTTGGCTCCTTTGTCATAAATTAATCTGATCTTTGTCATTTCTTTTTTCTTTTTTTTTTTTTTTTTGCTGACTTTGGGTTTCGTTAGTTCTTCTTATATGTTTTTAACTTTTGCAAAGCCATATGAAATTTAAAAGCAGTTTCCTTTCTCCAAAGGGAGATGCTAAAGTATTTAGTTATTAAGTGTATTAAGGATGAATGGTAGAGTAAATGTACACAGTAATTGGGAAGAGGGAAGGAAGGGAAAGAGGCAAGGTGGAAGGCAAGAGAAAAGGAAAAGAAAAAGAAAGGAAGTGGAAGAAACACTCAAGCTATCAAGAGATTGTCCAGGTTTGGACAGCAGTTAGAAATCCAAGAGTAAAATGCAACATCATCAAAGTCCTGGAAAAGGCAAAAAAGTATAGGTTGATTTAGCTGTGTCTTCTCAAGTCAAAAATGAAAACCAGGATTAGATTAAATTATCTTTGATAAAAAAATATAATGAAGACTCTTAATTATACTGGGACATTAGAAGCTCTTTAAATAATACTTAAGCCCCCTACATACAAACAAGTTCTGTTCCAAGAGTGCATTTGTAAGTCCAGTTTGTTCAAAAGTTCAAGAAAGTTAGCCTAGGTACTCAACTGACACAATCAGCAGCTTTTATGCTTTCTTCCAGACATCCTGAACTTGAAATAAAGATACTGTACTACTATACTCTATACAGTACTATACAGTAAAGTACAGAAAAGCACAACCACCTGTAGAGGATGCATGCACGTGGCAATGTACGCCAGACACGTGAACTGACTTATGTGATTAGAATATGAATGCATGTTCAAATCTTTGAAAGTTCGCAACTTGAAGGTTCATATGTAGGGGAATTACTGTACTCAGAGTGATGCTTCTATCCTTTTAAACAGTATTAAATAGTATAAGGAAAGCAAGGATTTTTCTTTTCCCTATAAATCCTTTCTCTATTGCCCAACCCTCTCCTCAACTTTCTACTTTTGGCAAAAAGGAGTCATTGGTTAGAGAAGAGCCTCTTAGATTGCCCAGTACCAAATGAAGAAAATCAATAGGAGAGGTAAAGAAAGTTTCACACCATTTTCTGGACTCCATATGAGCCTATGATAGATAATAATAAGCATGTTTTCTTTCTGGAAACAAACTACTTACACACTCTTGGAGATGGTGCAAATGAGAAGCTACCTTTTTTGCAGTTATATTTCTGAGATTTTAACTTTTTACACACACACACACACACACACAAAATGAAAAGTATCCAATAATCTGTTATACTTAACTACACATGAAAAGACTCATTAAGCTGATGGGATTGTGCCCTCCCAGTGAGAGTTTATGTTAATGCAAGGAAAATACAATACATAGGAGGAAACAAACAACATCATAAACATCATAATTCTGTACAAATACAAACCAGTCAAGTAATGGCAAACTCAATGAAATCATAAAAATTTAAACCAGAATAAAACCTTAGAAAGCAATGAATCCAACCTCTTCATATTAACAAAGAATAAACTAATATTTAAAGCTATATAACTGGATGACAGAGGTCAAACTAAACCCAGGTATCCAATGGCATGTGATTAACCCATGCTGTAAACTTTTGGAAAGTATATGCCTGTCTTTTGACTGTTTATCCTTATGTTCATCACATATGCAAGCAAATTTATATGTAAATAGTTTAAGTTAATCCAAAAACCAGTTTGACAGATTTTCATTGACTACCATGATTTGCCCAGTGACTAACAGGATTATGAATTTTTAAATTGTCCATATTAAATAGGTGTTCTTGGCTTTTACTATGCATAAATTATTATGGATATAAAATTATGGAGGTTTATGTATACACTGGCCTATTAAATTCCAATATACATAACACAGACATTAAAGCGGGGGGAAGTCTGGCAGAGCTGTGCTGCAGCTGGTGAATATCAGAGATAAGACTATTTGCCTTCAAGTTAATTACAAATAACTTTTATCTGAAATAGAAAAGCATTGCAGTTTTACCTTCACTTAAAATCAGTCCAAATTGCATATGTGGTTTCCCTAGACTAGGAAAAAGTTAGTATTTTCATTGAAATGATATGTGCTAATCATCTGAAATGGTATGTGCTAATCACAAATATTGTCCTATTATGCCAGCTTTACTATTTGTGTATCAAATGTTTTCTTAATTAATGGTATTATATGAAGGGTAACACAATAAATATCATGGCCATATTTTTAAAGGGTATTTTCTGAATATTTTAATCAGAAAATTGGCTGAACATTATCTTATTGAAATATCAAAGCAAGACTGATATATTTTATTCTAACAAAATTATAGCTACTTTTTGTGAAGTTATAATCATGTTTTCTAAAAATTTAACATCAAATACTTTTATATTATCACATATGCCGTTCTAAAATTTCTTAGTTTGTTAAACAATAGTAATATACTTATTTTAAATCCTTTTCTGCTTCAAAAATTATTCATTTTGAATGAGGAGATAGGAAGGTATGCTCTGTACTCAGCATACAAAGAGAAAAATACATGGTGGTTGCACTTGGTAAAGGAATGTGCAACCTAGAGATGCATTGAGCAGACCTAGATCATTGTCAGCAGGCAGAGAACAGAGAGCACATATTAGGAGAGGAAAATGAGAGAATATGATGGAAAAAAAGAAAAAAGAAAAGTAAATGCAGACAATGGCATACATGTAGCGAACAGGGTTAGTTTTTTAAGTCAAGGGTCAGTTTTATGACAGAGGAAAAAATTTTATCTCTCAGCATTGTGTGCAGGGAAGGGCAGGGAGATAGGGAATAACAAGTGTCCTACACCTAGCCAAAGCAAAGTGGAAGAGTAGGCAAGTTCTGAGTTCACCACCTCCCACAGACTCACCAAAACTACAACTACATATAGGACAAGTATCTCTGAGTGACCTGAAGACTAGCAGAACAGATATTTTACAACTAAAGATACAAAGAAAAGACCAATTTGTAGGAGGGGCAGAGACATGGTCTAGTCAGAACCCACACCTCCAGGGTGGCAATCCATAAGCGGGAGAGATATCACAACTGTGGAGGTACCCCCTGAGGAACAAGAAATGTGAGCCCCACATCAGTTCCCCAGCCTGGGATACCTGCACCAGGAAGATAAGCCCCCATAAGGTTTGGCTTTGAAAACTAGTGGGGCTTACATCTAGGAGATGCAGAGTGTTGTGAGAAACTGAGACATGGCTCTTGAAGGACTCATGCACAAACTCACTCACTTCAAGGTCCAGCTCAGAAGCAGCAGCTTGAAAAGTGCCTGAGTCATATGAGAAGGAGATTGACTAATTTTAGAGCTTGTGCAGAGGGACAGGGATCTGGTGGAATTTTCTCTGAGGATGGAAGCACTGGTGGCACCATTTTTTTTTTTTTACTCTCTTTCCACCTAGCTAGCTGGTGTTGGCTGATACCATTTCTGTCACTCCTCCTCAGCTTAGCTAATACGGAGCACCCCACCCCAGCCATCCCCTGAAGACTCAACCTGCCCAACTTGCCCACTGCAACTGGCCCCTCCAAAGCAGTTCCCACCTGCCCAATCTGTCAGGCCACCCCAGCTGGCACCAATACCTCTCTAAGGTGGCTCCCACTCTGAGGAGACAGCGCTGCCCACCAGGGCAACTGCAGTAGTCACGGCAGAGCCATGTACTAGCTGGGCCAGGGGCCAGTGGAGCTTACTAGAATTCTGCCAGCTGTTGTGACTGAGTCTAACAGCCAGCCAGCCTGAGAATCAATTCTGTCTACCTGTGTACCTACAGCAATCACAGCCCAACCACAGTAGGAAGATACATGCAGCCCATGCAGGAAATACTACTGGAGCATCTTGCTCTGGTGACCACGGGACATTGTGCCACTGGGTTCCACAGGACAATTTTACATAAGACCATTCTTTCAAAACTGGGGGATGCAACTGATAAACCTAGACATAAAAACAAACACAGAGAGTTAAGCAAAATAAGACAAAGAAATACCCTCCAAATGAAAGAATAAGATGAAACTTAGGAAAATAACTAAATGAAATGAAGATAAGCAATTTACCAGGTAAAGGGTTTAAAATAACAGTCATAAAGATACTCACCAAACTCAGGAGAAGAATTCATGAATTCAGTCAGAATGTCAAAAAAGAAATAAAAAAGGAAACAATTAGAACTGAAGAATGTGAAAATTGAAAGGAAAAATACCTTAGAGGGAATCAGCAGATTAAAGATATGGAAAAATGAACCAGTGATCTAATAGACAGAATAGTAGAAATCACCCAACTGGAAGAGCAAAAAGAAAAAAAGAATTCTAAAAAATGAGAATAGTTTAAGAAATCTCTGGGACAACAACAAGTAAACTATCATTCATATTAATGGGTCACAGAGGGAGGAGAATGGGAGGAAGCTACAAGAAAACTATTAGAAAAAATAGTGGCTGAAAACTTCACCAATCTGATGGAGGAAACAGACATCCAAGTCTAGGATTCAGAATCCCAAACAAGAGGACTCCAAAGAGATCCACACCAAGAAACATTATAATTAAAATGTCAAAAGTTAAAGGTAAGAGAGGAACTTAAAAGCAGTAAGAAAAAAATAACTAGTTACAGATAGGGAGCACCTATAATATTATCAGCTAACTTTTCAGCAGAAACTTTACAGGCCAAAAGGGTCTGGCATGATATATTTAAAATGCTGAAAGAAAGAAATGTATAACCAAGAATACTCTACCCTACAAAGTTATCATTCAGAATTGAAGTACAGATAAAGACCTTCCCAGACAAACAGATCCTAAATGAGTTTATCACCATTAAGCCAGCCTTACAAAAAAATGTTAAAGGGATTTTTTTTAATGAAAAAGAAAAGCCTAAATCAAGAAACAAGGAAATTATTTCTTTTTAAATTTCTCTGGTTAAATCAAACATATAGTAATAGTTGTAGATCAATTACCTATAAATCTAGTATGAAATTAAAAGACAAAAAAAGCAAAACCATCTATATCTTAAAGATAATTAGTTAGGCAATACACAAACTAAAAAGATATAAAGTACAAGGTCAAAAGTATAGAATGGAGGAAAATAAAAATGTAGTGTTTTTAGAATGAACTTGAATGTAATCAAACATCAGCTTAAAATAGACTGCTATATTCACAGAACTGGAACAAATAATCCTAAAATATTTTTGGAACCACAAAAGACCTTGAATAGCCAAAGCAGTCCTGAGAAAGAAGAATAAAACAAGAGGCATCATGCCCCTTTATTTCAAATTATACTACAAAGCTATAATAATCAAAACAGTGTGGTACTGACACAAAAACAGACACACAGATCAATGGAACTGAATAGAAAGTCCAGAAATAAACCCACTCTAATATGATCAGTTAATCTATGACAAAGAAGACAAGAATATACCATGGGAAAAAAACAGTCTCATCAATAAATAGTGTTGAGAAAACTGCACAGCTTCATGCAAAATGATGAAATGGCTTTTTCTTACACCATATACAAAAGTAAATTCAAAATGGAATAAAAAGTTAAATGTAAGAACTTAAACCATTAAACACCTAAAAGAAAACACAGGCAGTGCACTCTTTGATGCTGGTTCTAGCAGTATTTTTTTGGATCTGTCTCTTTAGGGAAAAGCAACAAAACAAAAATAAACAAATGAACTACATCAATTGAAAAAGCTTTTGCACAGCAAAGAGAACCATCAACAAAATGAAAAGGCAACCTACTGAATGGAAAAGATATTTTCAGGGAAATGCAAATCCAAACCACAATGGGATATCACCTCACACCTGTTAGAATGGATATTACCAAACAGACAACAAATGACAAGTGTTGTTGAGGATGTAGAGAAAAGGGAACCTTCTTATATTGTTGGTGGGAATGTAAATTGGTGCAGTCACTGTGAAAATGTATTGAGGTTCCTCAAAAAATTAAAAATAGAACTACCGTACAATCCAGCAATTCCACTTCTGGATATTTATCCAAAGAAAATTAAAACACCAATTTGAATAGGTGTATGCACACAAATGTTCATTGCAGCATTACTTACAATAGCCAAAATATGGAAGCAAACTAAGTGTCCATTGATAGGTGAATGGATAAGAAGATGTGGAACATACAAACAGTGGAACACTACTCAGCCGTAAAATGATATCTTGCCATTTTCAACAATATGGGTGGACCTATAGGACACTATGCTAAGTGAAATAAGTCAGACAGAGGAATAATACAAGTATTGTGTGATTTCACTCATATGTGGAATACAAAAAACAAATGAACAAACAAAACAAAACAGAAACAGACTTACAGATACAGAGAACAAACTGGTGGTCATCAAAGAGGAGGGGGATGGGGGTTGAGCAAAATAGGGAAAGGGATTAAAAGGTTGAAACTTCCCATTACCAAGTGAATAAGTCATGGTGATGCAATGTATACAACATAAGAAGTATAGTCAGTAGTATTATAATGACTTTACATGGTGACAGATAGTTACTATATTATGGTAGTGCTTAATATTTAATGATACAAATGTCAAATCACTATATTGTATACCTGAAACTAATATAGTAATGTAGGTCTACTATACTTCAATTAAAAAATAAAATAAAATAAAATGTTGAAAAAACAAACTGTCCTAGAAGAGACATACTGTCTCTGGTTGTAATTTCACTCGTGTTTTTGTAATTATTGAACTAATTTCCAATTCCTCAGACTCTACTCACCATTGCATTCCAGTCACTTGTGCAATGACTGGCAAAAAGCTGATCCTCAATAAGAATTTTATGGATGAATGAGAAAGTGAGAGTAAGTGTTAATCTCAGAGGAAAAGGATCATCTTGTTACACAAAATGTGGTCCTAAAACCAGCAGCAACTTTGGCATGCTTAGTGCTTGGTAGAAATTCATGATCTTAAATCCTATGCAAAACTGACTGAATCAAAATTTACATTTTAACAAGATCCCCAAATGGTTCCTATGCATTTTTAATTGAGTTAAAATTGGTACGTAATATTATATTAGTTTCAAGTGTGCAACATAATAATTCAGTCTTTTTACACATTACAAAGTGATCACCATAATAAGTCTAATTACATTTTAAAGTTTAAGAAGCACTGGGCTGGATTTTCCATATCCTCCAGATTTAGACAGGCAGATTTAAAAGAGTTCATCAAAAATAACAGAAGTAACTTTATGACATGAACCTCTGAGAGGAATTAAAGCAACAAATAAAAGTTGGGAGGGGCTCTAAGAAGTAAACTTTTAATTGTACAAATAATCCTGATGATAAATATGAGTGTGTGGTATGTTTTAAAAAAGCAAAAACAATACCAAAATGATGTTGGACAAATAGTTCTCTGGAGTCCAGGTTTTTAAAGCTACAAGTATAATGCCTAATATTTAATGGGAATTTTATATATACCAGGTGTTTTCTATATACCATAAACTAGGCTCTTTATATGAATTAACTTATTTCTTCCTTATATAATAATTAATGTAATGTAATGTAATAATTAATTACATTAAATGCATACAATGGGAGTAAATTCTGTCTCCACTGTATAGAGGCAAAACACTGAGAAACAAAGAAATTGAATAAATACCCCAAGTATAAGTAGGTAATAAGTTGTGGAGGCAAGTTTCAAATCCAAGAAATCTCTCCCCTATAAAAGTCATAAGATACTTGAATTGACACGTGACTATGGCATTTTTTAAGAGCTAAAACTATAAAACAGAAGAAAATAAAGCAGTAAATCTTAATGATCATGGATTAAATAAAGCCTTCTTAGATGTGACACCAAGAGCATGAGACAAAAGAAAAAATAGATAATTTAAATTCTATAAAAATTAAAAAATTCACAGAACACCAAGCAAGAAAGTAAAAATCAAAACAAACAAACAAACACATAGAATGGGAGAAAAAAATTGGAGATCATATACCAAATAAGGGATTTGTGTGTAAGATATATAAAAACTCATACAACTCAATTATAAAAGAACAAATAATGTAATTAAAAATGGGCAAAGGATACAAATGGATACTTATCCAAAAATATATAAATGGCCAATAAGCACATGAAAATATGCTCAGCACCATTAGTTACTAGGAAAATGCAAATCAAAACATCAGTGAGGTCCCACGTCACACCCAGTAGAATGGCTATAATCAAAAAGACAGATAATAACAAGGACTGACAAAGATATGGAGAAACTGGAACCATCATATTGAATGTAAAATGCTGCAGATACTTAGAAAAACAATCTTCCATTTCCTGAAAGAGTTAAATACAGAATTACCATATGACCAGCAATTCTACTCCTAGATACAGAGAGAAATGAAGTAAACACATGACTATGCACAAACGTATAGATTACTGCATGGCATCATTATTCATAAAAGTCAAAAACTGGAAACAACCCAAATGTCCTTCACATGATGAATAGATAAAATGTGGTATATTTAATTTTGCTGTCAAAAGGTATGAAGTACTGATATGTGCTGTAACCTGGATGAACCTTGAAAACATGCTAAGTGAAAGAAGCCAGTCCCAAAAGATTAAGTATGTTGCATTTACATTAAATGTCTAGAATAGGCAAATCTATGGAGATAGAAAGTAGATTAGCGGTTGCCTAGGGCAAGGAAATGGGGTAAGGGAAATGGGGAGTGAGCGCTAATGGGCATGGGGTTTGTTTGGGGGATGATAAAATATGTTCTAAGATTGATTATGATGATTGCTGCACAACTTTAAATATACTAAAAACCAAATATTGTAAACTTTAAATGGATGAATTTTATGGGATATGAATTACATCTCAATAAAGCTGTTAAACAAAAAAGACTCTAACTAGGGTACAAGATTGTTAGTGAAAGAGCAAAGAAGCAGGGGAAAGATAGAAAGGAGAAAAGAGGCCTAGGGACAGTGCTGCACAACAAGGTACAGGCTGAATATGTACAATATATACAACTGTTTTTTATTAATGGTGTTTTGGGAGGAAAAGCATACTTTGGAATTGGTCATAACATGAATGCAATCCAATATATGCCACTTGCTACCTGGCTAACCCTATAAAAGTTACTTAGCTTCTCTAAGCCCTGAGGCTTTCCCTATTTGTGAAATAAGGACACTAATACATTTCTCTTAGTCTCACAATACATGTGAGGTGCTTGTGCCAGACATGGTGCTGGACTCAAAAAATGGTAGCTGTTAGTAGAAGTAATAGTAGTAATCATTCTCATTTAGTAACGATTACTCCCAATTTGCCATATTCTACTGAAAGTTTTGCCAACAGGATAATCCAAATTTTGTTACTTAATAAAGTGTTGTCTCTAGATTCTATAACAGGTAGCTAAAAAAAGCTTTTTATTTCATTTTATATCAAACAGTTATAGAAGAGTAAATATTTTTTTATTATATAGAAGAAAATGTAAGGAAAAACAATAAGCATAAATAGCTGACCTGAAGCCCAACAGTATGTTATTACACAGAAACATAACCCTCTCACTGTGGTATTAACACTTAGAAAAGAAAATTAAAGTAAAAGAGATCTAGATGTATAGAAAATAGATTGATAGAAATTGGAGTCTCAAAAAGAAGAGAAAGAGCAAGAAAAGTGTACATATGCAACTGAGGGTAAATAATTATTATATCAAATGGACAGTTTCAGTTTTGACAACATAGAAAAGGAAAAACAACATATAAATTTTGTATGTTGTAATATCACATTGTAACATAGCACAATATATAATAATATGTAAAAATTAGGGCCAAACATTTATTTTACAGAAATCCTCCTTTAACTTTGAAAGATTAAGTGAACATGTATTTGTGCATTTATCCATAACACCCCTGCTAAAGTGGCAGTTAAGAAATAAAATGGCATTAAGCCACAAGGAATGAAACAACAGGAGAACAGCCATGAGATTTCCATATTTTACTAGGAGATGGGAAAACTGAAAGCAGATAGATGGATGGTGGCTGGCCCCTCTACACCCATGAGAGGTTCAGCACTGGCATAAGGCATCTTAAGTGGTGAGTGTAGCACAGTGCTGAAAACAGGTGTATTGGTTAGAAGTCTTGTGCGTATAATGGAAAACTGTGGCTAGGTCCTGTGACTATGCATTGTAGCCAGGCAATCATTTCTCTATCCTCACCCCATGAAAAAGACTAGAGATTTGTTCTCTAGGAAAATTGCACCAGAGATATACTGCACAGAAAACACCAGGCACAGAGACACAGCACAGAAAGATTAAGTGAAATTTTACATAATAAAAAAACAGGAATCCTCTGTTACCTTATCCCATACTACTCCCCGAATGCCTCCAGAAAAGAAACTGGAAGATTCTTCTCTGTAGTAATTGAACAGTCCCAGATAATAGATACTTTCCAAGGAATCTACAGTTCACTGGCCCATCAATTTTAATGAAGCCCACTCTTAGGTAGGTACAAGTTGGCACACACAGCTTCTGTATCCCACTTTTAAATGTTAATGAACATCCAAAGAACACAAGACATTCGAAAGATACCTCCAACATGAAAAGCAGAGAGTAACAGTAGGGAAGAGAAAGGAGGGGTATTTTATACAGCACCATCGGGTGACACTGTAAAAGACACAGAATAATTTAATAAATAACATTTTTGAAAAACAGAGTTAATAGGTTTAATTTAATATAGAAGTTAAAGATATGTACCTAATATATTTATTCATGCATATGTTTAAAAAATTACTGAGCATCTTTCAATTTCTAGGCATGAGGCAAATTACCAAGGGTAAGAAGAGATGAACAAAACAGTTTCTTCTTGAAGTAGCTCAGAGAAGAAAAAGAAAATAGAAGAGACAAATACACAGACAAAAAAATAATTACAACAAAATGTGATAAATGATAAAATAATAGGATGAACACAATCTGAGGTGTCATATAGGAACAATAATTAAATGTTTTGGAGAGTATGCTTCTCAGAGTATCATTAAATTTCACTTTAAAACAAATCCAGCAATCCTATTACATATGTAAATATGTGCTTAAATAATATAAGGAAAAATTTATAATTAAAAAATGTGAAACTGTTTTCTCTTTGAAAACTGAAAACTTTATGGGTGAACCCTATTTCAAAGAAACTGTCTACTTATCCAATGTGCTTAGTGGGACTCCACTTACAATAGCGGGCTTACTCAAATAAATCAAGCACTGCATTGGATTCTATCTTCAACTTTGGACTATGACTATGACGGCACTTTAAATGGTTACAGAATTGGCATGGAGCTTTGGACAAATTGCATTAAAATCCTGTGGGAATTGCACTTAAGCAATAATAATTTATCAAAAGCTTTAGTAAGCTGTTAGTCATTTCACATTCGTAAGAAGAAACGTATGTATAAAGATATAATAAACATATCATTTTAAAAATAAGCACCATTTGTTCTCCATTAAGGACATATTTTTAAATCAATCTTTCAAATAGAAATGTTTTGGGATAATTTTATTCCATTATAACACTTGGAGTCTACATTTTTATCCTAGTAAATTTCCATTAACTACAGTAGAGCCTATTTTACATATATTATTAAGAACTGGCAATGATCCAGTTATAGGGTTTTACTTTGATCTTTCAAAAAGCATCCTTCTTTTCACTGACATTATCTCTGTAACTACATCTATGTTGAAATAACCACAGGTCATAGGGCAAGACTTGTTTATCTTAAGTACATACTGATTTTTTCAGTGTTCCCATTTGGTTGAGTACTCACTGGTACAAAGACATGCAATGCACCCTATCTGGATATCCAGAAGCTATTTAGTTGCAAATTACATTTCTATGAAATATCTTTACTGTAAACTTTAGCTTGTATGTGTTGACAAGATTCTGATCAAATGGTTAGCAACCTTGATGATACTTTATTGTGTCAAAACCTGATGGTTTTTTTCTGATTTCCTTGCTAACTGTCTTCACGTAAATTTGATCTTATATTGCGTATTTGTTTACCCTCTCTATGTAAGTTCATATAATATACATCCCAGTATACTCAGGGTAACTGCTGGAGAAAGAAAGATTTGGCATTATTCTCATATGAAAGTTGAGGAAGATGAAATTGGAAGAAAATAGATACCTTCTTTAAGTTACCAAACTGGTTAATGGCTAGATGAAATTAAGAATCGAGTTGGTTGAATTCTAACACCCGTCTCCTTCGTGACCTTTATGCCTAGTTTTCTCATGAATGCAGAGAGAGAACTGCAGTTCTCCTGTTGCCTTACCAAATACAGAATAAATTAGCAACTGTGAAATGGTATTGAAAATAGTAAGGCTAATATAAACCATAGCTGTAGGTAAAACACAATTAAACAAAACAGCATCAAAATTAAGAAACATGAATTTATCAATATTATCTCTTGAGATAACTCAAGTTTACTAGAGTTTGATTATATAGTAGTTTAATGTTGTTAATATCTCTTTAACTGAATTTGATAAATAGTTGTTTTCCTTTCATACCATCATAGTAGACTTAGTAACTACCCATTTTACACATCACATATTCTTCAACATTTTTGCCCAGCTATATTACACATTACAGTGTGCAAACACCATACTGCCATTCTTTCAGTTGTGGGAACAAAGAACAATATGGCAACAGATAAGAAAATCATTTAAGTGTTTGTGTGCATTTTGTTCACTACTCCTTAATCCAATTTTAGAGATGAACTGTGGCGCAATTCACAGTTCCATAGTGACAGACCTGGAATTTTGTAGTTAAGTGGTGTATCCACTCCATCATTTTGCACATGTTTGGAAATAACTCATGGATTTAGCTAGCTAGAATGGGAATTTTAATGATTTATATAGAAGAACCAATCTAAATTATGAAACCAATTTTTCCGTTGGTATTTTAGTTATGATAGTATTTTCTAGAGACTAGCCTAGGCATATTTTCTACCTACAAGAAAATAACCATTATTTTATAACAGGGATTATGTCCCAATCCAGTCTTCCCCCACATATTATGGAATTATTATATTATATTAATTCAAACTCTTCATACCATTCTATTTGACTTCCTTCCAAAAGAACTGAGCAATCATCTGATGAATTGAATGAATGAATGAAGTCAATCTGAATGATTACAAAAAAATAAAATGCTTCAACTTAGGGAGAGGTTGCTATTTTATTAATCTAATTTGCATTATGAGTTTTCATATTACTTTGCAGTATTTTTCCAAAATTAAAAAAAAGGTACTTAAACTAATACTTTTAACAAGTGACATTTTAATGTCATGGAATGAGTCAGTGGATCTTACTTGTGAGGTTTATGAGGTCATGTTAATCTTCTGTAGTTAGCCAAATAACTCAAGGAAAACATAGCCATTAAGGAAAGGTAACATTATTTAGGTCTTCACGACTTGTGTTCCTCCAAACTACTTACATTCTTTTATAACTTTCCAAATTTTCTGTTAATTTTGTGCCTTATATCTGACTTTTACAATGATCTTAGTGCAGTCATCTCAATGGAAAGAAATGAGAACTTCAACTTCATCTTCACTAAGATCAATATTAATATCAAAATAGTGCAATTTAATGAAAATGCCTTCCTGGCAGAAGATCAAGAAATAGACTATTAATGTCTTGCCTATTAATACATGTAAATATCCCTGCATATTTAAGATTAAAAATAAACATGACCTTTAAGCACTGACACTTTCTAGATCTTTCATCAGAGCTTTTGAAAGAACATGTCTGTGATGACTTAATTCATTCAAAACAATTTAAAATCTGTGAACCTAAAAACTGACTGAAAAAAAAAAACTGACTGAGATTCTGGCCTCTTTCTCTCTGAGACTCAGGTTTTTAAAATGTAGTAAGATTTCTAAAGAAGTAGTCTAATTACTCATCCTCTACTTACTCAGAGTAACCCTGGCTGAATGCTGTGACTGCATCTTAACTGCTGGGTTAAGTATCTGTGTACTGAATAGCAAATGGAGTATCTCTAGAGCACAACGTCATGTTGCAGCATGCAAGGTACATTTTCATCACTGATACACAAGCAAATGTGTTTGCTGCAGTAGTAATAGCAAAAGCAACTGAAAGCTTACACCCCCCTCACATCATAGGTGAGATCTTTAACACATCTTCACTTAATATATTCTACTCCCCCAGATGTACTATAGAATTATTAGCTCCAGTTGCAAAAGTCCAAACATGGCAACTGGAAACATCCCTCTGTGTAGAGGGTAGATACATTCCTAATCTGTTTGTTGAGGTGGTATAAACTTGGACTCTGTCCATGGCTATCATCTACAAGAATTGTTACAAATCTGGGAACAAGTGTAAAGTCGAGGTGGTCAATGTCATATCTCCTAGGGAAATTACTGTGTTCTATTAGGAAAGTTATAAATCTTGACTTCCTCTGGGATTATTTTCACTATGCTTTCTTAAATGAGCAGCCATAACTACATAGTCAGATATTTATAAGTGATAAGGGCTGGAACCATGCAAATCATGGCACAGGGAATCAAGATTTAAGAATTACGTGGGAGAATAAAAACATAAAGTAAATGCTAATGATAACCCAAAGTCATTACCCATAATAGTTCAGCTAACAGTTCTTGAGTACTAAATGCCAAGCATTAAGATTAGTGTTTTATATACAGGATCTCATTTAAACATATGATACCAGAGAACAAGGATGAGGTCACCAACAGAAGAAAGATGGGCTGGAAAATAAAAGTTTAGTTTATAAGAAAGATTTATAGAAGATCATCTTTGGATGGCAGAAAGTTTTGTGAGGTGAGAGAGCAGAAAGGAGCTTTCAATGACAGGAGTTCCTTTCTGGGAAAAAGGATCTAGGACAGTCAGACTCAGGGTAAACTCAGTTCTGGGTGGGTATACATGTGCTCTGTACAAAATATCTGTCCCACTGTCCCAACATTGGAGACATGTTCCAGTATTGGAAAACTGCCACCTTCTGTTACAGAATCAAACTTGGGTCCGTGTGCACACATGCAGTAAAGCCAATCTACTACAGTGGGTTGTGGTGAGGGAAAGTGCAGCATTTATTGCAGGGCACTAAGTAAGGAGTCCAGGCAGCTAATGCTCAAGAGACCCGAACTCCTAGATAGCTTTCAGGGAAATGTTTTCACTTTTTTTTTTTTTTTGGCCATGCCTCTCAGCTTACGGGATCTTAGTTCCCTGACCAGGGATTGAACGCAGGGCCCCAGCAGTGAAAGTGCTAAGTCCTAACCACTGGATTACCAGAGAAGTCCCAGGGGAAAGTTTTTAAAGACAGGGTGAAGGCAGGGATTGTGAGGTACTGTGATCAGCTTGTGGACTTCTGATTGGTTGGTGGTAAGGTAATCAGAAATCAACATCATCAACCTTCTAGCTTCCAACTTGTCTGGGCTCTACCTGCTTGTGGGCAGCATACAATTAACTTCTCCCATGTGGTGAGAGTTTCAATATCTTCAAAACAGCTCCAAGGACATGGCTCAGAATATTATTTATAGCCCTTGAGAAGGAACTAAAGGTCCTTGACATTGTTTAATGGCTAAGCTATTATTGTTTTGTCTTACTTGACTGTTTTCCTATCTTCTGCATTTTCTCACTTCTCCGATTAAATTTATTCTTTGGAACTCAAGGAAGGCCTAGGAGGCTAAAGTTTCTCTGCAGAGAAGAGGCAAGTGGAGAACATGGAAGAGTCTGTCCCAGGAAAGCCTCATAGGGTCCCATTCTGTTACACTACCAAGAAGCACTCAAGTTTCTAGGTTTAGTAGAAGCGGGTCTTTGGAGTTCTGGTAGGCTGTAGCTGAAGGGGGTCAGTCTACTGGGTTATAAAAACATTGGTTTAAAAAGGATATTTAAGGCCAGGAACAGGAAAAGTCAAGTATTTTCTCAAGGTCAAATCCAGGTCAAAACACTAGAAATGTATTCTAATACATCTAGGGAGTAAACCACTACAGATAGCTTGGAATAAAGCCTTAACTAAACCCTGGCCCCATTACCCTACCTATCTCCCTTCTCCTCTCACCCCCAACCCCAATTATTGTTCAGGAAATGCCTGCTTTGTGAAGTTGTGCATAAGGAGATCTCTTGGCACTCTCAGTAAATGGTTTTCAGTCCCACTTCGGAGAACCACTCCCTATTACTCCCTCTTCGTTTTCCTTATCTGACCTCAGGTCTTTCCTAGCCACCTAACCTGGTAAAAAGAACCACTGGGAAGGAAACGGAAAGAAGCAAAGGAAAAGAAGACTAAAGTCTTTTATAATACTTTAGATGCTTTCAGAAAGATTGTTCATGTCATTTCCAGATTCCATGAACAGATAATCTCCAAGGTATCACTCAAGTTAAAGAGACAGAACTTTTTCCCTCCCCCGCCCTTCTCCACGCATCAGTGGAAGAGGAGGGAGGAGAAGGGAGACAGGAGGGAGGAGGGGGAAAAGTGAGAGAAGCAAGATGAGAAAGGGGTGTTGAAGGAAGGAAGGGATGAGGACGAGAGGAGTGTTGAGGGTGGTAGAGAGCCCAGGGCGTCTGCCCACCCGCGCTCCGGACCCGCCCGGGCGCGACGCCGGAGTCCCGCCGCGCTGCCAGCTCCGCGGCCCCAAGAGCAGCCGGGACGCGCCGCTCTCCGCCCGGCGGCGGCCGGCCCCCCGCACCGCAGCCCCTGCCCGCCTGCCCGTTCGGCGCCGGGCCTGCTCTCCTGCTCCGGACTGCTGCGGGGAGCGCTCGCGGTGAGTGTGCGGCTCCGCGCCCAGCAAGGCAGAGCGCGCCGTGCATGCAGCCGGCGCGCAGGCGGGGAAGGGGCGCGGGGGAGCCCCCGGCAGCGCCTGCCGCGGGCAGGGGGGCCGGGAAGCCCTGCGGGGCTGCAGCCGAATTCCTTTCCTTCACTTCTTTGGGGGCTAATGAGCAGCTCTGGAATTCAAGAATCGCCCTTCCGCGCTTCGTCTGCAACCTCTGCTCCCTGGGGCTGAAGTTGTGGGAAGCAGGCGTGGCCCAGGGCGGAGGAAGTGGTCCAGGCTGGAAGGCGGGGGCCAGGTCCGTTCTCTAGGGCGAGGGGTGGCGGTCCAAGGCGGCGCCACCACACTTTGGGGGTAGGCTCCCGGTGCTCCTGCCTTGAGGAGCTTCTGCGGTGGAGAGAGAAGGGGCTCAGGCCGGAATTCAGCCCTGGAAGCACAGGAGAGTCTTGAATCCATCCCTCGGTGGGATCTAGGGAGGACTCTGAGGAAAGGGAGTAGAGAAATGTGGGGAGCCGGGAGGAGGCGTAGATCGGGAGAAAGCGGCAGTTTTCTAACTTGGTTTCCCGAGGGTACGAACCCCTGAGGTAAAAGGGCAGGAGAGAGCTTCCACCTAGCATCAGCAAAGTGGTCGAAGGAAGGCGCCCTCTTATTTAGAGGGACAGTTGAGCAAAGAAGGGAAGGGGATTGGAGTGAGGGTTCATTCTCAAGGTTTCTGTCCCTAAGGGAAATGGGAGAGCTGCATCTGCGTGCCCAGAAAGTTCAGGAATAAAATGGAGGAGATGAGGAGGAAGAAAACATACGGAGATTAACATTTTGGGTTCCTCAAATGCTGAATTTGGGTTTTGGGTTATTTTCATTTGCATCAAAGAGGTGGCCCCTGTTAAGGCACAGGGTGGGAACAGAATATGCACTGCCACGCACTTCGGAAGAAACCTTGAGAAGATTTCTTTTTCTGCATGTAAAGTACTTCCCAGGCACCTTGAGGATTGTAATATAGTGAAGCTGATTTGTTAAGGGAACATTTAAGATGACGTAAGCAGGGAGCATCACCGACCCCTCCCCTCAGTTTTTCTGGAATATCTGTTATCATTGAAGTTTGATTAAATTTTAGGGGGGGTGTTATACCAAAAGCCAGTAAAATGAAACACATTCAAAATGGGTTTCTCTTGGTTCTATTTACACAAGGCTTTGAAATTTGATTTGTTGATCAACAAGCTAATGACCCTTAAGTTTGAGCAGCCCCAATGTCTATGTGTTAGTTGAGGGAGCTGGACTAGACTCTGGGCCGGCTTTCACTGGGGGAGTGGGAGTGTCAACAGCCAAAGCAAACCGAAGGAAGCCTCTGCCATCCCTCTGGGCTCGCAGATGCTGTTTCTCCTTCTCTTTCCCTTGCTCCCTCTTCAAACTCATAAGCAGGTTTGAGTATCATCACTTTGTGTCTCCTCCGAGGCAAGTGTAGTTCTTTCTCCTCTCCACCCCACTCTAATCTGTGACAGGGTCTGTCTTGATAAGGAAAGTAGTTATTTGCTGTTTCCAACCAGAAGTGGTTTTCTATGCGTTGGATAGATTGTTCATTAAACTCAGATGTTTGTAGAACAAATATTATACTTAACTGTATTAGCTTAGGCGTTCCCAGATATGAAAAATAACTTATTTTACTTATTTTGTCCAAGAAATTTTAGTATATTTTGCCATACCTCCTTTGATCAGTGTGAATCATTTGTCAAGCTTCACCCGCTGAGGCTTATTACAGAGCTGATGAGCTTAAGGGTGTATCAAGGGGTTGTTCTCTCTTAACAATATATAAAGATCTCTGTTGGAATGAAGATTTAAAGAATAATGCAGTTTTTGCCATTTTGCCTTGTTAGGCAAGTTTTGTAGATGGCTGGGATTGAGCAATAATAAAACATTTGTAAAGGCAGCTTTTTCATTGTTTTAAATACATAAATATATTACTAAGCTACTTTTATAAATTTTTTAGGTATATTATTCTTATAAAGACTTACATAAAGATGCTAGTAAAAATGATACAACACACGCATATTTCTTAAGAAAATTTTTAATTTAAAATTGGGCACATGTCTCTTTTCAAAGACTTGTAAAATTATAATTTAATTCTTAATTCCAAATGAGAGGAGTGATAGTTTGAATTTTCTTATCTAGTAAATGTGGTCCTTTTGAATTTGATTAACTATTACAGAAATTATTTCAAAGATTTTTGAAGAGTACTTTCTGGTATATTAGTATTAAAGTATATTAGTAATATAAAACAACATGGACGTGGTAACATTTGAAAGGCCATGGCAGGGTTCTCTTTTCTCAATATTAGTTTAAGAGATGGGAAGGATGCTGTTTGAGGCAGAGTAAACGAGATGCAGTGTGTTGCTTCCTGATTGCTATTAACAGAAAGCACTAATAATCCTTAGGTGATGGAGTCCTGAGACCCCTAGGAAGGCTTCTGTAGTGATCAGATATAGAGCCACAGTTCTGTGCCCCACAGTGGGAAACCTTGCTTTCCACTCCCTCAGCCTTCAATTAGGTGAAAAATACTAATTTCTGTTCTAAGAGTGAAGAGCCCACGAAGTACAGTATGGAAAATTGGAATTGGCATCTGTAACAGAAATTACTACTTCCACTTGAAAAGGTATAAAGAGAAATGTTTTAGAGTCTAGGAAAGAACATAAATAGGAAAAAATTAAATCAGTGAGTACATACTAGTATTAAAGAGGAAGGACTGTATTGACCTGATAATTTCTTCAATTCCCTGGTGTTTTCCTTTTCTCAGAAGTAATTTGTGGCCTGTTAGCCCATGGTATGGAGTATCTATTTTCTTCTCTGTACAATGGGAAGTCATTAAAGAATTTCTAGTGGGAAACTGTTTTACCAGAATCCTCTTGCTATTGTGTCAAGATCATCTCTTAAAAGACAGGAGGAGAAGCAAAGAGGCTATTAAGAGGCTACTAGAATTTATTAGCCTAGTCTTTAGCCAGAGTAATAGCAGTGGAAATGATGAGAAGTGGCAGAATTCTGGATATATTTGGAGGTAAAGATGACAGGACTTGATGATGGATTTGATGTGGTTGCTGACAGAAGGAAAGATATCAAGGCTCATGTCTAGATTTATAACCAAAATAATTGGAAGAATACAGTTGTCACCAACTGATATGGGAAAACTAAGTAGAAGCAGTTAAGTTTTGAACAGCCTGTTAGGTGTTCAGGTGCAGGCATCAGTGTATAAATGATATTTAAAACAATAGGACTTTACGAAATGATTTAAGAAGAGAATGTATTTAAAGGATCATACTGAGAAAGATCTCTAGAACAGCTCAAAATGACACTGAAAAAAACAGGAGCTGGAAAAGGAAACTAAGTAGCACTCAGTAAAATAGGGGGAAATCCAGAAGGATATGAAATCAAGGAAGCCAAGAGAAGAAAGTATTTAAGAAGGAGGAAGTGATGATTAGCTATGTCCAATACTATAGAAGAGTTAAATCATATGAGGACAGAGAATTACCTTGGAATTTTATCTGACCTTGATAAGAGCTATTTCAGTTGAAATGGTGGTGATAAAATATTGACCAATAAGGATTGAATAAAGGTTGGTGACCTAGTGATTCCAATCCCAGGAATTTATCTTACAGATATATTTTACTTTGGAAAAACAATACATGTTCACACCTATTCCCTGAAGCTCCCCCACCCCACCCCCTGCCCCGCCAGGAAGAGTTTTTATTTTTATTTTTATTTTTTATTTTTTTAAGAACTTTTATTGAGGTGTAACTGACATACAATAAACTGCATATATTTAAAGTGTACAGTTTGAATTTTTTCCTTATTAGTAATGTATATATGGCAGTCCCAACCTCCCAATTCATCCCACCCCAACCCCTGAAGCTTTTTATATTAGTAAACAATTGAAAACAATAAATACTTGTAAAAAGAACACAAGCAAAATATACCATGTACATCCATTCAATGGCATATTATCTAGCTGCTAAATTATTAAGGCAGCATTTTATGTATTAATATGAAAAGATCTTCAAAGTATATTAAGGAGAAAAAATTGCAATGCAGTGTGGTTGATAAGTTATCATTTGTTAAAGAGCAAAAAATGAGCCTATTTATGAAAGTATGTACCCAAAAAATGGATTACTGTGGCTGCCTACAGGGAGGGAAAGTGAATGGTAGAGTACAATATTGGAAGGGAGATTAAGTGTTATATAGGCTTTAATACCTTTGAGTTATGTACACATAGAGTAGCTAATTAAAATATTAAATAAAATCTATACATAAATCTGAAAAAAATATTTGTAATTTAAAATAATAATGATAGGGACTTCCCTGGTGCTGCAGTGGTTAAAAATCTGCCTGCCAATGCAGGGGACATGGGTTCGATCCCTGGTCCAGGAAGATCCCACATGCCGCAGAGCAACTAAGCCTGTGTGCCACAACTACTGAGCCTGTGCTCTAGAGCCCATTAGCCACAACTATTTAGCCCACGTGCCACAATTACTGAAGCCCACACGCCTAGAGCCTGTGCTCCGCAACTACGATGAGAAGCCTGCGCACGGCAATGAAGAGTAGCTGCCGCTTGCCACGCATGCAGCAACGAAGACCCAACACAGCCAATAAATAAACAAATAAATAAATTTTAAAAAAATGGAAAGAGGACATAGATATTTTAAAAAATAATGATAAAAGAAGTAAGAATGGAAAGTGAGAAAGTGAATACTCTGTATAAAATAAGTCCTTCAAGAAGAGGATTAAAAGTAGCTGGAGCACGACATAATTTGTTCTTAATATGGGAGCTTTAATGTTGGAATTAGACAAATGAGAATGAACCAGACAGAAGACAACATTGGTTTTAAAAAACAAGGACAACTATGGGAGCAAAACCCCTTAATGATTGGTAGAGATGGAATTCCAGAAACTAGTCAAGGATGGAACTAGCATGACTGGGAACATGACCTTTTCCCACAAAGCCCCAGATCTGGATCAGTCCTCTGGTCAGCCTCCTACATTCCTAAAGCTAAGTGCTGCCTGGGACACTGGTATAAACTATTCTAATTGATGCTACTGTAAAGTCTTAGTTCTAATGTCATTTGGACACTCAACCTCTCATATCTTTTCTTGAACCTTTTTTGGGGGGTGGGCATCCTCTCTAGTTCTCTTCAGCAGCTGGAGCACGCCTTGCCACCCTTTTCAAAACTAACTCTGTCTCTGCCCCGCTCGCTCTTAGGATAATTCTCTCCTGGGAATTCAGAGACTCCCAGGAATGAAGCTCTCTTACCACTTCTAACTCCTGGGTATTTATCTGCTCACTTGCTCCCCTTCCTTCCAAATTCTGTAGTCCAGCTGACCTCCCTCTCTGCTCTGGATCCCACAGCTGTCCCACTCCAACCTGAACCTTGCTTCATGAACCATTCTTTATATCAGTTGCAAATTTAACCTCTTCTTTAATGACTTCATCATTTAAGTATATTATTGAGATCATATCATTCCCATACTTAAAACAAGGAAACAGAAAGTCCTCTCAGGATCCTGAACACTCCCTATATCCAGTCTTCTATTCACTCCTCCTTTACTCAGCCAGTTTCTAGAAAAAAAAATGCACGTAAGTACAAGTATTTGCAGATAATTTTTGTCATTTAACAGACTCACTGAAGCCCATCCATGGGAATAAGGAATCCTTCCTGGACCTTCTTATAAAATAATTTCATTAGCTACTGTGGTTTCAGTTACCTCCAAATGACATGATGGATCCTAGTTTTTCCAAATGTGAGGATGAATCTCAGTTCTAATATTGTCCATTAACGGTCCTCTTTTGCTGTATCCAAGCCCTAACAATACATACTACCTTCATGATTTTTTTCTATACCTTCACACCACATTATTTCTTCTTTATGTAATTTCTCTTTAAATTGAATCACATTTTGAAACATAAATAAAAATAAAATTCTTATCACTGTTTTTAGTGAAAAAATCAATATTACTGCTACATGTAAGAGACAATGATATTAAAAAGGAATATAGCAGAAAAAGGTGATGTTATTAAATTTTAATCAGATGTTTATTGCCAGCTAAAAGCCTTGAGCCTGAGGTGTATAAGGGAGATAGCAAAAGTTAAAAACAAATTTTCACCGAACTGAAACACTCTCAAAGGGTTAATCCAAAGGGAAAGAAAATTGAAAAGGGAATTGATTCCTTACTATGTGACACAGTGTTATTTAATGCCATGAGTTAGTACAAGTAAAGCACCAGTGGGACTTGCACTTAGGAAAATTCCCCTCTCTTCTGCATATCCAGCCCAAACCTCACCATTAAGCTATAAGACCCTGGAGCTCACCATATGGACAGACAAATGACCCCCAGGCACAGTCAACAGGTTCATAATTAAGTTCATCTTCTTTCTCCCCTGTCTAAGCCTGTTAGATTCCATATCCTTGTTGGAGTAACTCCCAGGTTCTTTTCTTAGAAAAGGTTTTCTCCATACTCAGCCTAGTTCAGTCAGTCTGTTGGGTCTCTTGAATCTGCTTTCCTGAGCATCCATTAACTTACTTTAACTCAATATGCTTGGCTTTCAGTCTTTTAAAACCTTCAACCTCATCTCCCGGAACCTATCCTTGCCTCCATGAATCATTTGTCCCACACTCACCAAATTAATTTTAGAGATTAGTTCTGTCCCATGCTTTGGTGACTCCCCTTTTCCTTCTGGGAACAAGCCAAGCCATGTACCTCACTCTCCCAGCCTCCTTTCTGTATTTCTGCTCCTGTTTACAAGTTGCCTGCCTGCAGCTATACTTCAGCAAAAGGGTACGACTCACACTTAATCTGACACATGTGGTTTTCTTCTCTGTTCCTCACCTAGTTCTGAATATCCTTCCTTCCACCTGCCAAATTCTTAATCATTTGACTAAATGCAGGTTTATTTGTTTTCCTTTCCAGACCCCTTTCTTAGCCAAAAAGTAACCCACTCTTGTATGCTAGTTATGGCCCTTTTGCTAGCTTTCATGCTATATTCACCATGCTGTTTATATTTTATTTATTTATTTATTATAAATTTATTTATTTAATTTATTTATTGGCTGTGTTGGGTCTTCGTTGCTACACACGGGCTTTCTCTAGTTGCTGCGAGCGGGGGCTACTCTTCATTGTGGTGCTCAGGCTCCTCATTGTAGTGGCTTCTCTTCTTGTGGAGCACGGGCCCTAGGCACGTGGGCTTCAATAGTTGCAGCACACGGGCTCAATAGTTGTGGCTCACGGGCTCTAGAGCACAGGCTCAATAGTTGTGGCACACGGGCTTAGTTGCTCCGTGGCATGTGGAATCTTCCCAGAGCAGGGCTCGAACCCATGTCCCCTGCATTGGCAGGCAGATTCTTTACCACTGTGCCACCTAGGAAGTCCCTATATTTTATTTATTTACATATATCTTCTCTCCATTAGACCAGTGAGTCCTTGGAAGAAAGAGTTGAGTCTTTTTTATCTGTTTCTCCACACTGAATGAACCATAGTACTTGGTATAAAAAGGCATGAAAGGGAAACTTCTCTGACTTGTGTTTCCTGGAATAAGAGCACTTGTAAACAAGCTGTGACACCAAACTCTTCGCAAATACCCTTGGGTGAGAGTGATTTTCTAAAAATTACATCAAAAACTTCTTTTTCTCTATTCAGTGGTGGCTTCCTTTATGGCATTTCAATCTTTCAAATTATCTCATAAAATTAAAAGGCAAGAAAACTCAGAGAAGCTTCTTAACATAATCTTCTGTACCCACAATCTCCAAGACAGATGGCTATTTTTCTTATATAATGAAATCTCAAGGGAAGAAAATTATATAACCTCACTCAATAACCCACTTAAGTGTTCAACTACCTTAATTTTTATGCAATATGAATTGACATTGCTGTAGTCATTTCTATTCTTTTTTGAAATGGACAATTTTCCTTATATCAGTCTTTTCATCTATTTTAAGACAATGTCAACTAATACTGAACAAAAAGGTCTCAATTAAATAAAGAGTTATTGGTACTCATTCATCTTTTGCAAATGCTTAACTTGCAACCTTATCCAAGATACAGAGGTTTTGGCTCCAGTTTAACTTGAATCTTTTGTCCCTTTTTGTTATTTATCCATCTTATAAATTAATATATATCAGTATATGAAAACACTCATAGTGAGAATTAATGGAATAAAGCCTTTTTGAGATAGATGTTTTATATAAGGAGAAACCAGTATGTATGTTAAGTCAACCAAGGTTATATGCAGATCTCTAGCCATCGAAAGCCCTAATTTTATAAATATATTTTTGCCTTATAATACTTTGCTTTTTTGAGGCATTTGTGATATTTTTTAAAAGTATATAAAATATAATTTTGTTTTCTAATTACCATAGCAAGCAAGATTCCTGACTGCTTCGTTAACAGCTGAGATCATTTCAGGAAGAGACTAATTTGGCTCGTCTTACACTCAAGGATGACTTAGTTATGTGGTACAAGTAACAATGTATAGGTCAGTTGGATATTTTCATAGCTTCTTATTAAATAGTGCTTGAAATAATGAGTTCCAGTTTTGGATAGTGGTCATTTCAACATTCTGACTGCATATTATCTGGTGCAGCCACTGCAATACAGCACTAACAATTCAAGGCATCTTTTAGCTTTTCTTTAGAATCTTGGCAGTTGTGCTTGACAAGGCAAATACCCTTCAATCTTTATATTTCTAGTTGAAATAAAAGCACTAGAGCTCTCTTTTCTTACCTTTCATAACTAAGGACTAGACTGTATGATTTGGAGCCTTTCTGTTTTGAGAAAAGGAACTTGGATTTCAAATGCTCAAAGAACCATTTTCGCTCAAATTCATCTGTAAGATCTTTTCCCCTGTTACCTGATTAGGTTCAATCAACCATCATCAATCCTACAAGATATCAGAAGAGAGAAACTCATATTCTTCCCTTCATGGTCATAATCCTGGAAAGGGCATTCAAATGAATGGTTGAAACACTGACAAACTTCATTCTTGTCCTTAATAAATTTACCAAGATTTAGCTCAAATCTATGTAAGTTTCCTTCTGTCCGTATCCTCCCAAATATGCACTTTCACTAAAAAGTATTTGCAATCTTTCATTGAATATCACTGCTACTTCAGGACTGGAGTGGAGAAAAGCTGTAAAGAGTGCTGCACTTTTTAAAAAAATACATGAATGCACCATACTAATGTAAAATTGTAGATAGACAATAATTCTGCAGTGACTAAAGGTTACATTAAAACCGGTGTCACATGTTCGAACATTCATTCAGAAAAACATCTGATTTGATGTAAGATACAGATATGTAGGCTTCATAGTGAAACAGTAGGGAGGTAAGAGCTTTCTAAGTGAATAAATTTATGATTATCTATAGCATACAGAAGTGTTATTGGATGTCACTAAATGAAAAGTAGAAGAAATACCCTGCCCTGGATACAAACTAATTGAGTAAGTAAATAGAAGAAGAATAGACAAAATTCAACTATACATAATTCCATGGATATACTCATAATGACTTGAAAGCCAATTTTTGATAGTTTTAACAGCTTCATTCCAATGTATTGCTACATTTCATCTTCACTTCTGAACAGGAATGATTATCCCCATTTTATGGAAGAGGAAAGTGATTCCCAATGCTTTGTCCTATAGATGGGGGCTCATAAGTGATAGAACTAGGGGGCACAAATCCACATTTCAACTTGGTCCAGTCATCTTCCAACTACAGAATATGTTGCCCTTCAACCCTAAAATAGTTGAGAGAAAACTTCATTCCCTCTGGATTCATTTTTTTTTAAATTTTTTTTTGGGGGGGTACACCAGGTTCAATCATCTGTTTTTATACACATATCCCCGTATTCCCTCCCTTCCTTGACTCCCCCCCCTCGAGTCCCCCCCACCCTCCCCGCCCAGTCCTCTAAGGCATCTTCCATCCTCGAGTTGGACTCCCTTCGTTATACAACAACTTCCCAATGACTATTTTACAGTTGGTAGTATATATATGTCTGTGCTACTCTCTCGCTTCGTCTCAGTTTCCCCTTCACCCCCGCCCCCTCCCATACCTCGAGTTCTCCAGTCCATTTTCTGTATCTGCGTCCTTGTTCTTGTCACTGAGTTCATCAGTACCATTTTTAGATTCCGTATATGTGAGTTAGCATACAATATTTGTCCTTCTCTTTAAAAATATGGAACGCTTCACGAATTTGCGTGTCATCCTTGCGCAGGGGCCGTGCTAATCTTCTCTGTATCGTTCCAATTTTAGTATATGTGCTGCCGAAGCGAGCACTGGATTCATTTTTAAGGTGAATTTTACCATTTTCATTGTTAGGCTTAAGAAAACAAAAATGAATTGCAAAATTTGCATTTAAAACTAAAAAGTATTTTCTTTCATATTACTCACTTTATAGATATTTCCAAATATAAAAATGTGATTTCATTCTAATAACATTTTCCTCATTATTGAAAACATGTATATATAAAATATTTAAAGAATAAAAATCTCCATAATTCTATCACAACATTCTCATAGGAATTAAGCAATATATCAAATTTTTAAAATTTTTGTGGAACTGGTAGCCAAAATTATATATCTCAATTCTTATTAATATTTATATATTTTTCATTTGATTACCTGTAAGGTTGTATATAATTTGTTAAATTTTATGGTCATTTGAATTTCTCCTTTTTGAATTATCTGCTAGTGCTTTTTGCTTGTATTACCATAGACATGTTTATGTTTTCCAAAGCTTTGTCTGTCATATGTTGCAAATTTTCCCACTTTGTTGATGTCTTTGAACCTGTGATGGCATGTAAGTTTAAATTTTATGTGATTAAACATTTTAATTTTTTTTTTTTTACCTTGGTTTGGTTTTGGTTTCATGAAACCAGAAGTAAGCTTACAACTTTCCATCCTAAGATCAGTTAGATATTTGTTCATATTTTCTAATTTTAATGATCTTTATTTTATATGTAGCTTTATGATCAAACTGTAATTTGTTTTTATATATCATGTGTGATGAGTTGCTCTCTTGATCTTTTTTCTGAAGAGTTAGCCTACTGTCGTAATACCATGTTTTGAAAAGTTGTTCTGTCCTAGCAAGTATGAAATATTAACTTTATCACTTACTATGTGCTTCTGTTTGCAGTTATCAGTGCTGTTTAATTTTTCTCTCTTGATAGTTGCAGCATATCTGCACTACTTTGTTGTAAATTTTGTAACATTTTAACAACTCTAGGGCAAGGGTTTTTAAAATCACTTTTCTCCAAAATTTTGTTTATTCTTTCCTGCTTGTTCCCTCTCAGTGAACGTGGATAATTTTGTGAGATATCAAAAAAGCTAAGATTTTTATTGGAATAGCATTCTGAGTAAAAATTAATGTGAAAGGGCTGACTGGATTTCCCATGGAGGACTATGATATCTCTGTTTATTTAGGACTTATTTCATGTTTGTCAGTAAAGTTCTATAATTGACTTCTTATGGATCCACACATTTCTTATTTGGGTTTTTCCTTGGTATTTTATGTTAGGGAATATTAATATGAGTGATAATTATTTCTTATTACATCTCCTTGTGGTTATGGCTAATTGATGGAAAAGTCATTTATTTTTACTCACTTGTCTTTAATCTAGTTTGATTAATTCTTGTTAATGTGAACAGAATTTTAGTTTATTCTATTGGCTGTTTAAAATGGACAAGAACATATTCTGAATCTGATTTTTGTCTACTTCATATTTAAGCAAAACAAAAGTATATAATTATATTTATAGAGCTATTCCATTAGAATTACTATGTATCATTCTCAATAGTACAAACCAAATAGTGTACCAATGAATTCTAATGTCCCTCTTTGATTTAACAGTTATTTTGAAGAGGCTATTACAAATGACAGGGTTTGGGGTTTTGTGTTTAAATATTTTCAGTTGATGCTTATTATTTTGTGGTCAGAAAATGTAGCCAGCATGATTTTTATTTGAGATGTTTTAGTAAGGTTTTCTTTTTGGTCTACATATGTTTAATTTGTGTAAAATACACTGCACAATTGAAAAACAGTGAATTATGTGCTGTGTACAACTGAAATTCATCAAGTTCATTACATCAATATTCTTATGTTATTTTATATGATTGATCTATTATTGATTTATCGAGATCCATTAAAGTCTCCCTCTATAATTGTATTTGTCTATTTCCCATTGGATATCCAACATAAGGTTATTTGTATATTGTAGTGCTTGATTATTGGTCACTTAAAGATATATGATCATCTAGTTTTCCTATCTGAAATTTATTTTATCTTTTTTTAAATTGAATTCATCTTGTCTTATAGTAGCCTTGTTATACTTCCTTTCTTTAGGTTTGCTTAATGTTTGTTGGCTTGAGTCATTTTATATTTGGATTTTTTTATAAGCAAAATATTATTGCTTTTAGGTTTACCTAATCTGGATACTCAATCTGGATATTTTTCCCTTTTAATGTGTTTACTTAATTTTTAATAGCTGCTATAAATATCAGGTTTCATTTTACCTAGACCAAACAATTTTCAGTTTTCTCATTTTTTCTTTTCTGTTTTGTCTGTTCCTTTCAATTTTGTCATCGTCCTTTGACATCATTGATTAGTAATTTCTTGATTTGTTTACTCTTTATGGAAATAGAGCCAAAGAGAGTTGATATCTATTCTGTTAGAAATTGGTGTTGATCTTTCTTTAAATTCCTTATCACTTCCAAGATTGTGTTTTCTGATGGAAGGTGGAGGGAACAAGTAGTCCCCAAAGAAATTTCTTTTGTCAAAATGTTGTCTTTCATTTCATTTGATGTTGTTGTCCTTGCCCCAATAAACTTCAGCAGTACCCAGTTCCATGCTTGACCAGGTCACACATTTCTGGATGTTAGGATGCCTCTCAGGGCTCTAAGCAGACAGCAAGCATAGGAATAATACCTTCCATTCCCACCCAAACTTTCTTTTGCTGCTATTCTCTGACCCACATTTATGGTGTGGCAGGTTGCATCTGCCAGCATTATTTTTACTTACTCCCACATAAACAGCTTTTTTGAATAGGGCAAAATTAAAATTGTTAAGTTTCCATTCTCCACGATTTCAAATCAGATTGAGTCATACTATCTCAAAGAGAAATTCCTAAAATTTTGGCCAGGAAGATGTCAGGTATCACAAGTTTCTAACAATAGCTCAGTCATTTCCATCTTTACTGGTTTATAAATTATTTCAATATGAACTCAAATTTGTGAGGAATAGTATGCAATCCTGTAAAGATATTTCTTGAGCTATGGCTTTTGACCCAATGAAGAAGTAACTTTGCACAGGAATTATTAATTTTAAGAAGAATTTGGCCAGATGTGTATATAATGAACTCTTTATCTGAGATATTCTCTTATTGCTTAGAATATTGACGTTTTCTCTTATTTTCCCCCAAATAATATGACTCCCTTTTTTATGTACTCATTGACCATAGACTAGGTACTAGTATATAATCCTGATTTCAGGTAATTCATTAACGTTTCTTCTCATACTTCAGAAAGACTACCCAGTTCATACTTCTTAGATTCTCACTTAGGAAACATTTTGAATTATATATGAACCAAGGTCATAAAATTGGGAATTATCCAATACTCTGGCTCATTGACTTCTCTAAATGATTATCTATATATCTTCCCTTGCAGTTCAGTTATTTTCAGGACATTCAATTAAAGTTCTGTCATGAAAAGAAGCATTTCTATAGACAAGCACTCAAACTACTTGAATGTGATAGTTCTTGACACAACTACACACTGAAATTGAAATTTTCAAAAGGAGCAAGGAAAGGCTATAAGTAAATAAGGGGGAAAAGGAATTTGATGAGTTTTATTTTGTAATAGTGAGAAGTCATTGAAGTATAAAGGACATGGCAATGATATTTCAAAAGTCAATGGATGAAAACTCAGCTCTGAAAGGTATATAAGAGCAAAGGGAGAAGATTAATGTTATAATTATAAAAAGATGCTTTTGAAGATTTGGATGAAAGTGTTTTGGCTAGTGGTGCTCTGGTAAATGTTTAACAACCATCTAGAGGAGGGAGAGCCAGACCCCAGATTTGTAGAGTTTGCCAATTTTCATAGCGTAAATACTCCTGACATGATCAATTTCAAACTATCTGTGTGAAGTCACTGAACATGGAATTGGGAAGAAAAGTGCCCCATGACTCTCATTAACCAGTGGGAGCCAACGCCAGCACACTGCTTGTATGGTTTTTTTTATTTATATTTTTTATACTAAAAGAATTGGTTACCAGGCTATATAAGATCTAACTGGTAAAAATAAAGAATACCTTGTGCCTGGTGGTATGTACTTTCACATTGAAAGTAGTGACTGAGGCAATGTGGTGTGATTCAAAGTGATTGAGACCATAGGACTAGAAACTCATGGGTTTGATTCTCATCAGCATCACTTAATGTGTGATTTTAGTATAATTGCCTGCTTTAACTAAGCCTTAATATATTCATCTATAAAATTCTGAGTAATGATAGCTATTTCACAGACATCTTGTGATGATTAAAAGACACAATAAATAAGAATGTAGTTGGCATATAAATAGATAATAATGATTATTTTTCTTCATCTTCCATACGATTCAGTTCCTTCCTTCTGTCCTTATTCATTAGAAATTAGTAAAATGAGGTCAGAATTGATGTAGTATATTTACTAAGAACATGGCAGTGCCTCTAGTGTTGACATACCTGTATAGCTACCTGAAAATTGATCTTTTGTAGGAGGGAGAGTTATTGAGAATGCAGATACCACAGGCAGAATTGGGGAATAATTGCCTACATTTGTCTTCGTTTCCATCTTTGAAGTGTCAAAATAAGCACAAAACTTTGAAGAAGCTATGGGGCAGTGGCACGCAGATAATCCTCATGATTTGATGTTGTTGCTTATCATTTTGTGGCCTCTGTGGTGAAAGAAAAGATAGACAAGGAATACAGAAGAGGTATTGAGTTGGCCAACCTGTGGTATTTGCCACAAAAAACACAATTTTAGAAACAATAGAAGTTAAGATGTCATGGGAATTCATGGAAGAAAATAATTTTGGGCTACAATAAACAGGGAAGACTTAAAAGCCTGACATTTAAAAAGTGTGGCATTTCCCTAAAAAACCAAAAATAGAGTTAACGTATGATCCAACAATTGCACTTCTGGGTATATATCTGTCAAAAACTCTAATTTGAAAAGATACATGCACTACAATGTTCATAGAAGCACTACTTACAATAGTCAAGACATGAAAGCAACCTAAATGTCTATCGGTAGATGAATGGATGCAGATGCGGTATGTATATACAATGGAATACTATTCAGCTGTCAAAAAGAATGAAATAATGCCATTTGCAGCAACATGGATGAACCTAGAGATTATCATACTAAATGAAGTAAGTCAGACAGAGAAAGACAAATATTGTGTGATATCACTTGTATGTCGAATCTAAAATATGATACAAATGAACTTGTTTACAAAATGGAAACAGACTCACAGACATAGAAAATAAACTTGTAATTACCAAAGGGGAAAGGGGGGAGGATAAATTAGGAGTTTGGGATTACTGGACAGAAACTACTATATATAAAATAAACAACAAGTTCCTACTGTATAGCACAATGAATTATATTCAATATCTTGTCATAAACCATAATGAAAAAGAATATATATATATAACCGAATCACTTTGCTGTATACCAGAAATTAACACAATGTTGTAAGTCAACTATACTTCAGTTTTTAAAAAGCTCAAAAAATGGTATTTTCAGAGTTCGATGAATAGAAATAGTCAGATTTAAGACATTTTGGGTGAGTCTAAAAAAAAGAGCTGACAGAATTTTAAGAAGTTAGTTTTTTTAATTAAAAATGAGTAACAATATATTTCAAACGCAACTTAAACCTAGGGTAGAATCAGGAGATATACTACAAAAGTAGCTTCGTGCCATATTAAAAGTTACTATGAGTTTGCCTTTTATTTCCTATGTAATTAACATATTTGAAGATGCAAACACTGTATTAGCTACTTTTTATATGCTTCTATTTAATTCTCAAATCAATGCTAAAAATAAAGCATCATCTCATGCTGTAGAAGAGGAAACTGCTGCCCAGTTATACGTGGATGATCTGAGGTTATACAACTTATTACCAGAGAGACATTGAAAGTTTTTGACTAGGGAGGTAACATGGTAGGAAATGTAAATTCCTATAGTTCTTTAATATTTCTCTAATTCAAATTCTTAGCTTACTGTATACTAAAGGTATAATTAAAACTATTCATTACTACAGATGCAGAATTGTTATTCTTTAAGTAGTAGCTGGTAATGTCTTAGTCGCTTTCCTTATGAAAGTAAGAGTGACCTCCCTAGCATTTCACTTACCTTTCTCCTTCTTTGCAACATATCATTGAAGGTGCTTTTCCCTTTCTGGTATAAAAAACAAAAGTTATCTAGGTGATTACTTCAGACTTTTTATCCAAGTCTTCACAAGGAATAAGTTAACCCATCTACTCTGTGCAATGCATGAATTTGGATTAATTTTTCAGTTTCATTTGCAGAGAACTAAGTCTTGAGAAAATTTGAAACATGACAGGAAAATGTGATTAAGGAAAGGACAACATCTGCAAACATATGATTGTAGAAGAATGGAAGGACTTAGTTGAGTTGCTAGGGAGATATCATTCTCCTATAATTGTTACTGAAATCACCAGTGACCTCCAAATTGATAAATCAAAAAAAAAAATTCTCAGCCCTTATCCTATGTTTTACTTGGCAATATTTGCTTAAATTTGCAGAAACTACTTCTCTTTTCTAAAAACTACTTTATTGAGGTAAGATTTACATCCAAAAATCTGTACATATTTAAAGTATACAACTTAATAGGTTTGGGGATATGTGTACATCTGTGAAACCATCACCATAATCTATACCATAAACATAAAACATAAACATCCAAAAGTTTTCTCTTGCTCGCTTTACTGTTTTCTGCAATTAGAACATTTAACATAAGATCTACCCTCTTAGCAAAATTTAAAGTATACAATACAGTGATATTAAATATAGGCACTATGCTATACAGTAGATCTCTAGGATGTATGCATCTCACATAACTAAAATTTTGTACTCTTTGATTAATACCTCTCCATTTACCTCTCCCTCTAGCCCCTGGCAATCACCATTCTACTCTTTGCTTCTATGAGTTTGACTATTTTAGATTCTTCATATAAAAGGGATAATGTATTATTTGTCCTTTTGTAACCAGCTTTTTTCACTTAAGGTAATGGCTTCCAGGTACATCCATATTGTCACAAGTGGCAGGGGATTTCCTTCTTTTTAAACCTGAATAATATTTCTCTGTGTTTGTGTGTGTAAAACATGTTTTTTACCCATTCATCTGTTGATGGACACTCAGGTTGTTTCCTTAGCTTGTTTGTTGTAAATAATAGTTCAGTGAAAATGGGAGTATAGATATCTTTTCAAAATTATGATTTTAATTCTTTGGATATACCCAGAAATGCAATTGCTAGATTATATGGTAGTTCTATTTTTAATATTTTGAGGAATCTTTATACCATTTTTCGTAGTGGCTGCAATAATTTACATTCCTAACGACAGTGCACAAGGGTTCCCTTTTCTCCACATCCACAACAAATTTTTTAGCTGTCTTTTTGATAATATTTAACAGATATGAAGTAGTATCCCTTTGGGTTTGATTTGCATTTCCCTAATAATTAGTAATATTGAGCACTTTTTAATATACCTGTTAGCAATTTGTATGCCTTCTTCAGGGAAATGTCTGTTTATTTCTTTTGCCCATTTTTAAATCAGATTTTGTTTGCTATTGAGGTGTAGGAGTTCCTTACATATTTTGGATGCTAACACTTTACCAGATGTATGTCTTGCAGATTTTCTCCCAATCTGTATGTTGCCTTTTCATTCTGATGATTATTTCCTTTACTATGCAGAAGGTTTTTAGTTTGACATAGTCCCACTTGTCTATTTTTACTTTTGTTTCCTGTGCTTTTGGTATCATATCCAAGAAATCAATACCAAGATCAATGTCAAGCTTTTCCTCTATATTTTCTTATGGGAATTTTACAGTTTCAGGTCTCATATTTAAATTTTTAATTCATTTTCAGTTAATTTCATGTATGGTGTAAGGAAGGGTCAATTTCACTCTTTTGCATGTATATATCTGGATTTCCCATCACCATTTATTGAAAAGACTGTCTTTTCCCCATTGTGTATTCTTAGCACCTTTCTCAAAGTTCAGTTAACAGTATATATGTGGGTTTTATTTCTGGGCTTTCTATTGTGTTCAGTTGGTTTGTATGTCTGTGTTTATCCCAGTACCATACTGTTTTGGTTACTGTAACTTGGTAATATATTTGAAATCAGGAACTGTGATACCTCCAATTTTGCTCCTCTTTCAATTTCTGTAAAAAATGCCTTTTGGATTTTTGATAGGGGTTACATTGAATTGTTATATTGTTTTGGATAGTATGGACAATTTAAGAATATTGTCTTTCAGTCCGTGAACATGGGATGTCTTTGCAGTTATTTGTGTCTGCTTTAACTTTTTTTTTCATCAGTGTTTTTAGTTTTCAGTGTGCAAGTCTTTCACCTGCTTCATTAAGTGTTTTTCTTAATTATTTAATTTCTTTTGGATGCTGTTGTTAATGGGATTGCTTCCTTAATTTCCTTTTTGGACAGTACATTGTTGGTGTGTGGAAACATGTGATTTCTGTACGTTGATTTTGTATCCTGCAACTTAGCTGACTTCATGTTTTAGATCTAAAAGTTTTTTGGTTTTTTTTTGTGGAGTCTTTAGGACTTTTTTTTTTAATACATTTATTTATTTAGTTTATTGGCTTGTTGGATCTTTTTTTGCTGTGTGTGGGTTTTCTTTTAGTTGCAGTGAGTGGGGACTACTCTTCATTGTGGTGCGCGGGCTCCTCATTGTTGTGGCTACTCTTGTGTGGAACACAGGCTCTAGGAGCATGGGCTTCAGTAGTTGCAGCACATGGGCTCAACAGTTGTGGCTTATGGGCTCTAAAGCACAGGCTCAATAATTGTGGTGCATGGGCTTAGTTGCTCCACGACATGTGGGATCTTCGTGGAGCAGGGATCAAACCCATGTCCCCTGCATTGGCAAGCAGATTCTTAACCACTGCACCACCTAGGAAGCCCTTTAGGACTTTTTATATATCGGAACATGTCATCTGGGAACAGAGATAATTTTACTTCTTCCTTTCTGATTTGGATGCCTTTTATTTCTTCTTCTTGCCTGATTTCTTTGGCTATGACTTCAGTAATATGTTGAATTGAAGTGGCACAAGTGACCATCCTTGTCTTGTTCCAGATCTTGGAGGAAAAGCCTTCAGTTTTTCACTATTGAGTATGATTCTATTTGAGGGCTTTTCATACATGGCCTTTGTTGGGTTGAGGTAAGTTCCTCCTATACTTAAGTTGGTGAAAAGGTGTTGATTTTGTCAAATGCTTTTTCTGTATTTATTAAGATTGTTATATGACTTTTATCCTTCTTTCTGTTAATGTGATATAACATATTGATTAATTTGCATATATTGAACCATCCTTATATCCCAGGGAACCATCCCTTATATCCCACTTGGTCCTGGTGTATTATCATTGTAATTTACTAATTAATTTAGTTTTGCTAATATTTTTTTAAGAATTTTGTATCCGTATTCATCACAGATATTCTGTGTTTTTATTTTCTTGTGGTATCTTTATCAGGCTTTGATATTAGGGTGATGCTGACCTCGTAAAATGAGTTGAGAAGTGTTGCCTCTTCTATTTTTGGAAGAGTTTAAGGAGAATTGGTCTTAATTCTTTAAATGTTTTGTAGAATTCATCTGTGAAGGAATCTGATCCTGAGCTTTTTCTTTGATAGGAGATTTTTTTGTTTCTGATTCAATCCCCTCATTTGATATTAATCTGTTCATACTTTCTATTTCTTCTTGATTCAGTCTTTGTCAGTTGTTATGTTTCTAGGAATTTATCTATTTCCCCCACATTTCCAATTTGTTATATAATTATTAACAACAATCTTATGGTTTTAAAAAAATTTCTGTGGCTTCCTTGTAATGTTTCCTCTTTCATTTCTGATGTTATTTGAGTCTTCTCTCTTTTTTTCTTGGTTAATCTAACTAACGGTTTGTCAATTTTGTTGATCTTTTCAAAAAACCAACTTTTAGTTTCAGTGATTTTTTTTCTTTTTTAAAATTCTCTATTTCATTTATTTCTGCTCTGATCTTTATTATTTCTTTCCTTCTACTAATTTGGGCTTAGTTTGTTCTTTTCTTTAGTTCCTTGAGGTGTAAAGTTATTGGGTTGGCCAAAAAGTGCCTTTGGTTTTTAAGTTAAAATAAAAGACACATTTTTCATTTTCACCAAGAACTTTATTGAACAATGTATTCACGTATTTTTTCACTATCTTCTGCCATTTTTCAGGCAACTTCATAATTCTATCTTCCCAAAACTTTTTATCTTTTTGAACAAAGAACTGTTCCAGGTGCCTTTTACAGTCTTCCGAGGAATTGAAATTTTTCCATTAAGAGAATTTTGTAAAGACCAAAATAAATGAAAATCTGAAGGTGCAATGTCTGGTGAATACAGTGGATGAATCAGAACTTCCCAGCCAATCTGTAACAGTTTTTGCCTGGTCATCAAAGAAACATGCAGTCTTTTAGTATCCTGACAGAAGATTATGCATTTTCTGTTGACTAATTCCAGACAGTTTTCATTGAGTGCTTCTTTTAGTTGGCCTAATTGGGAGCAGCATTTGTTGAAATTAATTGTTTGGTTTTTCCAGAAGGAGCTGGACATAATAGAGGACATCTTTCCAATGCCATCATATACACAATATACCTTCTTTGGATGAAGACTGGCCTTTGCTGTGGTTGGTGGTGGTTCATTTTGCTTGTCCCACAATCTCTTCTGTTCCACATTGTTATACAGTATCCATTTTTCATTGCCCATCACAATTTGTTATAAAAACAGAATGTTTTCGTTATGTTTAAGTAGAGAATCACATGTGGAAATGGAAGAAAGTTTTTTTCGCTTAACTTATGTGGCACCCAAACATCAGGGTGATTAATATAACCAAGCTGGTAATTTTCAACACTTGATTTGGATATTTCGAGTATGTCAGCTACCTCCTGTGTGGTGTAACATTGATTGTTCTCAATTAATGTCTCAATTTGATTGCTATAGACTTCAACTGGTCTACCTGGCCATGGAGCATTGTCCAGCAAGATATCTCCAGTGTGAAACTCCACAAACCACTTTTGACATGTTCAAGCAGTCACAGAACTTTTTCCATACACTGCACAAATCTTTTTTTTTGCATTTTAGTTACGTTTTTACCTTTCTTCAAATAATAAAGCATCATATGCAAAAACTGTTGCTTTTTTTCTTCCATCTTCAATATTAAAATGGCTACACAAAAATTCACCAATTTTGATTTTTTTTTTTTTTTTTTTTAGTGCATGCTGGTATGTCACAATAGAACCTAACAAAGTTGTTTCGAATGAGGTTAAAGACAACTAAGCACTACTAGAGCCATCTTATGGAAAAATATGAAAGAATCTTTCAGTCAATGCAATACATTGTTTATTTGAGATCTTTCTTATTTTTTAATGTAGGCTTTTATCACTATAAAATTCCCTCTTAGTACTGCTTTGCTGTATTATGCAAGTTTTGGTAAGTTGTGTTTTTATTTTTGTTTGTCTCAATATAGTTTCTGATTTCTTTTTTGATTTTGTCTTTGACCCAATGGTTGTTAAAGAGTATGTTGTTTAATTTCCATTTATTTTTATGTTTTCTCATTTTCCTTTTGTTATTCTAGTTTTATTCTATTATGGTTAGAAATATACTTGGAATGATTTCAGTCTTACATTTGTTGAATTTGTTTTGTGGTCTGGTATGTGATCTATCCTAGAGAGTGTTTTATGTGACCTTTAGAAGAATATGTGGTCTGCTGCTGCTGAGTGGAACATTCTGTATGTGTCTGTTAAGTCCATTAGTTCTAAGTGTTGTTCAGGTATGCTGTTTCCCTATTGATTTTTTTGTCTAGATGATCTATCCATTATTGATAGTGAGATATTGATATTATTGTATTGTTGCCCATTTCTCCCTTCACATCTGCCAATGTTTGCTTTATATGTTAGATGCTCCAATGTTGGGTGCATATATATTTGTAATTATATTTTTCTGGTGAATTGACCCTTTTATGATAATGCCTCTAGACCTTTTGTCTCTAGAGACAGTTTTTGACTTAATGCCTGCTTTGTGTGGTTTAAGTATAGCCACACTTGATCTCTCTTTTGATAACATTTGAATGGACTATATTTTTCCATTCTTTTACTTTCACCCTGTGTATATCCTTAATTCTAAGTGAGTCTCTTATAGACAGTAGATAGTTGGAAATTGTTTTTTTAATGCATTCAGCCACTCTGTGTCTTTTTATTGGTGACTTTAAGTGATCTACCTTTAAAGTAGTTATTGATAGGGAAGAACTTACTATTGCCATTTTGTTAAATTTTTTATAATTTTGTAATTCTTTTGTTCCTCTCTTACTGTCTTCCTTTGTGATTTGATGGATTCTTTTGTAGTAATATACTTTGATTCTTTTCTCTTTATCCTTTTTTTGTTTACTGTAGGTTTTTTCTTTATGATTACCATAAGGCTTGCACTCTTCTTATAGGTGTAACAGTCTATTATAAGCTGATAACAACCTAACTTCAATCAAATACAAAAACTCTACCCTTTCATTCTCTGCTCCCACTTTATGTTATTGATGTCAGAACTTATTTTTTCCCCAAGTATTAAAATAATATTTATTGAGTTTATTGTATGTAAGATACCACACAAGGAACTATGGGGACTACAAAAATGTTTATATCTCAGGAGCTGAAAATTTACTTGGGGAGAAAATAACGAAGGAAACAAATGACTGCATTGCAGGGCAGTCTACAGTACATCCTGCATAAATGTTGCATAACAATTATAGGTACAAAGGGACTAGTTTTCTGGATATGGCAATTTCTTAAAGCAATTAGTATTCATCGCTACCAATTATTTATTCCCCCACCACTGCTGATAAAATATTTACCAACTAAGAGCCCCTGAATTACATTATGACACATTCCTTCTCCACTCCCACCCCCCACCATTAGCATGTTGCTTTGTAACTGTTGCCACTGTTGTGCTTGGCCAAGGCTATGGGCTGCTCACCTAAAAATGTCCCCCCTAGAATGTTAAGATCCATGAAGGTAGGAAGTTTTGTCTGACTGATTCACTGCTGGATCTCCAGTGCCTGGAACAGTGCCTGGGCAGATCTTTTCCCAGTCTCTTTTGATCATATTTATGGCTTGTTCATTTTATACTATAATAAAATCTTAACTTTTAAGAAGTTTAATTTATCATTTTTATTGAATGAAAGATTCTTTAAATTATGTAGTACTTTACAATTTTCAAATTTTTCATGCAGATGATTTCACAAATTCATATAATTTTTTTCTCCTACCACTTTATTACCCCTACCCCCTTTCCTCTCCCCACTGGTAACCACTAGAATTTACTTCTTTTTATATTGTGTATCTATTTGCAAATTTTTGTGGTTATAATTATCCTTAACCTTTTGTCTTGAGAAACTACTTCTCAAAACTCTGTCTTTAAGTAGTTTCTAAAGCTCAATGGAATTTTTTTCTTTTCATGCAACTTTAACAAGGAACCTATCCAAGGAAACTTGCTTTTGCCTTCTTTTGAGGATTTCACAGAAATGTGACTGCATTGTCATTAAACAGATTCATCGCTCGCACTGCTACAGCCTTATTCAGGTGGTGCTTTTCTGCAAAATTTTGCACTGTTTTCCACATTTTACACATCTCCCTAACCTCATTTGAAGTGAGGGATTCCTCGGCCTTTTTCTCCTTCTCCTCTACAGACAAGATCTCCTCCATAAGCTCTTGCTCTTGCTCACAATGCAGATCCATCAGTTCGTTGGTGGTCAGCTCCATTGGCTCAGTTGTGATCATGTGATGTTCAGCATCATGTACTACTTGTATTGCAAGACATCACTCATTTATGAAGTTAAAATTTATTAGAAATGTGTGCTCATTTTGCAGAACACTCACAGAACAAGTTACTCACAATCCAAGGTTTTACTGTATTTCCCCCACCCTCACTATGCCATGAGTTTCTGAAGAGCAAGGAACATCTTTAATCATTGTGTACCTAGTGACTAGTGACTAAAATAAGGTTTTAAAAAATAAACAAATGCATATTTGGTAAGTAAAGGCAAGTTCAACAAACTGTTACTCTCTGGGCTTCTTATTAGTTGTATCATCTTGGTCAAGTTTCTAAACATCTTTGTGTCTCTGTTTAATTGCAAAAGAGGTATAATAATTCTTGACCTTAAAATCTCACAGTTGTTTGGTATCAAAATAAGAAAATGATTATAGAAATATTTTATAAGTATAAAATATTATGTGCACTAATTAGATCAATTCGAATGTTATGAGTTCACAGTTTTTCTGAAATTCCACGGAGACACATGGATGCAAATGCATGCACACATACACCCCCAACCTCCCCACACACAAATGAAATTAAATGCCCCCCAATTTCTTATCCTTTCTAATTCTTACATTTCCCAATGTATAGAAAAATTATCATTTTTGCTGATTTGGTGGCCCCACAATTGAATGCTATCAAGGAGGAGGTACTAACTTCACTTAATATAGCTTTTTGAAATGTCTTGGTCTTCATTGTTATTTTTCTCTTAGATTTTGAGATCCTGAGAACTGAGGATTGCATCTCTATTTACAGTTGACCCTTGAACAACATAGGGGCTAGGGGCACTGACCTTCTGTGCAGTCAGAAATCCATGTATAACTTACAGTCAGTATTCCATATACAAAGTTCCTCCATATCAATGATTCCTTTGTATCTGCAGTCCTGCATTTGCATATTCAATGAAATGTAGATTGTGTGGTATTGTAATTCAAATTCAATATTTACTATTGAAAAAAAAATCCACATGTAAGTGGACCTGTGCAGTTCAAACCTGTGTTGTTCAGGGGTCAACTGTAATATAAAATGTATCATTATATACAAATAGTCAATAAAGAAGCATCTTTTATAGTGATAATTATTTTCTGAATGGTTATAAACAGGTTTGGAAGTAATAAAAAACTGACACAATAAAAAAAGTTAGTGGTCCTTACCAACACCCTTGCAAAATTCCTATGCAGAATGGTACGCATTTTAGCTAGCAAAATAATTATTTTCAGTTCCTTGAAACTGTGCCAGTTGGGAATGCTACACTTGTTGAATTGCTTAGAACGCTGACCTTTTATTATTGTTCTGTATATGAACTAAGCAATGCTTTTTGGCATTCTGTAAATTGTTCAGTTTTATAAATGAGATGCACAGCTGGAATGTGATTTGACCTCTGCTTCTAGCAGTCTTTCAGATGCCTTTACTCCAAGTGACATAAAGGAAGTTTAAATTTTAAAAGTTAAAGACAAACGGAAAGGTTACTGAGGTGTTTAAATATATGTCAAAATTTCATCATTCATGGTTTTGCAGATGCTGCCTTGGTACTATTGCTCATGTTGCTGATGAAGCCATGCTATATAAAGAATAGCTCTGTCAAATTCAGGAGAGTTAGTAGAAAGATATTCTTTGTCAGAAATGGAATTGACAAGTACAAGTTCTGTGGAAACTGATAACCTTCAGAAACGGCACTCTACTTTTGTAGGGTCTCAAAGAGACACCATTATTAAGGAAAACAAGAGTTCTTATGATTTGTTCTTGGTTGCTCTAAAGAATTATACGAATACAGTGTAACTCTGGGAATTTTGCACATATTTATTTGCTTCATTGTCATAGAGGTCTCAACTGGGAGACCTTGCTAAGATGTAAAACAATCCTCTGAATGAGTCAGAGAATCTGTAAAGAGCTGAACTAAATACATACACATATAAGACAAAAATCTTCAGATTTTTTTCAGCAATGGCAATATCAATACTAATTGACAGAGATACCAGAGAGTTTGTGATAGGAACTTTAAAAATAATCATTGTACAAGACAATAGGACTGGTGGAAGGCTGAGTGAAGAGTCAAACCCATTGTTTAGCATAGAAATGTTGCATATTTCCTCTGTGTCAAGGGAAAACCTAGCTGATACCTGTATTTGAGCCATCCTGTCAGTACCGCACCATGAAAACCGCTCATGGAATGAGGCAAGAGAGGCAAGTGAGGCAAAAAGATCTGGGGAGCAGGAGGAATGGCGGAAGATGATGGCTGAGACCTAAATATCGTCCCAGGCTTCCACCTGATCCACAGGAGGCCTGCAACTCCGGTCATGCCCAATAGTGTGCTTGTAGGTTCTTTCAGCCCCTGTTGCCTACCCTCCTATCGCTGCCTTTCTCTAGTTATGGTGTCCCCTGTTTATGTAACCTACAGACATATCATCTACAGGTCAAACTTATGTCCAATAGGAAAGAAGCCTAGATAAGGAGGTACTTATTCTCAGGGCTGTACAAGTACCTCCTTGAATTTTGCACACTGGGAACTTCACTGGCCTCACTCTAGACACAGGTGTGACTGGAGAGCATAATGGGTGTCTTAGTTCAGGCTGCTATCTAAAATACCATGGACTGGGTGTGAGAAATTTATTTCTCACAGTTCTTGAGGCTGGGAGGCCCGAGATGAAAGTGCTGACAGCTTTGGTGTCTGGTGGAGCCACTTCCTGTTCCATAAATGGCTGTCTTCTAATTTTGTGTCCTCACAGGGTGGAAAGGAAGAGGGATCTCTCTGGGGCCTCTGTTATAAAGACAGTAATCCCATTCATGAAGAGACCACCCCCAAAGCCCCACCTCCAAATACCATCACACAGCAGGGCGGGGGTGGGGAACAGATTAGGTTTCAACATAATGAACTTTGAGGGAACATAAACATTTAGTATGCAGTGCAGGGTAACTTTAGGATCTTCTTTGTAAGCTGTGTAGGAATTTGTCTAGCCTCAACAACTAGAACCTTGTTGGTAAATTTATAAACTTACTATTGAGTTCTTGTTGCCTTCTGTCTTCAGCTTTGGCCTGAAATTCCAAGAAACAGAAAAAAATATCCTTCAACATCCTGTGACATGCAGAACAACAGAGAGAATTTTCTTCCAGTTTTTCACTGTTATAAACAGTTCAATAAATTGTCTCATATGCATACAATTTTCCTTCATTTAAATTGTTTCTTCATGATAAATACCCAGCAGTGGGATTGCTAGTCAAGGAATATGAATATTTGGGGTATATGTTGCTTAGTGCCAAGGTTCTTTTTAAAAGAATTTTACCAATTATCACTATAAAATTATATGGTTGTGTTCATTTCCTCATGACCTGACACACATATAAGTATTTTAATTGCTAATCCAATTGGCATAAGATGATAAGGGTTTTTTTCTTCACTCTTGAATATTTTTATATATTTGCGTCAATTGTTTCATCTTTTGGCTGATTTTTATAGGGCAGTTATACTTTTTATCTAGTTTGTGAGTTTGAGTCTTCTAAATTCATTCTAAGAGAAGTTTAGCAAATTACCTCATGTTGATTAGACTCTCCCTTATTAATTTTTCTCTTGCTTTTTTTCCCCTTGACATCATCATTATAATGCTATTCATTTTCAAAATGTTTTGTGCTCTGTTTTCCACATTTGTATTCATGCTGAGATTTGGCAAATTACATAAAGAAATGAAATTGGGAAATATGAATTATTTATTAATAAAAACTTTATAATTGACCAGTATCTCCATCATGCCAACATATAAGATTATAAAGTTCTAATGTATATAAGATAGTAAAAGAATATTAGCTAAGGTGAAGCAAAATGTTTTACTATTTTATAAATTCCCCCAAATGATTCAATATTAGTTAATATTTCAACCAAAATTTATGCTTATTATTGACAAACTATAGATTTTAGTAAAATGAGGAAAAAATTAAATATTGAATGTAAACAGTTTAACTCAAACCTGTTGACCCTGTTTTCAAAGATATTGCACTGACATGTAATTTTAACTTTAATATTTTGTTTTTTTTACATTTTATGTGCATATTCTAGTTTCTTTTTCAGCAGTAGAAATACATTAACCCAAACTTTGAAAAGTAGTAATAATGAGCAAATCTAAATCCTAAAATCTTACAGACAAAAGCACGAGTAAACATCTCATAACACTAGTTTCCTAGAATTATAAACCATTTTAACATGATTCATGCTCCTATGCAGAGAATAGGATGTGTTGCATACTGCCATCCCCAAGATGTTGAGAAATATGCAATACGATGGCCACATACCATCAAGATGCAATTAGATATTTGGAAATGTACTAACATGTTGTTTTATAGTCATTACTTAACAGCACTTCATAAAAAGTCTGATCATATTTTTACATTCTTTAAATTCTGAAGGTAAATTTTAAGCAATAAATTTGAGAGCTAATAGTGGTACACTTGGTTAAGATCCATCTCATTAATTTGTTTTTCATATTACTAGTTGTCTATCTTAAAAGGAAATGAAAGGAATGAGTCTAAAATTAAGTGACTAAGATTTGCAGATTTAACCCCAGCAGTAGTATTTATTACCCTAATTGTGTTTTAAAAGTTTTGCATAACTATTTGAATATTAACAGGTAAATCAAACTAAAATTTTCTCTCAAATGATACTAAATATGACTAAATAAAAAGTCAGCATAAGCATCCTTGAACATGTCAAATAAACCAATTATTTTTCAATTGAAGGTAATGTCCATTGATTTCCTAACTAACTGATTTAGACAAGTAATAATAGAATTGCCAATGAATAAACCAATCCTTTGGTAATATTTGTATTTTATACCAATAGTGCTTTATGCAACATTTTATTCCTGCCTAAAGATACTAAATAATAAATAATGTACGCTTTTCGTGCACAGAGATTAAGTTAAATTCAATGAAAATCATTATTTGGATTGTTAGATCCACATGTTTTCCTCATTATGTTATTTTCTTGAAAGCCATCATAAAGAATTACAAGAACTCATAATAAGTTACATGTACATAATATATTTTTCAAAGCACTTTCAACTATATTATCTCTTTTGATCTTCTTGTCAACTCTATGTAGTAGGAAAGACCAATGTTACAGGTTCCTTTTTTTCGTGAGAAATTGACTCCAGCCTACACAGCCAGCAATCTTACAGTGTTCTACCCTCAATTGCACAAAGCATGGAATACCATCAGCTTATTCTATATTAAAATGTTAGCGACTTGATGTCCAGCACCTGCTAGAAACAATCTTCCCATAAACCTCAAATCCCAAAGTATTCATGATTGCCCTTCAGTTATTGATAACACTACTAGTCTTGCTCCCTGTGTAATATCATAAGGAGCAGGTCAATGAAACCACTGTCCCAAGTGTCAGAAATAAATTTACTTCCAGTTCTCTAATTGATTCTCTAATTAAATGTCTGGTAGATATTGATAAATGTTAATTACAAAAATAACTTGCCAAATATCTTCATTTAGTATGCATTCTATAGCACAGCTATAATAATTTATCTACACACATACACACACAAGCCTGTTTATTTGATTTCTAAAACTGATGTTTCACTTTAAAACGTGGCTGTCGGTGGGGGAGAGGAAGGAAGGAGGAACTATGGCTATATCAGTACAACAGAGCCAGGATTTATTATGGCTGGAAACATGTTGGAAGAATATAAGAGAAATAATTTGTCTCATTCTGTTTGTTTAAAGGAGGGGCTAAGACGAGAAGGTGAGATTAAATTGACTCTGAGCCTTTCACAAACTTTTCACAAGAGCAGGAACATGAGGCAGAGTGGTGATCAAAATCAATAATTCAATCTATCACAATATGATGAACATTCTCAGATTTAAATGATGAAGAAAAAGAGGCTGAGAATTAGGGAGAAAATGGAAAAACAATGTGGTAAATCAAAGAATTAAGCGGAAGTGACACAGAGCGGGGGAAGGGGATGAAAGTCAGCATGACTACTGTTTCCAGGAAAGGGCACCACCACCATTTAATTGGTTCGCTTATGGTCAAGTGTATTTAAATGTTAAAGGAAGGACAGGCCCAAGAACCTGATGGAAGAAGATAGGGTAGAAACTTAGAAATATTGCTAAGGGAACATTCGAGGGAATGAACATGAATTAAGAATAAAGTGAATTAAGAGAAATATTTCCGGAAAATGAAAAATAGACATAAAATATCATATCAAGAAGGAAACCTGCAGACTTTTAGATTTAACAGATAATCCTAATCATCATCATCACTTGACAAATCCAGTTTTTCTTTTTTATTGTTTGGAGAAATGATAATTATCCCTGACTGAATGACAGATTGGTTTTATCTCTTATCTCATAATGTTTCTGAGGCTATTTGAAGTATAGTCAAAGTAAAGTGTTATTTTATTTTACTTCTTAATTGTTTCTGTTTTTTCTTTGTTGACTCCCCCCTCGCCCCCTCCTCCTGCCCTCATTCCACCACCACCACCACCACTGCCCCCCACCCCCATGACTGTGGACAGTCATGCTGAAATCCATGTTCTTGTGACCGCAGGTGCATTTTCCCCACACACCCATTTGTTGTCTTTGGACTTTGTCATGGTCTATGCAGAGAGAGGTTTTTATTTCCACCTGTATGGATTCAGAGTGTATCCTTCCTTTCCTTTCTAGCTTCTGGGCTTTGTGTGTCTGCTTTCAAGAGACCTTCTCTGCTCAGTGAAGTATTATTTTAATCACAGCCACTGCTTGTTTTGGTCAGGCTGCTCACTGACCAAGTGTAAGGGCACTGTTTGTAGCTACCCATGCAGCACACAACCTGCATAACTGACATACATGCCTCTGATACTAAGTGTGAAAAAGAAACCAAACTACAGAATAAATAGTGGTCTTGAAAAAGTGGTGGATTAGGAGTTATAAATTTCTTGTTCAGGTCATATATCTGCTAGCTCCTAGCCAGATGACATTACTCAAATTAATCAACCTCTTTGAATCCCAGTGTGCTTATTAGCAAAGCAATGTTAATAATATTTATCTTCCAAACCTTACACAGTTACCTGAGTTAATCAAAGACTGGTTTATAAAATTTCAAATTTTAGAGACATGCACAGCTCAAAGTATCTGTTTAATAACTGAATTATTCTTTTTGTGTTAAATGGATAGCCATAATGTTACCATCTGTGAAAAATGTTTTTGTTTATACTAATTTGTAATTCTAGATTTAGAAATCTCAGTGGTCCCCATTCTCCATAATATTTCTTTGAAAAGATTTTTGTCTTCCCAGTGCGTTGTTTCTCAGTTATGATAGAGAATATCAACAGTTTATAAGCTGTAGTGGGTTGCCAGTTTGTGTTAGAGAGAAGTGACTAGAAAGCAGAGGTATTCTGTTTCAAGACCCTGTGGTCCATTCACAGTCTACCTTGCAGCTCCTCCTCCTTTCCAGGACTTGTAAATGTTGGAGTGCTCTAGGAGTCTCTCTTCAGCCCTTTTCCCTTTGTTATCCACACTCAGGTTGTCTCAGCTGTTCCCATTGCTTAAAAAAATTTGCATACACAGTTCTCCAGATTTATAGTCCTAGTGCTGAATTCTCCATGACCGAGACTTAGATCTCAAATGGCTCTGCAACATTTTCCTTTGTATGTCTAATTTATATCCGTCCACCTGTCTACCTATTTATCATCTTTGAATGTCTAATAAACATGTCCCAAATCAACTTCTCGATGTCCATCTAAACTTGTTCCTCCCCAGATTGTCCCTATTTTTCCTACAGAACTGTAAACCCCTGGTTGCTTAAGGCCAAAACTGTGAGTGTCATTCTTGGCCCCTCTTTTTCCCTCTCCCCTCCAACCAATCCTTCAGCAAGTCCTATGGGTTCTGTGCTAATGTATATCCCTTATCATGCCCTGTAAAATGCTACATGATTGGATTCCTGGCCACTATTTCAAGCTCATCTGTGTAAAACAGGCCTTTTCACTTATAACTTTAAATAGCACAAACACCTCTTGGAAATTATATTTATCTGTCGATACATTTATCATCTCTCTCCCCTATTAGGGAAGGATTTTTTCAGTATTAATCCTAGCATACCTAGAATGCTGCCTGGCACATTGTAGACACTCAGTAGTACTTTTGAATGAATTAAATCATAGCCATAGTATAAATCTGTCAGTAGAAAGAGGCTTGGAATTGTGGGAATCAGATTGACAGCTGCACATGACCTACAGTGTGTTAGGTGTGCTTTCATAAATACATTCTTCACTTATGAAACGCAATCTTGCATTTCTTTTGAATACAGAGAGCCAAAAAGGTCATATTGATTGAAAGAAAGAAATTCTACCTATTTTCAACTCAAGATAATTCTATATGAATGAAAGCTCTCAAAACAAGGCAAAGAAAAAAATTTTTTTTGTTTTTATTTGGACTATCCATCTCTCTAACCATCCTTCCCTACCTCCTGAATTTTTATATTTAGAAACATATTTTTTCTTTCCTCCCATAGTCAAAAATGATGTTTAGACTTGAAGACAGTGATCATAAGAAGTATTATTATGCCACATCATTGCATATTATTATGCAATAGCCAAAGCACATAAAATATGTCATGGTAATAAATCTGTTTTCCTACCCCTCATAATGTCTTATTTGCCCTAACAACTTTTCAGACCATGGCATAACAAGTGAACTTTCCAGTGTGATTTGCATCTATCTCACCAAAAAAGGAGTGTCTGATTCAAATCTTAAAGTTGTATTTGATATATTTAAGAGATCTTAAATAATAACCCTCCAAGTTGTCCTGACCTGACTGATAATGAATTTTATAGTCCACTATAGTGTTCATTTGCCTGGGTCTGCAATAAATTAATTGCTATGTATGAAGTGTGCTGTTGCAAAAATCCCTGGTTTCTCTCTTTTGAATTTATTTGAATAATTACTAAAGCACGTCTTATTATTTTCAGGTCAAATTTGATCTCCTAATCATGGAGCTTGTAACTCCTCCCCTGTTTTAAATGTTGGTTGATTGGACCTTTGGGCTCATCCAGACTCCCAAGCGAAGAGTCATTCCTTAATGCTCAGCTCCCCATCACTTCATGTATCAAATGGGTCTCCGTATCCTCTCAGTTCTGCTTATAAAATATCTCTGACATCTCTTGCCTTTTCTCTAGCACTGTGACGTCTTTGAAAGATTAACCAATTCTAGCCTCACGGAGATATACTGACCTGGCTTCTGCCTGTACCACCCCTTCCCTATAAAACCAGAGAGGAGTTAGCTCAGAATCATACCCTGAAAGGCACTAGGATTTGGGAATGGTTTGTCATCCTGTTACTTGTACACTCAGAGATGCTACTTTAGGTAGGAGATTCTACAAAAAGAATCAAAGTTGTAATACCAGACAGGCAGGATTTCAGATCCTGTCTCTTCCTCTACCACTGCTATTATCTTGGGCAAGTTTACCTCTCTGGAACTTAGTTTAACTATATTTAACTTTGAGATAATAATTCACTCTTCTTGGGGTTGTTGTGAAAACTAAATAAGATAATGAATGCTAAAAGATATTTCCTGACATGTGTTGGATGCTCACCGTATGTTAGTTCTTATCTTGCATTCTCCTACCACTTCTAGGCATTATTATATGCTATCCAGAACTCACCTTCAGAAATCCTGCATGCTTTCTCTCCTCTCTTGTACTATCTTTTGGGTAGCAAGGATTTCTTTATTTCCTTCAACCAGGATAAGGGAACCTGAATAAGACTCTGTTCAGTATCAGGGAATCTGTATTTATGCTTCTGCAAATCCTCATTCTAAAATAGCTGGAAACTATTTCTCTTCCTGCTACTTTCTTATTTTAATACATATCAATGACTGCCCCTAGGTCACAAGCAAAAGTATAGATTTCTTAGCCTTCTGCATTCTATCCTTGTATATTTTTGCAGACTCAGCTCTGACACTTACACTTTTTAGTTGCTTAGTCAACTTTTGCCTCATTTCCCAGCTTAGTGTTCCCATTTCACTTTAATATGTCTCTATAAGCATGTATCTTGTCATATTGGTACTATTTGTATACTATTTCTCTTACCCACTAGCATATAAATTCCTTGAATGGATGACAGTACCACAGCACCTAGAATGTGCTTGAAGATCCATAGCTAACTAATAGATAATAGAAGGTATTATCATTATTTCTATTCCCCTTACCTATTTAAAAATTTTTTTTCCTAGATTTTCTTTGTCAAATCATGCTACATTTTGTATTCTATAGCATAAGCAAGTATGATTTTTATGCAAACACTATTTTCATATAACACTGAACACCAAAATTTTAAAACCTAAATGAATACTCCAGTATGTGTGCTTCTCATTTGCATGAAAATAACATTCTGCAATTGAGACTTGAAAGCTGAGAAATTTCAAAGCCCTGTTTAAAAAAAAAACTTAGAAAAATTAATCATATTTTAGTAAGTTTATTAAATAAAGTGGAAAGCAATGAAACATAATTTCAACAACCTTCAAAATAAACACTCACCTTTTACGCCTGAAGTTCTTTCATACTGCACTTTGGTGGCAAATAATACATCCCTACCATGATAGCCCGGAGAGAAACACCTTATTTGGAAAAGGATGAGAAGGAGATGTAGAAATAACTGGTATCCAGTTCTTGTACCATATTTAACCTCAGGACAGCCAGGCCATAACGGACCACACATTCCCAGGATCTATATCCCTCTCACCTAAGGTAACGTAATGAACCTCTGTGATTTCCTGCACAGGCTGTTCATCACTGAGGTGTAAAGGTCAGAGAGAGGAGAGCATTTAACATCTAGCTGTTAAGCCCTACTGCGTCATAGATCTAGACCGGAAGGTGTGAAGATTTCTATAAGACCATCTGGGAATGGAAATGGGGAGGTAACTGTACTGTCCCTTCCCATATTTGTGATGTTTTATTGTATTTACATTATTTTCAGCTCCTTCTGTAAATTCTGTCGCATCTCTTAAAAAATCCAGTAGGTTGTCATATGTCTCTACATTCTTCAGTTTGTACATGAGAATTTTAAAAACCTACTTTGTAAAATCACTGACAAAGTGGAGAACTTGTACTCTCTGACATAACATGAGCTGAGAGTGTCATTTAAGTTCAATTAGTTAAGCATTAAAAAATATTAGTCTCATGCCTAGGGAAAGATAAGAATATTTTTAGGCCCTTTTTATTACTTTAAAAGGAATTTTATAACAAATTCAGTTTAGATATAAATACAACTCAATTATCTGTAACAATGGTAATGGAAAATTGAAATCTACAGATAATCCAAAATTTTATTTTAAAAGAGCACAATAAACCTTTGTTCCCAATGAGCTTCTTAATATTTCTCAGAGCTGAAAATTAATTTGTGTAGATTCTATCTTTTTTTATTTGACACCTCACCCGTGGAGGAGGGGCCGATCAGCAGTAAGTTAGACACTAAGTAGAGAGCAAGGGAAATAGAGTGAAATCAAAGACCAAAGGACTTGAATCAACCACAAAATTCATATATAAGACTTGAAAATTTAAAATGAAATAAATCTTCACTTTGGCTTTAAAATAGAAATAGACTTTCTAAGAACAAAATACAAAGCATTTTGAGTGTGTGGATTTTCATTTGAAAATATAGATTAATACTTTGATTCAACTTTCTGGATCAAACAGTGCAAATAATTGTTTCACATTTTATTAATCCATTTCTTCCCAAGCAACAAAAACAAACAAGCAGACAAAAAACTGCTCTCCAACAAATGTTGGAGAGGGTGTGGAGAAAAGGGAACTCTCCTGCACTGTTGGTGGGAATGTAAGCTGGTACAGCCACTGTGGAAAACAATTTGGAGGTTCCTTAAAAAACTACAAATAGAACTACCATATGATCCAGTAATCCCACTACTGGGCATATACCCAAAGAAAACCATAATCCCAAAAGAAACATGTACCATCATGTCTATTGCAGCACTATTTACAATAGTCAGGACATGGAAGCAACCTAAATGCCCATCAACAAATGAATGGATACAGAAGATGTGGCATATATATACAATGGAATATTACTCAGCTATAAAACAGGATGAGATGGAGCTATATGTAATGAGGTGGATAGACCTACAGTCTGTCATACAGAGTGAAGTAAGTCAGAAAGAGAAAGACAAATATTGTATGCTAACTCACATATACGGAATCTAAAAATGGTACTGATGAACTCAGTTACAAGAACAAGGATGCAGATACAGAGAATGGACTGGAGAACTTGAGGTTTGGGAGGGGGCGGGGGGTGAAGGGGAAGCTGAGACGAAGCGAGAGAGCAGCACAGACATATATATACTACCAACTGTAAAATAGATAGTGGGAAGTAGTTGTATAACAAAGGGAGTCCAACTCGAGGATGGAAGATGCCTTAGAGGACTGGGGCGGGGAGGGTGGGGGGGGACTCGAGGTAGGGGGGAGTCAAGGAAGGGAGGGAATATGGGGATATGTGTATAAAAACAGATGATTGAACTTGGTGTACCCCCCCCAAAAAAAATAATAAATAAATAAATTAAAAAAAAAAAACTGCTCTCTGTTTCCATTCTGGATTTTTCAAGTGCTATTCATCAACAGAAAACCTTTTGCGCATGTGGTCCCATTTCAAAGGTGGACAAATATTGTTTTTATTTGTTGTGCAAAATCAGCTTGCAGAAAAAATTTTTAAGTCAGTAAGATCTGTCCTGGCGCTATCTTTGGTTCTCCCTCTGCCTTTGAAGAGGCTCACTACCCAACCTGCCAGTACAATAGAGCAAACATAATGGCAACAGCAGGCAGCTTCCTTTACAGCCTCACCAACACTTCCTTCTGCCTATTACAAAACTTCAGTTTTGTCTCCAAACACTGATATTTTGCTTTGGTGACTTCATGAAAATGATCCACTAATTTCTAAAAGGATATTTGTTTTCATTTATTATTTTTTGAGGATAAGCAGCATTCTATATTTGTATGTAACATGAAGAATCTGAAATGCAGCATTGAAATTGTCAAATGAAGCATATGATATGTTGGATGTGTCAAAAGAAATTGTCACCTTTCTTAATAAGCTAAAAACTAAATCCTCCAAAGTTGGCCCTTGGCAACATCCTCCATTCCTGAGGAGGATGTACCCTTACAATTATTCTCTTGTTTCCTTAAGGATCGCTTGATTATTCGACTTAAAAAAGTGCACAACATGAGAGCTGCAAGTTAAGTTTTATTTGGGGGAAAATGAGGATTGCAGCCCAGGAGAGAGCATTTCAGATAGCTCTGAGAAACTGCTCCAGAGATGTAGAGGGGCAGGTCAGCATACATGTGATTTTGGTGAAAGGGGAGTACATGCAATCAGGCACATATTTTTTTACAGAAGGTTTCTGCTAGTCTCGTGAAGGTTACTGTTAGTCGCAAGGAGCAGACATCACCATGAAGGATTTTACTGCTTTTCCAGATATGAGGAGATACAAGAATTGGGCTCACAAAATCGGCTCCTGAAAATATCTATCTGAAAACCTATTCTGCCAGTTTTTCCCAGAGCACAACGTGCCTCATTTCCACTCTCCACGTGAACTGCTTTCAGGGGGTGTTGAAAGTCAGCAGCTGCAGCAGCACATGATTTAATCCTTGTAGAAGTAAATGACAAGTGCCAATCGAAAATGTCAATTTGTAGTTGACAGTTACATCCCCACTTCCACGCTGGATTGAGTGGGACAGAAAAGTGAGCATCTAGGTTTGCATACGTGCCTTCTATCAGCCAAGTATGTAATTACCACTCCTTGTTGCTTCAAGTAAACCGCCACTCATGCAAATCATACCATTATTCTCAAGGAGGTAATAATAGACAGGTCCTCCTTTGCAGAAATAATCATTTATTTAAATTGTTTGTAAAAATAATGATGGAGACCTCACTATTTAATCAAAGGTGTATACAATTTATAAATACTTAGGAGATTACCAATATCCTCATTTAAAACCAATAATTAATATTGGCAATAGAAGTATAAATGTGATCTCAATGAAATGACTAAGCACTATTCCTTGTTTAAAGTTTTTAACCCCAAAATAGTCTTTAGTCCAACATATACAACTGTATTCCCCTAATTTAAGCAAACTTTACCTTTAGTCTTATTTACAAAATAGAGTGCCATTATTGAATTTGCAAATGAATTTTCATTTTGAAAATAGTTTGGCAGAGCATAAAAAACCATATTCTCACTGGGCATTCAAATTTTTAATGTAGACGTAAGTCTTCTGTAGTATATTTATTACTCTAGAATACAATCCTAGAGGGTCTGTGAGCCCTTTGAAATTATATGCAAAAATGTACATCTTTGTATATATCATTTTGGGTGAAAAGGTAAAACATCTTTCCTCAGAACTACAGCATAAAGTCAAATCCATTCATTGTGTGTAAATTAATCTATATGTATGGATTTTTAGATAATGAAAAATTCCCATGTATATTGACTCAATGAAGTGCAGTATAAAGAATATTGATAAGTCCATCAGCATAAGCACGTAGTATGTTTTCAGAACAGGAATACTCTTGGTCATAACATAAATGATATGTATTATAATGATGCCATTTTATTATTCATTAGCTGATTTTATGCTCTGGTTTATCATCATAAAAATATTAATTTCTCATGATTTCTCTTATTCACTTTATAGAAAAATCCTTTTATTGAAAAAATAAATAAAAGTCTTAAAGTTAGTGTCAGCAAGATAGATTTAAGAAGATCTGTTTAATGTGCGTTTAGTGACATCTCACTGAATCTTGGTTACTTAAAAATACAGAAAAATATTTTGGATGTTTAAAAAAATGAATGTGTAGAGCTAGAATAGCCGCAACTGGATGGACTTCCTCCAGATAATTTAAGTTATATAAAGAAGTTCATGGATGAAAGTTGGTATCACTTAACAAAATGCTTTGCTGTGGGTTCTCTTTTGAATCAACGCTATTGACATATATATTGACATTTGAAGTAGAAGTGAGTTTTAAATAAATATTACATATAAATAACTATTGGATACAGTTCCATGAAAGAAAGGACTGTATCCTATTCAGTGCAGTATTCTCAGAGTCTGACATTCAATCAATAGTGGGGAAAAAAACAATCAATTAATTAATCAATATTTTTGCTGTAAATCCATAGATATCCTTCTGGTTCCTGTGAGTAGTAAGAGCAGTGCATGACCTTAGTATAGTCTAAAACTCTTTAGATGTTCTTACATATGTAAGGAATTTGCTAATATGATGTACAGGCATTATGATACAGAAAAGTGATAATCTAATTGGGTGAACAAAACATTTTGACCTACAAAATACATAATAGTGATAAAAATATTAGTAGCTAATTTTCATAGAGTCCTTGTTCATTAAAGTTATTAAGAAAAACTATTTAAGATGTGTAAACAAGGCAAGGGTGAGTGCTTTTAATATCTAACAGGCCCATTCCAAATTATTTAATAATGTAGAGAATGTGCTTTGTTAAATTCACTATTTGCTATTGATGAAAAGTCCAGACTTAGTGAAGTTACCTGTTAACTTGTAGATTTCTTTTCTAACACAGATAGAAATAATTTCTATCCAGGAGAAAAATAAATCCAACTCTTATGCATTGGTATCCCACAGGACATTATCAGTTTTGTATCTTACTTAGAAATCTTATACTAACAATGTTTTGCAATGCCTATAAATACCCAGATCCTCAAAATCCTGTGCATTAGCTTTGCCATCTGATTAGTTTATTCATTAATTAACAAGTTGAATAAAATCTTTGACAACTGTTCACTTTGTATTTGTGTGAGTCATATTGTTCACTTTATGAAAATTATACTTGAACAATGGATTATTGTTATCATCATGACCACATAAAGAATGTACTAAAATCATCCCCAGGCACTGTTGTTATTACTAATTGTACAGTGGGTACTACTGTCATCCCTATAAGGACACTGAAAATTGGAGAGGTTAGGTGACTTGTCCAAGGTCACACAGGTGGTAAGATTACAGACTCTGTAATATCACAAGCCTGTGCCCTTAACCACTGCACAGTGACAAGTACCTGGAGGCTAGATGAAAACTCACAGTGAATAAACTGAGGCTAAAAGCCATGTCTTGCATGAGTCTTAAAAGCATTTTAAAAAGGCAAAGTGCCTTCATGAAGTGAATGTGACTGTAGAAGCAATTAGTGATATACATGATGTATATGTATATTATGTATCATATATATGCACGTGCATGTATAGTTATATATAAGGAAACACTCTTTCTTGTAAGAAATGTCATCATAGTGTATATTTTGCAATTGAATTCATAATAAAGGCAAAAGCCTTTGTCCCATTCAGGGACTCAAGCTACATCTTTGTCAGCCCCAAGGTTTCACATTTGACATTAACAAGAATTACTATTATAGCAAAATAATGACCTTTGAAAGTTATATTTGAGGTAATTGAAACTTTTATCAAGAGTTCCAGGAATTAAAAAGCTTCTGGATAACAGATGAATAGAAAAAACATTTGCAAGGTTTTGTTTTCTTTGTTTCTTATTTTGTTTGTTTTAGTCTTCAAACTGGTAAACTTCAAACTGGTGTAACAAGGTTTAAGTGTCTTGAAATCACCATTTCCTTACCTGAAGGTTCTTCTTTAGGATGTGAGGGCCTGATCAACACCTTTTCTCAACTGTCAAGGAAAGGCCACCTATGAGAGATTTTTGCATCTTGTTTAGACTTTTAAGCTGCAGAGGGTAACAATCAGTTTGTCTTTGTCTGCAGTCTTCTTTTTTCTGGCTCTAAATTGCTTGCCATTATTTCCATAATAATTGCTATCATTTCCATCCATCAGTGGACTTTGCTTCCTTTGAGAATTGTTTAAATAAAGGCATATGGAGCAAATAGGCTTTTGCCTCTCTTAAGTGTCTAGAATGTTATCAAACTGGAACTAGGGAAAAATTAAAAATAAAAGCCTTAACATTTTTCTCTCAAAATCATTTCCCAAGTGTTGTCCCTAAGCCTGCTATATAAAAATAACCTCATCTACCTGTTTTTTTTCCTAAAAAATGCATGTATCTTGGCCTCATTCCTAATCTGCTGGATCAGAATCTCTGATCTGGGGATCAGGGAAACAGTATTTCAACAAGCAACTCAGGTGACCCCTGCACCTGATAAAGCACTGTCTTTTTTTTTTTTTTCAAGCTCTTTATTGGAATATAATTGCTTTACACTGTTGTGCCAGTTTTTGCTGTACAACAAAGTGAATCAGCTATATTTATGCATATATCCCCATATTCCCTCTCTCCCATGACTCCCACCCACCCTCCCTATCCCACACCCATCCTCCCTATCCCATCCCTCTAAGGCATCACCCAACATCGAGTGGATCTCACTGTGTTATGCAGCAGCTTCCCACTAGCTATCTATTTTACATTTGGTAGTGTATGTATGTCAATGCTACTCTCTCACTTCATCCCAGCTTCCCCTTCACCCCCAGCCCGTGTCCTCAAGTCCATTCTCTACATCTGCATCTTTATTCTTACCCTGTCACTGGGTTTGTCAGTACCGCTTTTTAAGATTCTATATATATGAGTTAGCATATGGTATTTGTTTCTCTCTTTCTGGCTTACTTCACTCTGTATGACAGACTATAGGCCCATCCACCTCACCACAAATATCTCAATTCCATTGTATGTACGTGCCACATCTTCTTTATCCATTCATCTGTTGATGAGCATTTAGGTTGCTTCCATGTCCTGGTATTGTAAATAGTAAAGCACTGTCTTTAAAAAGTCTTCTTTTTATTTTTATTTTTATTTTTAAAGTTATGTACAGCTTGGACTTGTACACAAATTCTTAACTTTTTAGTCTGAAAATATCATCTATTTGCATTTTAACAAGTAACAGGAATCAGGGCTTACATGTTAAATTCTGATTAATTTTAAAGGAAAGTTAATTTGTTTTATTTTTAAAAATACATAGTCTGGCTACTTAACTTAGGTATAGCAAGAAACCATTTAGTAGAATGACTATCCTAACTTATAAATTATCTGCTAGTCATGCTCCCAATTCAATGGTTGTATTTCTGGAGATAATGTATTTGAATGTAAAACCCAAATTAGGATTCCTCTATTCAGTAAACTACAAGTGATATGTGATTGAATTTCTAAATGAGTTGTAAGATTTTGTATGTGTGCATGTGTGTGTGGGGGGGTGGATGGATGGATGTATACATACACATAAGATATGCAAAATACATATATATGTATGTATATATCTGCATACACACACATATACAAATACTAACATAAATGTGAATATATACGCATATATCAAACATTAAAACAATTTGGGACTTAAAATCAGATATTATTTTAGGAAAGACATTTCCCTTTTTTCCAAAGCTGAGATATTTCTGATTAGTTTGTTATCATTTGTTTGCTCAGGGCCTGGGAAAGTCCACATGAGGAGGTGCATATGAACTTCAAGGTCTAGATCATACAGATCGAGGTTTGTATTCCATCTCCACTACTTAATAGCTGGGATGCTCTCCGCAAGTTAATTACTTTTTCTAAGTCTGTTTCCTCATCTGTGACATATGATACTGGTAGTGCCTGCTAGATAGGGATACCAGGACTAGCATTGTGCCTTGCTGCTAGCAAGCAGTGGAGATGCATCAAGCATCCTTAACTATACATAGAATTTTTTTATTTCAGGAACTTTTAGTGAACATCTTTCTAAGTGTACAATATTCTTAACATTCTGTGAAGACTGAAAGCAAATCTTTAATTTGCATTATTTTTTTCTATTTTTAGATTGTAATTGAAAATTTTTAATGTTGGTAATCGCAGCCTTTATTACAATAGAAAAAATTAAATTGTTTCTTCCAATGGCTTATAGAGTTGTTGGAAATTTAAACAATTTACATAACCTATCAAGCTGCTTTATAAGACTGCCCTTAAAAAGCTCAAGCAGCTTTCTGTAGTATTAGTAAAACCATTTTATAACCAACTTGAGAATGTGTGTGTGTGTGTGCACACGCGCTCACGCAATTGCACAGGCATGTGTTTTGGCAGGGAGAGTTATATTTCACTAGCTCAAATGTCTTTGCTTTTTAAAATTCATTTACAAAACCCATACCAGAATGAATAGTGTTATGCCAGTGTTATCTCAGAGTTTTTCCTTTTGTATTTGTAGAGAACCAATGTTTAATAAATGTTAAATTTCTGGAGAAAATTAATAGACAATAATAGTTGTTAACATTTGTATTGTTTTTAGCCTTTACAAAGTAATTTACGAAGTAGACGTTTTTGTTACTTTTCATGACAATAGCAAGTAATAACATACTGTTATCATCATCCTTATCCCGTCAATCCCACCTTCCTCCATTCTATTCTATCACTTTGTACAGACTACAATGTGCATTTGTTGTATAGAATAATAGCTATTTGTTTGTGTCTCCTCCATGTGAATCTGGGTTCTTTGAGAAACGAAAACATGTCTTTTGACGCCTAAGTCCTAGTGCAGTGATAAGCACATATCGTTGAATAGTGATGAATGAATGAATGAATGAATGAGCAAATAATGGTTTTAGACCAGGGGTCTGCAAACTATGGCCTGCAGGTCAAATCCATCCTGCTACCTATTTTTGGAAAGCCCAGGGACTAAAAATAGTTTTTATATTTTTTAATTTTTTAAAAATCAAAAGTATGGTAACATTTCATGACAAAAATTATAGGAAATTCAAATTTCAGGGTCCATGAATAAGGTTTTCTTTATATACTCATTTGTGTATGGCTACTTTTGTGCTATAATGATAGAACTGAGTCGTTGCAATAGAGATCATATAGCCTGCAAAGCTGAAAAATGTTTACTCTCTGACCTTGTGCAGAATGTTTACAGATTTCCTAGTCTGGACTGATTGAGTCTCTTGCCCAGGGTGCTACAAAAAGTAAATGATAGATCTGGAATCAAAGTCAGGTGTTTTGATTGCAAATTCAATACCTTTTCCTCTATACTATGCTAAGTCTTGAAAATTAATTCTGTACCATGCACCCTTGGTTCCAATTCTACAGCTTCTTGTTAGGCAGAACTGGACTTGAATCTTAACTCTACTCAGGGCTGGCTACGTTATTCATGAGGTCCAGTGCAAAATGAAAATGCCAGGTGCCCACCAAGGACCAGCAGCCACATCCAATGGCAGACAGAAAAGCTTCTGCATCGGGATATGCTAAATACAGAAGTGGGCTAGCCAGTCCCCAGCCTAAAGTGCTGTGGGCTGCCAGTCCCAGGCAGGGACAGCCACTGTCTTCCCCCGTCCCTTCATTTATTTATTTATTTATTTATTTTGAGTTTGGTATTAATTTTATTCTATTTTCTGTATAACTTTAAGTACATAAATGTTTATTTCCACAGGCCTCAGGAAATGGGTAGAAATCACAGGACAATCTCTCTTCCCACCAAAAAAAGTTGCATATTTTGGTAAAGTGTTTGTCCTAGAGGAAGATCTGGAATTTACATTAGCAATGCTGTGCAGGATTTTTACACAAGACCTAAAACCAGCCTGCAGTGGAGATTTTAGTCCTCTGTTCAGGTGCCCAGAGAGAAGCCAGAAGCTGTTGAGCATGACAGGGCAAAGGAGGCAATGAAGATGGATCGTGGGCACCTAGCATGGAAGGAGCAAGGGAAGCCAGATTCCTGGGAATGCTGTGGTTTTCCTGTTTTTTTTTCCTCTCTCTTTTTAAGTCATCTCTGTAGGAAGGTGCTGGGCAGGGGCCCCAGAGAGGGGAAGGGTCTAAGACTCCTTTAGCTGGCCTGGGTGCAGGGCACCGCCACAGCAGCTAACACAGGACAACTTACTATCCCAGGTTCGGGCAGATGCAGGATGGAATGCAGAAGAAAAGGAATGCTTATAGGAAATCATTTTGCTTGGAATGCTAGATGGCCAAGCTTCAGCCTTTGGTCCTGTGCTTCCCTTGCCCCACTTGTCAATAGTGAAATTAGTTTAAGTTAGAAGAACCAACTAGGATCGCACCAGCTTCTGCTACCTTCATGCTCATTGTTAGAAAGAGATTAACTTGTGTGAACATTCTGATCTGTTAATTCCTGGGGACTGCTTTATTCTTCCCAAGACTATTTGTTGGTCAAATAACCCCAAAGGCTGAAAGCGAAAACACACCTGTCCTGATCTGCAGTTCCTTAAGAATGGACCGGCAGTGTGGCTGAGCTGATATGGAGAAGCTGCACCTTCCTGCAGAAGATCAGTGACCTGCTATCCCAAACCCAGATCTCAGCCTGTGGTATATTTCAGTGAAGGCAGGCAGCTGTGCTTCTCAATGCAGAGAAACAGTTTAAGAGCAGAGAGGTAGAGGAAATCTAGAAAAGAACCGTCTTGATACAGATTTATCCCACGGTGTGAGGGAGAGGGCAAAGAACCCAGTGGCACTTCGCTTATCCAGCAATTTCTGTCGCTGTGGTGACCAACTTCTGCCCATTCCATACGGTCTTCAACTGCTCAGGGACTGGGAACTCATTGAAGTCACCGCCTTCTGTAGGAATAAGGATATTCATCTCAGAAGATTTGGCACTATCTCACAATCCGGGGAATTCTTGCTCAGGTAAACGTGGCAGCCATCTGTCTTGTTGACGGAAATGGTTGGCACCTTACCCATTACCTGAACTTTGACATCCCTACTATTGATTATCTCCACAATGCCCACCACGTCATCGAACACCAGGCCGAGTTTCTTACACCTATCTACTGTAATGGAGTTAATTTTGCCTTTGATTTGCAATGTTGAGTTGACACACTTGAATATGTAAGCCACCTGTTTCAGCTCTGTGTCATCTATCACCAGGTTGGAAACATTCTCCTGATTTTCCACTCTCCACTTCTTGCCGTCCAGTTCAAGTAGAGCTGGCTCCTTCTTTATGACTGTTTTGGGGGATGGGCTGACTCCTGGTTTAGATGCAGAGAATGGTTTGGGGCCACTTCGTTCTGGAGCACTCTGAGCCTTCAAGGCAGGGTTCTTGTGAGTCTTCATGTCATCAGATACATGTTTCAGGGCATGTGTGATGCTCTCCCCCTGATTAATCTGCGCAAACAGTGCTGAGCGTGAAGCAGGCTTATCTGAGCCTGAACTGGTGGGAACCGGAGGTGGAGGTGGGCCTGGTGGTGTGGGGAGGAGGACCCGATCCAGCAGAGGGTCCAGACGGCAGTCCACTCCGTTCTTTTGCCACAGGCCCTGTTTTGCTCCAGGCCAGTCCAGTGGTATGGAACTCCTAATGTAAGCCTCCAGCTCTACCCATATACTCAAGTAAGCTTTGACCCAGTCCACATGCTTCTTATCCACATCTTTGTACTCCTTGAGGACTCGGTGTGTATAAAACATGGCAGCATCATTCATTTCCTTCACATAGGGACCAGGCTTGGGAGCCATAGCCACCCAACCTAGGGCCTGGATATTTTCGCTGACAGTGGACAGGTGATTGAACAACTTGCTGCCTCGGTTCTTCTCCCGAAAGGTTATCACTTCTTGGATCTGCTCGGAGATGGGTGCCAACAAATCAGACAGCTTGTTGCCTGCTGGCTGCTGGCACTGAGAGGCTGTAACCAAGAGAGCTCGCTCCAACTTCAGACCTGTGTGGACCATCTCTGCATGTTTCTGCATACCTCCTCCAATCTCTTTACTGATCTCAAGGTGCACTGCCACAGGACTGGCCAGCAGTGAGTCAAAGCCTTGCACATATGGAGCTGTTCCTGCTTTTGCAGCACTGTCTCCATACCCACAGTGTGTGTCAGAAGCCTGGGAGACTGCCTCAAGGCAGCCCACTGCTCTCTCCAATCTTTCTACCAGATTGTGCATGTCAGCCATAATGTACCACCTCAGAGTTCTGCCTCACCTCGCGACTGCCCCCCTTCCCTTTAGACCCATGGGGCACATGCCCAGCACTGACCCACAGGGAAGAGTATGGCACTGAGCAAAGAGGAATAGGCAATTAGTTGGGGTCCAAAGCACCGGGGGGCAGGAAGTGAAGGCAGGACAACACAAGAGGCTGAGGCTCCAAGCCCCTGGCTCATGTTCCATTGTCACATTGGACTTCACTCACAAAATACAAATTCAAAAGGTACAATTATTAAAAATCTCAAGACAGCAACCAAAGAGCATTAAACTCGGGTGTGGGCTCTTTCTGAGCTTAGTCATACTGATTGTACTTCCAGAAAGCCAAATGTGACTCTGCTACATAACCAGACGTGATGCGTTTGCAATTCGAAGAATCTCTCTGAGCCCCAGTTTATACAGTGATGCAATGTAGTTATGCTATCAATCTCACAAAGTTTAGAAATCAATAAACCATGCATATAAAGAATTTAGCAATGGTCTTCACTATTTTTCAATTTCCTGTACTTCCTTCCAGGACTGAATCACCAAGTTATATTACCATCACAAAGGACTAAATTATGTCATTTCACTGTTCTTAAGTTGAAACCAAATTCCTTCCAATGATGAACTTCATCGATGATTAGATCATACATCCTCCTAAAAAGACGTCCATATTAGAAGTAAATTGAGCCTGAGTTAGAGACATTTGGTCCTTGTGAATAAGTTTTTCCATGGGTACTTGTTAGCTAGTCTATACCCTCTGGGTCTGCACCTTGTAAAACAAATGAGAAACATTATTCAGGGCACTTTCAGACCCTTGCATTAGTTCTAGCATGCCAGGGCAAGTCTCCAAGCTTGATAATTTTGTGGTCACACGTATTAAACCTACGAGAACACCTATGTTGCTTATCCTCATTATTCTCCAGGATTCTACCCAGCAGAAAAAAAGAGTATCATCCATTCCCCTTACCGTCAGTGAAGTAGTCAGCATGCATTTTTTTTTCTTTTGTCTGTTTGTGGATATACTGCCCTCTTGGTCAGATGGAATCCATACTAGTGCTCAGCTTTTGGGGGGATCTTTGTGATTTTACATAATCAACTCACAGCTTTAGGAAAGAATGCAATAATTCTATTCTGTTACCTCAGAAAACTAAGATTGTGAATAAACTCAATGTCCTTATAAAAGTATCATTAGCAAGATTATCTGACCCATTAAGGTGTTGGTTGTTTTTAATTTGAGGAAGAATATTTCCTCTTTTAGCTTTTACTTTTTGTGCTCAGGGTCACATAATAGTGTGTCCTAGTAAATAATAATTTCCCAGATTTTATTTGTTCTTCGTATTGAATCACACTCGCCTTTTATTTGGAAAATAATTTACCCATTTATCCTAAGTGGTTTTTTTTTCGTAAAAACTAATCATTTGTCTTGAGTAATAGAAGCACTCAGTAAGTGTTGAATTAAGGTGAAACCACAGAATTCCTTAATATTTTCATTAGTTTTCAGTTTATTAAGGCGTGATATCTATTGGTGTATTGACATCTTCCATCAAATTGTAACTCCAAGGCATATTTGTAATGCCCCCATTTCCGAGGAGCTTATAGCACTGTACAGAGGTCATTCACTAATCCTTCAGACACTTGTGTATTCCAGCATACACTCCTTTTTATCCTTAGTTCTATAATTATAAATTAATGATGGTAACTTTTAACTTTGAGTTACTAATATAGTAGCATTACAACAAAATAATACTTGGTTGGTTATAAGAGGTCCATTTCATACTATCCATATCAATATGTTACAGTAATTTTTTTGTGATAAGAAACATCAGTTTTTTACAGATTTATCATGTTTACAAAGAATTCAGAAGGATATGGATTCCAGAGCATAGTTAATTAGTCAATATTAGTTCCCTAAATGTCATGAATATTCACTTTAAAGAGTATTAAATAGGATTTTTTTTTTAGGTTACAATATCAGCAATCCAATCAAACTATCTTCCATTAATAAAGAAAAAGAATTTGACTCATATCTGAACAGGCCAGTGTTCAGGGTCTCACACAGTGTCAGAAAGGGTCAGTTTTTCTCTATATTCTCTGCTCAGTTTTCTTCTGTTAGTTTTATTATCAAGCCTTCATTATCTTTATAGAAATAAGACAGTCACAGCACCTCCAGGCTTATATTTTACTAGCTTTAGCAATGTCAACAGAACAGAAAATCTCTCTTCCAATGGTTTCAGAAAAAAATCCTGAGAGTGAGCATTATTGTAATTATTTTAGCCAATCTAAGGCATGTTGGCAATCCAGAAGCTGAGTATGTGGCCAGGCTCACCTGAATCGTAGGAGACAAGAATGAAGAGGAGCAGTTCTTTAAGGAAGATCAGGATGCTCTTACTAGGAGAGAAGAGAATAGATTCTCCATAGGGAAAAAACTAGAAATGTCCTCCATAGTTTAACAATAGAAATAGATGAATCTTAAGGACCCTGAATGTATCTTGATAATTTATTTTATTGATAGATTATTTTGAAAGCGTATTATATGCTGGCTGACAATGTCCTAAATTCTTGTCTTATATTCTCTTTTGTAAATACTACATAATTTTTAACTGAATGGTACTTAACCCATTACCCTAGATTAAATTACAGTTGAATGTGTTCAGCGTCTCCCTTCAAGGAAATAAAATATTATTACTATGTCATAGTTATCCCCATTGAGGAATCTTTTTATTGTATCCTTTACCTGAAATCAATGTGTTACATTTCTACAAATCTATTTACTTATCAATGTTCTTTTAGAATTTATTTTATCTGTGAGAACACTATCTGGAAATAGTAACTGAGATGATTAACAATTTCTTTCAAAAAGTAAAAAGATTATTTATTTTAAGATCTCTGAAGAGAAAGCAGATTCAAGTTTCAAAAACCCACTCAAAGATGATTGAACTTGGTGTACCCCCCCAAAATAATAAATAAATTAAAAAAATTAAAAAAAAACCCACTCAAAAAAAAAATCTTAATGATATAACAATTGCTAATAGGAACTAACCATTAGGGGAAAAGGCTGCTAAGGGCTGAGTTAGCTTGAGTAAATGATGGAGGAAGCATCAAAACAGCATCCATACAATTTTCTCTCCTCTCAGTGGAACAAGGCCCCTTCTAGTGCCAAGATAAACCATTTTCCCTTTGCTCTAAATTCCGTCTCTTCCAGCCGCTTCAGGGACCTTGATCCACCAACTGTCCCCCATACCTATCTTCAGGCTCTCCCCATGAGCCTTTCTCTTACATTCATAAGATCTCTCTCACTCTATAGCTATATCTTTTTCTAACTACTGCCTATCTCACTCTTTTCCTTGACATCTATAACCCTGAGAATCATTTCATGTAAGATTTTCCACTTTTTCATGTTTCATTTATTCATCAACTGCGACCACCGCTAAACTCAAATTGCTTTCATTGAAATTACGACGGCCATGCATTTGCCAATTCCAGCAGATGCTGTGGATCTTCATACAGTCTTTTTCACCCTTGATTTCCATAAACAAGGATTTTACTATCCCTCTGACTCTGATCTTTTTTTTTTCCCCTCTCTTGACTCAGCCCAATTCCAAGTGGCTTTTACTATATCACTTTTTTGTAACTGGGGGAGTTGCAGCCAGAGTTGAACACAGTTCTGCTGGTCTGAGACCCATGCTGTTTCAGTTATAAACCCCGTAGAAAATATAATATTGCATTCATCATTTTAAGTCCTCAGTTTATTTAGGGGTTTTAAAACAGAAGATATAGTGCCATAGCCCTTTTAACTGAGTAAGACACAAAGGAAATTTTTAGACATCTACACAGAAAACCCCAGTGAAAATCCAAGAAACTGCTACAATTCTTTTCTTCCTTCTCACCCTCACACTTCCTACATCATTTTGGCTGGCACATTTATTAGAATCAGTTTTCTTGAATTCTGATTCTTACCTTTGCATTTTGAAATTTTTAATTTGTTACTAAAATATAATATGCAGGGGAGGTGATTGAACACAAAAAACATATTTTATGAAAGACAGGCTTCAGAACTTCAAACTCGGGTTTATTTGGTATCTCTAATATATGACAGAATATTTTTTAAATGTATCTTAAGTTACAGGCAAACGTTTCAAGTGACTAAAAGACTATAATTATTTGGTAATAATAATGATCCTTTTTTATTTTTTGAAATAGTTAATAGATACACAGGAACTTGCCAAATAGTACATAGAGGGCACAGGTACCCTTCACCCATTAACCTGATAGTTACATTTTACATAACTTTAATACTTTATCAAAACCAGGAAATTAGTTTTGGCAAAATGTGCTTGCATATTTCTATGCCATTTTATCAAATATGTAAATTCATCTGACTAACACCACAAATAAGACACAGAGTTATTCTATCACCACAAATATCCTTCTTGTGCTACCCCCACACTCTCTCCCACAACCCTGAGCCCCTGACAACCACTACTCTGTTTTCCATCTGTATAATTTTGTCATTTTGATATAGTATATGAGATTTTGAGATCTTTTTATTCATTCAGCCTAGTGCCCTTGAGATACAACCAAGTTATGTATGTATCAATAGTTGGTTCTCTTTTATTGCTGTGATTGCCTTTTGTTGCTTTGTAGTGAAACGTTTTACATTTACATTGTTGCAATATCACTCAATAATGGGCTCAGGTGAAAACCAGTTGAACTGTACACATGCATTATGGAAATAATAGATAAGAAAATGAAATAGAATTGGAATAACTCTGCTTTCCTAAAATCTAACAGTTTCTTTCATGGGAAATTCTAAAAAGGACTTAACCTGCTCCTTAGTAAAATGGGTGGCTTTCTGCATGCTATTATCTGAGTGGGTCTAAAAACTCCCTTTCTAAAAAAAATACTGCTCTAGATTTGCCTTAGTCCCTGAAATTCCCATCATTAATCGATCCTTTTGATAATAACTGTCAATGAAAACTCTTCTTTACTTAAAATTGCATTATATATTTGAAAGGGCATGGAAGAATAAAGTATTAATCCATTATCCCACTAATTATAATAGCAAATATGTGAGGGTGAAAGGGGAGTTGAAATATATATTAGTTGAAATTCTAGACTTCTGTGAAGCTTAATAACCTAAAAAATTAAATAAAATAAATCTCATACTTTTGAAAACTTCCCAATAACTACTGCTTGTGCCTCACTTACAGTCATTTTTTCCCCTCTCCTAAAATTAGAAATTGATTAGATTGGGAAAGATTCTCTTCATTCCCATTAAGGGTACATTGTATACCCACTCTTCTGGATATTAAAGAATATTTGAATATTAACAATATAACAACTCAAAACAATAGCTTTTATAAGAGACTCAACACTTTGAAACAGGTTATAAAGCATCACTTGAGCTATAAAATAATTTTAAATATCTAGGATTTTGTTTCAGTAAAGTGGTTTCCTGGAAAACAAATTCTAAAATAATGGCAACTATTAAGTTATTAAAGTCAGAGAAATCATGTGATTGTTCTAAAGTCCTTCTAGCAAAATGGTACCTACATCTTTCTGGAGGAAGAACAAGAGGCTGGAAATCTCTATAGATTACAAATTAGGAAACGCTGTAACACTTAGACTCCTTACGAAAAAAAACTCATGACACCTAGTCTCTGATGTATCAGGATGTTTGCCCCAGGAAGAAATAGATTTTCCCCCACCAGAGAACATAATCAAGAAATTTTTAAAAGCTGAAGAATTTCTCTAAGAACCACAAAACAGCAGTTACACATTCAACTATAGGAATGAAAAGACATTCTCTGTGGGTGCCGTAGTTGGATCTTAGTAAAGCTGAGCGTCATGATCAAAGTTTCCAAGTTCAGACAAGCTTTTATGAGACTCTACCTGCAAAGCATGACTGACAGACTCCATTATTCAGGTGGATCTGTATAATTTAAGCCCCTGAGGTTTTATCTCCATCTGTGTATCTAAAATTATGCCAGAAGTTTCTACATGTAGTTATAATTTACATTTATTTACGCAAGAACAATCTCAGAAATAAAAGTGTTAATAAAAGCAAAAGCAAAGATAATTTATAAAATCTGTTTGTGCTAGTGGTCTCAATAATATAGGCTAAAACTATTTTAACTTCTTAAGGTAATATTGATATGTTAGTCTAGTTATTGTTTATGACATTTCTTTAATATTTCATATTTTTCATTTTAAGATTTTAAATGTGAATTATGTTCTTCCTGGGTGTACTTTATAATTGTGTTTTTATATGTACATCATATATCTTTTTTTGAAGTACTAGTGCTTTAAGTGCTATCAATTTCTTGCCATGGATATCACATCTGCTTATTTGCTGGCCCTTCACTATTTACTTTTTAAACAAAGCAAGGCATGGCATAAGTTCTACTTAGGAAAAAATATTTAAGTCTATTCCTGTACATTGTTTAAGTTCTCATAATTTGAGTTAATATATTTTTCAGATATTTTGGGCATTTTATATGTTTTATTTTCCTTTTTAATTCCTAATTTCTTAATTAGAGATAGATTGTATTCTCTCCTCTGAAAAGAGTAATTTGGCATCTTAGAAATTCATCCACTGGATTATAAATCCCATATGAGTATGGGTTTTACTCACCATCAAGTCCCCAGCACTTAGCACAGGACAAGCAGCCAATTCTTTTGACACATTTTAGTGGAGCACTCACTATGTGCTCGTCTTCTAAGCGCTAGGGATAAGCAGTAACCCCAAATCCTTTTTCTTATGGAGCCAAAATTCCAGTGGGGAGGAGACAAACAGTAAACAGATAAATAAGCATGTGAATGACTTAATAAAGGTGGTATAAAGGCAAAGTAAGATAAGTGAGAGAGGATGCCAGCTTTATACAACTTCGTAATTTAATGAATGAGAAAAATCAGGCTCATAAAAGGTCAAATGGCATTTCCAAATCACTCAGCTAAATAACAACATAGGCAGCATCTGTTTTCTTGAACTACAAATCCAATGTTATTTCCATGATTGAGTACTGACTTTCAGTGTTGGAAATGGGAGAAGACACTGTTCTATAATATTACAGCTCCTTCTCTTGAGCATGAAGTTTGAATGCCCATCTTCCTGTTTAAATACAAATTCTTCAAGGATAATAATTGTATCTTAATTACATAAGACAGTTTATTGCTTTTGAAACATAAATTCCAAGTTTTTCACACTGGAGTGAAATTTTCTAGGAAACAATGAAATGTCATTTCATGGCTAGTCACTTTATTGATTTGCTTTAATTAAAATTAAAATAATCGTATGATAAGTTTATTCAGAAATGTTATTTTTTCCAAATAAGTGCATTATTCTTTTTTAAGGTATGTAGTACACACATACACACACACACACACACACACACACACACTCAGAATATCCAAATACAAAATGGGAAGAAACATGAATATAAAATTTATAAAATTAAATACACAAATAATCATTTAATGTATCCAAAAAGGGGAGGCTATGGGTATACATAAAACTGATTCCTAAATGGGAATAGATTTTTTTTCCCAATCTAGTCAACTTCTAATTTTAGGAAAAGAGGGAAAAAAGTCACCATGAATGAGCAGCAGTTCTTGGGAAATCTTCAAAGGATAAAATTTATTTTATTAGTTTTTGTAAGATATTGAGCATCATAGAAATCTGGAATTTCAAGTAATATACAGCATTTTTTAAAAAGCAGATATTACGTACGAGATAATTAGAATTACCGAAACAAATAATCTAAATGTTTTAAAAGGAGAAAATGGAGAGTTTCCACCATTTTTGAAAATTGGGAAAGTCCGGGGCTAAGTGTTGTTGGTGCTGCAATGGCAGCCTTTGCGGTGGAACCCCAGGTGCCCACGTTGGGATCTGAACCAATGATGCTGGGTTCACCCACATCTCCAAAGCCAGGGGTTAATGCCCAGTTCTTACCTGGATTTTTAATGGGGGACTTACCAGCTCCAGTGACTCCACAACCTCGTTCAATTAGTGGCCCTTCAGTAGGAGTAATGGAAATGAGATCACCTTTACTTGCAGGTGGGTCACCACCACAGCCAGTTGTACCAGCTCATAAAGATAAAAGTGGAGCTCCACCAGTTAGAAGTATATATGATGACATTTCCAGCCCAGGACTTGGATCAACACCTTTGACTTCAAGAAGACAGGCAAATATTTCAGTAATGCAGAGTCCTCTTGTTGGAGTTATGACAACTGCTCCTGGAACAGGGAAAAATATGTTTAGTCCAGCAAACATTGGTCAACCACGAAAGCCAACATTATCTCCTGCCCAGTTGGATCCTTTTTATACTCAAGGAGATTCTCTGACATTTGAAGATCACTCGATGACACTTGGGTGACTGTGTTCAGGTTTCCTCAAGCATCTGCTTCCTATATATTATTACAATTTGCGCAATATGGGAATATCTTAAAACATGTGATGTCGAACTCAGAAAATTGGATGCATATTCGTTATCAATCTAAACTGCAGGCCCGGAAAGCCTTAAGCAAAGATGGGAGAATTTTTGGCGAGTCCATCATGATTGGTGTAAAACCATGTATAGATAAAAGTGTTATGGAAAACAGTGACAGGTGTGCATTATCATCTCCATCTCTTGCCTTTATACCGCCAATCAAAACCTTAGGTACACCAACCCAACCTGGAAGTACTCCTAGGATTTCTACCATGAGACCTCTTGCTACAGCATACAAAGCTTCTACTAGTGACTATCAGGTTATTTCTGACAGACAGACGCCAAAAAAAAGATGAAAGTCTTGTATCCAAAGCAATGGAATACATGTTCGGCTGGTAGTATAGTAAGAGCTAAGAACTCAACTACAAAGGAGAAGGCTGCCACACTAAAGCAGGGTACTGCTAGGTTTCCTTCGGTTAGTTATATAACCACTCTTGGCAGTATATTGTATAGCTGTCTCATACTTCCTTTAGAAGCCGTTTTCTTTAAGAATACAGTGTATTTGTAGCTCGCACTTTAAAAAATGCTTGAGATACATTTTAAAGAAACAAAAAAATCCCTGTAAATAAGATTTTGTGCTTCCTGTGGTAGTGCATGCTTAAGTGCAAAAAACTCATTGATTACTGTAAATTATACAATTGAGTTTATAGGGAGGATTTGTAGTCTTCATGAGTTAGGTGAATTTCATGAAGAGTAATTGTACAGCTGCTTCTAACAAGACACAAAGATTATAATTAACAGTTTGAATTATGGTCTTTTAATTTAGATGGTATTTAATATTTTGATTATCTTTGTTTATATTTGTCCGGTTGTGGATTGTCACTTTTCAGTCTTGTAAAACCAACACAGTCTTTTAAAAAACCTACTGAAGTTTCTTGATAATAAACTTGTCACTAAAAAAAGAAAAAAAAAAGGAGAAAATGATGTAACAAATTAATAAATTATGATACAGTTTAAAAATTTTATATTATGTCAATATGAGAAATATTTTCAAAGATTACTTAAAGATACAGGAAATCTCCCAGTGCTTAACTAATCAAAGAGCGTAAAGAAAAATATACACACCCCAAAAATGCAAAATGGGATATATAAATTTTGTATACACATTTAATTCTTTACAGGAACAGAAGAAAAAAACCCTAAATACAGAAAATGTTAACCAAAAATGATGCTAACAGTAGGTATTTTTGTGTTCTGGAATTAAGTGATTTTTGCTTTCTTCATTGTAATTTTCTATTTACCTAAATTTTCTGTAGTTGTCTATATGTATGCACTACCTTTCTAAAATTTCTAACATATGTCTTTGTTCTGTAATAAGCGAAGCAATATAGTTACATTTAAATGCAGAGTAAACCATTTCTACCTGCCTGCCTATGTCCAAACTCTGCTCTCATCCCACTGAAGTAAAAATATTAAGAAGCCTGGGGTTCAACTTTCCACATTTTTCTCATAGTTGATACAAACCTATACATTTTTAAATGTTTGTTTTTAATTTAAAACTAGTATGCCCACTATTTTGCAGCTCTTTTTCGCTTAGTATATCATGGCCATCTGACAAGCAGATGATCTGTTCAAGTATCTTTATGCATATATCATTTACATAGGTATGATTTTACTGAAATGAAAGCATGCCATGTGGATTTTTTATTACTGTCTTTTTTAAGTTTCTTATTATTCTATTACTTTTCAGGCATTCATTTTCACTCCCAGATAGTAATCTGTCAAAACTTACTTATGTAATTTCTCACATGAACAGAGTTTTATTTGCTTTTTAAAAATATAATATTGTATACACTTCTTTGCATCTTACTATTATTGCTTAATACAATTTTAGTGGAGTCTTAAAGTCAACCATGCTAATTCACTCATTTTAGTGACAGCCTAATATTCCATGCTGTTGATGTGCCATAATTAATTCAATTATTCATTTATCGCATTTTTTTTACAATGATACAGTCAACATCCCTGATCATCTAATGTAATGAATTGGTGCTTTAATTGCTATGGGGTGGATTTACAGGAGTGGGATTGCCAGGTCTAAGGATATGTATCTTTTAAGTTGAAAGAGTGATAGATTCCTCTCCCATAGCCGAAAAAGCTATAACAATGTAGCTATATACAAGCAATAGATGAGAATATGTCTTCCCGAGAACTCCACTAGCAATAAATATTATTTCCAGTCTGATAGGTATGAATGGTATTTTATTGTTAGTTTCAAATGTATTCCCCTAATATTATTTCACCATATTTTTATGTTTATTAGCCTTTGAATTTTCTCTAGTGTGAACTGATTATCTTTAATTTCTTTTCCGGTTCAAGTTTCCATGGCATTTTGTCTTTTTGTCAATTTAATGGTTTTTCATGGAATTTTAGCCTTTAATCTACCATTCTCATTACAAATTTTGTAGAAAAAGTCTATATTTCTTTACAGCGTATGCATTTCTCCTTCTTAACTTTTGCATGTAGCCTCCAAAGTTTACTTCTAAAATTACTATTACTTAATCCGTCTGGAATTTGCATATGATATGAAGTAGGAGTCCAACCTAGTTTCATTGTAAAATAATACTCAGATGATCCTGCAGTTCCATTTCTGGGTATTTATCTGAAGAAACTGTAAACACTAATTTGAAAAAGCATAAGCACCCCCATGTTCATAGCAGCACTATTTATAAGAGCTGAAATATGGAATCAACCTAAATACTCATTGGCAGATGAATGGATAAAGAAAATGTGAGATATATATATGTGTGTATATATATATATACATATATATATGTGTGTGTATATATAAATGAAATATATATATATAAATGAAATCTTACCATTTGTGACAACATGGTTGGACTTGGAGGGCATTAGGAAAATAAGTCAGACAGAAAGACAAATATTGTATGCTTTCACTTATATGTGAAATCTGAAAGACAAAAGAAATGAGTATAACAAAGCAGAAATAGACTCAGAGATGCAGAGAACACACTACTGATTACCAGAGGAGAGAGAGGTCAGGGGAGGGGCAAAATAGGTGAAGGGGATTAAGAGATACAAACTACAGTTTTAAAATAAATAAGTCACAGGAATATTATGTACAGCACAGGGAATATAGTCAGTATTTTATAATAACTTTGTATGGTGTTTAATCTATGAAAATATTGAATCACTATGTTGTACACCTGAAACTAGTATAATATTGTAAGTCAACTGTACTTCGATAAAAACTAATAAATACCAGCAAAAATTTAATGATAATACCCAGATATGTTTATTGAATAAACCACATTTTCCCCCGCTAAATTGATACTGCCCATGTCGTACATTAAATTTTCATATATTCTGCAAAACAATTGTAGAATCTTTATTCTACTGCCTTCATCTGTTTTCATTCTTAAAAGACAACCATATGACCTATTTTTAATATGGACTGTTTGCCAAAGTAAATTCCTCCTTAGTAATCTTTTTTGTATTCACTTAGCTGTTCTCAGACATTCATTCTCGCCTGAGAAATTTATGTTTGTCCCAGGTGCTTTAAACTAATCCCCATTGTGATTATAATTGCATTTCTCTTCCCCCAAAACATGGTATTCCATTGTTAATATTTTTATGTCCTTCAATAAAGTTTTACAGTTTATCCATAATCTGACATAGTTTAAATAATATTTTAATGCCTGCTTTTAAAAGCTAGTAAAATTGAGATGTGAATCCATCTTATTTTGGTGCCTTTTTAAGTCATTTTTAAATCTTTGAATTTATTTCTACAGTAATTGATCCATTCTTACGTAATTAACATTTTTTTAGAAATCGTTTTCTCTAAGATTTAGATTCTACTTCCAAAATGTTACACGTAGTGTTCTCTAATGATTCTTATAGTTTTTCAACCAAAAAAACCTATGGTTTTATGATTTCTTTTTTATTCTTCTATTTGTCATTTCTATTTTCTCAAATTGGAGTTATAAGAATCAAATTTGAGATTCATTTTTCAGTTCTAAGATTTCTCTTTTCTAATTGATTTTAGTTTTTGTCTTTGTTGATCCTTTTTTATTTTGTTCTTTTTTCTAAATTTCTATTATTTTTCTTTAATAATTAGTGTAACCAATGGTACCTTTGTTTCTTAAAATAACTTCTGCTATCTTAGAATAATGAATGGTGAAATAACAGCATTCATTTTGGTGTAAAGGGTTAAACTTTTCATTAATTTCTTAAAAATTTAATACCAGCCTTGATTTCTTTTTTTTTTTTGATCTAAGAGTTATTTCAATGACGCATCTTAATTTCTTAGTAGTAAAGATTTGGAGAAACATTGCTTCAGTATTTATTTTTATTGTTGTTTACAATCAGAAAAAGCACATTTATTTGCAATAAATAAAATTGAATCTGCTTATTATACAGTCTTGTATTTTTGCTCTATGGTTTGAGATATTTTTTCCCCTTGAAATTTCAGATCACTAATTTAAAGACTTGACCTTGCCTTCCAGTCATCTACTACTGATGTTTTAATGTTTAAAAATTGTGTGATTGTAGCTCTAGAAATAAGAAGTGTTCTGTTCTTGAATGTTTTAAGCATTTTTTGTTGTGGTGGTTGTGGTGGTGGTTGTTTGGCCAGGTTGTTTGTTTCTGTCTCCTCAAGCAGCTCTATTTTCTTAGGGCATCTTTCCTAATTGTTTTCTCTCTCTTTGCCTCCCCTCCATAGATTCATTGTTAACATTTCTTTATGTATTTAATGGAATTCTATGGCATTTGCTGGGATTCCTTCAATACTAGGCACTCAATCAATGATGGGCATTGCTACAGTCTCTTCTCTTGTAGGTAGTGGTGAATTGCCAGTCAGCTTGTTGGTTTCCCAAGGCATCTGGAAGTAATGCTTCACTCCCTGTTTCCTTGTGCTCTCCAAGCCTTAGGATGGAGAAAGTTTAGCCCGCCTATTGAGCTGCTTCTTCGCCCTTTGGAGACAAATCATGGAGACCTGATGAACTCTTACTATGAATCTTGATCTTCTCCTTTTCCTGATATTCCAGAGATCTTCGTGGATCAAGGTCTTCCTAAAATCAGCTTTGTTCAGATTTTCACTGCAGAGCTGTCTTTCAGGACTTTCTTCAAAACTGACAGTCAAAGCCCTGCAGTGGCTTTTTTTCTCCAAATATCCTCAGCCAGTCTGAATGGCAGAATCATAAAAGAGAATGAATTTGTTTGCTATCGGGAGTGAAAGAAAAGAAGGTTGCATTTAGTTGCTACATTTCCAGAATCCTCTTTTCCACCCACTGTATTACCTATATCAGAATAAAGTAACATGGTAAAATTAGATATGGGCGGCAGGGAGTATATGTAAAATCTCTACCTCCCACTCAATTTTTCTTTGAACATGGAACTGCTCTAAAAAATAAAGTATGTTTTTTAAAAAAAAACCAAAATATGTAGAAGTAAGTATATTTGAACGTGATTTAAAAGTTTAAAGTATCCAAAGGCATAGCCTATATTTGTATAACATAGATTTGACATTTATACCTGTTCATTGTGGTATACACAAAATGAAACTGCTTTCTGCAAAGAAATTCTCCCACCACTACTGAGGAAAACAGACCTCCAAACAATTGCCACTACTAGTTATTAAGCCAAGGAGGTGAAATTTTAAAAATTGCAGCATATGCCCCTAACCAATTTTCTCCTCCATATATGCCAATGTAAAGATATACCTTTAGGTAAATGTAATATAGAAAATAGTATAGCCTGTATCATACCTCTAAGAATGGAATAAAGGGCTTGTGAACTGCTCTTATAAAGTTCGGTCTGTATGTCCTCACATTAACTTTTTAGCCTCTGAGGATCTCAGAACACAGTCCTTGGGGCATTATTAGTAAAAATGATTGCATCAGCTTCCACTGATTCTGACGATGCTTTCACAGAGTTACAGCCTGTGTTACCCTTTTATTTCTCCAGACTCGTTAGAGTTTTTTATGTCTTACTTCCTTCCTTTATGACATTACTCTACCTAGGACTATTCTGTGAAATGAAGAAATTATTTTATCATGTTCATTTCTTCTGCCTGAAGAGCACAAGGAGGCAGAATGGAGATAAGCAGGAGAAAGTTGTCTCTCGATTTTTCAGAAATACAACCTGGCAAATATTTTAATGTTGTACTAAATGAAAATACTTTCCAACAGAGAGAAAATTCTAGGCAAACTTGTCTCGTTCTGGTAGAGAATGAATACGATTATTAAATCTTCATAAGTTATATTCTGTAAGCAGACTATGATGAATAGAAAGAATATCAAATATATGATCCATGTTTTTAAAATTAATTTTCCTAGCTAAAACCAGCCATACAGATTTATAATACATGACAAACACCTTCCGAAAGAAAGGGTGATCTTACTGATATTTTTCCATAATAAATAGACCCAAAATAGAAAAATAGAAGATAACTAGTTTTGAAGATGGTATTTTAATGTCTTTTAAATGTCCATGATCTTAATCTCATTCAGAAGAAGGCAGGATCCCTTAAAGTCTTCGAAAATTGTTCTTTAACAGAATTAGATATCTTTGATTATGGACTTACAAACTCGGTTACAAATCTTGACTCTCAGTAGCTCTGAACTTTGTCAGTTTCCCACCCTCTATTCCACTATCATTGAAATAATATTCCTTAGGGTTCTGTCACAGGCACTTGTCTTATCCCTTGATATACTCTTGCCTTATTAGTCAATGAGTTTCAAATATGTTTCTTAAGTGCAGGCCTGTCTTCTGAATTCCAGATACATGTATTTCATAATAACTCATATCCTTACTTGGATGTCTCAAGGGCATCTCAAACACAAGATGTCCAATAGAACTCGTAATTTTGCTTCTCAAACATCTCCTGGAACATTGCCTTTCACAGTGGATGGCTCCACGCCCCCTATTTCTAATGCCAGAATTTTGAAACTATTGTGTGACTCTACATGTCTTATGCCAAGGCAAGTCCATGTCAATCCTAAGTATTTCTTGAATGCATCAATGTCTCAATCCTCGTTTCTATCACCTCTTCCTGATCTACCACTGCAGCTTTTCAGTTGTCCTGGAAACTCCCACACTATCTCCCTTCCAGTCCATTTATTCTCTTGCAACCAGAGGAATACTTTAAAATCTGAACCTTTTGAAACATATTTGCCTAAAATCCTTCAATCATTTTTCATTGTTCTTAAGATAAGATCCAGGGACCACTGTGTGCTGACCTCTTCAGCATCACCCTAAACCACTCCTTCCCTTCCTTCAGTCATTCTGTACTTGTTTCAGTTTCTGAAATACTCTAAACTTGACTATATCTAGACCTTCCTATGTGGTATAGTATTTGCCCAGGAAAGTTTTTTCCCTGTCCAGCTTCCCTTGCTTCACCTAACTTATTCCATCCTACATCTCATCAAGGACACTGTATCTTCAGAGAAATCTTCCTTGACTTCTTAGGCCCCATGATGGTCTTTGTGTTTTACAGACCAGCAGCACTCTGATTTTTCCTTTGTATCACCCACCACACTTTCAATTACATGTTCAATGCCTTTCTTTTCCAGGAAAGTATAAGGGCAATGGGGGAAAAAATTACTTTGGCATCATTTTTTTTTAACACTGTGTTCTAGCACTTAATTCAGCATTTTATATATTATAGATTATTAATACTTTTATACAGTATATATAGACATATACAATATATATGTGTTTATATATATAGTATATAAATGAGTGAGTGCATAAAGGCTAGAGAAATTAACTTATGTTTCTTCATCCTTAAATTGGGGATATTAATGCACATCTCATAGGTCATTTTAGAAGTCAGGTAAGACTGAGATAAAATAATTTTGTAAACAGTATTAGTTTCTTTTCTTCTTGTCAGACTTGATATATGTGGAAGAAGTGTGTATTTGTTTTTAATTGCTGCTGTAACAAATTACCACAAACTTAGCAGCCTAAACAACACAAATTTATTATTTTACAGTTCAGTAAGTGAGAAGTCCAATACGATCCACACTAAACAAAAATGAGTGTTGGCAGAGCTCCGTTCCATCCAAAGACTCTAGGGAAGAATATATTTTCTTGCCTTTTCCAGGTTCTAGGGGCCACCTATTCCATGTTCCTTGGTGCATGCCACCCTTCCTCCATCTTCAAAGCCAGCAACAGCAGGCTGAGTCCTTCTCACATTTCAACTTTCTCCTTCTATTTGTGTCTCATATTTCTGACCCAGCTGGGAATGTTTCTTTTCTTATTAGATTGGATCCATCCAGATAATCCAGGATAATATTCCCACCTTAATCACATCTGTAGAGTCTCTTGCCATCATATAAAGGTAACATATTTGCAAGATTTGGGAATTAGAGCATGGACATCTTTGGGGGTTATTATTTTGCCTACCGTAAGATGTGATGATATCACTGTTATTTTTATTATCAAACTAAAATGTTCTAATGTCCTAAAGTAAAAAAAAAAAAGAAAAAAAAAAGGAAAGAAAGAAAAATGCTACAGTGTACCATTACTCTATTTCTCCTTTGGTAAGGAATGCAGTAGTAAAAGGAGAAAGAGAATCATAACTTATTCTCTACTCCCCCAACTCAAACTCAGGCCCTTGTCTAATTACTTTCAGTAAATCTCAAAATGTTTTTTGTGGATAAAGGAGTTCAAAGCTTGACAACATGTAGAGTGTGAGTCTACAACTTTTACTGAGTGAAGTCGTGTACAGAGCACTGTAAAAATTTGTGTACCTCAGCCATGTGCCCTACCCTCAATAGGCCAGGCTCATTGTGGCTTGTGATCTCCTATGAACATATGCTCAGTGTTAACTGTATTGAGATGGGAGCTGGAAAAACTTCACCCTCAGCCAGAATGTTGCCTTGATTAGCCTAGGAAGACAACTATATCCTTTATGCTTTGCTACCTCTTGGGCTTGTCTTTCTGTCAACATGAATCAGCCTCCCTATCAATTCACATTTTTGCCTATCCATATTATATTTCTTAAAGAAATATTTTACTTTCTTGAATTTTTTTTAAAGAACTACTTTATTTATTTATTTTTAATTATTTTTTATATTTGGCCACGCTGTGTGGCTTGTGGGATCTTAGTTCCCTGACCAGGGATAGATCTCAGGCCCTCGGCAGTGACAGCACGGAACCCTAACCACTGGACTGCCAGGGAATTCCCTACTTTCTTGAATGTTATCTATATTTTAGAACCCTGAAGTACCTTCCTTGTGGATGAGGTTTCAGTTCTTTCAAACATCTGCAATCACCTGTAAACTTAGTTTGTCTGGCAAAGATGGATACTCTTTGTTTTATACAACGATGGGACATTTTGTGTAGACTTCCTTCTTTTACTAAAACCAAGCATGATATGTTTAGTGAGAACGATAAAGAGATGCTTTACCATATAAGTCAGCACTTTATAATGGATCAAACCACTTCCAGTTCTTTTGCAAATCCAGGCTTCAAAAATCACAGATCTGAGACAAGTGGTTACTACACAGATTTTTGTGAATTTCTGTCTACAGCAGTGCATTTCCTTTGTTGAGTTTAAAAAGTTCTGTCGCAGTAATTTATTACTGCTGTCCATTGTTATAGCCCATTAGTCTCACATAAATGGTCAGTCAGTCTAAAAAAACAGTACTTACTACTTAATTGACTGACTTGGGTTTCAGGAAATTGTCCAGGCAGATCAGTTGGTTGGTTTTGTTTTTTGTTTGTTCTTTTTTTTTGAGGTTGTAATTGACATACATTATAGTAGTTTCAGGTGTGCAACATAATGATTTGCTATTTGTATATGTTGTAAAACAATCACCAGAATAAGTCTAGTTAACATCCATGACCACACATAGTTACAAAAATGTTTTTTCTTATAATGAGAACATCTAAGATTTATTTGCTTGGAAACTTTCAAACATGCAATACAGTATTATTAACTATAGTCACCATGTAGTACATTTCATCATCATGACTTACTTATTTTGTAACTGGAATTCTGTTGATTCATTTCACACATTTCCCCCACCTTCCACTCCTTTGCCTCTAACAACCACCAATCTTTTCTCTGTATCTCTGAGCTTGGTTTTGGTGGTGGGAGGGGAGGGTTGATTTTGTTTTCTTTAGGTTCCACATATAAGTGAGATCATATTTATATGTATGTACTTATAAGTATTTGGCTTTCTCTGACTTATTTCACTTAAAATAATGCCCTCACAGTCTATCCATGTTGCCTCAAATGGCAAAATTTCATTCTTTTTTGTGGCAGAGTAATATTCCATTGTATACACACACCAGGTCTTCTTTATCCATTCATCCATCAGTGGATGCTTGGTTATTGTAAATACCTTGGCTATTGTAAATAATGCTACCATGAACATGGGGGTGCATATATGTTTTCAAATTAGTGTACTTTTTCTTTGGATAAATACCCAGAAGTGGAATCGCTGAATAATATGGTAGTTCTGTCTTTATTTTTGGAGGAACCTTTATACTATTTTCTACAATGTCTGCATCAATTTACAATCTCAACAGTGCACAAGGGTTCCCTTTTCTCCACATCCTTGCCAACACTTGTTATTTCTTATCTTTTTGATATTAGCCATTCTGAAGTGTATAAGGTGATATCTCATTGTGGTTTTTTGTTTTTTTTTAATTAATTAATTAATTTATTTATTATTTTGGGGGGCTACACCAAGTTCAATCATCTGTTTTTATACACATATCCCTGTATTCCCTCCCTCCCTTGACTCCCCCCCCACCCTCCCTCAAGACCCCCCCACCCTCCCTGCCCCAGTCCTCTAAGGCATCTTCCATCCTCAAGTTGAACTCCCTTTGTTATACAACAACTTCCCACTCATTGTGGTTTTGATTTGCATTTCTCTAGTATTAGTGATGTTGAACATCGTTTTATATGCCTGTTGGCCATCTGTATGTCTTCTTTGGAAAATGTCTATTCACATCCTCTGCCCATTTTTTTATTGGATTGTTTGTTTTTTTGCTATTGATTTGTATGAGTTTTTAAATATATATTGGATATTAAGCCCTTATCAAATAAATAATTTGCAAATATTTTCTCCCATTCTCCCAGTAGGTTGTCTTTTCATTTTGTTGATGGTTTCTTTTGCTGTGCAGAGACTTTTTAGTTTGATATAGTACCACTTATTAATTTTTTTGTTGTTGTTTTATGGTTTCAGCTCTTTAATCCATTTTGAGTTAATTTTTGTGTATGGTGTAAGTTAAAGGTTCAGCTTTGTTTTTTGCATATGGCTATCCAGTTTTCCCAACACCACTTATTGAAAAAACTGTTTTTTCCTCATTGTACATTCTTGGCTCCTTTGGAGTAAATTAACTGACCATATATATATGTGGGTTTATTCTGGGCTCTCTATTCTGTTGCATTGATCTATGGGTCTGTTTTTATGCTATCACCATACTATTTTGATTACTATGCTTTGTAACATAGTTTGAAATCAGGGAATGTGATAGCTCCAGCTTTATTCTTTCTCAAAATTGCTTTGGTTATTTGGGGTCTTTTGTGGTTTATTACAAAATTTAGTATTGTTTGTTCTATTTATGTGAAAAATGCCATTAGAATTTTGATAGTGATTGCATTGAATATGCAGATTGCTTTGGGTAGTATAGACATTTCAGCAATGTTAATTCTTCCAATCCATGAGCACAGTATATCCTTTTATATATTTGTGTCTTCTTCAATTTCTTTCTTCAGTGTCTTATAGTTTTCCAAGTACAGGTCTTTTACCTCCTTAGTTAGATTTATTCCTAGGTATTTTATTCTTTTTGACAGAATTGTAAATGAGACTCTTAATTTCTCTTCCTGTTAATTTGTTACTAGTATATAGAAACTAAATAGATTTTTGTGTATTGATTTCATATCCTGCAACTTCACCGAATTCATTTGTTAGTCCTCCTAGTTTTTTGGTGTCGTCTTTAGGACTTTCAATATGTAATATTATGTCATCTGCAAATAGTGATCATTCCACTTCTTCCTTCCTAATTTAGATGCCTTTTATTTCTTTTTCTTGCCTGACTGTTCTGGTTGGACTTCCAGTGTTAAGTTGAATAGCAGTGGCAAGAGTAGCTATCTTTGCCTAGTTCCTGATCTTAAAGGAAATGCTTCCAGTTTTTTTGCTCTTAAGTATGATGTATTCTGTGGCCTTTTCATATATGGCCTTTATGAATTTGAGGAACATTCCCTCTATACCCACTTTGCTGAGATTTTTTATCAAAAATGGATGCTGAATTTTGTCAAATATTTCTTCTACGGCCATTGAGATGATCATGACTTTTATTCTTCTTTTTGTTAATGTGGTATATCACACTAATCGATTTGTGGGTGTTGAACCATCCTTGTATTCCCTGAAATAAATCCCATTTGCTCATGGTATATGGACCTTTTAAAATATTGTTGAATTTGGTTTGCTAATATTTTGTTAAGAATTTTTGCATCTGTGTTTATCAGGGATATTGGCCATAATTGTCTCTTCTTGTTTCATCTGTGAAGCAATCTAGCTTGGACTTTTGTTTGTTGGAAGGTTTTTAGTTAGTGATTCAATTTCCTTACTAGTAATTGGTCTGTTCAGATTTTCTATCTCTTCCTGATTCATTCTTGGAAGGTTGTTTGTTTCTAGGAATTTACCCATTTCTTCTAGGTTTTCCAATCTGTTGGCAAATAATTGTTTATGTTAGTTTCTTATGATCCTTTTTCCCCCTGTGTTATTAGTTGTAACATCTCTTTTATTTCTGATTTTATTTATTTGAGTCATTTATCTTTTTTCTTGGTGAATCTAGATCTTTGTTTATCTTTTCAAAGAACCAGCTCTTGGTTTCATTTTTTTCTGTTGTCTTTTTAATTTCTATTACATTTATTTCTTCTCTGTCTTATTTTCATCCTTTTATTAATTTTGGGCTTCATTTATTCTTCTTTTTCTAGTTCCTTAAGGTGTAAATTTAGGTTTTTTGAGATTTTCCTTGCTTATTGAGGTAGGCATTTATCACAACAAACTTCCTCTTAGAACTGCTTTTGCTACATCACATAGATTTTGAAAGTTGTGCCTCCATTTTCGTTTGTCTCAGGATATTTTCTGATTTCCTCTTTGATATCTTTGTTGGCCCATTGATTGTTTACTAGCATGTTGTTTAGTCCATGTGTTTGTGTTCTTTACAATTTTCTTCTTGTAATTGATTTCTAGTTTCATAGTGTATAGTCAGAAAAAAATGCTTGATATGAGTTCAGTGTTCCTAAATTTATTGAGACTTGTTCTATAGCCTAACATGTGATCCATCCTGGAGAATGTCCCATGTGCACTTGCAAAAAATGTGTATTCCTCAGTTTTTGTAAAATGTTCTGTATATATCTATTAAGATCATCTAATCTAATGTATCCTTTAAGGCTGATGTTTCCTTATTGAGTTTCTGTCTGGATGATCTTTTCATTTTGTGAGCGGGGTATTAAAATGTCCTATTATTATTGTATTGCTATCTGTTTTCTACCTTTAGGTCTGTTACTGTTTGCTTTATATATTTAGTTGCTCCAATATTATGTGCATATATATTTACAAATGTTATATCCTCTTATTGTATTGACCGCTTTCTCATCGTGTAATGTCCTTCTTTGTCTTTTGCTGCAGACTTTGTTTTAAATTCTATATTATCTGATATAAGTATAGCTATATCCTAGCATTTTTTGAGTTTCCATTTGCATAAAGTATCTTTTTCCATCCTTTTACGTTCAGTCCTGCCCTCTCATCTGACGTGAGTCTATTGTAGGCAGCATATAATGGGCCTTATTAAATCCATTCAGCCATTCTTTTGATTGAAGAAATTAGTCCATTTACATCTAAAGTAATTATTGGTAAGTATTTATTGCCATTTTGTTGTTTTCTGGCTCTTTTGTAGATCCCCTGTCCCTTTCTTCTTCTCTTGCTCTCTTCCTTTTGCAGTTACCATGAGGCTTACATTTAACAACTTATATTTGTAATATAAGTTAATTGTATCATTTATTACTCTTATATTTACTCCTAAAGGGTGTGTTCCTGCCTTAAAAAATGTCATTGTTAATATATGAGACAGCTACATAAATCTATCATCTGTGGGAAATATGGGCTAGAGAGAGGCTGACACGTAAATTGTTCTGAAGTGTGGTCTGGTGGCCCAATACCATTGGCATTACTTGGAATCTTGTTAGACATATAGAACCTTAACCGCCAACCCAGTCCTGCTAAATCAGAGTCTGAATTATAACAAGATCCCCAGGAGGTTGGTTCAACACATTAAAATTTGATAAGCAGTACTCTAGAAAGTCATTCTACCATGTATGTAGTTCTAGCAGAGAAACCAGGCCTTTCTTCACTTTTCATTTGTTTTATTGCTGCCCAAATCAATGAGTACTTTAACATGAAGGACTCCCCTCTTTCTGTAAACTCCTATAATTACTTTCTGCACAATTAATTTTGCAAGTAAATTACATGCTGTTCTATTGTTTCTACTGATTTTGTTTGTATGTGCTGGTAATATACAAAGTAGCATATTATATATATTTGATTAGGGTGATTAGTACATGTAACTGACCTGGTTGCCTTATATATAGTTAAATTTATCCTGATTTTTAAATTCTATTATAACTGGTGGCTTAATACTACCTTGTATAATGGTTCTCATTGGTTTTGGAAGCTACCAGGAGATAGATTATATCACTTTATCTTTGAATACCCCTACATGCTTTGCCCATAATAAGGCACTTAAAGCTTACCAAATCAAATTTTAGACAAAGAACCACACAATGAAAGCATATTAACTAAACTATAACCAGGCAATGCACTTATATTACTTTTGTGTCCTTGGAGCAACCTGGCATACTACTTGTGGTTCAGCAGTGCTCAGTGAACTAAAAAAAGCTGCTGAAAATGTGACATCCAGCATGACAAGCACACAAAAAGTACAGGGTTTCTAGATACTAGAGCATATTTGATACCTGCCATGGCTCTGCCTCTCTTTTTTTGCATTTATATAGGCATATACCACCAAGCTTTAACTTATTCCAGTCAGCCTAGGCCTTATTCTTATGAAAGCAACTAACCTACTAATCGGATTTTATGTTAAACTTTCCCCTCTAAGCACCACTGATATAGTGAATACACATAGTGAGATGTCCATTTTTTTTCAGTTTTGTTAAGATCCAGTTCAGTAGTTGTTTACTTGCATAAGGACATGGCATAATAATTGGAATATTTCAATGTTGTACTCAGAAACCTCTGGACTCATAAAAATGTGAGAAGTTGAATTAATAACTGCAGAAGAGAGTTACTACTTTGACTTAGATATAAAATACTGTCATCAACTCAAAACCCATTGAATCTAAGAAAGTATGAAATTTTGGCTTTTCCTTGTAAGCAAAACATTGAGAACATGGCTCTGCTTTTTTACTAGGAATTTGGTTCACCTATTAAGAACATTTTTTCACTCTCATCACTGTGAATACTATATCTATCTTGAATGAAGCCTGAATAATTACATTTTAAAGTAGAGCTCCAAAATATTAGGATGAAGAATTTTACCTCTTAGAAATGGCATTTCTTTAATCTCCACTTGGAAGAAAAATTTAAAATGATTGCCTTTATAAAGGGCTACCTTTCCATTAATATAGCAACAGTCATTATTGACTTTAACCTATATAGGTACACAAACCATTTTCTGCTCTTATATAGGGTAACAATATTCAACATGTCCTACAGTCTTTATTATACCAGGTTTAAATTTCTCTTGCTAAAGTTTCAGGCCATAGAATTCATATATATTTTAGAAAACACAAAAATAACTCTTTCTTATTGTACTGTGAAAATTAGGTGGCAAATTCCTTTCCATAGTTCTCCTAGTTACATAAATTTGTGTTTTCCTAAGCCTTTGTTGATATTCACTTATATCTGCTGTACTTTTAGGTATACTTTGAATTTTTTTTACTTTGAATTATTTTTAGATGAGTGCTCTAGGAATTATATCCTTAAGCTTTCACATTCTAGTTGGAGTTAATATAGCACCTCTGCACATAAAAATATCAAAACCATGTAACCATATAGGTTCATTTACTTCCCTATCCTTTATGTTTTTCATATGTATTATATTTATATATGATATAAACCCCACAATTCATTGCTATAATTTTCCTTTAATCAATTATTTATGTTTTAAATAAATTAAGAAAGGAAAGACTAGCTTCTTATATTTACCATTTCTAATGTGCTTTTTTTCTTCCTAGAAGTTAAAGGTGTCATTTGCTGTTTGCCAGAAGAATGTCCTTTAGCATTTTTCTATAGTACAGGTTTACTTGCAATGAATTTTCTTGATTTTCTTTTATCTGAAAATATCTTTAATTTGACTTTATTCTTTAAGAATATTTTCGATGAATATTAAAAATATTGGTCAGCACACCACCAGTCAAAGGCAATTTTGAAATCCAAACAAGCAATCTCCATTTGTTTTCAAAGCCTGGGAGTAGTCCTTTGTGATTCAGTGCAGCACTCTTTGGAATCAGGGTGCCACCCTCTGAGTAATCTTTCCTTTTTATGAAAGGTAGTATGTATTTGCAGCTAAGTAGTTTTATCATCCTGTATCTTACATATAGAATTTTGGAAGTCCAGTAGCCTTCCTTCATTTTTTTACATTTTGTACTCTTTCTGTCCTTTTAAAATTCAAACTGGCAGTGTTTCTACTGATATATGTAAAATTTTCAAGGACCTTATGGGTCTCCCATGTATGTCATACAAATTCACTCCATAAGACAAGAGGCTCTTCCACATATCTTTCCTAGAAACCATCACTTCAAAGATGATCTGCTCTCTTCTTGCTTTCATTATCTGTGATGAAAAGTGTGAATCACTGAAATTGTTATTCTTTCATACATAATTTGTCATTTTTCTCTGACTTCTCTACATGTGTCATTTCTCTCTAAATTCTTTATTTTTATCTTCTGCTGAGATGGCTGAAGGGATCTGAATCACACACTTAATCTTTTCGAAGAGCCTTTTATGTGAATGAATTCCATGACCCTTAAATCTTTTGGAAGAATTAGCAAAAGATTGTCCAGCTCCAGCATCAGTTGTTTTGTTTTTTGTTTTTCGTTTTTTTGCTAGAACATATTTTCCTGACAGTGAATGTCTTAATTTTAGTGTCTGTTGCAATCTGGATAAGCAGAGAATGTCCCAAGACATCAAATCCTGATCCTTTTTGTGTAATAGTTTCTCATCATTGTATCTCTGTTCTCTCACATTTTATTCTAAGAAGCAAGAAGAAAACAGGCCACAGCTTCAACACTTTGCTTGGAATTCTTCTCAACTAAATATTTGAGTTCATTATTTACAAGTTCTATTTTCCATAAAACTGTAGAACACAATTCTATTAAGTTTTCTGCCACTATATATACCCTTTTTTCCAGTTTCCAATAACATGTTCCTTATTTCCTTCTGGGTCCTCTTAGCAAGGTGATTAACATCCATATTTTTACTAATAGGCTGTTCAAGGTAATCGAAGCTTTTCCTATAATGCTCCTGAAAATTTTTCCAGGCTCAATCCATTGCCCAAATCCAAGGTAACTTCCACATTTTAGGGATTTATTATAGCACCGCCATACTTCCAGTACCAAAATCTGTATTAGATTTCTATGGCTTTCATAACAAATTACTCCAGGCCTAATGGGCTAACCAGTGGTTCTCATTGAGCTAAAACAAAACTGTTAGCAAAACTCCATTCCTTTCTCGAGGTACCCCCCCCTTTTTTTTTAGTGTCTTGAAACTACCTGAATTCCTTGGTTCATGGCCTTTTCTATGTTCAAGGCCAGCAATGGCTGGTGTAGTCTCTCTGATATTGTGTCATCTGAAACTGACTCTATGGCTTCCCTCTTCCACATTTTAGGGCCCTTGTGATTATATTGGACCCACCCATATCACCCAGAAAAATCTTTTTTTAAGGTCATATGACTAGCAACTTTACTTCCATATGCTACCTTAATTCCTTTTTGGCATGTAACTTAATATATTCACAGTTTCTAAGGATTGGGTTATGGACATCCTTGGGAGGCCGTTATCCATCCTACCATTGATAGCTTAAAATGCCAGCTATCTCCCTTGTAATGGCAACAGCCCAGTTCAGTCCTTTTTATCCTTGACTGTATTGTTAGGAGTTTACCCCACAGATATGACTTTCAGTTTAGCCAAAGAACAGGTTAACGTTTATACGTAGAATTCAGGGCTCCCTCCCTCTTAAGCTTTCTCATTTCTGAAATCTCAGGTGACATCAGCCAGTGATTGTGGTTGACCTAAACTCTGTCCTCTGTTCTTCCAGCCAGTAAGATTGTGGATTTTCTATTGAAGATTTAGTTGCCCTACATGATGAAGACTGGTAACTCTCATAGGTTGAAAAGTCATGTAAATGGGAAACTTACTGTGTGATTTCCTTCTACCAAGTGTTGATTTCCTTCCAATGTCTGTCTGCTTTGGACACTCTCTAGTGCCTTTAGGTAAGTTTTCTTTTTCTTTCACAGAAAAAATATAGTCGTTATCTGTGGGAGGATTAGTATGAAAGTTGGTCTAAAGGCTGGTGTGAGCTCTCTAGCCACATTAGAAGGCTTGATATTCATTTTTTAAATTGTTGATGACTTTATTTACTTGCTTCAATATATTAAATTCCACTAAAACAATGTTTCCTTTTTACCTTACATTATCATTTGTATTACTCACTTTGAATAATATTAACTCTATTGCTCCATATCTAATGCATACTCTCCTGCTATCAGATTTTTTTTAATTGAAGTATAGTTGATTTACAATATTATATTAGTTTCAGGTGTACCACATGGGGAGGGGCAAGATACTGCTATCAAGTGATTTTAGGAAAATTGAAATTCAACATATATAATGAAAAAAATGCACAAATTCCAAGTACACTGTTTGATGAATTTTTCTCAAAGTAAGCACACCATCATAGCCAGTATCCAGATCCGAAAATAAAATATTATCAGTTACTCAATCACCTTATGCCATCTTCCAATCACACTATAAACTCTCTTCCTTAAAGCTAATAATTATCTTGACTTCTATTACCAATTAGTTATGCTTGCTCTGGAACTTCATGTAAATGGAATCACACAACATATTGATTTTTTTGGTGTGTCTACTTTCTTTTGTAACCAGACGAGTCTGGTACCAAACCCAAGTTTGGCTTAAAAGGCCAATACTCAAGAGACAATTGTTGGTGGAAAAGGAAAAGTTGCTTTATTCAGGAGGCCAGCAGCCTGGGTATATGGTGAACTAATGTCTTAAGACCATTTCCAAGTTGCTGGTTAGGAGTCAAAAGTTTTAAAAGCAGTGTGAGGGAGGCGGCTGCAGGGTGCATGTTCAGCTTGTGAACAGTTCTTGGATTGGTTGGCATGAAGGTGAATTTTGAGCATCAGCAATCCGGTTTCAACCAGTCTGGGGTCTACGTGCTTGTGGTCAGCAGTTTTCAGCTGGGAGGGGAGGCAGTCTGCCTCCTGTAAAAACAATTTAGGAGTATGTGTCCGACCTTTATCTCTTTCAGGGAACTGAAAGTTTCATGACTTTACTATATTGACTAGTTTGTAGTCTAAATTGTTGCCAGCTTCCAGGCCCAGGTACTTGAGGCTGGTACCTGGAATTAAGCAAGCAAGATTATTCTCTCCTAGTCAATTAGTTGCTGTCTAAAATAGCTCTAAGACCTCTAACACATGCTTAGGTCAATAGGAATGGAAAAAATACAAATTTCAAGTTTTGTGCTGCTCAAAATGGGATAGCTTATGCTCTGGCTACATTTTCACCCTATATTATATTTGTAGGAATGATCCGTATTATTTGCATGTAGCAGTAGTTCATCTTTCATTGTGTATGATATTCTCTTGTATGAAAAAAATATAATTTATTTACTTGTTCTACTCTGGGTGGATATTGGAATTGTTTCCAGGTTGAGGCTATTACAAATAAACTACTATAAATATTTTAGTGCATGACTTTTAGTACCAATGTGCACAAATTCCTGTTACATATATATCTAGGGGTGGAACTACTAGAACATGGTATTTACATATGTTCAGATTTAGTTGATACTGACAAACAGCATACCAAAAAGTTGTTATCAATCTCTAGCAGTGAATAAGCATTTCATGTGCTCCACATCCTCACCAATACTTATTTACTTTTATCATGTAAACCAGAAAATTTTCCTTATTAAGTTTTCTTGTCCTCATTTGCTTGACTTATGCAATTTCTCATTAATAGGAGAACTAAGAGCTATTTTTAAAATAAATAATAAATCAATAATTCAGTGTCTTGAAGGAGTATCAAATAATTGCTCACTGTTTCTAACTAGAATATTCAAAATAAGAACCTTAAATGCAAAGCAAATATTTTGTACTGAGGTGTGTTATGAACATGTGTCCCATCTGATGCAGGTTCTGAATGTGTATTCAGTTGGAAGAAGGTTTAAAGCTGCTATCAGTATATGATTTGGCATTCAGAGCCTTGCTAGAGACTAGTCAAGGTACATTGCATGCTTAAGAAAACCATAATTATTTAGAAGAAAAATCAGCCAGCTACTTCAAAATATCTTTTGAGACTATTAAAACACATCCTTATCCATACTACAGGCATCATCAGATTTGCCACAATATTACACGATCTTCACATTATGAGGGATTTCAGAAATTGATCTAGAGAGGCACTTCAGGAAACAAGGTATTTGTTAGTTTCATTATGCTTTCTATATTTTGTTTCTTGTAACCAAGCTTTCTTTTCTTGCACTTGTAAAAAACAAAAACAAAAACAAAACAAAAAACTTTTAATGGTTTTCCCGTAAAATATGGGTGTTTGATTTCTTACAGTTATTCACGACAGCTTATCTTAGGCCAGTGATTTCCAAAGGGAGAGAAAGTTATTTGAGTTAGGACAGATGTGTATAGTGCATGTGTGTGTGTGTGTGTGTGTGTGTTTTCAGGGGGCAGTGTTATTGAGGTGAAAGTAAGGGAACATAGTACCATTTTTCTAGATTTCTTTTTCCTCATCCTGAGCAATATTTCTGTAAAGAACATTAGCTGAACTTGAAGTGAAACTCAGCTTACAAAATTCAGTTTATAAACAAAATATTGATGCAATATGATGGTTGCAAGAAGTGAACTGATTTGTGAGAAATGTTTTAGTATAGAATACAACAAAAACGATTTCAGTACTAGCTGTAACATGTCAAAGTATTTTTTCAAGCACAGGGTCATGGAATCTTTCAAGCAATAGAAAATTTCCTTGTTTGAGTTCATCTCAACCTGTGGCAGCACATTAGCATTTTTTGTGTGTGCCAGTGATGCTGCTTTAATGTTCGCTAGCATTTTTCCCTTTGATGAGAATGTGGTAGTTAATAACAGCAAGTTCGTAGAGGTACAAAATTTTCAAATCTCTCACTCTACATTAAAATGTTCTATCTTACCTCACCTTTCCCTCATATTCTTCTCTCTTTCACACACCCATACAGAAACCTTCAGAGTAGTTAAAATGGAAAAAAAGTAGGTTTCATATTACATTTTCTCTAGCATGGGACAAAATATTTTAAAATGGCAAAAATTTAAAATTTTTATTCAAAAATCTCAAAGTAAAATAGATACTCTAGGAAAATGAATTATATTTCTGAGGAACCCCCAGGAAACTAATGTATTTATGACTCAAGGAGCATGCATTCCTTATTATAAGAAGTTAGACATGTACTAACCAATGAAAATCTGTTATTTTTTTCTAAGCAGCTTGGAGTTTCTTTACTTTAAAAATATCAAGTTCTATTTCATTTCTATTATTGGAGGTGTTCTAACTTTGCTCACTAGAGAAAGTGCAATATGATTGAGATTTAAAATGGTACCACTTTGTACAAAATAATAGAAGCCTTGATTTATAGTTTTATCAGAAAACTTTTCCACAGCTGGATTTGATTTCATAACTTCCCTTTTTTCTTGTGTAAATAATTAATTAAAGGCTTATATTTAAGTAGTGGATCTGCTGTACAAATGGAATGAACTGCAGGTCAGAGTATAGATTATTTTGCCATGGTTTATGATCTGGTTTGCCTTAAAAGTTTCATTAGCTGTATTTCCTTTTGGTATTATTCTCTCTGGCATCTCTTATGGCACTGCTACCATTTTACTCCCTCCTCTATCCTACAAGGCGAATCAGTCACATCAATTTATGGAATAAAATATGTACAATTTCTGACACTTTCTTTTGAATATGATTTTGTTGCCATGGTGGCTTTTAGCTTGGAGGTTTCTGACATTTGTTGAATCACATTGTTTCTTCTTGCTCTTTTTTTTGGATAATGAAGTGAATGAGTTTTGCTCAGATTAACATTTAATAAATTCATGAAAAATTTAATAATCAGATTAATTGTATAATCTTTTCCTCTTGTTAAGATTTTGGTTACATGCAATTTTCTTTTATGTGTTGTAGACAGTAAAACTTGTCAAAAGATTTGCTTAGCAAATTGAATGTACTTAAATGAAGAAATTAGTGCAACACAAATTTTGATAGTTGGTCTTCTTAAAATATTCTTTTATATTTACTGATATTTGATATTTCTGATTATATTTTATTTTCTTAGGTGAAATATTATATGTTTAAATATATATATAATATATAATATACATAAATGTAAATCTAAATATCTAACATGTTTGAAATTTCTCAAAGCTTCAGGAAAAATTATAACATATATGTTAGGTAAGGAGTAAATAAAATGAAACTCCAAAATAGATAGCTTTACCAGAGAATTAGACCAAAACCTCTGTCTGGCTTTTGCCTGTGTCTATAAAGTACAAACAAAGATTTCATTTATAATTAGCTTTTTCTACTCTATAATGTAGAGTTCAATTAATGTGTTTAAGGATCTAGCATTCCATGTGGACTTAGCTTTATTTCACTGAGCATCAGAGCACATTTATTTGCAACAAACATTCTGCTCCACCATCTGAATCTTGCCTTTTTAAATTATTAGTAAACAAGGAGAAATAATAGATGCAAGGTGTATCCAGCAAATTGTCCTCCAAAAATGAAGGAGAAATAAAGACTTTTCCAGATAAACCAAAGCTAAGTAAGTTCATTACTAGACTTGTCTTACAGGAAATGCTGGACTTCCTAGGTGGTGCAGTGGTTAAGAATCTGCCTGCCGGAGAGAGCGGGACGTTCGGCTTGCCAGCGGCCCCCACTTAGGCGTGCACCGGGAAAGAACGATTTGAAAATGGGTGATGTTGAGAAGGGCAAGAAGATTTTTGTACAGAAGTGTGCCCAGTGCCATACTGTGGAAAAGGGAGGCAAGCACAAGACTGGGCCAAATCTCCATGGTCTTTTTGGGCGAAAGACGGGTCAGTCTCCTGGATTCTCTTACACAGATGCCAACAAGAACAAAGGCATCACCTGGGGAGAGGAGACGCTGATGGAGTATTTGGAGAATCCCAAGAAGTACATCCCTGGAACAAAAATGATCTTCGCTGGCATTAAGAAGAAGGGAGAGAGGGCAGACTTGATAGCCTATCTCAAACAAGCTACTAATGAGTAATAGTTGGCCACTGCCTTATTTATTACGAAACAGATGTCTCATGACTTTTTATGTGTACCATATTTAAATTGATCTCATACACTAGACTTCAGATCATGAATGGCTGATGTAATATTTCTGTCCTGATTTAAATAAGATTGGCTTGTGGCTAAATGAATATGTCAGCTTTTTGAATTTTGGTAGCAATTCCAGTTCAATAAGTGCTATCACTGTTTTCCCCTTCTAAAGAGATGATTAAACTTGAATAAGAAATGTTAAACTTTTCAGGGAGATGGTGAATGCCTTCTCAAACCCTATAGGAGATTGGTTTTATATTTAGATTTCTATAACTGGTTATATTAACATATTTAAATATTGAGAAGATCCCTTCAGTGTCTTATAGAACAGAGCAAGATTCACCTGTTTCAAGTTGTATTCATTTGCCTTTTAAGGCAAGGGCTGAAGATACACTGATAATGTCCACTTTATCTTTTTGGTCTTAAGTATGCCAATTTAATTAAAATTCTCTAAAGTATTTCTTTAGAAATACTTTAGTATATCTTCACTAAGTAAAAAAAAAAAAAAAAAAAAAAAAAAGAATCTGCCTGCCAATGCAGGGGACATGGGTTTGAGCCCTGCTCTGGGAAGATTCCACATGCCATGGAGCAACTAAGCCCATGTGCCACAACTATTGAGCCTGTGCTCTAGAGCCCATGAGCCACAACTGTTGAGCCCATGTACCGCAACTATTGAAGCCCATGTGCCTAGAGCCCATGCTCCACAACAAGAGAAGCCACTACAATGAGGAGCCTGTGCACCACAATGAAGAGTAGCCCCGCTCTCAGCAACTAGAGAAAGCCCGTGTGCAGCAATGAAGACCCAACACAGCCAATAAGTAAATAAAATAAATAATAAATAAATTTAAAAAAAAGGAAAGAAATGCTAAAGGTAGTTCTTTGAGTTGAAATTAAAGGATGCTAGACAGCAACATGATAGCCTGTGAAAATATAAAGCTCTCTGGCAAAGATAAATATATACACAAATACACAATTCTGTAACACTGTAATGGTGGTGTGTAAATCAGTTTAGTTCTAGTATAGTATTTAAAAGATAAAAGCATTAAAAAACTATAACTATATTGTTAAGTTAATGGATACAAAATATAAAAATATGTAATTTGTGACATCAGTAACATGAAGTAGGGAGGATGTAAAGTAGTAGAGATTTTGTGTGCAACGGAAGTTAAGCTGTTATTAGTTTAGAATAGATTGTTATAACTGTAAGATATTTAATGTAATCCCCATGGTAACCAGAGAGAAAATACCTAGGAAGATAAACAAAAGAAAATGAGAAGCGAAAGAAGGGAATCAAGTATGCCACTACAAAAAAATCAACAAAGCATAAGTGAAGGCAGTAAGAGAGGAAAAGAATGACAAAATAGTTATGACATACAGAAAACAATAACAAAATGGCAGCAGTAAGCCCTCACCTATCAGCAACTATTTTAAAGTAAATGGATTAAGCTCCACAGTCTAAAGATGTAAAGTGGTGAAATATATTTAAAAAAAAAAAAGAAAATGAGATCCAACTATATATTATCTGTACAACTCACTTTAGATTTAAGGACACATATAGATTGAAAATGAAAGAAAGGAAAAAGCTATTCCATGCAAATGGTAACCTAAAGTGAATAGAGGTGACCATCATTATATCAAAGTAGATATTAAGTAAAAAACTGTCACAAGAATCAAAGAAGGGCATTATATAATGACAATAGGGTAAATTTACTAGTCAGATATAACAATTATATCAATGTACCTAACATTAGAGCATTCAAATATATTAACCAAACATTGGCAGAACTAAAAGGAGAAATAGAAAGCAATACAATAATAGTAAATGAAGTCCATACCTGACTTTCAACAATAGATAGATCATCCAGCTAAAAAAATCAATAAGGAAACAGCATACTTGAACAACACTAGAGAACAAGTGCACCTAACAGACATATATAGAAGATTCCATCCAAAGCTGAATACACCTTCTTTTCAAGGGGACTTGAAACATTCTCCTGGATAGATCTTATGTTAGTCTACAAAACAAGTCTTAACAAATTTAATATTGAAATTATACCAACTATCTTTTCCAACCACAGTGGAATGAAACTAGAAATAAACAGAAATAAAATTGGAAAATTCACAAACAAGTGGAAATTAAGCACCACACTCTTGAACAACCAAGTGATCAAAGAAGAAATAAAGAAAATTAGAAAACATCTTGAAACAAATTAAAAAAAAATGCAACATACCAAAACTTATGGGTTGCAAGCGAAAGCAATACTAAGAGGCAAGTTTATAATGATAAATATCTACAATTAAGAAAGAACAATCCCCAATAAACAACGCAATGTTCTACTTCAAGGAACTGTACAAATAAAAACAAACTAAGCTCAAGTTAGCAGAAGGAAGGAAATAATAAAGATTAGAGAAGAAATGAATGAAATAGAGAATAGAAAAACAATAGAAGGACTTCCCTGGTTGCACAGTGGTTAAGAATCTGCCTGCCAAGGCAGGGTACATGGGTTCGATCCCTGGTCTGGGAAGAACCCACATGCTGTGGCGCAACTAAGCCCATGTGCCATAACTACTGAGCCTGTGCCCTAGAGCCCACGAACCACAACTACTGAAGCCTGTGTGCCTAGAGCCCATGCTCCACAACACGAGAAGCCACCACAATGAGAAGCCCACGCACTGCAACGAAGAGTAGCCCCCACTTGCTGTAACTAGAGAAAGCCCATGCACAGCAACAAGGACCCAACACAGCCAATATAAATAAATAAATAAATAAATAAATAAATTTATTTTAAAAAAAAGAAAGAAAAACAATAGAAAAAAAGCAGCAAAACTAAGAATTGTTTTTTTGAAAAGATTAACAAAATTGACAAACCCTTAGCTAGACTAAGAAAAAAACAGAGAAGACTCAACAAAAATCATAAATGAAAAAAGAGACATTACAACCAATGCCACAGAAATAAAAAGGATTACAAGAGATTACTATGAATAATTATACGACAGCAAATTGGTTAAACTAGAAGAAACGATAAATAATAAATTTCATGCAACCTGCCAAGACTAAACCATGAAGAAACAGGAAATCTGAACAGACTCACAACTAGTAAGGAAATTGAGTTAGTAGTCAAAACCTCCTAATAAAGAAAAGTCCAGGATCAGATGGCTTCACTGGAGAAATATACCACACATTTAAAGAAGAACTAACACTTATCCTTCTCAAATTCTTCCCCAAAATGAAGAGGAGGGAGCACTTCCAAATTCATTTTTATGAGGCCAGCATTTCCTTGATATCAAAGCCAGACTAAGATACTGTAAGAAAAGAATATTCTTGATGAATGTTGATGTAAAAACACTCAAAAAAGACTAGCCAATTGAATTCAGCAGCACATTAATAGTATTATACACCATAACCAAGTGGAATTTAGTCTTGAAATGCAAAGATATTTCAGTATATGAAAAGCAATCAATGTAATACTCCAGATTAACAGAATGAAGGGCAAAAGCCACCCAACTATCCTAATTGTTTTGGAAAAAGGATTTGACAGTGTTCAACACCGTTTCATGATAAAAACACTCAACAAACTAGGAATAGAGGGAAATTACCTCAACATAATAAAGGCTGTATATGAAAAGCCCACAGATTACATCATGCTCAACCATGGAAAACTGAAAGCGTTTCTTCTAAGATCAGGAACAAGACATGGATACCCACTCTCACCACTTCTATTCAATAGAACACTGAAAGTCCAACCAGAGCAATCAGTCAATAAAGATAAATAAAAAGCATCCAAATCAGAAAGGAAGAAATAAAATTATATATTTTGCAGATTATATGATCTTATATGTGGAAAGCTCTAAAGATTCCCCCCAAAATATAGAATGAATAAATGAATTCAGCAAAGTTTCAGAATACAAAACACAGAAGAATCACTGGGTTTCTATATACTGACAATGAACAATCTGAAAAGGAAATTAAGAAAATAACCATATTTACATTAACATCAAAAAGGATGAAAGATTTAGGAATAAACTTCACTAAGAAGGTGAAAGACTTGAACACTGAAAACTACAAAATGTTGCTAAAGATAACTAAAGACAAAAATAAATTGAAAGATATCTTATGTTCCTAGGTCACAAGACTAAATATTGTTAAAATTACATACTACCCAAAGCAAAGATTTAATGCAGTTCCTATTAAAATCCCAATGGCATTTTTTTTCAAAAATGGAAAAAAAAAAATCCTAAAATTCATACGGAATTTTAAGGACCTCAAATAGCCAGAAAAATCTTGGGAAAGAAAAACAAAACTGTAGGTTTCATACTTTCTTGTTTCAAAATATATTACAGTGCTACAGTCATCAGAACAGTATGATAGTTGCATAAAGACAGATACATAGGCCAATGGAACAGAATAGAGAGAAATAAACCCTTGCATACATGGCCAAATGATCTTCAGCAAGGGTGCCAAGACTGCACAATGGGGAAAGGATAATCTCTTCAACAAATGTGTTCGGAAAACTGGATATCCACATGCAAAAAAAAAAAGAAATAGTTGGACATTTACCTTTCACCATACACAAAAATTAACTCAAATTGGATGAAAGACCTAAGTGTGAGACCTGAAACTATGTCTCCTAGAAGAAAAATATAGGCAAAAAACTTCATGACATTGGATTTGGCAGTGAGTTCTTGTATATGACACCAAAAACACTGATAAAAGCAAAAATAGACAAATGGGACTAGACTACATCAAACTTAAAAACTTTTGTGCAGCAAAGGAAGCAATCACCAGAGTGAAAAGGAAACTTATAGAATGGGAGAAAATATTTGCAAACTGTTATAGCAAACTATATAGCTGATAAGGGGTTAATATCTAACATGCATAAGGAACTCCTAAAAACAAACAAAACCACTGATTAAAATGGACAAAGGACTTAAATAGGCATTTCTCCAAAAAAGAGATACACATGACCAAAAAGCTTATGGGACTATGTTCAGCATCTCTAATCATTAGATAAATGAAAATTAAAACCACAATGAGATATCACCTCACACATGTTAGGATGTCTATTATTAAAAAAAAAAGACACACACATAAAAAAGTATTGGTGAGGATGAGAAGTTGGAACTTTTATGTACTGATAGCAGGAGCATAAGGTGATGTAACTGTTATGGAAAACAGTATGCAGATGCTTCTAAAAATTAAAAATAGAACTACCATATGATCCAGTAATCCCACTCCTTGGTATTCATCCAAAGAAAGTGAAAACAAGATCTTGAGAAGATATTTACACTTTCATGTTCATTGCAGCTTATTCATAATAGCCAAAAATTGGAAACAGCCTACATATCCATTCATGTATTAATGGATAAGGAAAATGTAGTCCATCCATATGTAAGAGAATGATTGATACGAGCTTTAAGGGAGAGGGAGAATGAACTAGGCACTGAGAAATGGGTTAAGTTTGAATAGACTGAGAACACAGGGAAGGATCAGAGGTAGGACTTTTTTTGTGAACAATGATAAGATTAGACATTCTAGAGCAGAGGATTTGCTCTGAAAAGATGAAGCTGAAACACGTATGGAGCTTAGTGTACAACTTGAGAACACTTATGACCCAGATCATTACCAAAACACCTTGAGTGAGAAGTAACTGCTTAATCATTTGACATGTGTGGAAGGTCATTTTGAACCACAAATGTTAACAGTAGTGATTTCCAATAGGACAGTGATAGAACAAAGGAGAATTGTTGCCCTCCTCAGCTGAGTCAATCCTTTTCTTTAGCTTCAGTAGTGTCCTCTAAAAGGATCAGATGAGGCAGAAGCAGTATCTTTTTAGACATGTCCATGTGTCTCTAAGCAGAAATAAGGCATTGTGCTTTTAGATCCACTCTTTCGTGTTAATCTTGCTATTTGCATACACATACACACACACACAATTATTTTTTTTGTAGAAAGTAGTAGAGAGAAAAATAAAAAAGGAATATACTTGTTCACTGTTTCCAGCCATTAAATAAAAGTTATTGGTCCCTAGTTGCTAGTTGGTTTAAATATTGCCCTAGATTTTTGCTTGAAACTTGAGTCTTATTAAAAGCTATCATATAGGTGTCAGATTGTAATTGAGAAAAGCAGAATTCAGTTTGTTAAGGCTATGAAACACAGTAAGAAATCTGTTATTCTTTTCATTCTTAAAATTTCAGTTAAAGAAATAGATTTCTCATGATTTTATTCTAATATAAAGTATTACCAATATTTTCATAAAATGAATTATTCATTTCTTATAGAGCTTAACCAATACTTTTGTTTTTAAGTAAAATTTAGTTAGAAAAGCAAGGTTTAACTTCTATACTTACTTATATCAGCCTGTCTTATTTCTCACGCTATTAATAATATATAAATTGTGATAATATATTTTTTCTGTTGCTGTCCATAAGTTTAAATATAAAGAACTTTAAGAATTTCTTCTTCAGTGATTCTAATATATTCCTTTCTACTTAAAAAAGATATATACAATTTAACATTTAAAAAGTATTTTTCATATAGCTATTAGATGAAAATGTGAATACAGTCTGAGTTAAGGCCTGATAAAATTAACTTTACTATGTCTGTTTTAAATAATTTATGTCTCAATTCAAGAAGCAGATTCATAATCTTAATCATAAAATCATTCATTCAAAACAATATATATTCTGTAACCTATTTTCACATACTCAACATGATCAAAAGCCACACAAAATATAACCTTCCCTCTTAGTTGCAAAGCTAGCTGACATAAACATAAATTATACTCAAGGTAAATACTGGTGGTCACATATAGACATTCTGTTTCCTGAAAGGCAGGAGAGTAAGCTTCTTTATAAACCCATACTCCTGCATATAACAACCTTAAACTCTGTACAAAGTAAAACAATAAAATAAGAAGCAACAACCTAAAAGCTATAGAATGTGAACAAAGGCCCTTGCAAGAGAGCTAAAATTTGAAAGAATATTCCATCATGGTTTCAGTTTCCCACTTTCGTAGATTTAGCCCGACGGCAGGGCAGAGTTACACAAAGAAACAAGAAAAATTATCCATTCTCAAGGAGTAGACGATCAATAGAAGCCAATTCCAAAATGACGCAGATGCTAGGATTATCCTTGCTTTTCAATACACTTTGTCCATCTGTCAACAAGCTTTTTTATTCCCTCATTAAAAAATGTTTTAAGCTAAGATGCAAGCCATGAATGCACCGCTGTCGTCACTTTATCATAAGTGACTCTTTGTGCTCCTAGGGCTGCTTTCAAGGGAACAAACAGGTGAAAGTCTGATGGAGCAAGATCAGGAATATAGGGAGGATGCTTTAAAACCTCAAAATGAAGTTTTTGCAGAGTGTCAACAGTGTGGGCAGAAGTGTGTGGACGCACACTGTCATGCAAGAGCACAGTGCCCTTGAATAGCAGTCCTCTGCATTTACTCCGAAGTTTAGGCTTCAGCTCTTCAATAAGCATCTCACTGTAATCAGCATTGTTGATTGTTGAACCTTTTTCCTGATAACATTCCAATACTGGCCCTTGAGAATCCCAGAAAACTATAAGCATCAATTTTCCAGCTGGTGGTTGCCTTTGGAACTTTAACTTGGTCAGTGATTGAGAATGTTTCCATTCCCTACTATGCTATGGATGTTTCCATTCATCATAGTGATGAATCCATGTCTTGTTACCAGTAATGATTCTCTTTAGGAAACTTTCACCTTTCCTTAGAGTATCAGTCCAAATTTCATTTGCAGATATCTAAACATTTTTGTTTACACTTTTCCATGAGTTGTTTTGGTACCCATCTCACACAAACTTTTCCAAACCTAAGTCTGTCAAGGATTACTTCATTTTGAAGTGTCAAAGCATCCTCCCTATAGTCCTGATCTTGCTCCATCAGACTTTCACCTGTTTGGTCCCCTGAAAGCAGCCCTAGGAGGACAAAGATTCACTTCTGATGAAGTGAAGACAGCAGTGCATTCATGGCTTGTATCTCAGCCTAAAACATTTTTAGTAAAGGAATACAAAAGCTTGTTGACAGATGGACAAAGTGTATTGAAAAGCAAGGAGAGTATGTCAAAAAATGATGTATTTGTCTTTTCTAAAAGTTAATCAAAATTAATTCTACATCCAGAGTGTGGATAATTTTTTAATCACCCTCATACATTCATGGACTAAACAGTCTGATTAAAAGGTGAAGATTTTCACAATAGCCATGAAAGCAATACCCAAATATATTGTTTACAAGAGATACACTTTAAACATAAAAACAAAGATTGTTGAAAGTAAATAGAAAGAAAAGATCTACCATAAGTATAAGAAGATTGGAAATACTATAGTAATATCAGATAAAATAGGCTTCAAGGTAAAGATTACTACCTGAGGTAAAGTACATTTACCTGATGATAAGAAAGATTTATTCATCAGAAAGACATAGCATCATGAACGTATACAATAATAAGAGAACATTAGATTACATGAGCAAATATTGATGTAATTAAAGGGAGAAATAGTTCTATAATCTTAATAGGAGATTTTTAACACTTTCAGCAATCACTAGAACTAGACAAAAATATCAGTTAAGACATACATTATCTGAACAATACTACCAATGACCTCAAAATCATTGATATTTACACATTATTATATATAGCAACTGCAGAATACACATTTCATTCACAAAGATACACTATGTGATGGAAAATACAAGTCTCCTTACACTTAAAAGGATCGAATGCATACAGAATATGTGCTGTGACCACAGCAGAATTAAATGACTCAGTAAACACTAGGCAAAAGATCTGAGAGGACACTTTGCAAGAGATGATAGACCAGTTAGCACATGAGAAGATTCTCAACATCATTAGCATTAAGGAGATGCAATTTAAATTCATAAGGAGATAACACCACACTCTTATAAGGATAGCTAAAGTGAACAAGTTGACAATACCTGGAAAGCATGTAGAGCAAATAGAACTCTTAAACACTGCTGGTGGGGATGTAAAATGGTACAACTTTGGGAAATTGTTTCACAGTTTCTTAAAATATTAAAAATATGTCTACTGTACTACCTAACCATTCCACTCTTAGATAGTTAATCAAAAATAATGAAAACACAGTCCTGTACAAGAATGGTCTTAGCTGCTTTGTTTACAATAGCCGAAAATTGGAAACAATTCAAATGTCCATCAATCAGTGAATGGATAAATAAGATGTGGTATACGTTATACAATGAAATATTATTCAACAGTAAAAGGAGAGACTACAAATATCCTCAACTGCATGGATGGATCTCAGAATCACTATGATGAATGTAAGAAGCCAGGTACAAAAAAGTACATGCAGTACGATTATATTTATATACAGTCTTAGAAATGCAAACTAATCTTTAGTGTATGTACTTTTTTGTGCCTGGCTTTTCTTTTCAAAAAATATTTCTCCAACTTATTTATTAGTACCTAAAATTAAAATCTGCAACAAACTCTGAAAATGGTTCAGCCAAAAAAGAGTGTGTGTATGTTTGTGTGTGTGTATGTGTTTTTACAGGGGGGAGGGAGAGAGAATGAGAGAGAGAGAGAGACTGACAGAGAGAGAGAAATGTATCAACATGTGAACAGTTGGTAAATATACAAGAGCTTATGTGGGTTCTCACATTACTATTCTTTCACTGTTCCTCTAGTTTGACATTTTCAAAGTAAACAGTTGGGGTAAAACTTAATCAGAGACTTATGAAATTTACTTTAATGAGTCTTCCCACTGAAATTGTAATAACCCAGGAGAAGATAACACAGTGGTGTGAGTAATCCTGTAAAGCATTACCATAGATACACGAAATGATGAAATGCACTAAAGATGCGCAAAAAGCACTGCAGGACAACGAATGTGGAGTTTATGGAGTGTCAAAAAATTCCATCCAGTTTCACAAATTTTCGTATCAGGAACTCTGATTATTTAATTATTTTAGCTGTACAAATGAATGGATACAGAAGATGTGGCATATATATACAATGGAATATTACTCAGCTATAAAAAGGGATGAGATGGAGCTATATGTAATGAGGTGGATAGAACTACAATCTGTCATACAGAGTGAAGTAAGTCAGAAAGAGAAAGACAAATATTGTATGCTAACTCACATATACGGAATCTAAAAATGGTACTGATGAACTCAGTGACAAGAACAGGGAAGCAGATACAGGGAATGGACTGGAGAACTCGAGGTATGGGAGGGGGCGGGGGATGAAGGGGAAACTGAGAAGAAGCGGGAGAGTAGTACAGACATATATATACTACCAACTGTAAAATAGTCAGTGGGAAGTTGTTGTATAACAAAGGGAGTCCAACTCGAGGATGGAAGATGCCTTAGAGGACCGGGGCAGGGAGGGTGGGGGGGAATCGGGGGGGGGCGTCAAGGAAGGGAGGGAATATGGGGATATGTGTATAAAAACAGTTGATTGAACCTGGTGTACCCCCCAAAAAAATAAAATAAAATAATAATAAAAAAAAAAAAATAATTCATGGCGATGAGTATAGGCTCTGCAGTCTATTCCTTCTTGATCTCATTAACTATATACAAGGAAAATGTTAGACAGTTAAAAAGTCCTGTGAAAATGAGGCTGTCCTGTTTGATGATCCACACTGCAGCAAAATTGGCTGTTTTCTTGTTTCCCTTAAATGAGCCCATGTTTGATCATTTGACAATTGCCATTTGATTATTTAATAACTGGAAGCCTATTGTGCTGAGTAATTGCCAGCCTGCTGAGTCTGATAAGTGAAATTCTGATATGAAAATGAGATTAAAAATTTAACTGTGATTTAGACATTATAGCCTTTGAATTTAGATCACAAGTCTCACACCGGGGACCTCTGTTGAAAATAGACTTTGGATTTCATTGAAATAATAAAAATATTTTAAAATTTCTTTAACATTTCATTGTATCAAATTGTCAAGAGACAACTATAATGAAGATGATCTTATGATTTTACTGGGAAGTTTAGAATATCTGTGGTTCTTACCTTTTATGTCCCTTATATCCTGAACTGCCCAGCACAGACCTGGATAATATAATGTCATCATAGTTAACACCCATGCAGTGTGCTCCTTTTAAAGAGTTTGTCATCCAATCGATAATCCAAAATCTGCCTTAATTGATGAAGAGTTTGCTCTTTGTGGCATCTCAAAGAAGCAAAAATACAGTAATTCAAGATGTTATTCCGTACATTAACACACAAGTAAAATTTACTCCTATTTGTAAATATATACTTTAAAACAACCTCAAAAATATACCTGAGGGAGTATAATTGCTTAAAACTTTGCAATTTTCATAAAACTTCACATCTACTCATATCCATTATGGATCCTCTTAGCAATCCTTTAAAGGATCAAAAGACGGGTAATTTTAGAAATTGCAGTTTTCCAGAGGTTAATAAATAATTGGGAGAAAAGAGACAAATCTTCTTTACAGAAGGTTTCCAAATAGTATATGTAGATAACTACCTTCTCCAGGAGGTGAAGCTTAGTCTCCAACCCCTTCCTTTGAGTGTGGAATGGATTTAGAGTAGAATATTGAAAGAGAAAAAGAGTAACTTCACAGTGGAGAAACTTGGCAAGACTATCTTAACTAAGTGATCAAGATTAACATTACTAGAAACATCACACACATACCATGTACCGTCTGAAAGGATGAGTACATGATATGGGATGAGAAGGGCACTTCTCACTGTTCCAAATCACTCCAAAATAAAGTTGTTTTTTTTTTAAGTACTCACATACTGATGCCAGTGTTAAGACTAAACTGAGTTCCTACTGAAAGTGTTTCACCCACTATACCTCAAATCAATTATTGCTTAATGCCCAGGAAGAAAATTTTGTGCATATATACAGAAAAAATGTTTACAGTGCTGCATATATTAATTTGCATTCAATTTATTAAAATCACAATTTAAATTAGCTCAAATCTTCAAAGAGAAATTCTAATAAATGCACATACGAATCTGGTATCTGTTAAAAAACATGCAGTTCTTCCTTGTTCTTTGATTAATGCTCAATTGACTTGTAAGTTTGACAGATTAATTTCCCCTAAACATTTGGCACCATTTGCAAACCTGATTAATTCAATTTCCTTAGACATTTTAAATTACAATTACAAATTTTAACACACCCAAATCCCGCAAGCATTTCAAACACCCAACAAGAAAGATTTACAAATCTAATAAACAACCACCTCTTAAACATTTAACTACTCTTATAAATATAAGAAGTCTAAATTTCTAGTTTTAAAGTATCAAATATTTAAATAAATATTGTAAACAACTTAGTTATCAATTTAAAATGATAAGTGCAAAATGTGCATCCCTTAATTATTTGATCTTAAAATCAAAATTCTAACATCAAATAAATAATCCTGAAAAACCCAAATTAAAACCCATAAGTTCAATATCAATCACATTTTCTTAACTATTTAAATTATGACAATTTTCAGACTCTCTAATGTCAAATTATCTTCAACATTTACAAAGTTAATGAACAAAATGCACACAAGTTACCATAAGGATTATAAAACCTATTCCTAAATTTAACATAAATATATGTCTTACCTCCTTATTTTCTCAATAATATTTAACATTTCTACCATTGTGAACAACATAGTCATTTGCTGACTGCAGGGGAAAAATGCCAAACAGGCCAGATTTAGGTGTTAGTAAGCAAAGATACCAGCATATAGCAACCTGGATTCATCTTTCAGGATGATTTAGTCAGCACTTTTTTTTACAAGGGTCCTTTCATATAAAAATCTAGCATTTCAAACATTCTCTTTTTCTTGCAGAAGGCTTACATGACTTTTGTCTACATAGAATTCAGATTCAACATCCCTATGCAAACTGAACTGCTTATTACCTGGTTGATTTCTGAATCCTCTTTATGTTTTAATGGCTTATCTGTCAGACCCATCATCACTTAAGGTCATTTTTATTAATACATTGTTGCTTCTCAATATATGTCACCCTTTTAGCTCTTTTTAATGGAGGAATGCCCATAAAATTACCTGTTCCAGACTCCAGTTAGTCATTATGCCATGTCTCTCAAATTCTTTGTTCTATTCATTAAGACATAATTATTTCAGGGAATTTTTAAACTCAGTTATCAACACCACAGTTGCCATTGTTTGTTATTAATCTCTTTGGTTACTGTACAATGCCAAGGGGTGGGGGAGAAACAAACATTTTCAGTCAAAGTCATGTTCCTGTTGAGTTGCCAACTCAACACATATTCAAATGCAGCATTTTTAAATAAAGCAAAATGATATTATTGTGCACCTTTGAGGGGCTTTATTTGGTTTAATTTGTCTTGCAATGAAGACCAGTTAGCTCACATCTGGATCTCTTGGGCAGAGTTGCAAATACTTTGTGATAGAGCTAATATCACAATTGTTTAATAAAGAATGGCATGTCACCATCACCTATCAGAATCTTCTCTGTCAAAGAATTTATGAGTAATTGATAAATCCCTAAAAAAGGAGAAGGGTTACTAAGAGAAAGAAAGAAAGAAAGGATCATTGCCTTTATTATAGAACTATAGATTATAGGTAACTTCACATCTGAAAAAGCCTCTTCCAATTTACAGGTTTCACTAAAGAGAAAACTGAAATCAGAGATATGGCACAACTTTTTGTTAGTATGACAAATCAGCAGGTGACCCCAGATCTCCTGAATCTAATCTGACTTTATATACATTAAGCCACGCAGCCTTGATAAGATGCTTACTTCATACATAGCTTCCTCAGACAGAATTCTTCTGAACATTGATTAGTCATCCTTTTAATTCCAGTTCTTATTAAATCCAAATTTTCTTCTTTTGATGTCCATTTACTCAAGTTGGTGGCTCAAGCCTGAAATGTAATTTCAGACTTATCCTTATTTGGTTAGGTAGTAAAAACATTTAACTCCAACTTATTCAAAAAGATTATGAAACAAATACGTAAATACAAAGTGCTGACAATTGAAACAGCCATCTTATTTTCTCATTTTAATTTTTAAAGAAAATGTCTCAAGAGGCATTCTTTTGCTATGAATGGTGAATACTGTTTAGGCACCATTTGGTCTAGATATTCTGGCATTAGCTCTGTGCTACAGGGACCATGGAAGTCAGTCTGCTGCCTTGTCTGAGCTCCCTTCTCAGGCTGCTCCTATAGCCCACCTGAGTAGCTAAGGGACCTTCAACCCAGGACCAGATCCAACTCACCAGGCAGATTCGTTCTTCTCTGTATTTAAATTTGGAACACAAAATTGTAGTTAGAATGTATTTGACCTGGGAGGTTACAGGGCATTGGGGCTAGCATAGTGATATTTATATTCATATACAGCAAAGGAAGACAGTCAATCAAGAGAAAATAAAGCAGATTGCTGACAGAAACAGAATCAAGAAACCACGCTGTTTTAAGAGAGGTGTGAAGAGCTGTGTCCTATGACTCTAGCTGCTGATTCTCTCCTATATGGTTCTGACTGGAGTTTCTCTCCTGAATGCCATGAGATTTTTCTTGATCTTGCTAACATACTTCTTTTACTGTTCCTATCCATTTTCTTTTATGCTTATTCTTTTATGCTTAAGTGGGCTTTTATCTTTTGAAATTAAATGATTCTTGGAATAAGAATTAACTTGCTATTTATCACTTGGAAAAGTTATCGTCTCTCATCCTTAATTTACCAAACTATCTCAATGAAAAATAGCATGTTTTCTGTGAATATATTACAGTGATTTCAGTGTAAATTACTAAATTAGTATAATATATCCACTTGACTGAAATATAACTTTAATGAATTAAGACTGCATTAAAAATATTGATTTTAAAACCTTGCTACCCAAAGTATTGTTCAAGTACCAGCAGCATCAGCATCCCCTGGATCTTGTGAGTCTCAGGCCCCACTCTAGACCTAGTGAATCCAAACATACATTTTAACAAGATCTTCAGGTGATTCATTTATACCTTAAAGTTTGAAAACATGGTTTTGGAGATTATCCAAAGTACTGAGAGAGAAACTGTGTGCTTGTGTGTAAGTTTCTCTGTAGTCACATAGTATTATCGATGATTTTGCAAAGAATTTGACCTATCCTCATTTACTTTAATTAATTATTAATTATTGGCCCATTAGCTATGTATAAGCAAATAGAATTCTGATAAAAGAGTTGTAAAATTTTTTAAATAGTTTACTTTTTTCATTTGGATATAGAGGTACATAGTTTTATTGACATCTTGCTTATGCCATTAATGGCCAACGAATACCTTTTGCAATCTGGCTATTTTCTAAATCATTATTAATTTGTGGCTAAAATTATATTCTTTAGTAATCTAATCTTTAGTTGATCAATGTCAATAATATAAACATTTTTGGCATAGGGCTAAATACTGAAAACATTTTCAGTCCTGGAATTGTATATTTTAATAGATTTACCTAAATGAATAAAAATAAATTGAGCAGGTTGACTAAGTTTATTTATAAAACATATTTAGTACTTTGTAGGCAAAGCCAAATATCCAGGAGCATTGATGAACTTGGAAATTCTTGACCATATTATGAATGATTATAAATATAGAAGAATATTCTATGGTGTGGATTAATAACATTTGTAATACAGCTGATCAGTTTCCTTAATTGGTAAAAGACAATTGGCTAAAAATAAAGGGATTTGATCCAGATGTTCTTTTTTTTTTCTGATGTTCTTTTATTTCTAGTCTAGTAACAATGTACCTAGGGAATGATTGATGTATATATAAGCATTAATAGTGTCTTTTACCTGGAAGTCACTCGTTTTGGAACCAACAACCTCTCAAGCATAATTAAAAGAAATATGAAGAAGACTTCTGAACAATCAAAATTGTTGGTACCAAGGAAGCCCAAGCATTAATTCTAGTACATGCATATGTCTGTTCACATTCTTTTTTAAGGCAAAAAAAGATTCCATGTACAGTAATATCCTTAATTCACTATGCATAAATATGAGCAATTCATGAACTCCTTTTAAAGAAAAAAATCCTCAAAGAATCTTTTTGTTTTTTATCCTTGTGATGCACAGTATCTTTTTTTTTAAGCTCTTTATTGGAATATAATTGCTTTACACTTTTGTACCAGCTTTTGAGGTACACCAAAGTGGCTCAGTTGTATTTATATATATATCCCCATACCCCCTCCCTCCTGCGACTCTATCCCACACTCCCTATCCTGGCCTTCTAAGGCATCACCCATCATCGAATTGATCTCCCTTTGTTACACAGCAACTTCCCACTAGCTATATATTTTACAGTTGGTAGTGTATATATGTCTATGCTACCCTCTCACTTTATCCCAGCTTCCCCTTCACCCCGCCACCCCTCAACCCCATGTCCTCCAGTCCACTCTCTGCATCTTCATCCTTATTCTTGTTCTGTCACTGGGTTCATCAGTATCTTTTTTTTTTTTTTTTTTTTTAGATTCCATATATATGAGTTAGCATGCAGTATTTGTTTTTCTCTTTCTGGCTTACTTCACTTTGTATGACAGACTCTAGGTCTTTCCACCTCATTACATGTAACTCCATTTCATTCCTTTTTATGGCTGAGTAATATTCCATTGTGTGTATGTGCCACACCTTCTTTATCCATTCATCTGTTGATGGGCATTTAGGTTGCTTCCATGTCCTGGCTATTGTAAATAGTGCTGCAATGAACATTATGGTACATGTTTCTTTTTGGATTATGGTTTTCCCTGGGTATATGCTCAGTAGTGGGATTACTGGGTCATATAGTAGTTCTATTTGTAGTTTTTTAAGGAACCTCCAAACTGTTTTCCATAGTGGCTGTACCAACTTACATTCCCACCAACAGTGCAGGAGAGTTCCCTTTTCTCCACACCCTCTCCAACATTTATTGTGTCTAGATTTTTTGATAATGGCCATTCTGACCGGTGTGAGGTGATACCTCATTGTGGCTTTGACTTGCATTTCTCTGATGATTAGTAATGTTGAGCATCTTTTCATGTGTTTGTTGCCCATCTGTTTCTCTTCTTTGGAGAAATGTCTATTTAGGTCGTCTGCCCATTTGTGGATTGGGTTATTTGCTCTTTTGGTATTAAGCTGCATGAGCTGCTTGTATATTTTGGAGATTAATCTTTTGTCTGTTGCTTCATTGGCAAGTATTTTCTCCCATTCTGACAGTTGTCTTCTTGTCTTCTTTATGGTTTCTTTCGCTGTGCAAAAGCTTTTAAGTTTCATTAGGTCCCATTTGTTTATTCTAGATTTTATTTTCATTATTCTAGGAGATGGGTCAAAAGGGATCTTGCTTTGATGGATGTCATAGAGTGTTCTGCCTATGTTTTCCTCTAGGGGTTTTATAGTGTCTGGCCTTGCACTGAGGTCTTTAATCCATTTTGAGTTTATTTTTTGTATGGTGTTAGGAAATATTCTAATTTCATTCTTTTCCATGTAGCTGTCCAAATTTCCCAGCACCACTTATTGAAAAGGCTGTCCTTTTTCCATTGTATATTCTTGCCTCCTTTGTCAAAGATAAGGTGCCCATATGTGCTTGGGTTTACCTCTGGGTTCTCTATTCTGGTCCATTGATCTTCCTTTCTATTTTTGTGCCAGTACCATACTGTCTTGATCACTGTAGCCTTGTAGTATAGTTTGAAGTCCAGAAACCTAATTCTACCAACTCCTTCTTTCCTTCTCAAGATTGCTTTAGCTGTTTGAGGTCTTTTGTGTTTCCATACAAATCATAAGATTTCTTGTTCTAGTTCTGTGAAAAATGCCATTGGTAATTTGATAGGGATTGCACTGAATCTGTAAATTGCTTTGGGTAGGATAGTAATGTTGAGTCTTCCAATCCAAGAACATGGTATGTCTCTCCATTGGTTTGTATCATCTTTGATTTCTTTCATCAGTGTCTTATAGTTCTCTGCATGCAGGTCTTTTGCCTCCTCAGGCAAGTTTATTCCTGGGTATTTTATTCTTTTTGTTGCAGTGGTAAATGGGAGAGTTTCCTTAATTTCTCTTTCTGCTTTTTCGTTGTTAGTGTATAGGAATGCAAGAGATTTCTGTGCATTAATTTTGTATCCTGCTATTTTACTAAATTCATCAATTCGTGCTAGCAGTTTTCTGGTAGAATCTTTAGGGTTTTCTATGTATAATATCATGTCATCTGCAAAGAGTGACAATTTTAACTCTTCTTTTCCAATTTGGATTCCTTTTATTTCATTTTCTTCTCTGATTGCTGTGGGTAAAACTTCCAAAGCTATGTTGAATAATAATGATAAAAGTGGGCACCCTTGTCTTGTTCCTGTTCTTAGAGGGAATTCTTTCAGTTTTTCACCATTTAGAACGATATCGGCTTTTGGTTTCTCATATATGGCTTTTATTATGTTGAGGTAATTTACTTCTATGCCCATTTTCTGGAGAGTTTTTATCATAAATGGATGTTGAATTTTGTCAAAAGCTTTTTCTGCATCTACTGAGATGATCATATGGTTTTTTTTTTTTTTTTTTGAAGGAAATATTCTTTAGCTCTTTATTTCTAATTATAACACATTCTCATTTGGACATAATTTACATCTTTTTCACCCAATACTATGCCAAACAAAATTTTCCCAAATGTTAAGCCTTTCTTTTACTCTTTAAAAGTTCCTTAAAAGAAATTTGAAATTTTAATTTTCACCATGAACCTCTTGGATCAAAAAAGTAAAGGACATCACTACCAAATGAATTAAAAGAAAGAATGGAATAAAAAACAAAAGTGGTACCCATATAATGAGCAAATTATTTTTTTGCTAAGACATTTTAACTACTTCACGTTCCTACTTAGCACAAGTGAGAATAAACTGGTTCCAAGGTACTACAAGGTTTGGCATTTTTACTCCAAACTTTAAATTACAGTGTTACTCTACTCAAATCACCTCTAAGAAAATGGCAGTGTTCATAAGTACAAAAATTGTTATATCCAATAAGTGGTATTCTACATACTCAAGATAATAATAAGAGAATTCTTTATCAAATTAGATTTTTAAAAATGCAGAATCTCTGGTAATTACCAGCATCTCAAAAGCTAAAATGAGAAAAATACAGAAAATAGAAGTGCTCATTGAATAATATTATTTTACTTTGAGGAAGCCAGAAATAATTCTACTACAAGGAATAAGTAATAATAATAAAAGATGTAATTAGTACACTATATCTCTTTTAAGCCAAAGCATGCTTTTCACCTCAGGACAATTCTGATTTTTACATTCTTAATCTCCTTTGTCCAGAACAGGACCCCATTTTAAGCCATTACTTGAATAGAGTTCATAATCTAAAGCCATTTTTCTCCACAAGATGTTTTCATTTTAGTACATAAGCTGCAAAAAGGCAAATGACTAAGTCAGTTATAAAGAATTTGTAGCATAATAAATGCCAATTTACAGTAACTGTCAACAGACTTCTACACAGAAGCCTAAAAGTTGCTACAGTACAGGTGAGAACTAACAGGATTCTTCCATATGCTCAGACTTCGTTTACTAAATAATACTGTCATACGATCCAAAAAGAAATCTTAATGGGTCCTTCCAAAGCTGCGTAATTTTCCAAACGATATTCCTCTGGTTGCAGAGCCTGTTCATTCCTTCAATCCTTTTTTAGTCGTTTAGCTTTTGCAATATTTTCTTGACGTTTTTGTTTCTTCTTTTGCTCCTTTTCCCTGGCCTCAATCATCTTGGCCAATTTCCAAGACAGTACAGCACTTGCTAGAAACAATGGAGTTAGGGCCAAAATAACTGTTGTAAGGAAGCTGTATGGGTCCTTTGCAGCCCATTCCACAACATATTCAGCCTAAGACTTTAAATCAAACATCTTTGTAGAGGCCTTATGCTTGAGTAGTGATCTCTAATTTTGTCCTGGAATTATTAGCCAATCACAATTTCAGATGACCCTTGGTTGGTGGCCTTCTTCTTTAGCTCTACCATACACTTCTGAGAGATGGCTTAAATTCTATGCATCGACTCGGCCACCTGGCCCTGGGGCCACGCTCCCTCAACCCTCCGCCTGCGTGAGCGTGGACCCAGTGGGGCTCGCACAGCCGGCAGTCCCCAGGAATTCAGGGTCTCCCCCGCCACCCCTTGTGCCACCAGCACGGTGACCACCTGAGCTGGGTACGGAGGCAGAACCGCGGCAGTGGCCACCACCAGCCTCCCCGTTACCTCGCCTGGGACGGTGGACTCGGACCTCGATTCCCAGCTCTGATCATATGTTTTTTATCCTTTGATTTGTTGATATGATGTATCACATTGATTGATTTGCATATATTGAAGAATCCTTACATTCCAGGGATAAACCCCACTTGATCATGGTGTATGATCTTTCTAATGTGCTGTTGGATTCTGTTAGCTAGTATTTTGTTGAGGATTTTTGCATCTATATTCATCAGTAATATTGGCCTGTAATTTTCTTTTTTTGTGACATCTTTGCCTAGTTTTGGTATCAGGGTGATGGTGGCCTCACAGAATGAGTTTGGGAGTGTTCCTCCTTCTGCTGTATTTTGGAAGAGTCTGAGAAGGATAGGTGTTAGCTCTTCTCTAAATGTTTGATAGAATTAGCTCCTGAATCCATCTGGCCCTGGGCTTTTGTTTGTTGGGAGATTTTTAATCACAGTCTCAATTTCTGTATTTGTGATTGGTTTGTTCATATTTTCTATTTCTTCCTGGTTCAGTCTTGGAAGATTGTACTTTTCTAAGAATGTATCCATTTTTTTCAGGTTATCCAATGTATTGGCATACAGTTGCTTGTAGTAGTCTCTCATGATCTTTTATATTTCTGCAGTGTCGGTTGTGACTTCTCCTTTTTCATTTCTAATTCTGTTGATTTGTGTCTTCTCCCTTTTTTTCCTGATGAGTCTGGCTAATGGTTTATCAGTTTTGTTTATCTTCTCAAAGAAACAGCTTTTAGTTTTATTTATTTTTGCTATTGTTTCCTTCCTTTCTTTTTCATGTATTTCTGATCTGATCTTTATGATTTCTTTCCTCCTGCTCACTTTGGGGTTTCTTTGTTCTTCTTTCTCTAATTTTTTTAGGTGTAAGTTTAGGTTGTTTATTCACTATTTTTCTTGTTTCTTGAGGTAGGACTGTATTGCTATAAATTTCCCTCTTAGAACTGCTTTTGCTGCATCCCATAGGTTTTGGGTTGTGGTGTTTTCATTGTCATCTGTTTCTAAATATTTTTTGATTTCCTCTTTGATTTCTTTAATGATTTCTTTGTTGTTTAATAGCGTATTGTTTAGCCTCCATGTGTTTGTATTTTTTACAGTTTTTTTTCCTGTAATTGATATCTAGTCTCATGGTGTTGTGGTCAGAGAAGATGCTTGATATAACTTCAATTTTCTTGAATTCGCCGAGGTTTGATTTGTGACCCAAGATGTGATCTAACCTGGAGAATGTTCCATGTGCACTTGAGAAGAAAGTGTATTCTGTCGTTTTTGGATGGAATGTCCTATAAATATCAATTAAGTAGAGATGGTCTAATGTGTCATTTAAAGCTTGTGTGTCCTTATTGATTTTCTGTTTGGATGACCTGTCCATTGATGCAAGCGGGGTGTTCAAGTCTCCTACTATTATTGTGTTACTGTCAATGTTCCCTTTTATGGCTGTTAGCATTTGCCTTATGCATTGAGGTGCTCCTATGTTGGGTGCATAGATACTTACAATTGTTATATGTTCTTCTTGGATGGATCCCTTGATCATTATGGAGTGTCCTTCCTTGTCTCTTGTAATAGTCTTTACTTTAAAGTCTAATTTGTCTGATACGAGTATTGCTACTCCAGCTTTCTTTTGACTTCCATTTGCATGGAATATCTTTTTCCATCCCTTTCCTTTCAGTCTATATGTGTCCCTTGGTCTGAAGTGGGTTTCTTGTAGGCAGCATATAGAAGGGTCTTGTTTTTGTATCCATTCAGCCAGTCTGTGTCTTTTGGTTGGAGCATTTAATCCATTTACATTTAAGGTGATCATTGACATGTGTGTTCCTATTGCCATTTTCTTAATTGTTTTGGGTTTGTTTTTGTAGGTGTTTTCCTTTTCTTGTGTTTCCTACTTAGAGAAGTTCCTTTAGCACTTGTTGTAAGGCTGGTTTGGTGGTGCTGAATTCTCTTAACTTTTGCTTGCCTGTAAAGCTTTTGATTTCTCCATCGAATCTGAATGAGATTCTTGCTGGGTAAAGTATTCTTGGCTGTAGTTTTTTTTTTCTCTTTCAGGACTTTCAGTATATCCTTCCATTCCCTTCTGGCCTGCAAAGTTTCTGCAGAAAGATCAGCTGTTATCCTTATGGGTTTCCCTTATATGTTATTTGTTGCTTTTCTCTTGCTGCTTTTAATATTTTTTCTTTGTGTTTAATTTTCATTAGTTTGATTAATATGTGACTCGGTGTATTTCTCCTTGGGTTTATTCTGTATGGGACTCTCTGCACTTCTTGGACTTGATTAATTATTTCCTTTCCCATGTTGGGGAAGTTTTCCACTATAACCTCTTCAAATATTTTCTCAGACCCTTTCTTTTTTTCTTCTTCTTCTGGGGTGCCTATGATTCGAATGTTTGTGTGCTTAATGTTGTCACCAAGGTCTCTGAGACTGTCTTCCTTTCTTTTTTTTCTTTGTATTCTTTTTTCTCTTTCCTATTCTATGGCAGTTATTTCCCCCATTCTATCTTCCAACTCACTTATTCATTCTTCTGCCCCAGTTATTCTGCTGTTTATACCATCTAAAATATTTTTAATTTAGTTACTTTGTTGTCCATTACTGTTTGTTTGCTCTTTAGTTCTTCTGAGTCCTTATTAACTGTTTCTTGTATTTTCTGTATTTTGCTATCGAGATTTTGGATCATCCTTACTATCATTACTCTGAATTCTTTTTCAGGCAGTTTTCTTGTTTCCTCTTCATTTATTTGGTCTTGTGTGTGTTTTTTTTTTTTCCTGTTCCTTTGCCTGCATGGTGTTTCTTTGTTTTCTCATTTTGTCTAATTTATAGGATTTGCTGTCTCCTTTCCCTATGCTGCCTAGTAGTAATTCCTCTTGTTTCTGCCCTCTGCCCCCTGTGGTGGGGTTTGTCCAGTGTCTTGAGTAGTCTTCCTGGTGGGGGGGTCTGGTTTCTGCCTTCCAGTGTGTGGCTCTGTGCCTTTTCTCTCTGATGAGCAGGGCCATGTCAGGTGGTGTGTTTTAGGATATCCAGTTATGTCGGGATCTTTGCAGTCCTTTCTGGTGTCCAAGGCTGTCTGCTGGTGTTCAGCTAGTTCTCTGTAGGAATCATTGCATCTTTTGATGTATTCCTGATGCATCTGTGGAGAGGGATGCATTCCACATCCTTCTACATTGCCGCCATCTTTCTTCTCCTCAAAGAATCTTAATACATCCTTAGACTCCAGAGGTTGAGGATTTGAGAAACACCAACCAATTGACTATCTTTTTGACACTTTACTCCAGTGTACCAAATTAGAAGACTGCTAGATTTAAGCACAATGTCAACAGCAGCAGGAGCTCATAAAATGCCTGACCATCAGGAAGAACTTTTCAAAGCACAGTGGCCTGGAACTATTTAGCCTATTAGCATGACTTTGTATGTTAATATAGAAGCTGACCCATGCCAATGGCCCTTTAGGACAACGGCTTTGCAGTACATGACAATAACCAGCAGCTTTCATGAGACTCATCCTGAGTCATTTCAGGATGTTATGCTCAGAATGTTATGCTCTGCATACTCTCTAACAAGACAAGGAGTATAGTCATCTAAAATGATTACAAGTTGTGTCATTAATTTCATTATGAAATTGTATAAACAAAGGTGTGTATAGCTTCTTGAAATCACAGTTACTTTTATACATTATGTTGCAGGCTGTACTTAGCCACTTACCCCTGAATCATCTTCCTCTAGTTACTTAACACTTCTGAGTTGTTTGCTCATCTTCGAAATAAGAAAATAAAGAGCAAAGACTTTGAAGTCAGACTCTCTGGATGTGAATCTCTTCTCTGCACTTGCCAGGTGGGTTACCTTGACCAACAAAGTTAATCTCCTCTGCCTCAGTTTCTTCAGCCCTAAAATGGGGATAAAGTAATCACCACCACCTGAGATTAAGTGAGTGACTGTATATAGTGCTGAGAACAGTCACGAACACATTAGAAGGGCTATGCAAATGTTGGCTATTATTAATAACCTCTAAAAGTTTTTGAGAGAATAGAATAGAATAGTGTATATTGTACCTATTAACGTGTTGCCTGGCTCATGGCTCATAATTAAAGATCAGTGAATATTACTAGTACAACTATCACTACTTCAGATTTAAAATAGTGAACTAGGTATTTGTTCTAAAAGATTTAAGAGAGTTAAATAGTTTTCAAAATTCAAAAACTATTTTAAAGAGTGTCTGCTCAGAAGTAGCAATGGTGAAAGGGGGACAGACTTGATATTAAACAAATATGGGGTTTGCCTTTACTAGCTGGATAACAATGATTTCTCTAGAGATAACAAGAAGTTAAAAATATGTATCCTATCTATCTCTCCATCCTCCCTCGCCCCTGCTATCCCTTTTGATAACCATAGTATGTTTTCTGTGTCTTTGAGTCTATTTACGTTTTGTAAATAAGTTCATTTATATATTTTTTTAGATTCCAGATATAAGTGATATCATGTGATATTTGTCTTTCTCTGTCTGACTTACTTTACTTAGTAGGATAATCTCTAGGTACATCCATGTTGCTGCAAATGGTGTTATTTCATTCTTTTTTTGTGACTGTGAAAAAGGAGTTTGGGATTAACATATACACACTACTATATATAAAAGAGAGAAGCAACAAAGACCTACTGTATAGCACAGGAAACTATATTGAACATCTTGTAATAACCTAAATGGAAAAGAATCTGAAATGAATTTATATATCTATATATACATGTGTGTGTATATATATATATTCTTATATCTGTGTGAATTACTTTGCTGTACACCTGAAACTAACACAACATTGTAAATTAACTATACTTCAATTTTTAAAATAGTTTAAAATAAATTAATTTAAAAATGGCTTCAAAAATCTATGAGATTCTTGTGAAAATTAAATGAGATAATATATATGAAATATTGGCAGAGAGTAGGTACTCTATCAGTGTCATTTCCTACCCTTTCCTGTTAAAAAATTTTTTGACAGTTGGGGCTGATTTCCCTACCAAACAAAATACATCTTTGAATGTTACCAACTCAATAGCAAGTTCAGCTTATAGCAGAAAAGGAATTAGATTCCACTAAGTGATTTCTGCTCCTCATAGTTTTCAGTTATTATCTTTAAATTGCCTGTTATTTGCCAGATTAAGTGGGTGAATACTTGTGTATAAAAAGGTTTGTATTTAGTGAGCATTCATCATTTTAAAAATTTCTTAAAATGAATTTAAGACTGATAATTTTTAAATTTTTCTAAATGTTCATAAAATTTGATACAGGTAAGATATGGGTTAATAGCACTGACACCAAAAAAGAGAGGTGGAGGGAATGAAACACTGGCAGGTGGTGTGATGAGTAAGTGATTTATAGTCATAATGAGTTGAAGCCCTTCCAAAAGATGTATTTACCAGAAGAGTGCTTTAAATGTCACCTATATTGCTAAATTATAAATCCTTAAAAAAATAAAATGGGAAAGAGAAACAGTTGTGAATCATTGATTTTCTCCACTTTGGAACAGTGACATTGCTAGGGGATACCAGATGACCTATTGGTCTCTGAATGCTGCTTTCTGCCAGTGCTACTCAGCTAGGACCTCTTTGACTATTTACTGGCCAATGCATTTCACCCCAGAGCCATTAATTAAAAGGGGATTTACCTGTGCAAGGTCTGTACTAACGGTCACAGCAGTAGCCTGGGCATCCTCCTGAAGCATGGGAAGGGACCTGGAACCTAATCAGGCTTCAGGAAAGGGCTTTACAAGCCATCTACAATTTTGTCTGATTGCCTTACGTGTGGCAGGCGCTGTGCTAGACATCACTATATTATATTGCCAAAGACAGACCATTCCTTGTATCTTTATTCAAAGCAATTAGCTGAAAGAGCACTAAGTGATTTAAATTTAAAAGTAGCATCTACCTAAGTTAAATTTTTGGACTCTGTAAAAGACATTAAAGATATTTTTGGCAGCAAATTGTAATTTTAAAATTTGATATGTTCTCCACTGTCTGTTATACATTTATTTTAGAATATCCTGTTGTAGAAACGGTTTCTTCATCTGAAAGGGATCTTGAAAGTAGTTTTGATTGTTCCATAAAATTAACAAGAGTTTTGTCTAAATTAGTTTGTCTGCACTGGTTCATAGTATTGGTGGATGTTTATTATCATCATTTTAATTAAGCAAAGGATTTGTTTTGTGCCTTTAGATTTCTGAGTTCTTATTTCTGTAGTAAATAATATTGATTGCTCTCTAAGGTGAATTTTAATTAAAATTAAATGCATTGCTCTGTTACACAGAGGACACCTTGTATTTGCAGTGCTGCTGAAATTGATGAAGGCTACAAACTTTCACCAAATAAAGAAAATTTAATTCTCTAAAATTTAATTAAGCTAAAGTTTCAGCTTTTAGAATACCCTGTTGCAGTAATTAATATTTTTCTTCAAACTTTTTCTCAAATTGAAAATAATTTTACTTTTTCTGATTATTGAAATATTGGTATAAAATTATGAATACTATAGGGATGTATATTTTTTATAATTCTTCCATTTTAAATAAATTCTTCAATTAAGAGATCATATATCAGTTCAACCTTGTCAGACAGGAAGGTTTATTCAGTTTTTTTTTGAAACTAAAAACCATTTTTAATTTCTGAATAGATACACTGATCCCATGAAAATATTACTTTTTTTGAGCTTATTAACTCTCGTCTGTCCTATGAAGATTTTACTTAACTCAATAGTACCTAGTACGACATACAGAACCGCTAGTGATCTGATGGTATCAATTTTTCCAGCCTCAATTCCTATTATCTCCCTGTTTCCTACCCCCACCCCCACTACCCCACCACCAAGTACACACTTATGGACTCTCATAGAACAACAAGTTTGCTTTATCCACTCTTCATATTCTTTTAAACCCCTGTACGTCATTTCTTCTCTTCCAATCTATCTTCCCACACCATCCCAAAACTCTTACTAGTACCTCTTACTGGAAATTTTTGCTGTCTATTCCCAATCAACTTTGTGATGCATATCACAACTTTCATGGAATCCCTGTTTACTATACTTATCTTAGTATGTTATAATTGGATTAAATGTATATCTCTCCAACATTGTAAGCCTGGTACAGATTAAGTGCTCAATAATTAGCTGATGAATGAATGGATGGGTAGATCAGTATATAAATGATGAATGCATGGCTGGCTGAATGAATAGATGGATGAAAAAACTGATGAATATATGACTAGATGCATAGTTGGACGGGTGTAAGTAAGACAGAATGGAACTCCCGGAGAAAAACTCCATTTATTCTGAAGTAAGACCCAAGGTTCTACTCTCTAAAGGAGAGGCAACATACAAAAGTATGCGTCATGGCCAAATATTTAATAATATCAGAAAAAAGGTCAACTGATGATATTATCTTTATGCCCTGGAAAAAAAGTTTTTTAAAGAAGAAAAAAATTATTCTGATTATAGTCATTCATGTGAACAGCTTATACTTATATCTAAGTATCAATAAAGAAAAATGATTATATGCATCATTAAATGTCAGATTAACTGTTTTGTATATTTACTAGAATTAAAGACAACATACTTGTGTGCTCAATACTTATAACTTCCATTATGTTATCACTATGTTTTTATTTTTTATTTATTTTTTATTTTTTTAAGAACTTTTATTGAGATACAGTTAACATACAATAAACTGCATATACTTAGAGCTTACAATTTGGTACCCCAATCTCCCAATTCATTCCCCCCCAGCCCTCCCTGCTTTCCCCACTTGGTGTCCATATGTTTGTTCTCTACATCTGTGTCTCTATTTCCGCCTTGCAAACCAATTGATTTGTACCATTTTTCTATAGTCCGCATATATGTGTTACTATACGGTATTTGTTTTTCTCTTTCTGACTCACTTCATTCTGTATGACAGTCTCCAGGTCCAACCATGTCTCTAATCACTATGTTTTATTTTATATTACATTATTATTATCTGTGAATATTATCCATGCCTCACATTTTCCTTAATGAGGCACTTGAGTTTCTAGAATTAGTAATGATTTTTAGCCAATCCAGAGATTTCAAATATCAGGAACCTGCATTTACCATACTCCTATTGTTACTCTGCTATGTTAGGGCAGTGATGACATCTTCCCTAAAATATCTAGTGAAATACAATTTTCTAATGGCATTTTGTATACTTAAGGCAAGAAAAAAAGAAGCAAGCATAAAGAATTTAAGAGCATAATCAACACACTTTGCTACAAGTGTGGGTTATTAACTAATACCTCTTATGTACCAGGTAAGGTGTCAAGCACTGGGGACACAAACATAGCAGGCATGGTCCTTACCTTCCAGGTGCTCACAGTCTCAAGGAGAATTTAGACAAAATAAGTCGCTTTAAATTTTTACCAAGGAACAAGATGAGCTAAAAATAAAATAAGTGAAAAAGCCCAAATAACAACATAGTGCAATAAGAGCTCTGAGAGAGATTGATACAGATCTTTATCAGATGGATTAATTGGTCCAGTCTTAGAATTGTGGAATGGTAAAGCCTGGAATTCATCTTAGGTCTCCTAGTTCTAACCTCTCATTTTAAGATGTAAAAAAATGAGGCCCAGAAATATTAAATCACTTGAGGCCTTAGGTAAGTCACTTAGCCTTTGTAGGTTTCAGCTCATGCTGATGTTTTCCCTGCACACACAGAGACAATGGGTAGGAATAAGTTAAATCACTAGCTTACTAATAACTAGTAGTAAGATTAAGGTACTATGTTATTGCAACACGTTTCTGTTCTCTAACATTCTAGGTTTTACTAGAAAAAATTAATTTGATATGGAAGGTGAATTTATTTTTTCATTTAAAAATATGAAATCAGTACCTACCATGTGCTAGGCTGGCTGATACTACTACTGAGATATGGTACCTGATTACCTTTTTTTATTTTTTTCTTGAGGACTATTTCCTTTTACCTGTTTTTTTAACGCTTTTGATTTATATAAATACAGTATTTGTTACTCATTCTTCTGAGTTATAATTATTTGCCTGCTGAAACTATTCTTATAAGTAATGTTGCTTACTAATAACTTGGGGAAATTCAAATTATATTTTTAAAAAAGAAGTTTGAATATTTGAAAGCTTGATTTAATAGTTATTTCTGAGGCAAAACATTTGCTTACTCTGTGTGTTTTACCTACTGAGGTATATGGTCACTCTCTTACAAGGGAACTATTTTCCTTGTTCTGAAATTGTAACAAGGTTTTGCTCTAAGAAGTAAGACATGGAATATACTTAAAATGCTCCAGAAAGTAAGCACTGACATTGTTTCCTGTGACAGAATTAATTTTTATCTTCTATGGCCCTCTTCAGCCTTATGAATTTTTCATTGATGGAAATTAATATATCACAAGTAAACATTGCCATTTGACAGTGCTAGCCAAGCCAAGTAAAGTACTAAGAAAACCAAAGAAATTTATTTTCTTAGTCTCAGACACAAAGGAGGAAATGCGCTAAGTTTTTTGTCATCAATATTGTTAATATACCATGGTGTATTTTAGGTGCACTTTTCTTTGACCACAACAGATACTACCAGAATTCTTTTATTAATACAACTTTTTAAAAATGTTCACACTTATCTGTTGTTGGTAGCCAGTTTCTTAATTTTTGTTTTATTTGTATTAAAATAGAAACCAGCTGAATACCTATTAATTTACAAAGGACTTAGTTGTATGGTTATAAAAATTAAAGCTTGTAGAGGAAAGATGAATCATTGTATAATTTTTGAACAGTTTACATTTTAATCTTAAATAGCCTAATACAAATATTTGGATTAAGAATTAATATGTTGTCTATAGATGCATGAAATCTATCATTGAATCAAATAAATGAAAATTCCTATTCACACTGGTCTTATATACGTGTACAAAAAGGCATATATAAAACTAAATAAATAACTTCACTGTGTAGTATTTTAAATGGTGATAAGTGGTATAAAGAAAAAAGAAGAAGGAAGATGGGGGGAGCAGCATAAGTTTAGTGCAGTCAGCGAAAGTCTCACTCAGGGGATGCCATTTGAACAAAACTGGAAGGAAGCAATAGAAATTAAGTTATGCAGATTATGGGAAAAGATTTTTAAAGATGGGGAAGCAAACAGTGCATTTCCTGTCTCTGCCCAGGAAATAGCAAAGGGGCCCATGTAGGTGAGAGTGGAGAGAGTGGTCAGAGATGAGGCCACATAGGTATTTGGGACTAGGTTTTGTAGACTATTGTTCTGGTTTCAGCTTTTACTTGATAGAGTCATTGGAGGTCTACAGCGTGGGGGGGCATGATCTGACTTACATTTCAGCAGGATCACTCTGACTGTTGGATTGATGAGTGTGGCAAGGGTGAAAGCAAGGAAAGCAATGAGAAGACTATAACAATAACCTGGGCAGGAAATAATGGAGGCATGGACTGGAGAGATTATACAAGAGGTAGTCAGGATTCATTTCTGAACATATCCTAAAATTAAAACCAATAGAATTGGCTGATGTGCTAAATACAAAGCAAAAGTTGTTGAGGAGGGCCTTAGGGTTTTATCCTAGAGCTGCTAGAAGGATAGAGTTGCCACTAACTGAGATACAGAAGACAGCAAGAGAAGCAGATTTGGAGGAAAAAAACAGGAATTTGGACTTAGACATGTTAAATTCGAGATGTATATCAGACATCCATTGAGAGATTTTGAGTGGATAGTTGTGTTTATAAGTATGAAATCCTGAGAAAAGATCTGGAGATAAAAATTTGAAAGTCATCAGGACATATACATGTATGGTAAAAAAAAGCCATAGAATGGATCATCAAGGGGTGAATACACATAGAGAGGAAAGACATCCAAGAGCTGGGTCTAGGACCAATATTTCATTGAAAGAGAGGGGAAGCACAGTATTAAATGTGCCTTTGCATAAAAGCATTTTTTTTTTTTTTGGTTACAATAGCACAAGTGTAGCTAGGGTACAGTTTCACTGGCCCAATTTTTAAAATGAAAAGTATTTTTTCCCTTTGTTTTTATAAACTATCATTTAAAAAAATTTTGGCAAGATACCCTTCCTAACCCCCAGTGCCCCAGAATGTGACTGTATTTGGAGATAGGGCCTTTAATGAGGTAAAATGAGGAGTGGGTCCAAATCCGATATCGCTTGTGTCCTTATAAGAGGAGAGTAAAACAAAGACACACAGAGAGAAGATGAGGGAAAGACACCAGAAGAAGACAACAAATCTATGAGCCAACAAGAGAGACATTAAAAAAACAAACAAAAACAACAACCTGCTGTCACCTTGATCTTGGACTTCTAACCTCCAAAATTATTAGAAAATAAATTTATTTTCAAGCTACAGACTGTGGTACTTTTTAGGGCAGCCCTAGCAAACTAATACAATACCCTAAAAAATTAATTGTGCCTGAGATTTTCTAGACCTCTGAAGGGTCTTTCTTCTATAAGATTTGAAAAATGAAATTAAGCTAGCTACTTGAATGTGTATTAGATATGATTGTTCCTTAAACATTTGCAATTTAAATATACTCACCAAAAATGGAAGAAAAAAATGTTATCCTCTTGGTAGTCTAAGAGAATAACTAGATTCATAATACAATGCCTAATTTCCTCCATCATTTGTTTCCAGTCAAGAATGACCTTTCTAGTGATATGTTTTATTTAGGCTCAAGTGGGCTAGCTTCAAAAACATCCAACTCATCACTTCACAGATTGAGATCATTGATAGTGACAAAAATTTTGTGCTGTCCACACACAAAACAAAAGTGCTATAAAAATAAATGATAAAAAGTTTGGATTCCTCCTATGACAAAATTGACTTTCATTGGAACATTTTTTAAATTAATATCTTCTAAAAATATTATTACTGATTGTCTCTCTTTTGTGTGAGTAGCAGAGCAATGTAAATTCCATTTAAGAAGGACTTAGAAGTATAAACTTTTCTATTTGAAAGACTTTACATTTAGCAAAAATAGAAATTGTCACTCCACTCTTCTCTCTGAGAAAAATGGCTCAAAGATAGCATTTTAAAAAGCTTTAAAAACAATGCTTAAAGTCCAAACTCTGGTGCCTTGGGATGCCCATTTGGGTGAGAAGCCACAGAGAAACGTAGGCATTTAATATCTGTGGAAGTCAAGGTAATGGTTATTGTTGGAGGGAGGATCAGGATCGTGACTGGATCAGGAACATGGAAGGGCTTCTGGGATGGCTGGCAAGGCCCTATTTCTTGACTTGGATGATGGTGACAAGAGTGTTCACTTTAAAACAATTCACTGAACTGTAGAATGTTTATGTGTTTTCTTGTACAATAAAAAAGGGGAAATAAAATAAAATACTTAAATTCTCACCTGGAAAAAAAAAGTATCCCAATATATGATTCAGGAAAACAATGCCAAAGACCAAGGCTGTAGACTAATTCTTGAAAATTGGTCTGTAACTAGCATTCATTGAAACTGCTTACTTATAGGGTCTTATGAAACTTACCTGTCCTTCGCTATCTGTATTGATATCAAACTGTATTTTTTTTGTAAAAAGCTTTGTAAAAAGCTACTACTTTCAGGGAACTAGAAATAATAACAATTGAACAAGTCATTATAGGAATGCTATGCCAAAGTTGTTTTTTCACATTCAGTTTTGAAATAAAAATCTTTTTCTGTTGACAGTCTACTGATAACATTATTTGGCAAACTGGACTGTTAGGTTTTAATTAGTAGGAATGAAGGGTTAATGACATTTTTAACCAAATGGTTTGAACACAACAGGAAAAAATTCATTAAATTAAAGTAACTATGGGGGCTTCCTAGGTGGTGCAGTGGTTGAGAATCCGCCTGCCAATGCAGGGGACACGGGTTCGATCCCTGCTCCAGAAAGATGCCACATGCCGTGGAGCAACTAAGCCCGTGTGCCACAACTATTGAGCCTGCGCTTTAGAGCCCGTGGGCCACAACTATTGAGCCCACGTGCTGCAACTACTGAAGCCCACGCACCTAGAGCCTGTGCTCTGCAACAAGAGAAGCCACGGCAATGAGGAGCCCGTGCACCGCAACAAAGAGTAGCCCCCACTCACTGCAACTAAAAAGAAAGCCTGCGCACAGCAAAAAAAGACCCAACACAGCCAATAAAATAATAAATAAATAGATAAATTTATTAAAAAAAGTAACTATGCTTTATAATAAAAAGTAATCAGTTGTCTAAAACAAAATTGATTTGGAAAATCATGTTAAGCCATACCACATTCCTGTTTTAAAGGTAAAAACAACTGTAGTGATCATTTATACTAGAAACATTTATACCATATCTACCATGAGAAAGCACTATTCTAGGTTAAAAGCTGTGCAGGAAAGAGGGAATGACTAAAGTAAATATTAGTTAATTAGAGTAAAACAAAATCATAGTAACTAGAATTTAGTATAAGTAAATGATAATATGGTTTCTGAAGAGGGAAAGACTTTTCTAGCATAAAAGCAGTGGAAGAAATAGCAAAGAAATAAGAATAATTTTTGATAAGATTTTTAAACTAAAATGAAGAGCTATAAATATACTGATTGTGTATTGGAGTGTAAGTTAGTATGTTTCTGGAAGCAATTTGAAAGTATGTTGAATTTACTATTTTAAATTTGTGTTTATACTTTTTGAACTAATATTTTCATTTCAAGTCATTTATCCTAAAGAAATAATTAGAATTGGGAAAAATACTGTTTCAAATAAATCCAAAAGTGTTTTGCCAACACATTTAGAACATAAATGCATAATTGGCAACTTCCTTATTTCTCATCATAGATTTTTTTTTCCCCCAACTTGTTATTTAAAATGTTGCCTTATATTGCTATGAATCTTTTATAAGAGATTCTGGTACAGCAGATACTTTATTTAGAGGGGCTCAATATATACCATTTTAAGGAAATGAAACAAATTAGATTGATGACTCTTGAATTAAAATGCCAATGATTCTTGTATCTTGTGAAAAATAGCCACATTGTTACTTTATTGTTACAAAATGTTTATGCAGTTGGCTACTGCCAGCTGGTCAGGAAAGTCTTCTCTAGAGCTTATCCACAGAGAAATCTTATTTGTTTACTTAGATGTATTCTTTTTAAAATTCCCCAATTGGAATAAATGTCAGAGCAACATTTTAATCATGATGATGTAATTAATTTCCAAGAACTATCTGAAAACTTAAATGTATTTGGAGGCTATAATGTAGTTGCTATATTCTGAATAAAATTATATTTTGAGAGAGAATTCTAGCAATATTTAGAGTCATGCCCATTTCCCTTTTCAAACCCTTCTCCCTATGTCCTGGTTTCAGTAGGTCTTATCTAAACTGTGCTTAACAGATGCTCAATCTGTATCTGCTAAATAAACAAATGAATGAACATGTGGGTGTTTGTGAATCTTTAAGATTTAATCTCATGTTCTCAAGCAAGGAGACTTGTTATAGCTCAGTCAAATTGCCTTACACCTGCCAAAGAGAGATTAGGCTTGTAGACATTCTTATCTGAAAATTGTTTATTTTTTTCTTTCTGGTGGAAAATCTTTCTAAAGAAATTAAAATAATTATAGTGAAATTTTGTGACCAAAAGTAAAAACATTATAATTGTGCATTAAAAGTTTTCACATAGAATCTTTTACATTTTAGTAGAGTAGTAGATACCATTTATGTTTCCCAATATTTGGTTCTTTTCTGATTCTGAGTATGAGGAAGTCTATACTTCCTTACCCTTGAAGTTAGTCATGGCCATATAACTAGTTCTGACAAATTAGACGTGAGGGGAGATGTGTGTCACCAGCAGTAAATACTTGTGCCCAACTATCCAGCTCATTTTTCCCTTCTGTGCAAAACACAAAAACTTTTCATACAGCATGGAGTGACTACATGGAAAAGGGCCCCTCATCAACCAGTGTTGGACATGTACAGTGAGCAAGAAATTTTGTTTTTAGACATTGAAATTTTGTCATTATTCATTGCCACAGTACAGCCTAGCTCATATGCTTCAGAATACCTCTGCTCAGTCTCTATACACAAGACCTTTCTTCAAGACCATGTACACATTCACTAACAGTGGAAAACAGCAAGTAGATTGCTGTTCATGATATGCTTCATCTGCATCACTTAAAAGTGGAACAGTTTATTGATATGTGTTTAAAAGATTAATTACAGCAAATAGTACTTCCCCTTTCTCTTTCCCTTTAAAAGCCTACTAGTAGTGGACACTACAGAAATTCAAGGGCACTGGAGATACAGAGTCAGTCTCTGTCAGAAGGATGAAGTTCAGCTGCATAAAACAGAAATTAAAAAAATAAGATTTTCATAAACATAGAGAAGTTTATTTTTTATGTGAAAGAGGCTGAGCTCAAAATCTAGGGCCAATATGGAAGATCCACAGTGTCTTCCGGATTCCAGGTTCCTGTCTTTCTGTTCTGCCTTCCTCAATTTCAGGTTTTATCTTCAAGGTGACGACATTGGTCTAGGATAGCTACTCTATAGCTCCAATCATTGCTCTGGCATCCAGGCCTGCAGTTGGAGAAAGAGGAAAATGACAAAAGAATATCCCATCCGGCTTTTTTTAAGCAGCCTTCATGGTCATCCTGGAAATTCCTCACAACACTTTCTATCTCATTGGCAAGAACTTGGTCACATGAATTTACTGCCCTGCAAATGTGGCCTGGAAATACAGTCTTTTAGGTAAAATTAGGAGGGTGAATGAATATTATGTGGCAGCTACAATCTGTGTCACACTCCTTGCCAAGGATTCTATTCTATGCTGGCTCTAATAATTTTCTATATAAATATTCTTTTAACTTCTTAAAATCTAACTTCTATTCCTACTCATCCTCATATACATATTAATATTACTGTATTAAATGTTACACATTTTTCTTTCTTCTCGATAACTTCAGTGACCCTTTTTGATTCCAAATTCTTTTGGCACCTATTACAGCTTGAAACTCTTCCATATTTAATGATACCACTCCCTCCTGCTTCTCCTTTTCCCTCTCTGATTATATGTTTCCTTGGGTTTTAATTTATTATCTCACATGGTATCTTCTGTAGCTCAATACATGGTCTTTGTGATAATCCTGCGTTAAATACACAGCTGAGTTTTCTGTTATTACTAAAAAAGTAAGGTTATCTTTCATATTTGAAGGTAACCCACCAATAGAAGATATCTAATGCTGGGTGTTTTGAGAATCATTAAAAGTAAGTCAATATAACATATCAGTACATAATTCTTTTTGTTGCGTTAGCAGCTTGTATCAAAATTTTAAAAAATAGGACTTCCTAGGTGGCAAGAGTGGATAAGAATCTGCCTGCCAATGCAGGGGACATGGGTTTGATCCCTGCCCCAGGAAGATACCACATGCTGCGGGAGCAACTAAGCCGGTGCACCACAACTATTGAGCCTGTGCTCTAGAGCCCATGAGCCACAACTATTGAGCCCACTTGCAGCAGCAACTACTGAAGCCCACGCACCTAGAGCGCGTGCTCTGCAACGAGGGGCCACTGCAATGAGAAGCCTGCGCACCACAATGAAGAGTAGCCCCCGCTCACCACAACTACAGAAAGCCCGGCACAGCAACGAAGACCCAATGTAACCAATAAAAAAATAGAAATTATTAAAAAAACTTTTTTTAATTAAAAAAATGACAGAATACCTAATGTTTAAGTATATATTGGCTGGTTTTAACTTATACTCTTTCATGTAAGGAGATTAAAATTTATCATAAGAATTGGGTTTTTGCTGGAAATTTGCCACAAAGGCAAATGTAATATGTGTAACTAATATTTACTTAATTTATATGCAAGGCATGTTCCAGAAGGTTGTAAAAATTTTGCTTGAAATATTTATCCTTTGCTTTCTCAAAAAACACATACATTCATTTTATATTTTAAGATATGAGCTTTTATGAATCCCTTTCACAGCAATACAATCATATTCAGATATTCACATTCCTTTGACATTACTGAAATGAGAGTAAGTGGATAAAATTGGCATTGATAGGTCTTCTATGTGAAGTTGAGCCTTGTATGTTACATACACGATTCCCTTAAAAGGTCCTCCCTATGGGTGACTCATTGCTGACTCTCAAGTTCAGCAGGGACTTCAGATTAACCAGATACTTGACCTTAGCCAGCAGATAAAACTAGGATATGTATATAGGCAGAACTTTTCTTGGAACCATACCTTTCTTGCCTCCCACTTGTCAGCGCAGCCTCAGGTAGGTGCCTCTGCTATACGCTGCCATAGCCTCTATTTTTCTCTTTATTAAAACACTGGTAATATTCTAATTGTTAGTTTATTTACATGTCCCCTGTTCTGTGGGCCTCTTTGATAAAACATTTCTCATTAACTCCTGTATTCCGGGCTACAGCAACATCTATTACATATTACATTTCAAAGAGATTGCTAAGCAAACATATATAGTAGAGATAACAGTGATTTCTTTTCCCTTACTCTCCCAACTTAAATATTGTTCACATATTTCCCAGTTGATTTTATACTGCATGAAATATCTTTAAAACAGAAAAAATTTATTGGCCTCTCCTGGTAATATGTGTTGTCACTATGTTCACTTGGGGTTCATATTACTAACTTTCATGAAGTAGAAAAAACATCTTTTGTTACATAGGAAAAGTATTGCTATCCATCTCTGTCCAACATCAGGAATGAAGGGTAGGGAAAGTATTTTCCTGGCACTATTGTCTTCTCTTCTGAAGATTACTCAGTAAAATATTTTCCTGCAGGATCTACTAGGAACTATATGTTAGTTTTAATGGTTTAGAGTTAAATTTAATAGGTGGGTGAGGGGACAACTAGGAGGGGTGATAGTAGATCTCATTATTGCTTTTACTAGAAGAGAAAAGAGAAACATGACAGGGGAGTGGTAAAAAGCCATCAATTCTGGGCCTTCCAGAATACTCAAGAAACTCAAGAATTCTGTCCTGTCAAGCAGAAAACAGGTACCATAGGCATATGCCATAACTCTAAGAGCAAATGATGACCAGTGAATCCACAAAAGAAGGAGAGCAAATGCCTAAAATAGAGCTGAATGATAAAAAGACGATAATCTCTTGGCAGAGCTAAGAAAAGACTATGAAAGAAAGGGAACACAAGATCCTTCATGTCTGTTACAGGAGAGTATTTATTCATCTTCCTTCTGTTTGTGAAAATATTTTACTGAATTTTTAAAAATCTATTTAGCTGTCCATATTTTGAATGTTGCCACTGAAAAGAATTGCATGTAAGATAGACCCAGATGATATTTCATAGAAAAATCAGGCTTTAAATGATCCTTATAGTCACAAAAAATGGTATATCATAATTGGAAATCTCAAATGCCACATTTTATAAAACTAATTGTTCTTTAAATAAGAAAAGAAAAAAATGAATATGAGCCTTTATGCTGCAAATTTATTCTGATTTTCCTTTCCAACCTTTTCTGCTATCTGTACACATACAAATCAGGATTTGCAAACACCTCAACTGGATTACTGCACTTATTCATTTATTATGCGACAGTTATTAATTGATGCCTACCTTGTGTAAAGCATGGTGCTAGACACTGCATAAACAAGTAAATAAGACAGGGAACAGTGCATAGCAAATAGGTCTTCAATGAACTGAATACACATTAACATATCAGGTAAAGAATTCTAAAGGTGGTGATTCTACAGTGCATTAATTTTAAAGCATTTTTTCAAAACTTTGTGTCAAAGGTAATCATGAAATTTATACATGATCTCCACTAGTGCCTGAATAAATTATTTTGTAAAATCACTTTGTGCCTCAAATTGTGTGTACCAATATCAGTAGTTCACAAAATCTTCATTTACTTCTGATTGAATATATGTGTGTGGGGGTGAGGGTGGTTTGGCTATATAATGAAATTTGTGACTTGAATATATTTTATTTGAATGCCTCTAGCAGTTCTAAATAATGCTTTAGGTGATTTGGGGTCACTTGTCCCCATATACTTTTTAAAAATTTCATGATTAAATCTAATTTCCTATATCCTTAAAATATTTTCACTTATGGGAATATCACTCACTCACACAGAGTCAATGCATATACCAGAAGTAAGTCCTGCTATTTGCTATGGTGCATATGTAATCTTACTAGAGCGTTGCTGAAATGAACTGCCTTCCATAGGTTTTGATTCTCCTCACTTTGTTTCCATTTCAATCCATTCATTCTTCTGTTTATGCATTTTGTCTTTTATCAGCTTACTCTCTCTCCTGCAAGATAATAAACACAGAAACTAGGCAAGAGCAATGCTCAACTGGAGAAGAAAAAGAAAGCACTAACTTGTAAAGAGGGAGAGAAAATACATATTTTGTGTGTGAGAGTGCAAAATATCAGTTCCTGTGTAATCCTGGTGCTAAAAAAACTCAGAGTGAATAAGAACTGTCTGAGTTCAACAGCTTCTCAGATAAGCTCTATTGGTGATAATGTGGTGAAAGCACAACCATTTTTATTTGCCAGAAGGAAATGTGTGAGTTCAGAGAAATTAAACGTCTTACTTTTTATATTACTTTGTCAGCTGGAGATAAACCGGGATATGAAGCATGATGGATTTAGATTTGAAGCGTGAGAACTCAAGTCTAACAGGAATCAGCTATGGTGTAGAAGCAAGGTTCAATGGTTAAGGTGTTTCCCATTTGGACGATGTTGGTAGCTGCAGTGAGTACAACAGTAACCAGTGGCCTTGAACAGAAGCATATGGCACCTGGCACTTTACTGGTAGAGAAAGTGCGGTGGTCTTCAGCAGAACAGTGAGAGAGTTCTGCATCAGGGCAGAGCACCTTCTTGTTTCTGACTTTGACATGTCATCGACAATGTGGTGTCAGAGGGGGCGGTGAAGAGTCTCCCTGGTTGCCATTTTGGTTGTTCTTTCCCAACTCTTAAAGTCTTTCATACATTAAGTGATACTCTACACTTCAACCCAAATAATCCTATACACCCAATGCACTTTCTCCCTAGAACACTGCCATCAACAGGCCTCAGCCACCAACCTTTTCTGGTCTCTGTGTCTCGTTTCAAATATTCAGATTTCCTGGAGAAGAGTGTCTAATTGGTCCAGCTTTTGTTACAAGTCTGTCTCTAGATTATTCAGATAATCAGCAAGGCAGAAGAGTGAGTATTACAAACCTGGCTGCTGAGAGCTCATCCTTACAAACACTGGGTAGGTGTGCCCTGCACAGACCTTGAAGACTCTGATGTGAAATCTCAAATGAACCATAATCTTCAGATGACAATATTAGGGCTGCATCTGAGCATAAAAGTTTTAGAGACTCTCCTACCACAGGGATTATAAAGTCTTATTGGTATACCAACAGTAAGGCTAGGTCTTAGAAATAAAAGAAGTTAAATTTTTTTTTTCTAAAAAATGAAACCAAACGTCACAGTAAAGATTTGGAATCAGAAATCTTGTTATATTTCCCCACTTTTATTAAGATTTCAACAACTATTTACTGTATGTTCATTATAAGCCAAGGAAGTTGCTCTTACTAACGGTAATTAATACCTTAGGCAATTTATTAACTCTCTTGAACTTCAGTTTATTCCTCTGTTTATGACAGGGATTTTTAAAACTTCCCTATCTGAGATTCAAGTGAGTAACATATGAAAGACCCCTGTAAGCTGAAAAGCACTATACTAATGTCAATTATTAAAAGTTCTTTTACTTTACAATCCTACCTGAGATTGACTTTGTTCTTCTGTCATCTGGTAGATTGCAAGTTAACTTTTATATGTGTTGAGTGATTATCTCTGGTGTTCACAAAAATCAGTGCTTATGTTAAATGACACCAGAAGGGCTACCAGAAATTAAGATATCAAAAGTAGTAGCAGTTCTCACAATTGGATTCTCAACTCTAGGTGTTCCAGACTTGAGTTAATCCAAAGTAATAGTTAATGATTTCTAGACGAGAACTCTTTCAAATGAAAAACAGAATTTAGGTGCAAAGAGAGAAGGAGTTCCTTTAAAAAAAATTTTAATAACAGCTAAATGCAATGCCTGAACTTGGATCTTAGAATGCTAAAAAAAATACAAATGGCATTTATTTGATAAAGGAAGAAATTAGACTATTTTAATTATATTAGATAAGAATATAAATTTATCATTAATTTTCTCTAGTTGTGATAATGGTTTTGTAGTTACATAAGAAAATGTCAAGCCACAGAATGGGAGACAATTCACAAGACAGATAATTGACAAAATATTTAAACAGTAAAGTAGCTAACAGAGAATGAATGAGAAGAAATAACGCGAGGAGTGTAACAATAAGAGCTAACACATATTATGTGTTATTTCTTTCAATCTTCACATCACCCTAAGAGGGAAGTTAAGCAACTTACCTTAAGTAGAGAGTTGGATTAAAAATTCAGGTTCTCTAGCTTTAAAGCTCTCACTCTTAACTATTCTTCACAAAAGTGGACCTTAAAGGCAGAGAACAACGATGTGAGGGATATTGACAAGGAGCCAAAAACCATAGAGAAAAAAGAGCAGGAGCGTAGGTAACACCTGACCTCCTCCATACTCATGTCACTGCCTCTCATCACCAGGCTGCATCTCTAGGTAGCTTGGCATCTCACTGACTGTTCTTTCTTTCTTTTTTTTTTTTTTTTTCCATTTATTGGCTGCATTGGGTATTCGTTGTTGTTGCTGCCCACAGGCTTTCTGTAGTTGCAGAGAGTGGGGGCTACTCTTCATTGCAGAGCACAGGCTCCTCATCACAGTGGCTTCTCTTGTTGCAGAGTATGGGCTCTAGGCATGAGGGCTTCAGTAGTTGCAGTGCATGGGCTCAGTAGTTGTGGCTCGCAGGCTCCAGAGCTCAGGCTCAGTAGTTGTGGCACATGGGCTTAGTTGCTCCTAGGTATGTGGGATCTTTCTGGAGCAGGGCTTGAACCTTTATCCCCTGCATTGGCAGGCGGATTCTTAACCACTGTGCCACCAGGGAAGCCCTCACTGACTGTTCTTAAGAGTCACCTTCACTCTCCCTCCTCTCCCAGAAGACAGGAATCAGGCAACTTGTCTCCACTCCCCTCAGTTTTCACCTAAATAATTCTACCAGGGTGAGGCTCCAATTGGCCTCTCCTCACTAAGGATTTCCCACTAAATCAAATTGCTTTGTTTAGTCAGAAGACCTATTCCTGAATTTGAAATTTACAATGTAAAAATTTCAAACTGGGTTAGATACGTTACCAAACTCAGGTATGGCTACTCACCACTCAAAAGTCAATTATTTGAGAGGCAACTGTCTGTAGAAAGGAAAGTTGCTTTAATCAGAAAAGCTAGCAATCTGGGAAGAAGGTAGACTTGTGTCCAGAGACCAACTCCGAAGATTCTGCTCAGCCATGACAGCTTTTGAAGAGAAAAAGGGGGGGAAATCTCAATGAATCTTCAAGGCAGGAGGTTGGGTTCTGCATCATTCTCCATTGCACATAGACTGGCTGACTCTCTCTTCAGGTGTTATCTTGCCTGTGTGATCTGCTTGCGGGATTGACAAGGGGACTGTTGGGGGTAGAGAGCTAGTCATTCTTTACTTAATTCTTCATTCTTATTTCTTTTTATCTAGGAAAAGAATCAACAGGTTAATTAGATTCTTTCAAGGTTAGAGGGGAATAGAAATGGTCAAACAGGAAAGGGGCAAAAAAGCTGCTGTCAATTCCCCACTGTCAAATATCATTCTATTTGTATGGGATTAGGGGTGAAGGTCCATCTTCTATAACTTCTTCATGTTGATGTAGGGCTCTTATTCTCAGCGTGGAATATGTCAACATAGGTCTGTAGTATCTCTCTGCTGACAACTTTACTTGCCCACTTACGTATGTGGGCAGAGCAAGCTACAATTATTTTGATGCCCACAAAGATACAGATCATTATGAGCAGTAATGTTAATCCCATTCTCTTGAAGCCAGTTCTTGGAATTGTGCTAGCTGTAGATTCAGTACTACTCAAGGTGGAGCAGCTTATGTCATGTCCTCTGGTGGCAGTTATAGTATTTGTAAAACAATAGCAATACTCAGGAATGTGCATCAAACACTAAGTCTGTGACTCTATTAATTGATCAGTTTTATACTTGGGGGGTGCCCTGCAGGGTTCTGCTTGGTTCCAAAATATTCTACTGAAAATACTCCAATTAAAATTTAGAACTATGAAATAATCTAGAAATAAACCATTTTTGTGTTTCATTATTTTGTTTTGTTGAAAGATACCCTAAAATCACAAAATTGTGAGCATTTCATTGAATAGCTCCATGTTAGAAATTGGTTTAATAGCTGCAAATAAAATGACTTGGGCAAAGAAATTAGTATCTTTGAGAAGTTTAGGTTTAATAACATTTTCCCACATCTTTAGGGTTTGTTAGTGTTTGCTGATTTCCCCATCTGTCATATACTCTAAATAATGTATTAATACTCTGACAAGTTTTACGCAGTCAAGAATTTTCAAGATAAAATTAGCATCTCAGTTGGACAAATGGATTCATGTGTTTACACATCCTAGTGTAAAACAGACTTGTTATTAAGATCACTGGTGACTCTGAACCCCAAACAAAACTTTTTTTAGTTGTTTATGTTCCACGATTTCATGTATGAAATCAATTTTGAATTATGTATTTTCGTGCTTCGAAATTCACTCTACTATTCTTTGTTTTATATTTTATAACTTACTGTCTTTCAGAAGTTTTTGCTGCAACATTTGGTCAGAATCATCACAGATTTTGCCTCCAATTCCATGGTCGGTCTCTAACTGGAGTGGTACAAAAAAGAAAAAATACTAATTTTTTTCTAAGTCATTCACTTACTTATCTTAAAAAAGTAAATCTTTATTATAGTCTCTAGTGGAAAATCATAATATTGATTACAGGACAGTTATTTCTCCTTTCCCCTGATCTGTAATTTTCACACTTTTTATAATAAAAGTGTAATACCCGGGGGGAAAAAAAGGCTTCTAAAAAAATGTGAAGTATGATTGATTTATAAAGTTAAAAACACTTATGGAATCTTAATGTATTCATATTTGGGGAAATACTGGCATACAATATTCATTCATTTGAGCTATACAAATATAGGTATTTATATAGTATTTGAATAAGAAGCAAAGAAATGCAACTTGAAAATATTGAACATTAGCACCAATAGGCTTCAAAGGATTATACTTGATCTTCCATAATAAATACTCTGTTCTAGTATTCTACTGAGAATTTTGAAATCTTCAAAGTCATTATTGTAAAAATCAATTATTATTGTATTTTTCTGTAGATACAGAAAGTAAAAAAAGAGATAAAGCTAAAACTGCAATGCCCACTTTTTATTTTTTGTAGTCCATTGATTGATTTTGTTCTTAATTTACATTCTAAATATTTTGAAAACTGAAGAAATATAATCAAGGAGCCTGTAATCTTGCCACCCAAAGAACATAGCACACTATAACAGTTGAATGTATGTAGTTGATTGTTATTGATAAGACTAAAATGAATACGTTTTTTCTAAATTTTCTAAAATCAAATATTTATTTACACTAAAAAAAGTTGAATGTTTCTGATAAATATGTGTAAAAGGATAGAGATAATTCACATATATATTGATAAATCTAGTGAAGGAATGAAAAGGAAAGAAACAATATTGTTCTGTCCCTAAATATTTTGATTTGTTAATTTTATAATTTAATGGTTGTGTTGAAAATGGTCATGGGCATTTTGAGTCTAGGAATACATTTGGCCTTTCTTTTCAAGTATTTCTTTCAATGAGTATCTTTAAACGCTTTTTAAAATGAAATCTCTATTTTATTTTTGTTCTTATTTTTTGAATGTTCATAACAGTTTTATTTACAACAGCCAAACCTAGAATAACCCAAATGTTCTTCAACATTTGGGGTAAATTAATAGTGGTACAGTATATAATGGAAACTACACAGCAATTTTCAAAAAAAGGAATTATGTTACACTAGTGAGTGGATGGATCTCACAGACATTATGCTGAGTGAAAGAAACCAGACACAAAAGAGTATACTCTGTGTGATTCCATTTTTATGAAGTTCAAGAATGAACAGAACAAAACCAAATGATGGCGATAGAAGTTGGCTGTTACTCCTGGGGGAATTATGGACTGAGAAGGAAACTTCTGGGGTGCTGGAGTCTTCCACATCTTGCCTGGGTAATGGTTACACGGATATAAGTACAGGTAAAAATTCAGGGAGCTGTACAGCTAAGACTGAGATGAAATCTGTATTTTAAAATCATCAATTTATAGTGTTATTTAATACAAATATTTTTGCTACCAAAATAATATTAATGCCATCACAATATTTTCTTCTTGTTATTCATTCAGAGTAAATTGAAATTTTCATTACTGGAAGGACTGTGCCAAAAATAGATGTCTTTTTCTTTCAAATCATTTTTAAGTTAAAGTACAGGAAAAAAGTGGTTTGAGTAGGTAAGTTAACATGATTATACATGGAGCACTAGAATAGTTCTCTTTTAATTAACAAATAAAAAAATTCATCCTCTCAGAGTATTACATTATAATTGTAAATCTAAGAGGAAATTATTGATCCTTTTTTTTTGCTCAGTGAACTTTAGAAGGACTATTTTCACATATGGTATTACAAAAAAGCATAAGATTTAGAAAGATAGAAATATTTTTGTTAGTTATAACCACCAATGTCAAAGATACAGAAAGTATTAGAGAAGGTCTATCGTATGGCATTTAAAAGCTTGAGTTTGAGAGTCCAAAAGGCCAAGAACAGCCACTTCCTAGTGCAGGTCCTTGGGAAAATTATTTAAACTTTCTAAGCCTTATTTACCTCATTTGTAAAATATAATAACACCTACCACCCAGGATTTTGGTGAGGATTGATGAAGATAATGTATGTGAAAAGTAAAATGCCTGGCACCAAGTAACTGTTCAAAATGATTAGCCATCTTTATACTTACTATCGTAATTATTATTATGTTTACTATTAACAGGGATAGTGACCATTGGACTTGACAGGCTGATGTCTCTCCTTTAACACACCCAGCTAGAATAATGTGGATGACTTTACATGTGGCTTAATAGTGCGAAACCAAAGTTTGAGAATGTCAGGATCAGATCTTCTGCTATGTTTTAAAATTTATTAAAATACTCATGTGTATGGTTTTGTGTTAGAATAAAAAAAAATGTATCCAGTAATACTAATATTCTTAGATCCTTACTTCACTGAAAGTAATTACATTCAGAAAAATATTCTAAGAAATTAAGGCTTATCCTAACATTCTAGAGGGAATAAAGAAAAGTAAATATAGTTGACCTCAATTTTAAAGGTTCTGAATTTTGGGTTGAGTACTTTCACTGCTTCATTCATTTTGAACGGCCACCTGCAATTTTTGGAGCAGCCTAGTTAATTACTGTAATACCTTCTGTGAGCTAAATGGATTTGAAAGACTAAAAAGCAGCTACCCCCTTACTTTAAAAGGCAGAGGTCACCAGCATAAAAAGGCTCCAAGACAATGTACTATGTCTAAAAAGTCATATCTTTGTCCTGTTAAATTAATTCTTCATTAAATCCACGTATGCATAAATTGAAAGTCCTAAGTAAGATGAGGATTTAGGAAAAGTCACAATTTAGTTCTCCTGCCAGCTGGTATCCTTTTTAATATACTGTTCTTTTAATATCACTATTTCAGGTCTATTCTCTGACGACCTTGATTTTTAATATTATGTTTGCTTTTTGATAACAGTACTGATAGCTGTGTTAAAAGGACTTTGCTTCAGAAGTACTTAATTAACCATAACAACACTCAATGTTGTTAAACACTAATACCTTACTCTAAGAGTATTTACTAAGTTCTGTAAAAGAGAAAGTCTGTCTATTTTCAGATTAGTTACATAAACTATTCTGTTTTAAACCAAGTTTTGTATCTCTAAATTCAATCAGTATTTACCTTAGTACTGCTTAGGTTTTGGAAATGGCAGTTTGCAAAGACAATTCTCAAACCAGACTCCCTACTTAATAAAATGGGTGTCTAAATTTATTCTTCAGAGCCAGAAGAGTTTCTGTATATGCGGACAAACACACAACAATAGGAGTTAACTGTATTGCTAATGGATCAAAGATTACTTATGGGGTAGTTTCTAACATTGCCCTATAAATACCTCCATTCTAAATACTCAGGAAATGATTAATCGCTTAAAAGCGTCACTATTGACAGATAAGTCAATAACTAAGAATAGCAGCAGCTTGAATGTATTAATCTACACCTGAAGAAAAGGTCATTTTAGGATATGAATCCACAACTCTTTTGTCCCAGTCCTTGGGGAAGGACAGCTCCTTCAGAAAGATAAGCTACTGTAAGGACTGCCAAATTCCTTCAAGCCTGAAATATGTGTTGAGGCAAAAAAGTGACATTGGGAAAAATGACCAGTTTAATGGCAGGTTATAAAGTTCGAATGAAAGCCACTATCATCTTTCTTCTGTCTCATGGAGCGAGGAGTTGCCACTTCCAGATCTTACTCTCTCACCTGACTCCAAAATCCTCTCCTTGAAGTATACACCAGCGTCTTTATATCACCCTTACTGTAATCTCACTGTTACCATACACTGACCTAAAAGTCCGAGGTCAGAGATTTTTTTAGAATTGGTTTATGTAAGTCTTCTTTTTCTCCTATTCCTTGTCAGGACACTTGGAAATTCAAAACATATGACACTGCAGCCTCACAGTACCCAGTCTGAACAATTTTCATGTAGATTTTATTTTATCCTCCCACAAGTACTGCAACCTCTTGGACTTCTCCTGATATGCCAAGCTACTCAATTGGAAAACCTTCTAATTCTAAAATCTGGTTTTCTAAAACTATCTTTCCTTTCCTACTTTTAATTCTTCATCCATACATAACCAACTCTTCATTTCTTCTAGTCTTTCATCAGTATGCCCCTGGTTTCACTTTTTCCTGGGTTCATCTTGGACCGCAGGGTCAATGTCAGCTATGTTCTGACAAGTTCTCCGTTGTTGCAAATTCCTCTGAACAGTGTCCAGTGTCTAAAACCTGGGAAACCCTATCAATTGTTTGTTTTAATTTATTTTTTTTGTTATAATTTATTTATTATTTTTGCTGCATTAGGTCTTTGTTGCTGTGCACAGGCTTTGTCTAGTTGTGGGGAGCGGGGGCTACTCTACGTTGGGGTGCTCGGGCTTCTCAGTGTGGTGGCTTCTCTTGTTGGGGAGCATGGGCTCTGGGTGTGTAAGCGGCACATGGGCTCAGTTGTGGCTCATGGGCTCTAGAGCATCAGGCTCAGTAGTTGTGGTGCACGGCTTAGTTGTTCCGAGGCATGTGGGATCTTCCCGGACCAGGGATCGAACCCATGTCCCCTGCACTGGCAGGCTGATTCTTAACCACTGCCCCACCAGGGAAGTCCCTTACCAATTGTTTTCTCTCCTATTTCAGTACTGCTGAGTTCAAGTGGAGTCAGTTATATAATGACTGCTGTGATTTCAGACTATAAGTTTTACATACCATTTTATCAAAGACATCCAGCGTGTTGCCTGGACTATTGGATTGTTTACAACACCACCACTACCAACAACAACAGTAATAGTACACTGAAGTTTACTGTGTGCTAGGTACTCTAGAGTTTAGATGCATCATTTTAGTTGATCAATCCTCTCAGCAACTGTAGGAGACATATACTATCAGTATCCACGTGGTAAAAATAATCAAAGTAGGCATAAGGAAGACAAAACCATTCAATAATACTTGTTAAAGAAAGTAGTTAATGTACATTGATAGGGTTTCCCTCATAGCGCAGTGGTTAAGAATCCACCTGCCAATGCAGAGGACAGGGGTTCAATCTCTGGGCAGGGAAGATCCCACATGCCACAGAGCAACTAAGCCCTTGCACCACAACTACTGAGCCAACACTGTAGAGCCTGCGAGCCAGAACTACTGAGTCCATGCACCACAACTACTGAAGCCCACATGCCTAGAGCCCGTGCTCCCCAACAAGAGAAGCCACCGCAATGAGACACACCTGTGTACTTCAACAAAGAGTAGTCCCCACTTGCCACAACTAGAGAAACCCCATGTACAGCAACGAAGACCCAACACAGCCAAAAATAAAATAAATAATACCAATAAATCTTTTTTAAAAAGGTGTATATTGGTACATTACCCCAGATTTTTTTTTAAATAGACTTTGGTTTTTGGAGCCATTTAGATTCACAGCAAAATTGAGTGGAAGTACAAAGATTTCCCTTACACCCCTCAGCCCCCACATATTCATAGCCTCCTCCATTATCAGTGCTCCCCACCAGAATGGTTCATTTGTTATAACTGATGGAGCCTATATTGACACACGATTATATCCTAGAGTCCATAGTTTACATTAGGATCCATTCTTGGTGTTGTACATTCTATGGGTTTGGACAAATTTGTAATGATGTGTATCCATCGTTATAGTATCATAGCAAATAGTGTCACTGCCCTAAAATTTTTCTGTGCTTCACCTATACATCCCTCCCTCCCCAGTAACCACTGATCTTTTTACTGTATCCATGTTTTTGCCTTTTCCAGAATGTCAGAATTAGTTGGAATTATACAGTATGTAGCCTTTTCAGATTGGCTTCTTTCATTCAGTAATATGCACTTAAGCTTCCTCCATGTCTTTTCATGGCTTGATAGCTCATTTCTTTTTAGTGCTGAATAATATTCCATTGTCTGGATGTACCACAGTTTATTTATCCATTTACCTGCTAGAGTGATATCATCAAGATGATGACATAGGTTATTCCCGACTTTGCTCCATTCACCTACTGAAGCACATCTTGGTTGAGAACTTCTTTTTTCAAAGTAGCATTAATTCACATTCTGTCTAGTTAGGGTCCCAAAATCAATGATTTATTTATAGGAGACAAGGTCACATTCTAAGCTGACTCTAACAGATAAGATTTGCTAAGACATGTTATTTATGTTTTACTAAGCTGTAACAATAAATTTTTATTACTTCATTTCATTTTTTAACAAATAGTAATGTGTACCTTTAATATTTGTCATTTGTCATACCTGATCTTTTAGTTTCTAAAAGTATTTGAATCCATCATCCAAGGGCAGCCAAGGCTACTAGCATTTCAGAATCTACTAATTCAGTGGAGATATTAATATGGAAACAGGCAGACTTTGGGAAACCACTCTGAGCCTCAGTTTCCTCATTTGTAAAATTTCGTGTCTTCCTCATAAGACTATTGGCAGGAAAAAGACATGGTTCTGTCTTCAACCCCTCATCTTATTCCCATCTACATCTTTGTATATTATCAGTCTTCCCAGGTTCTCCAAGATAAACTGGCTTTACTCTATGCTGTATTCTGCTTGGTGCATATTCTGGGCTGTGATTATCACTGCTTTACAATCTCATTTATGCCTCCATTTGTTGTCTTGTTTTGTTTTTGCCTTATCTACTTTATTGAGGGATAATTTGCATAAGACAAATCATACAAATTTAAAATGTAAAATTCTATGAGTCATAATAGTTGTGTATACCTTGAAACCATAATTAAAATACACTAACTTCAAAAAATTCCTCAAAAAATTGTTGCTTTGCAGTTCTTCTCTCCTACTGTTTCTGGACCTACATAACTGATCTGCTTTTCAGCACCTATATTAGTTTGCATTTTATATAAGTGTTATAATACAACATGTGCCCTTTTTATTTAGCTCTTTAACTCAACACAATTTTAAGAGTATCTGTAGTTTGTTGCTTTATACCAACGAGTAGCATTCAATTGTCTGAATGGCATATCTTGTTTACTATTCACCTATTGATAGACATTTGGATTAAGAGTAAAGCGGATTGACCATTCATGTGCAAGGCTTTTTATGGACATATGTTTTCATTTCTCATGAGTAAAGACCCAGCAATGGAATGCTGGATCATATGACATGTATATGTTTAACTTATAGAGACATGCAAATAGTTCTCCAAAGTAGTTGTATCATTTTATACTACCATTCTCCCATGAGGATTCCACTTCCTTCATATTCTAATCAACAATTGGTATGTTCCAATGATATTTTTATCATTATCATTTAAATCACATTTCCATGATGACCATGATGTTGACCATATACCACGGGATTTGGGCTATTCAGATCTCTGTTGTGAAGTGTCTGTTTAAACCTTGTGTCCATTTTTGAAAATGAGTTCTTTGTCTTCATATTATCAGCTTGCAAAAGATCTTTATATACTCTGGATACAAATATTTTGTCGTTTATATATCAAATGGACATTGTCTTCCATTCTGTGGCTGGACTTTTTTTTTTAATAAATTTATTTATTTATTTATTTATTTATTTATTGGCTACGTTGAGTCTTCGTTGCTGCACACGGGGTTTTCTCTAGTTGCGACGAGTGGGGGCTACTCTTCCTTGTGGTGTGCGGGCTTCTCATTGCAGTGGCTTCTCTTGTTGCAGAGCACAGGCTCTAGGCACATGGGCTTCAGTAGTTGTGGCACATGGGCTCAGTAGTTGTGGTGCATGGGCGTAGTTGCTCCTCAGCATGTGGGATCTTCCCAGGCCAGGGATGGAACCCGAGTCCCCTGCATTGGCAGGCAGATTCTTAACTACTGCACCACCAGGGAAGTCCCTGTGGCTGGACTTTTTATTTCTCAAGTTTTTTTCAGAAATCAAAAGGTTAAAACATTAATAAAGCCCAATTTAGTGATTTTTTTCCACTATGGCTTATGTTAATTTATTCTATCTAAGAAAGCTTTGTTTAATCTAAAATGACTAAGATTTTCTTCTATGTTTTATAGAAGAAATTTTAAAGTTTAGGCTTTTCCTTTTATGTCTATGATCCATTTCGAGTTATTTATCTGTGAAGGATCCGTATTCAGTTTTCTATGTGAATAACAGGTATTTCAGCATGATTTATTAAAAAGACTTTTCATTCCCTCATTGGTGGGTCTTCATTGCTGCTCTCAGACTTTCTCTTGTTGTAGAGAACAGGGGCTACTCTTCCTTGCGGTGCGCTGGCTTCTCATTTTGGTGGCTTCTCTTGCTGCAGAGCACAGGCTCTAGGTACTCAGGCTTCAGTAGTTGTGGCACGCAGGCTTAGTTGCTCCATGGCATGTGGTATCTTCCTAGACCAGGAATCAAACCCATGTCCCCTGTATTGGTAGGGGGACTCCCAACCACTGCACCACCAAGGAAGTCCCTTACCAATTTCTAAAACTGATCCTACTTTAATTTTGACCGAGACTATATTGAATCTATTTAGATAAATTGGGGAATAATTAACATCCTCATTATACGGAGTCTCCAAATCCATATTTCTCCATTTACTTAGGTTTTTAAAAAATTTCTCTCAAAATGTTCTGTAATTTTTAGAGCAAATGATTTGCATATCTTTCAAAAAGTTAATTCCAAAATAATTTATGTTTGGAAATGACTGTTAAAATTTTTATCTGCTAGTATATAAAATTACAAATGATTTTATTAGCCTGTATGCTGCAACTTGGCAAAATTCACTTATTCTAATAGTTGACTTTTAGACTCCTATAGATTTTCTAAGTAAACGGATTTGTCATCTACAAGTAGAGAAAACTTTACCCTTCTTTTCATACCCTTATGAATTTTTTTCTTGCCTTTTTTGTTATGTCTATGACATATGATGTTGGATAGGAGCAGTGAGAGTGTTGCAGGAAGGAAGACCCCTTCCAGGGTCCAAGGGGAGCTCTTATCTAACACTGGGAAATGAATTGTCCAAGGAGATACATGTGCTGACAAAGCAAGAGACTTTATTGGGAAGGGGCGCCCAGGCAGAGAGCAGGAGGATAAGGGAACCCATGAGGACTGCTCTGCCACGTGGCTCACAGTCTCAGGTTTTATGATGATGGGGTGGGTTTCCAGGTTGTCTCTGGCCAATCACTCTGACTTAGGGTCCTTTCCAGTGGAGCACGCATTGTCAAGGAGAATTCTGGGAGATGGGTAGGACATGTGGACTGGCATTTCCTTTTGACCTTTCCCGTGTTCTTCTGATTGGTGGTGACTTGTTAGTTCCCGTGCAAATTGTTATTGTCTGCCTGACCAGGGTGGGCGGTTACAATCTGTGTTTCCCCTAACAAGAGCAAGCCTCTTTATCTGTTCCCAGTTTGAGGAAAGTAATATTCAGACTTGAACAAGGAAGTATGATGTTATCTGTAGATTTCTTATAGATACCTTTTATCAGATGGAGAAAATTCCCTTCTATTCTTACTTTTCTAGGAGATTTCCCCATGACTAGGTGTTGAATTCTTTCAGATATTTTTTCTGCTTCTATTGAAATGATAACATGTTTTTTCCTCTTATTCTGTTAATATGTTGAATTGCATTTTTAAATGTTAATGTAACTATGCATTCCTGAGACCAATCACACTTGGCCATGATGTGTTACCCTTTTTAAATTCAGTTGCTAAGTATTGTGGTGAGGATTTTAACGTCTAGGCTAATGGGGATTTGGGGATTGTTTTTGTTTTGTTTTTAATGTCCTTCTCTGTCTTTGATATCAGAATAATATTGACTTCAAGAAATTTGTTGCAAATGTTCCCACCTCTTCTATTTACTGAAAGCAGTTTTATTAAACTTATATTATTTCTTCTTTAAATATTTGGTATAATTCACCAGTGAAACCATGTGGAGTTAGTTTTCCTTGCGGGAAAGTATTTAGTGACTAATTCAATTTCTTTCATTGACATAGAGCTCTTCATATTATCTATTTTTTTTCTTGAGTGAGCTTTAATAATTTGTGTTTTTCAAAGAATTTGTCCATTTTATCTAAATTGTTTAATTTGTTGACATTATTTTCCTAATATTCTCTTATTATCCTTTTAATATCTTGATGATTTGCATGGAAAACCTCTCTTTCATTTTTTATATTGTTGACATGGTTTTAATCTTTTATTTTTCTTATCAATCCAGAATTTCACCACATTTGATGATCTTTTAAAAGTACCATCTTTGACTTTTTCTTTATTTTTATCTATTTTTATGTCATTGATTTCTGCTATTAATTTTATTATTTCCTTTCTTCTACCCACTTGGATTTAATTTGCTCTTCTTTTTCTAATTTATTGAGATGGACTCAAGTCATTGATATCTAATTTAAGCAATAAATTGTAAATTTTCCTTTACTCTTTCTATTTAAAAAAATTTTTTGGTCTACTTGTACTATCATTTGCTGAGATAGGTTTTTTGTTTTTGTTTTTGTTTTTTAACTTCTAGTATGTTGTTTATTTCTCTCTTTAATTCCTTAATTCTGTGTGTTCTTGAGCTCTTAAGCATACAGAATCCCCAACTCGGGTTAACTCATTTAAAAACATGTAAAACACTTCAGTAGTGCATGGCACTCCACAAACATTAGCTACTTCCAAATTAAGACTCTTCATTTACTCAATAAGCTAACACAATCTCTATTCCAGCCCTACAAGAATATTAAAATCATCCTTAGAAGATTGCTAATAATTTGCTAACAGTCAGATACGTAATCCCTTTACCCAAGCCTTACTCTAGTACATTTCTCTGCATCTGACACTGCTAATCACCATTTCTTTCTTAAAACCTCTTCCCTTGGCTTCTGTGATAGTGTTATTTTGCAATCTTTCTCTCCAATCCAGTTGTGTTCTACCTGCTTCACAGTTAGAGGTGTTTCCAAGGGATCCAGTGTTAAAACCTCTTCTTATTTTATACTTCCTTGGTTATTTTATTCCCTACCACATTCTTAACCTCTGCATCCATACATATAGTCCCCACATTGTCTTCTCCAGCTCTGAACTTTCTCCTGAATTTCAGATTCATATTGTTAATTGCCTGATGAATACTACCTCAAGGTAAAATTCCAGCACCCCAAATAACATATGTCTAAGTACAAACTCATTGCCTTGACACCCACCCTGAAAGTATTAATTTACCTGAATTATATACGTAAGTTTTTTTTAACGAAACCCTCAATTACTCAATTTTGAAGAAGCCGATAGCATGTAATGGTTAAGACTACAGGCTGTAGAGCCAGACTGTTTGAGTTCAAAGCCTGCTCTCTGAGATTCAGTATGCCCATCTATATAGTAGGGATGCCTAAATCCTAATACTATTGATAGGGTTAAATGAGACCTTGACTATAATGCAATTAGTGCACCATAAATGTTTGCCAGCCTTATTATATCTAGAGTCTCCCTTACTTCATACACCCATCCAGTGCCGTAACTGGGCAATCTGAGCTCTTTGTATTTTCAGTAAATACCCATTGTTGTCGTCACCATTTTAGCATTTGCTTTTAAAAGTTATACTTTATTGTGTCTAGAACAAGTCTAATAACATTTTTTTCTTCAGTTTTGATAATTAGAAAAAACAAATTAACATCCAAAATTAAAGAATAGTTTGAAAAATGTTGTGGAGAAAGTGGTAGTTTGCTTAAGTTCTATTTATGAGACTTCTGACAGGGTTAGTAAAAGAGAAATATGAGATGTAAAGAGTGCATTAATAAAAGGACTTAAGACATTACTATGGAGATATTTCATGCTCTTTTGATAATGTGCTTTTCTTAGTGTGGTAATTAAATCTACACTGAGATGTGATGTGAGACCCTTATGGTATGGGGAGGATTATGAGTTTTAAAGATTAAATAGGAATGACTCAGTAACCTAACTAATGAAATAAGTACATGTTTTACACCACAGTACTCCAAATGAATACAAATATTTAAATAGGAAAAGATACCAAGTTTCAACCTGCTCTTGTTCCATCTGAAAAAGGTCTCTGACTCAGCAGCTATTTTTTAAAAATGAGTTTATTAAATGAAAAATAACATTAACACATTTCCTTTGCTGCTTTATGGAAATACTTATATGTTCATCTTCATCCCTAAACACAGTTGTTCTCAGCCTGGCTACACATGAGAATCACCGAGGTAGTGCTTTAAAATCCCGGTGCCCATGCCACACCCCAGATCAATTAAGTCAGGATTTCTGGGGCTGAGACACAGAAGTTTGTTTGTTTTTTTACTTTTTTAAAAACTTTTTTTAAAGTCCCCAGGTGATTCCAAAATGACAGCCAGCAAATTGAGAACAGCTACCTTTTCACTACCTAAGAGCCTTTATTTACTCCTGTGAGTGGTTACTGACCTGCAATTTGTAGAACACTCTAGAAGAATCACAAAAAGAAGTGGTCATTGTAAGTTATGAGAAAATAGTAGCTGTTCAGGTAATTAAAAAAGAAAAGAATCATTGCTGTTTAATAGTGGTAGTTCTCAAAACTGAAGGGGTAGCCTGGGTAGTTCTAGAATAGAAGAAGCCAAAAAGAAAATGACTTTAGGTAGATTCCTACAAGTAAGGAAAAAAATATGGGTTTGAAGCCTAAATAACCTGTGTCAAATCCCAGGTGTGCCAACTTAACTGTAGGTGACGATAAACCAATCACTAGACTTCTCTGAGCCTCCGTTTCTTCATCTATAAAAGGGTATAACACTTTTGTTGTGAGGACATTATGAAAATAATATAAATAATACAAACGATGCCTAATATAAACAAGCTATATTAGGCATCTTGTGTTGTTTCTAAGACTGTGTAGGTGCTCTATGAAGGTTATTTCTAATTTTCCTTATCTCTGATCTCTGTGCCTCCCCAATTCCCTAGTCCCTGTTATTTGTTAATGCGAGTTTATTCAATTTAAATTAATCTAACAGTGCTCAGAGTGGGCTGTTGAAATCTGCCCTGTTGATGCAGCCTGACTGAGACTGTGGTAGACTGGTTTCTGATGATTGTCGCACTGCTCTCGTCCTCAAACCACCTGAGACCTTGAAATCAGATGAAAACCAGCTGGAACCTTCTTCAGAATTCACAAACTGTTTTTCCCAGAAGCCTAGTGTCTCACAAAAATGTACTTGGTGTGCCACACGCACAAAAAGGTCTACAGTCCAAAAAAATAGGGAAAAGCTGTGTACTGTTGTTACTGACCAGTGTTCTCGGACTCTTTAATCAATAGAAATTGTAAAGAGGCCAGACGAGAGAGTGAAAACAAGTAACAGGTTTCTTTGCTTGCTCCCTGAGCAGGCAGAGCTGGTCTCCTATATGGGGTGATGCTGGGGGGGTGGGTTCATCGTCGGGCTGGAAGGGTGGCTTAGGTGGTCTACCCACCCCCTTGGTGCATGTGCAGTACCCTGCTTTTACTCCCAACACCTCAGATGTGACAGCTGGGTTTTTGGTCTTTTCATATATTGTTCCTAATTTATCCCAACTGCACTTGTATGTAGTTATTTTTAGTCCCTTCTAGTTTCTTTGTATTTTGTTGCTCGAGGAGATATCTGTCCTGGTGCAAGCACTGCAGCAAAGGGTCCTGGGTCCCAGGTCTCAGGTCCCAGCCTGTCTCACTATGGTCTCCTGTTATAGGTGCCTAGTGAAAAGTAGCATACTTAAGCTTCAGAGAAGTTCTACAGTAGACATATGCCTTTAACCCAGATTATCCCAATTTTATTTGCCCACCCCACCCCATGGGGACACCCGCCCCATAGGGATACCTGCCCCATAGGGACACCCGTTAACAGCTTTAGTGAGCCAAGTCTGAGGAACATAGCTGAGAAATACTGTTGAATGGTTTTATTGATAAATAACCAAAGGCCAGAAAGCTAATTTCAACAACTTGCCCCTCCTTGTCATTGGAAGAGAGCCCATCCCAGCCAACTCTGATCAAGAGAGGAAGCCTAAAAGCTGTGCATGTGTTTGGGAGTGGGAGGTGGGGGAGAAAGAGGGAGGGTTAAAGTAAATTCTGAAATGAAAAATTAAACTAGAGGTTTAGAGTTGAAAGTGTCATCAGGATTATGGCTACTTCTTCTGCTTTTGATTTTTTTTATATAATTTTAATGTATTACCATTAAATATAATATTTAGTATCTTGCCTGGCAAGACAACTGCTCTGTATGGCAAAAATTATAGAACTGAATTCTCTGTTTTCTCATTTATAATCTAAAAAATGGGAAACAAAGAAGATAGTATAAGAGAGAAGAAATAGGATATAAAAAGGAATGGAATGTTTATACAAGTCCTATGAAATATGATGAAATGTGTTAAAAATTGCCAGATAAAATAAAAGACACCAAGTTAAATTTGAATTTCAGGTAAACAATGAATATTTTTGTTGGTATAGCATTCTAGACATACTAAAAATTATTCATTGTTTATTTAATATTCAAATTTAACTGGGTATTCTCTACTTTTTTTTTAAGCTCTTTATTGGAATATAATTGCTTTACACTTTTGTACCAGCTTTTGAGGTACACCAAAGTGAATCAGCTGTATTTATACATATATCCCCACAAGTGCCTCCCACCCTCCCTGTCCTGGCCCTCTAAGGCATCACCCATCATGGGGTTGATCTCCCTTTGTTATACAGCAACTTCCCACTAGCTAGCTATTTTACAGTTAGTAGTGTATATATGTCTATGCTATGTTCTCACTTCATCCCAGCTTCGCCTTCGCCCCCCACCCCCCAACCCCATGTCCTCCAGTCCACTCTCTGCATCTGCATCCTTATTCTTGTTCTGTCACTGGGTTCATCAGTATCTTTTTTTTTCTTTTTTAGATTCCGTGTATATGAGTTAGCATACAGTATTTGTTTTTCTCTTTCTGGTTTACTTCACTCTGTATGACAGACTCTACATCTACCACCTCATTACATATAGCTCCATTTCATTCCTTTTTATGGCTGAGTAATATTCCATTGTGTATATGTGCCACATCTTCTTTATCCATTCATCTGTTGATGGGCATTTAGGTTGCTTCCATGTCCTGGCTATTGTAAATAGTGCTGCAATGAACATTATGGTACATGTTTCTTTTGGGATTACGGTTTTCTCTGGGTATATGCCCAGTAGTGGGATTACTGGGTCATATGGTAGTTCTATTTTTAGTTTTTTAAGGAACCTCCAAACTGTTTCTTATTTGGTAAATCTGGAAGTGTATGTGCTAACTATCTAAACTGTATTAAAAGTTACACATAGAATATATGATGAAAATCATTTTTTAGCTTTCAAATATTGACATGCCTCAATGAAAAAGAAAGAAAGGAAAGAAAGACAAGACAAAAGAGAAATTCTTATGCAAAAAGAAAACAAGAACTTAATTATACTTAAATCAACATAGGAGAATCACACTGTCAGAGAGCTGTTACTAAAAATAAAGAAGTTAAAAAAAAAGTAAGCTAAATGTATATCTGTATTATGAATTAATTCATTACAAATATAATAGATTTTTTCTTTCATATTTAAATTAGCAAGATATGAAGTAATCAGAGATTCTTTTGGAAACAGTTATGTTAATTGCATTGATTCATTATATTATATTCAATACTTCTCAGATTTATGTCAACAGAGTTTCTGTAGTATGTAACTAACGATGGAAAAAACAGAAAAAGAGAATACAAGTGACAATTTGCTTTGCCCTTGTTTGGAAAGATCATTTAAAAGTAATCAGAATTAGATTGCTTCCAAATAGTTTTTAAGCTGCAGACACCCCCCACTCTACCATCACCAAATATTCTCTCTTCAGTCCTACAGTTTAACCTCTTGATCCTTATATACAATAAATATCACTTTAATAATACCAAAAACTGTTTTGTTTTTTACTTTCTTCACAAATTCCTAATAGATCAAACAATTGTATGTGTTAACTCATCCTTTGCAGTAGTTTACTCAAGGTTAATTAAAATACTGATTTTATACTCTAATTGAAATAATGATATTTTACTAAATTTTTTAACAAGTGGAAAAACAGTAGCAAGACTACTACTGGCAAAGGTTGTAAACATTTAACCTTTCTAACCAAATATATCTAACAAGTGTGAACTATTGGTCTTCTTATTCATTGAAGCATCCTTGTTTTCTTGATTTGTTTTTCACACTTGATTATTTAATGGATGACAAATTTACAGTAAGAACATTTTAATTTGCTTCAACCATTTGGAACATGTGTGTGGAACTAACATGCAGTGGCTCCTCAATAAATGTTGCATTTGGACAATAATCAGAAAGTTATATTATTTATGAAAAAGTATCACATTATGGAAAAAAGTTTCTGCTACAACTATCTCTAGAAAAGCTTCTTATAATGTATTAGACTATTAGGCAGAAAGGAGATGCTGAGTTATTCTGATCTGCCAGATTACCTAAATGTGATGAATTTAAGAAACCCAGAGTTACCCTCACTAGATCTTATTTGTCGTTAAAGTGCAGCCCACAGAGAAGAAAACAATGAGCCATTGGCTGTGTGTTTTACTCCACAGTGACACTATTACACTCTCACCTTTCCCCTGCAAGGTGCAACCTCTGCAACCCCCTCTCTTGACGTGTCTGTCAGCCTCAAAGTGTTACTTACAACACTGATTCCTGTATAGGAAATCCATGGTTTTGTAGTTCAGCTTTGTAAGAACTTCTGGTTTATGACTCTTCAAACTCCATGGTGTTGAAAGGATTTGGGAGAAGGCATCTGTGCTTGTACCTCAGGGCCAGAGATCTTAATTTTCTATAAATTCATGGTCTATCTTATCCAAACCTAACTAGCAATACGTGTGCTGTGTCATTTCAACTGAGTTGTAAACCCTTTGAAAGCAAGGTCTGTAGCTGGTTATTTTTCATAGACATACTTGTTAGGATCTCATTAAACATCCAGAGATTGATACTAAGAAATCAAATGCATCTTTCTTCTGTTTAACGACACAACCTTTCTCCAGTCCAGGCCAGTTTTCTGGGCTTTCCTTTCCCTCTTTGTAGCAGGATTCAGGAACTCAAACCAATTTCTTTTTCCCCCAAACCCACACAGGCTCCTTGAGGTTCTTTTCCCCTAAAATTTATTGCATAGTAGAACACAATTATCACAGTATGCTACTAACTTACCCTCTTCTCCTACTTGAAGATTTAGATTAACTCTTCTCAAAGAAGTAAGACGAGAGAGGAAGGGCAGGCAAAAAGCCAGGCACTATAAAAAAGCCATTTAATTAGAGTAATTTCCTCCGGGACTGCCTTAATATAGTCCTACAAATACAAAGTGACCTACAAAGGAAGAATTAACCACATTTCAAAGAAATTTGGGCAACATCTATACCAGTTGACCAAAATATGGCCATCAGATACTCATCTGATCTGGTTTTCACCCTATCTTGGAAGAATGCCTAGGTATTCAGTCTCCTTCAGGGCTCTTCTAATGGCAAGTATGCATTTTAAAATGCTATAAAATTGCCCACAAATTAATTATTAGAGTATAAAAATGCAGTATACCCCTTCCCTTTATGCTGAATCCTCTCGTCTTCAACTGAGTATACATCAGGTCAAAGTAAGTCACTCCTAAAACTCTGATGTCATTTCTTTATCCTTACCATAAACATACCAACAAAAATCATTAACATGGAGTATATATCAGTCTTCAATACTATTGAATATTTAGACTTAGTTGACATGGTTTGTAGTAATTGTTACCGAATTAGGTTGTGTGGACCCCTGCTCAGACCCTAGCCTGGCCAAGGCCCTCTGCCTCAGCGGGAAAAGGTATTTTCGTTTTGGGTTTGTGTAGCCAAATAGCAAAACCAAAGCTGAGATCAATGCAATGGCCAAAGAATGGAGAAGTAGGAACTCAGTTCACAGATCACAGTTCTGGCCCACGTGGCAAGATGATTTGATTTTAAAAAGTAAAGACATAGGGAGGAGGAGTGAGGCTAATGATGGGGAGGCATAGGCATTAGTCCACCAGGGAAGGGCCAGGGCTTTCCGAAGGAGTGGGGTTCCACCATCTTTTTACCCTTTATTGGTCCTTGACTTCCTGGCTGCCAGTAAGTGTGCCATTAAAACACTAATGTAGTAAAATCAGCATATTTTGAGACCCAGGGTCTGTTGGAGGTCATATTCCTCGCCATCTTGGTTCCATCTGGTTCTGTCTGGCATTTGCTTTTTGTTCCTATAACTTCCCTTCTTATCTCCAGACCTTGGGATTTAAAGATTTATGTTAGCTTCTGTTAGAGGTGGGGCTTGGTGGAACAAGGATCTGGTGCCAGTTCTGGCTACATAATCACCCAAACAACACCTTACTCTAAAATTTATTCAAACTCTCTCCTCAGAATTTATCAATAGAGAAGGGAGATACTGAGTCAACTGACTGCTGGATGAAGCAGGACTTGAATGGAAAGGTTATCCAACACTGGAGCCAGGATTTCATATTGGTTGACATGCAAGCAGAGAAAGAAAACAGCAAAGAAAAATGCAGATGAGAGAGACTACTTGAATTTGGAAAGAAAGTCAGAGGATCTCTTTTCTATATCCCTCTCTAGTCTCCTGAGTGGCCCTTGTGTGATATAAACTCACTTGTTCTAATCATCTCCTTTCTTTAGCTGGCTTGATTGGATTTCTTTTTTTTTTATAAGAAGACGTCTTTCATAAACTGAGATTAATCCAATTAATAATATGAATTTGCAGGAACTCTCTGAATTAGTGACATGTTTCTGTGCAAATAATATGCTACATTATATGGTCTTTAAAAAGATGTACCAAAAGCTGTTTAATAGGCATTTCCTATTATTTTTTGAAATATTCACTTTTTTGTTCATATATATTACAAAAGTAAACTTCAGTCAAAAGGAGGTAAGTAATGTCAAATTATGAAACAGAATAGAAATGGTAAGATTGAACTGGACCATATAAAACCAAGGCAAGATATGGGGGAGGCTGTCATTTCATTCTGGAGCTTCTGTACAGATAAAAAGCATTTTGATCAAGTACTGCCTTCTTAAAAGTAAATTCAGTAGATATATTCCAAGGATACCAGATAAAAATGCTATCTTTAGGAGAATAACTGGCAACACACCCTGTGAGTAATACACATTAGAAGGCATTTTGAGGATGTGACAAGCACAGAATTAACACAAATGTCAAAGACTATACCCACAAAACACTACTTTTATGGCTTGTGCAATACAAAATTTAGCCAGGAGAGATCAAGGCATGGAATATCCATGTGCCCATGAGCTATTCTTCAAGTCAGTGCCAAAATGTTAATGATTCAGTCTTTCCCTACCCAGGTTAAAGCCACACCAGCTTAATATTTCACTCTTTTCTTCAGTTCTTCTGCATCTCAGATGACCTTTCGAGTTCTTTACTAAAATGTCCTTTAGGGACTTCATATTATGTCTTTCTTTTTCCTAAATAGAGTAGCAGACCAAGAGAGGTATCAGAACTGTTGCATAATTAATTTCTAAATCAATCTTTCTTCTACTTTTGTGAGCTTTTTCCTTCCAAAGGAGAAAATTGATTGCTAAATATGGTGTTTGATTTCTACTGCCTGTTAAACTTTAGCTTTGATAGAAAAATAATGGTCTGTCACATGGACATCTTTTGCATTGTAATTTCATCATTTTTTGACAATTGACATCTGACAGAAAATGGTAAATGCCTTAATTTTAAGTTGATGACTCAACTGACTCAACCCAAATGGCAAAAAACAATTTCATTAGTGATCTAAGAATAAAAAAAATACTTATTGATTAATTATATTATGTTCTTTTTAAACCTCATAAGATAAAATGAGGACTCTGCTTTGACAGGGCTTTGGAAGTCTTTCAAATACAATAACTCGTATACTCTTTATTAATTATTTTGCTTGCTGAACCTACAAATGGGGTTTGCTTCCAAAATTATCTACATGATTCATTGACCTTAAAAATTCCTTTTAACAGTATAGGCAATGAAGTTTGGGATTAACATTTACAAACTACTATATAAAATAAATAAACAACAAGGACTTACTGTATAGCACAGGAAACAATGCTCAATATTTTGCAATAACCTATAATGGAAAAGAATCTGAAAAAGAATATCTATGTACATTATATATATATATATATATATATATATATATATATACACACACACACATAGTCTGTGTGTGTAACTTAGTCACTTTGCTGTACCCTTGAAACTAACACAACATTGTAAATGAACTACACTTCAATTTTAAAGATGGGAAGAAAAACAGTACAGGAACAAAAATACTGTATTAACCTAAGTCTATCTTACAAGTAATATAATTTAAATAGAAATGGGATCAATGACATTTATTTAACTCTTTTGTTCATAGTACTGATGTTTATGGTTTTTAAACTATAATAGTTTTGATCAAAAAGATCAATACTTCAATAATCAAGTGTGCTGGAAACAAGTATCTAAGAATAAAAAGAAATTTTAGATACATATAGTTTCTTGAGTGTTATTACAGGTGTTCTATCACAGTAGAATACCATCATATAATACTGTTTTAAAAAGACAATTATAGTTTAGATGTATGGAAATACATATGTGTGTGTGTGTATATATATATATGAAATAAGCAGTGACAGACGTGGACAGAGTCTGGAAGACAAGTCTGAGTGGGGAAGACAAGCTCCCATATCAACACCAAGCTCTTCAGTGTAGAGACACCAGAAATGAAAGACAAGGTCATCCTTCTTTATTACCCAACCACCTCCTCCCCTCTGCCCATAGCTCTTTTCATCCTTCATTGAGCTTTTTATTTTAGAAATCAAGAAACAGTCTCTGCATTCTAAAATCCTGCCTTACACTCTCTGGTTCCCCAGACTCCCTCTGCCACATTGGATTAGCTCTCTTCCTCCATAGAAGCCCTAACACGTTGCTCTTAAATAACACTTATCATACAACGTGAAGATTTGGCTCATCTTCTTGTCTTCTTCATACTTCATACTTTCTTAAGGACAGAGACTAAATTCTTTTTTATCAAAATTGTACTACTAATATACAGCCTGGCACCTAGGAAGCATGCAGGAGAATTTGTCAAAGTATTTATTGAAATGTTACATATTAGATATTGTTCCTGGCACTGAAGTTACAGAATTGAGCCAAAAAGTCTAGATCTTTGCTTTCGTGAATCTTAAAATCTAGTAGGGGACGCAGATCACACACAAGTAAGAAATATAAGAATTTCCAATAATGATAAAATACTATTAAGAATATAATATGATTGAGTCTGAAATTTTAATGAGGACAAGTGCAAGTTCTCTAGGAGAGAATCTTCAAACAGAGGGATCAGCAAGTCCAAAGGCCCTAATTTAGAAGGGAGTTTGAATTTATGGAGGAGCAAAACTAAGAAGGCCTGTGTGGGGCTTCCTAGGTGGCGCAGTGGTTAAGAATCTGCCTGCCAATGCAGAGGACATGGGTTTGATCCCTGCTCCAGGAAGATCCCACATGCCACGGAGCAACTAAGCCCGTGTGCCCAAAAAAATAATAATAATAAATAAATAAATAAATAAGAAGGCCTGTGTGGCTGCAAGAATAGTGAGTGTAGAGGAGAGTGATACCATAGAAGATGAAAAGGTAGACAAGGACCAATTCGTGAAGGGTCTTGAAGGGCATGGTGAAGGATCTAGACTTTATTCTGAGTACAGTGAAAAGTCATTGAAGAATTCTGAAGAGCAGAATGAAATCATCTAGTAATGTTTTTAAAGTCTCACTGTACCTCAATACAAAGAATAAACTGTGAAAGCCAAGCAAGGAGACCATGTAACATGTAATAAAATTTGAACTTTCTGATTTTGGCTGACACCCTAAGAAAATAAGTACCAACTGCCTCATATTCCAGTACAAGATGCTATATGGAACCATGCCCTATTTAGGACTGAGAAAGAAGCAGGGGAAAACCAAGTTTTGTATCTCTTAGGCCTTTAACCACCGCAATATTATGACACTGTTGAAATTTAAGAGGGTAGAATTGGAAAAGAGGGTGAGGATGATCTTTGGAGAAAGTTGTAGATTTCTGAGAATTACCCCCTTTCCTATGATGAAGTGTGTCTGGAAGTGAGGGTGGCTAGCTCTTCCCCCTCACCTCAAACTGAGAGAGAGGAGATTCAAGGAGACTGCTCAGGGAGCATGATTTATGACTCCTGGAGTCTGGAGAGCAGGGAATGGTGGGGGACCCTCGCCTGGAAAAGCCTAAGGGTGGAGACTATTCACAAGCTACTTTACCACAAACTCAGCAAAGGTGGCTGCTTTGGGAATGGCTCTTTCTTGAGACAATGGACAAATATTCATTTGACAAATATTTACTGAGCTCCTACTAGACATCAGGCACTGTTCCAGGAACTTGGAATATATCAGTGAACAAAACAAAGACCCCCACATTCAAATCTATTACATCGTAGCAGGTAGAGATAGACAAAAACTTTCATAATAAATAAGTATATAATATAGAAGATTATAAGTGCTAAGGGAAAAAGAAAAATGAAAGCAGATTAGGGAGATGGGGGAAGGGGAACCATAAAGAGGAAGAGAGGTAAAGGCATGTTGAAATATTAATTAGAGTGGTAGGGATTTTGCACAGACTTGAAGGAAGTAGTAGAGTTAATTAACCAGGTGGTTCTCTCAGGTAAGGCTGTTTCAGGCTAAAGCAGCTGGTGCTGACTTGAGCCTGCACCAGAATGCTCCAGAGGTGTGTTAGCATCAGAACCTCCTGAGGGTTTGTTAAGGCACAGATCCTGAGCTCCATTCCCACAGTTTGTGATGCAGTGTCAGGGAAGGAACAAGAATTTGCATTTCAAAAAGTTCCCAGCTGAAACTGATGCTGCTGGACCGGGAATCACTAGAGAATCACTGAGCTGCAGGAAAAGGTAGAGAATGTGCAGGATGTTTGCAGATGTTTCCCTGAGTGAGTGAAGGCTACTCAGGGAAGAGTTAGCTGGAGTCTTTCTGAAAGAATTTTACTCAGGAAGCGTACCTTCTGAGACTGTGTGCTGAGCAACAGAAAACCCTGCACTAAGGGAGAATCATATCCCAGTTGTTTTCGTTTACCATTTGATTTTAGCTATTTTTGTCCTATTATCCTCAACTCCCTTGCTACCTTGTTCTTCTCCCATAGCAAGATATATAATCTAACAATGGTCATTTTCCACTCTTATACCAGGGCTACTGAGCATTTTTGAAGAAAAATAGCACTGTAGTAAAGATTGATGCCTATACAGCTTTAAACAATACACAGAATTCTTTTATCTGCCTTTGATCACCTCCCTTCCCATTCTCTATAGCAACTGTGCCAAATGTTCATCTTACTTTTCATGATGGCTGCCTCCTCCCCCTCAACAGATGACAGTCTCCTAGTCAAAGAAAAAACAGAGTCCATGACACATGAAAACCTCCAAGTGTCTGCCATTTCCACCCCCTTCCCCAATACATACACGCTCACGTGTTCACTAGCTGCAGACTTATTCCTTTCATTGATCTCCTCCCTCCTGGTCTCACATAACACCTGCTCTCCAATAACACTTAGGAAAGTGTTTGCCACAAACTAATGTGCTCAATAAATTTGTTTGGTCAGTTTTTTTAGTTTATTCCTTTTTAAAAAAACAGGTAACGTGTATAATTAGTATAAAATTTTAGAAGCTCTTTCCAAACCCTATTTCACTAGACACACACTTCTATTCCCTGGAGGCAACCACAGTTGTCACCATCAGTTTTTGTATTTCTTTCAAAAATACTCAAGCAAAGATATCTTTGATAGTGCACAGATTATACAAGTATTTGAATAAGAAAGATGGCACCTGTGTTCTGAAGGGTGTCACCACACAATGCCAATAGCCTGTTAATTCACCTAAGTACTTTATAACAAAAAAATAATAGACCAAAGGGTAGCTTCTTCTCTCTGTTGCTTTCTTCTAAATTGTGGGAGTGTCCCTGATCAAAGGAATTTGTGAATGGTGGCTGTTTGGGGCTATCAACAATCTTGTTTTTATTTCAATCTTCAGCAGTATTTAAGGGAGAAAATACTTCTATTTTCATCAGGGCAGTTACCAGTCGCTTGTGTATCCTTCCAGAGATATTCTATGTACAAATAAGCAAGTATATTCATAAATATTCTTTATGTTACAGGAATAGTAATACATTATCCATACTTTTCTGCACTCCGGCTTGTAACTTTAAAATATGCTTTGGAAATCTTTTCATATCGGAATAGAAAGAGCTTCTTTGTTCATTGAAGGATACACATACAATAATTATCTGTATTGATGTACATATTTATTTCTCACACATGGAAAATATTTATAGGATCAATTCTTAGAAATAGAATGATTCTATCAAAGATTATTTCCATAGTGTCTCCATGGAGTTGGACCAGTTTATGTCAGCAGCATGTAATAGTGAACGCTTTCCCTCACTCTTAATTAACACAGAGTATTTTTCATTTATTCATTCATTCATTCACTCATTCTTCATCAAATATTTTTTGAGTGACTATATGAGCCAAATTTTGTTCCAGGCCCAGGTATTAAAGTCTCTCACCTTTTATATAGCTTATATTCTAATGAGGAAAGACATAATAAACAAATAAATGCCAGTTAAACTTTTTACGTTGCCTGAGAGCTTTAGCTGCATAAATATACCAAAGAATCTTTGCGTTAAAAAAATCAAGTTTCTCAACTTGGAATTTCCATATATTTTTTGCCTTTCATAAAATTTCTAAATTTTATGTTTTCTTTACTTCACACTGACTTTCTCCCTTTGTTCATCTTCCATTCATTCTTTGATGTGCTGTCTTCACCAATCCTTGGTGATTTTATAGACACACAGGGTTTCAACTAATAATGTGTGAGTTATAAATTAAATTTCCAGTCCAGGTCTGCCTTCTAGGCAACTCCGTATAGTCTGTCTCATTTGTTAGCCTCAATGTGTTTGAAACTATCTGTTACTTTCACCATGACCCTAGCCTTTTCCATGCCTCCCAAACCTCCTTTTCCTATCATCCAACTGGTTGCCCATCACAGACCATAGCAGTCACTCTAAGCTCCTCCTTCTTCTTCTTCAAGCTTCACCTCTTCCCAAACCAAATCAACTGTCAAATCTTGTCATATATTTATCTCTCCCCATCCTCCTGTTTCTTCCTTGCCTGGAGACTCATTGTGTCTCACCTAAACTACTTAAGGATCTCCTATCATGATCTCTAATCTTTGCCTATCCTGCTTCCTATTCTCCAGTGGCTCTCCATGACCTCCCAGATTGTGGTATTTAAAGCTCTTACTTCCTGTCTGACTTTTCAGCCTTAACTATAATACCCATTCAAATTAATTCTCTACCATATTCTTCCTGATATTTCTTCTCCAAAAAAACCTTCTGTGCAGCCTACTCCCCCAACCTTCTGTTGACCCAATAAACTTAATCTTCAAGTCTTAGTTTAAATTTAAACTCCACTGTAAGGGCTTTTCTGCCCCTAAGTCCCAGGCAGAACTGCTGCAACCTTATATGAATAATCATGGCTTCTTTTTTATACATATACTAAATGCACATGTCATATAGTACATTTCAGGTTAAAGTACTGGCTTCATTCTTGGGCTTTATGTGGTGGCAAAGGCATTTCAAGAGATCCAAGTTTAAATACTCACATACGTCCAGTGGAAAAATAAAACTGAAAAAAAAAATCCCCTTTCTGGAAACTCCCTTGTCGTTGGATTCACTTGTCTTTGGAGACATCCTCACTATCAAACTAATCATTGTTAGTTACAATCATTGCCAGGGAGTTATGACTTTTATCATCAGTCAGTTTCCCAACAGGAAATAGATGACATATTCAAATTAAGGTAATCCAAAAAGGATTTATTTACCAAGGGACTAATTACAAAGATGCAGTGTGGGTAGGGGGAACCAAATGGGAACCTAGTTGTCAGATTCCCACATGACCTGAACCCAGAGACAGGAATCAATGACAACAATGCCACCTATGCCACCTCAGCATACTGAATAGCCCTAGGGCAGCAGGGCAGCAATTGCTCCTGCCCCTGCTACCACCTCCATCTCCTCAGCAGCCAACCAAGGAAACCAGCTGCTATGCAGAAACCACACACACGCCTATTACCCACCTCAGTGGCACCAAAGGGCAACATCTGTGCAGAACTTATAGTCTCAAGAAGACTTCTTAACAGTAACAATGTTGTTTATCATGCTGAACCTTTCTCGACTTCTGCTGAACTGATAGCAATTACGTTCAGAAATCTGCCTGAGGTTTTTCCATATTCAACATCTCTATTATCAATTCTCAGTAAAATAAGAGGACAATTTTTCAATAGCTTTCTTGATTGACTTGGATTAATGAGATTATTTTAGAATGTATATTAATAGATTTACTGCTTATTTTAGTTTTTTAATATTTTATTTACTGACTGGTAGAAAAACATTTCAGTATTTTTAAATATTGAATATCCAACAAATACAGCTGTTAACATCCCTACTATTATAAGAAAGAAAAGTTTTGGAAATATTTTTTTAGCCACTACTGTAATGCACTTATCTCACCATAGTACAGTGATTCACATAACCCAACTCTTTGAAAAAAATCTTTTATGACACATTCATTTTTAAATCCCAAGTGCCAACTACAATGCTGAAGCTAAATAAATGTTTGCTGAAAAGTTGTACGTCTCTTTTCCCGAACTACTGATAAATGGTATACTTCTTGATGGCATGAACTGCATCTTTTATACATATGTATCACATGTAGAACCTCATACACATACACACTGTGTTGCTTAATAAATACTTATTGACTGATGCTCAGAACTTAGGAAATAAATCAGGAGGTTCAACCATTGTGTTATTGCTATTGTCTGATATGTTGTTATTCTATTCAGGTGACAGTTCAGACTTGTTCTATGCTAAACCACAATAGATAACATAGAAATCATCATAATTTAACCATGTCATTTCTGAAATATCCAACAGTCTTTACAATTTTTAATAATTTTGTCTAAATCACATGAATTTATTATTATTAGTTCCAAGTACATGTATTAAAATACTTTTAATCTAGAGATAATAATAGCTACTAAGATAGTAGTCACTAAAGTTTAAACAGGGTAGAAGCAATTGAAGCTACTGAATGAGAAATTGTTTTTTTAAATTGTAAAAACCTAGCTTAAAAACCTTGAAGAAAAGAAAATTTATTTGGTAGTAGCATTTCAGTATTCTCAGATGGAAAAACATGTTAAGCCAAAGTACATGAGTAGTTCTCCTTTCTTGTCATTCAGATATAGACAGATTGCTCATAATTATCTTGGGACTGAATCTCAAGATATTATGTCTTAACTTTACTCTGCTTCAATTTGTACCTTGGCAGTGTAAGATAATTTAAAAGTGTATAAAAGAGTGATAAACAAGATATTATATTCCACATCATTGAGTAAATCCAACTAGATAAAATAAAAATAGAAAGATATCCATCTTTTTAAAATCGTGAATACTTTGTACTTTATATTTATATAAAGCCAGTGAATATTTAGGCTAAATATGTCTCAGTCACTGCCTGTCTTATCCAAGTTTAAAAGTTAAGGGTTTTTTCATATTTTAGTTGATAGCCTTGGTTAACCAGCAGACTGGAGGACCAGATTGCACTTGAGTAGAGCTCCACATCATGGCTATATAACATCTGCCTTGTGTTTCAGTGCTGAACATTGAATAATATCATTAATTAAAGATGACAAATCAACTACCCAATTTCAACTGACAGGAATTAAGCACTCACACTGTGTTACTAGATTTCTGCTTTGTTTACCAGCCTTACCAAGCCAATGGTGCCCAATAAATGTCAATATTAATCATTTGTTTTTTTTATGATATTCAGTTAATCAGCTCGTACTTACTAAACCTACCAGATATAAAGATGTATTTATAAAGCTTAAGTAAAGGGGTCCAAAAGAGAGAACATGAATGAAAGATGAAAGAAGAGGAAGAGAAGTACTTCCAATTTAACATATCTACAAAAGAAAAATAAAACAGAAGTACATGTATCATGATCAAGTGGAATGCCTTTTAGTTCCATTAGTTATATTTGCATAAAGTATAAGAAACAGTCTAATGCCTTTCAAATGCTGGTTAAAAAGCAACAACAACAAAAAAGAAAAAAAGAAAAAAAGAGGTTGTTATACTTGAAATTGCTTAAAGCTTGCTGGCTTAGCTTGTTCAACTAGTTATTATGCATCAACAAAAATTGAACTTGTTAAATCAAATATTATCATTAAAATTAGATCTCTTCTAACCTTCTAACAATAGCTTTCATTGAGTTTTAACATATCCTAAGCAAGTGATTTTGTTTCCAAATAATTTACCATGACATTTTTATTCATGTTTAGGTAAACTTAGATATTGTTGCCCCAAATTTTGAGATACAATTTGTCCAACCCAATATTTTATTCTAGATTAAGAATAAAAAATTAGGGAATTCCCTGGTGGTCCCATGGTAAAGAATCCGCCTTCCAATGCAGGGGATTCAAGTTCAATCCCTGGTCAAGGAACTAAGATCCTACACGCCATTAGGGAACTAAGTCCGTGCACTAAAACTATTGAGCTCATGCACCTCAACTAAAGAGCCCGTGTGCCGCAAACTACAGAACCCACGCACCCTGGAGCCTGCACATCATAACTAGAGAGAGAAAAGCCACACACCACGACTAGAGAGAAGCTCACATGCCACAACTAGAGAGCCCACAATGAAAAGCCCGTGCACAGCACAATGAAAAATCCCTCATGCCGCAACTATGACCCAACACAGCCATAAATAAAGAAATAAGAATATTAAAAACAAGAATAAAAATTAAATATCTAGATTAATGTATTTACCAGACTATTAATAATGAACTAACTTGAGAAAGAATTTTTAAAGACTATTCTTCACATGTAGCATATAGCTAAAACTCGACTTTTCAGTAAGGATACAGAATTTCCAGATTCTTTATCTAGTTGCTGGTGATAACCATGTACATAAGACATTATTTGCAGTGTCACTATGGAGTGAACTGTTTGCCTTACTGAATGCTCAAGAAGAGGGAATTTTAGGCCAGAGGAGGGAAAAATAGTGAGCACGTTCTTTCAAAATTTTCTTCTCCAGCCTGCTAACATATTATCTGTTTTCTGTTTTAACTCATATATTGGGAGAGTACTACATCATTCCTATTCATGGTCATTGTACATTGTTTCCTTCCACACCACCTCCTTTTAATGAAATTAGAAAACTTCATATTAGACAATGATAGTAGTACAAATACTCTAAAATGAAGACTGAGGTAAAAATTAAAATAATACTTTTTACCCTGTCAGAACACTACATGGTTTCTCTAATCCTCCTAAAGGTAGAAGTTGCTAGCCCTATACTACAGTTGACAAATACAAACACTGAGTTTATTAGGTACCACGCACCTAAAGGATTTCTGTTTAATCTTCAACAACACATTGTAAGCTTTCACTCTCATTATCTTCATTTTGCAGATAATGAAGCTGAGTCTTTGAAAGCTGAAACAACTTTCCTGAGCTCACACTAATAAATTAGTGGGAGAGACAGTATTCAAATGATATTCTGTTTAACTCTAGGACATGTAGGTTTTATTTACAATACTTGATAGACTTAATAAACTGAAGTCTCAGTCTCAGGAATAAACATGAGTTCTTACTGCCTTCACAACCCAATCTGCCCATATCTCCCCACCTCTCCTTCGTCCCCACACACACTCAGCTTCCTTCCTCCTTAGGTTTCAGTAACAAACAAAGGAAGAAGTACAGCATACTGAGTTTGTGCACATCTTTGCTTCCTTTTCTACTGCAGTTGTCTCGGAGCTAGTGTCCGTTGAATATGGAGCAGTTTTTTCTCAGATTTTCATTGTTGCAATTTAACTATTTTTCCCAATTATAGCAGAACACAGCAGGTGTCTCTTGAAAACGATAACCAGAATCATTCGAGCAATGAAATGTGTGAATATGTAAATTTAATTTAATATCAGAATTCGTCTATTCTTTCTGAATGTTTTTAAGGTTTGGTTAAGGTTGCTTTCATTAATGGTTTTAATGAAAACATTCCTGGATTTCCCTGGTTGTTCAGTGGTTAAGAATCCACTTGCCAATGCCGGGGACAGGGGTTCGATCCCTAGTTCGGGAAGATCCCACATGCCTTGGAGCAACTACTGAAGCCTGCATGTCTAGAGCCCATGCTCTACAACAGGAGAACCCACTACACTGAGAAGCCCGCTCGCTGCAATGAAGAGTAGCCCCTGCATGCCACAACTAGAGAAAGCTGGCATGCAGCAATGAAGACCCAATGCAGCCAAATAAATAAATAAAAATTTTTAAAAAGAAAAAAAGGATAATATTCCTTAATATTTTTAAGATTTGGTTAAAAGTGCTTTGGTTATTAATTTTCAATATCCACTTAGCAAAGTATCTGCTTGCATCAGTCTGGAACTGATCAGGGAAACAGAGTCACTCAAAACATTCCTGGAATAAAGATATTTAATAAAGTTATTGGAGTTTATATTAATATTGGAAAAGCTAAGGGGAAAGGTCAGGAAAGTCAAATTTTAATTCGATCTAGTTGCTGCCTAAAGTTAAAGAAGCAGACAGTGAAGTGCCTCGGCCTAAAGCCCCAAAGTAGCTGGTTCTCAAAGGCTTGCCTAGAAACTGTTGTAGTTCTCAAAAATATCTGAGAAAATTCCCAACAACTATTTCCAAGAGCACACAGAAGGCACTGTCAGTGTCTGCATATTCAACTGGCTGTAGCCAGCTTCAGAGAATCATCAACTCCCCTCTTCTTCTGCCTCCCAAGCCTTGTGGGAATTGCTCTTGTTATCAAACTCCAAAACCAGACTCTTTAGAGAAGGGCATTCTGGGAAATGTAGTTCCCTACTTCTTTACATTGCAGGGATGGGGAGTTCATAGTGATGTCAGATTGACAACAAACAATCCAGCACAGTTCATTCTTGTCAACTCCGCGTCAAGACATGACATTGGCTTTGGGACCCGGTGTCAGGCAGAGACTTAAAAAAAAGTGAGGAAACTATTAGTGAGCAAACTTTTAGTAGAGTCTAGAAAGGAGGTGATGAAGCTATTTTAGAGACTAGAAAGAGGGCAACCCACATTTTGTAGTTTTAAAAGTGAAGTCTCCAGTAATTTGAAAGATACTTGAGGATATGACCAAGAGATTTCCAGGCAGAATGTTTAAAGTGCCAATTGACAGTTTCTTAGCTATGTATAATATGGTATAGAAAGACAGAGAGGAATTAAAATTTGCAAGCAAAATTCAGAAGAAATATATAAGAGCCAGGACTTGCAGATAAGAAAACAAAACTATTGGGTTGGCCAAAAAGTTTGTTTGAGTTTTTCCGTAAGATGTTTCAAGACATTCTTGAAAAATTATGCATGTGGCAAGTTAGGGCACATAGTGACTTCCGGTCAGATCCACAGGGAAACACAAAGTTTATAAGAGATTTACAGTAAGTTGGATCAAAGGGGAAAGAGATAGAAATGAAAAGATTTTCTATAGGCAGACAGCAAGCTAAGAAGTCTACCTAACTGTAAATCCAGACTATTTCTCATAGAGAAGACAGGACCTCTCTGAGAGCAGAGTCAAGAGCCCAACAGGGGATTCAAAGTGCACAGAGTACACTGGATTAGGGAATCAAATTAGAGAGCCCAGGTTGGCCTAATGAAGGTGCATTTCTAACCCGCAGAGCAGGGCACTTTGACTTGTCTGGGTGGATTTCAGATCAGTGGCCACTACGCGCCACCAGTTTCCTCATCTTTTTGAAAAGGGATGTCTATTGCTATTATCCTGTCCCTGACTTACTTTTACATATTGGGGATTGGGAACAGATAATTTGTCTTTTTAGTTCACAGGTCTCTGAATCAAGAGGCACTGCAGCCTCAAGGAGCCTCATCTGCTTCTTGACCTCATGCAAAACATGAGATTATGGACTTCAAGACTGGTGCCATGATTGGATGACTTTTGGGAGACCAGGAAAGAAGGCAAATGTATTTTGACTATGAGAGAAACAAGAATTGTTGGATCCAGCAGACAAACTAAGAAAAGGTAATCTACAGGCTGAAAATGAGACTAGGCCAGACATCTGGGAATCACAGGCACATCACCTAAATTAAATATGGGCAGAGTTGAAGCAAGATGTGGTGGGAAGGAGTGAGTATTCAATGTTAAAAAAGAAAGTTGAGTTGGCAAATCTGAACAGAGTGTATCAAGAACCAGAATGCAAGAGACTTAGAGATCAAATCCAGCAGGCAGTAATAAAGAGATATAGAAGAGAAAACTTATACACATACACAGAAAATGTGAGCAATGTTTCATTGACTTTAGAAGTGCTATAAAGTTTTTGTAAAGATCCACAAGGCACTCTGTAAGCAAGTCTTCACTGGTCTGAAGGAGTTAGAGCAGCTCTTCACATTTCCATACCCTAGCCCTGGAATTACTTCTTAAATTTGAAACTCTGCAATCCCAAGCTTTGAAAGTAACTGCAATCTCTCCTTTTTTCATCCTCACACATTACCTGAGCCTACATTACACCTGCTCCTTAAACTCATCAAGACCCTGGTCCATTTCTTCATAGCATTGCCCTCTCTGGTCTGGTCTTTTCTGAAACTAGCATTGATCCAGCATTACCACTAACATCTCCCCTTGGCCTTTGACCCTAGTTTGCATCCCAATTCCTGATGCAATCCTGAGTCAATCTAATTATCTTTTTCTCTGGGATATATAATCTATAATTTTGGAGCACTGATGGAGGATAACAGCAACCTAGGCTAATTTTATTCCAATGACCTTATAAATGTTCTAATTTCAGCTACATTCTTAAGAGTGCTCTGTAATCTTTCTTATGCCTTCTCCCTAGAGCAGCAGCACAGCTATCTTCAAGCCATATCACCTTGCTTGTACCTTACTCTGCCAAAACGCAGATCTTATCCTTTCACTTACTTTCTTAAACATTTTGAGATATTCTGATTGCATATAAAATAAAATCCAGTGTCCTTATTACATCATGCAGTCCCTTTATTGTCTTCCTCAGTTAACTTTCATTCCTTACTTCCAGCCTTGATGCTAATATGCCTTTGCAGTATCCACATTGAACTAATTCACATGTCTGAATGCATCCTGCATTTATATGTCTCTGATTTTGCTCATACTTTCCCCTCAGCCTGGAGAGGTTTCCCCTGTTTCACCATGGTATAATTAGTTCTCACTCACCAGTATTTCTGGGACCCTATATACATACCTCTATAATGCCCTTATTGCACTGTATTATTGTATTATAATTGTTAACCTGTTTCATTACCATGCTGGTTTCTTATAGACAAGAACAATGTGTTGTTTTGCTCTTTTGTTTTGAATGGGGGTAGGTTCCTTTGCTTGTTTGTTTGTTTGTTTGGTATCTTTTAGACCTAGCAGGTTACTTAGCCCATAAATAGCACTCAATGAATAGTTCTTAAAGGAATAAATGGGAGCAAAGAAATAGACTAGGAACAGAAGGGAAGACTTAGAGTTGAAAAGGTAATAAAGAAAAAATTTGAAAACACTATGAGTATATCCCTACACATTTTACACACTTACACAATTTATACATTTAGACCTGGTCCCTATCTTAAACATTCTGAGCAAGAAATAAGCAGTTCAGTCTATTGGATATTTGCCTCCATTTGAACATACTTATTACCTATAACAATCTTTATTTTATAGAAAAAGTACTTTATAGATCTCATGACTAGAACAAAGTAAGGTAATAGATACCTCACAGACAGTAAAATGGTGATCAAAGGAATGGGTTCGTTCCATCAATTATTTGTTATGTTTCATTGCAAAGGAGGTCATTAAATCTCTGTACTTCAGTTTTCTTATCTATAAAATGGGAGATAATCACTATACCTACCTCATAGGTTAGCAGGGAGAATTAAATGGGCTAACATATGCAAAGCACTTAGAATAGTTCCTGCAGAAGTAAACACTCTGAAAAGAAAATATTATTATTCAAACTGGAGCAGCCAAGTTGTAGGTTCTTATGAGGTATTTATAGAATTGAATTTTTTTTCTTGCCTCTCTACAATATTATTATTAAAATTATAGCACAGGGAATTACCTAATGCACTATGGTGACCTGAATGGGAAGAAAGTCCAAAAGGAAGGGGATATGTGTATATGTATGGCTGATTCATTTTGCTGTACAGTAGAAATGAACACAACACTGTAAAGTAACTATACTCCAATAAAAATTAATTTAAAAAATTAAAATAAAATTATGTGTGTATGACCCCACCCAAGTTATTTACAATATAAAGTAAATTAAGCTATGCCCCAATGAGTTTACAGTTTAACCTGAATGAGAACAATACAGTTGGACATCAAGATCAAACAGACACCTGAATATAAATCCACATTAGATTTAAAAAACTATGAGTAAGCAGAGAAGTAAAATGCATCATGTGGCTAAATCGGTACAGTGGCAAATATTCATGTCAAGTAAAGCCTGGGGAAGTTTATCTCTCTTTATTATTATCAAGAAGCCTACAAATAAATGATGGCACTACAGGCTCTTATTACAGAGTAATTCTGACTATTTCCCAGTGAAGATATTCAAAATACAGAATATATTTTGAGGAGAAATGTGTGTGACATAGTCTATGTCTAGTAAGCCAAACTAGTCCATCCTTCTACATGAGGACTCACTGTGGGAACTTAAGATATAAAGGAATAAGAAAGAATCTGATTAGAGGCCATGTCTGAATTAATGAAGGTAGGTGGTTTATTGAAATTCTAATTATAAGTGACAAAGAAAAAAAAGACAAAAAAGAAAAAGAAACCTAATTGTGATTGGCTGCATTTGTTTTCCTATTTTCTTTGTTTTCTACAAAAACAATTTTCAGAAGATTAATTAGCTTCCTAAATTTCATAATGGAAAAATTTCTTGTAAAATGCAGTAGAATTTATATGATACATTTTGGTTTTTTTCCTTAAGCATTGAGTACCATTTTACTGAGCCTAATTTAAATGCTACGGTGTGATACTTAGAGAAATCAGTTGAATTATCAAATAATTCACCTTCTAATTTTAAGCTGGTACATTTTCCTACAGAATTAATCTTTATTAAGGAAACACACATAACTATTTTCAAACAGTTTCTCTTGTTTAATAGTCTATTGAAATGTAATTTCTGTATTATCTTTTGAAGAGGTTCTTATGCCAAAACTGTTTATCGGGCAAATTAAAGTGGAAATTTTTTTTTGCCTATAATATGGAAAATGTCAGCACTTTTAAAGCAATTCTCATAACACTAAATAAACACTTTTGCAAAGGAATTAGCCAAGTAAGAAAATATTTAGGTTTTCTATTGAATATATAGTACAGATTTTATGATGAGAGAATGAGGGAAGGTAGAAATTAATCTATCATGTTTCTAATATGTCTAATTGGCTTTGGAGTAAGTATTTTGCATGTGACCATTGACCTCCTAAGGATGTTTCCAGGGAAAATAACTAAAGGCTGTGAGGTCCACTGATATTGAAAGCACATACCCGTATCGCGGATTTTCTTGGAAGTCCTGATGGTGTAGATAAGCACATCATTACTTTTCAGGCCCTGTAATCCAGTATTGATCTAGGAAGTACAGTTATATGGTATAACTCTCATAAGAGGATGAAAAGAGTAGGAACGATGTGGGAGAAGGGGAGTTAACAGGTCTAGAGCAGGGGGTCCAAGAGCTGCATGAAGTAAGGATTAAATATAGTCAGGGAGGCATGAGAAAAAAAGCTAGAGGAAGATCATGTATTTGAGAAACTCCAAGAAATAAGTTAAAAATGTGAGAGAGATGCTAAGAAAGTTGTACAGCAGAAATGTCAGAGCTGCTCTCAGTAGAGAGGAACTCATAGAGGGTATAGCAGTGAAAGGATTAGACAAAGAGCTGAGAAACAACCATGTTGATTACCCCCAGAAACCTGACTCCTTGGATCAACAGCACCAGCATCATGTGAGATCTTGTTAGCAATGCAGATTTGAGGGCCCTGCCCCAGATTTACTGAATCTCAAACTCCAGAGGGTGGAACCCAATAATCTGTGTTTTTAATAAGTCCTCCTGGTGACTCTGAGGCAAACTAAGTTCCAGAACCACTGGTTTAGAATGCCTAAGGAGGTTGTAGCCTCCGTTCTTTATCTGGAATTGTCTTAGTTGCTCTTTACTAATGGGCAAGGGTTGATATAAATAACTTAGATATAGAAGTCCTTGTCAGTTACATACAGAACAACTATTTTAGTTGCAGGTATTCAGATTTCTTCTGCCACTCAATTTGCTTAGGAGCAAGCCATCAGCACCTACCATCAATGAATATGAGAAAATAAAAATTAAATTTAGTACTAATAACCCAAACACAAACAGAATATTAAATATGCTGCACTCCAAGTTTCTATTTTATATATATATATATATATATATATACACACATAATCTTATATGTATATGTATACACACACACTTCAAAAGAAGCACTTGATATAAAAATATCAGGTATTTTAAATTATTGTTCTATCTGGTCCAATAAGTGAAACATAAACACTTTAAAGTAAAAATAATTTAAGCAATATAGAGGTACAATAATAGTTAACTATAAGAATAAAGTTTCAGGTTTCCATCTTTCTCTGTAGTTTCCAAAGACGTAGGTAGCTATTAAAGAATTATCAAAGAAAGAGAGAAGGGCTGATGCAAAAAACAAAACAAAACAAAAGTACAAGAACAATCAATCTTATTTCATTACACTCTAATTGCTTTTATTTGATTTGCAAGTAAGTAGTAGCATGGACTGAGTAAAAATTATAAGCCATGTTTGGAGGGTTCCCTTTCAAAAGTAAGGTTGCATGGTCATTACAACGGTGTCTTGTAAAGAACAACTTCCATTTCAGGGTGCATGTCGTTATGAGCTTCTCCTAGTGGCAAGTTCACCTTGTTCAGTAGTTTATTGGGGTTATATATGTCATTGTAATAATGGGCAGTGTTGTATGGTTATTTTGTTCCAATGAGTTTTATTTCATCTTTTTAAACCATATTAACTACTTATATCCACAATGACTACTAAACACTCTGACATTTTCCGAATTTCATAAAATGATCATGGAATGCTAAAAATACACTAAAAATATTTTATTTTTGTTTATTTTTCTTTTTATAACCTTTATATCCTGACATAAAATACATTGAAAGTTCCTTTAGTCTCCACGAGCCCAGTGATAATGTTCTCAATGTAACTTTGAATTAAGTACAAAATTGTTTATGATTTTGAATACTGCTTTTGAAACGTTTTCTTATATTACATTATATAATGCACGAATATATACTAATGACGTGCTTGTAAACTTTTTCTGCTGTAGACAAAGAAAAAACATAGCTAAGAGTAATATAGATTTTAAATGCAGTTTTATAATAGTAGAGATATTACTGAGTGACAGGTTAGTTTACTCATGAAAATTTTTATTTGAGCCCTATTTTAAGAAATGTTTTTAAAGTTATTGTTTGTTACTGTTCTCTTTGGATTTCTTAAATTAAATGAAAAGAAAATCTGCAATCTGAACTCCATTTTTTTAATCCATAGACTATTCTGGGAAAGCATACACATATACTCAAAAAAAATTATTCTGAAAGGAGAAAAATCTTTGAAGCCTTCTCTGAACTGTTTTTCCCCCTCCTTTGTTACAGGTGTCCATTTTTTCAGCTATATTAATCTTTAAAAAAAAAAATGGAGTTCCTAAACACATCTGATCAAAACTTGACCTCAGAAGAGCTGTTAAACAGAACGCCATCCAAAATTCTGGTGTCCCTCATTCTCTCCGGGCTGGCACTGCTGACGACAGCCATCAACTCACTTGTGATCGCTACAATTATTGTGACCCGAAAGCTGCACCACCCAGCTAACTACTTAATTTGTTCCCTTGCAGTCACAGATTTTCTTGTAGCTGTCCTGGTGATGCCATTCAGCATTGTGTATATTGTGAGAGAGAGCTGGATTATGGGGCAAGTGGTCTGTGACATTTGGCTAAGTGTTGACATCACGTGCTGCACGTGCTCCATCTTGCATCTCTCTGCTATAGCTTTGGATCGGTACCGGGCAATCACAGATGCTGTTGAGTATGCCAGGAAAAGGACTCCCAAGCATGCTGGCATTATGATTATCATAGTTTGGATTATATCTATTTTTATCTCTATGCCTCCTCTATTCTGGAGGCACCAAGGAACGAGCCGAGAGGATGAGTGTATCATCAAACATGACCACATTGTTTCCACTATTTACTCAACATTTGGAGCTTTCTACATCCCGTTGACATTGATTTTGATCCTTTACTACAAAATATATAAAGCAGCAAAGACATTATACCACAAGAGACAAGCAAGTAGGATTGCCAAGGAGGAAGTGAATGGCCAAGTCCTTTTGGAGAGTGGTGAGAAAAGCACTAGACTGGTCTCCACACCATACATGCTGGAAAAATCTTTATCTGATCCATCAACAGACTTTGATAAAATTCATAGCACAGTGAAAAGTCCCAGGTCTGAATTCAAGCATGAGCGATCTTGGAGAAGGCAAAAGATCTCAGGCACAAGAGAACGCAAAGCAGCCACTACCCTGGGATTAATCTTGGGGGCATTTGTAATATGTTGGCTTCCTTTTTTTGTAAAAGAATTGGTTGTTAATGTCTGTGAAAAGTGTAAAATTTCTGAAGAAATGTCAAATTTTTTGACATGGCTTGGCTATCTCAATTCCCTTATAAACCCACTGATTTATACAATCTTTAATGAAGACTTCAAGAAAGCATTCCAAAAACTTGTGCGATGTCGATGTTAGTTTAAAGAAATTTATTATGAAAAGATTGGAGTTCTTTTGAGGTGAAGTAACTGAATGAATGCTAAATAATAAAACATTTAAACTTTTAAAAGGTAATAAAGCTGCTAAAAAGATATTAATATATATTTTAATAGCAACATGCATATAAAATATATTGATTTAAAGACTTTTTTTTGACCATCATTCTAGAGTATGTGAAATTAGAAAATAATTTATTATTTATAAACAATATCTTGCCTATGCAATGTCCCTAAAAAACTAACTGGAAATATATATATATTATTAATAACAGTGATTTTTTAGGTGTGTCATAACAATTACAGAAGAATTTTCAATTAACAAATATCTCCATCCATAATTTCTATATAATCTAATTGTTTTATAATATGATTCTATTATTTTATAGAAAAGATAAAATTCACCACAAAGCACACATTTCTCCTACCTAACCACTCTTGTCCTGTCTCCATCTTACCCTGGGCAAAAGAGGAGGGGAATGAGTTAAAAAAGACTTACTTAGTGTGACTGGAGGAAATATAAAAGTCAGAGGTTGATACTGTCTTTGTATTTAGACAGTAAAGAGTAATCATAAAATGAGTTAGGTACTGCAAAATTACTGTGGATACTGAACTTGTGCATATTTACCACGTCCTTTATGTTTAATATGAATTCCTACAAGAATATTTTCTTAATCATATATTATCAACATTTGATATCAAAGCCTTACCCTAGTAGAAATAACTCAGGGAGGATCCAGGGGGAGGTGTTCTAATTTTGCCATGTTTAGGAATCAAATTTAAGGCACTAAGTACCCTATGTTATTTGCCATAGATATTATATGCCTGACTTTTTTTTAAAATATAAGATACATTTCATTTCTGTTAATGTTAATAAGTTCAGTTGCTAACTAAAACGTCTATGGTACTTTGCACTTTAGCAGCTATTTCCCTTTTATTAGAGTGGTAGGAATTCTTAGAACTTTTCACTGACTTCAAAACAATCTGTAATTTTCCAATTGATAGAAATGAATAAGCAAAGATTCATATTATACTAATTATATATATTATATATAATATGTGTATATCTCCCAAGTAGTCACTCCAGAAGTTCAGTGAACCAAAGCAATTTTATAAGTTTATCTACCATATTTATATAGGGATTTCAAAACAAAAGAACCATGCTTCTGAGAAGATTTCATTTCATTTGAACCAGCAAGGTCATATACCACCTTTTAATTCTACCATCAACCAAAATCATTTGAAAAAACAATACATTCCCCTTTTATTCTAAGCTGTATCTTTATGTGTATTTTAAATATTCTTTGCCAGTGGAGTGCTTAAGAGTACATCAATTTTTTATGTATCAATGACACATTATTCTCAATCTAACAGATACAGAATTTTAATTTTATATAAGGCATTGAGATGTACTATATAGAAGATACAGGAAATAATAAAATACTGTTTTTTCCTTTAACATGTTTACAATCTAAAAGGTGAAACAAACAACAAGAAACTGAACACTATAGTAAAAAAGAAAAAACAAAGATTGGCATGGAAGTTGTTCACATTTTTATGATGATGCAGAGGAAAAACTGATCACATCTGATTGAGAAATTCAGGAAAATTTTGTAAAAAATGTATCTAAAATGGATATTAAATTAGCAGCATTTGAGCAAGAGATTTGGAAGACTATACTTCAGGTGGTGGCAACATAAAGATTTTAGACTGCATCCTGCAAGCATTTGGTGGGACATGATCATAAAATAGCAATGAACTTGGCAGCTATTTAGACAAGAAGAGATCAAAAGGGAAATTGGCCATTTTTGTGGCTGACTTTGAATGTCAGAAAAAGAAGTCTACAGTCAATTTGGTTGCTGTCTGTCCATGAGTGGTCACTGATGCTTTTTAGCAGAAATAGTGTAAGTTTATGGCAATTCTAGAAAAAAAATCTGAATGGATTTGAGCAGAGAGTACTGGACATAATAACTTCTTATTAGAAAGCAATCATTAATCTGGGCAAGAGGTGATAAAGTCCTGAACTCGATTCTGGCAATGGGAATGTAAAGGAAGAAACAGATGAGAGATATCGTGGAGGTAGAGTCTACAGGTTATAGCAAATATGTTAATAAGTAGGCAGACAGAAAGACACGAGTCACTAAGATATCTTGTTCTCAAATGAGGAACTCAAGAGAAGGGGCCTATTGGTGAATGATGACTTCTCTTTTGGGTACACTAAGCACATAAAGACATATCAGAACGCATAGGCACTTCCTGAGCAGACTGGTCCAAGCAAAACTAACAAGTAGATGAGATTTATTTAAGGCTCCTGCCAGCTCTTTTGTCCTCTTCTCTTTATTTCCCAGGGCCCGTGTGCTATGTTGATAGTCCAAAGCCTGCTTGAGACCCTATCATTCTCTGCTTATTTCTTTCTCCTTCTCACCAAAATTTGATTCTGTGATTTATTTATCCAAAGGCTTGCTAAAGATAAAATAAGCTGTTAATTTATTTACATCCACCTCAGAAAATTATTTATTTATATTGGAGAACTCTAAGAGACACAGCCCGTCTACCCAAAGGAAGAATTCTCAAGCAGGGTTAGGCTCACCTAAATGCACATACTACCCTCTACTCTGAGTTGGACTGAAGCTCAAATCTAGGAAAATAATACTCTAAGTGATAGGGAAGTCAGATTCTCCTTTAGAGCTCTCAGGAGAATCAAGTTAATTATTTCTTTGTGTTTGAAAGCATTTTTTTAATCCAAGGGGGGTCACGATACATTACAGTAACTATCACTTCATCTATGTGTTTCCCCCACATGCTGAAGGTACAGATCATGCCATTCCTCGTAAACTAATATGAGTGATTGCTCTTTAATATCTTTAAAGGGTAGGTATGTGGGGGTTAATAATCTGTAATTTGCACTTTTTAAAAAATTTATGAAGAACAGAGTGCATATAGGAAGATATGCTTCGCTGAATACCTAAGATTTATTCTCTCAATGAAAATTTTCCAAGTTACTAAAAGCTGAATATTTCTAATGAAGAAAAATAAATTTCACATGCATAACAAATGTAACAGTATAATAATGCATATTTTCAACTGATAAGGTAGAAGAAAATAATATAACTATCATAGAAAGTGGTTAAATATTAGATAATGAAGGTTAACTTCCTACTATCATTTTAAACATACCAGCACCAGAAAAGTAAGTAGAGGGTTTGTTTTTGCTCTGCTTCTAAATATTTTCAAGTGAAGGATGCATAAACGGCAAGGTCAAAACACCAAAGAAAAGATAGGAAGTCAAACTACTGAATACTAAATTCAATTCAATACGTCTATCATTTGGCATAGCTGTGTACAAATCATGTTTGAAAATTTACTTCTCTTTATGAAATTTGGTATTTTTTTATAGGACTGGGATGAGAATGTGGATTCTCCACCTTCATTGTTTGTTTTGGTTTGTTTTGTTTCACAGTAGACCCCCCAGGATCAAATCCGTAGAGTAAACAGTTTATCCAGGTACTGGCAGTTGATGGGTCAGCCCTTAGGTAGGATGAATTTACATTTTGAATCTCCAAAACCAATCTTCCTTTCATTTTCCTTGTGAACTTGATTCACCCCCACTCCCACCTCAACCCCCTCCCTGTGCTCTAGGTCAGGAAAGTTTCCTGCTTGCAAGTGAAGAAAAGCTTCTTTTGGACTGACTTCCAAATTCTTCTAACAGTTCCAAATTTTAAAATTCCTTAGCAAAGCATAATTCCCATATTCTCAGGCTCAATCTTAAGCTTTCCCCTCTGTATCAAGAGTTTTGTGTCAAAAAGAAATAGAGAAAAATTGGAAGCCAGTTACTAGGACGGTATGCTGACTTGCTCCACCAAATATCATGAAAGTGGGAGGGGCTGTTTGCTTCCTGATGACATGCTCTCCTCTACCTCAAGGAGTGAACAGCTTCCTCATGAATTTACACAAGACCTTTTTTGACTTGTAGTCAGAAAATCGGGTTTACTGTATTGCAGAAAAAGAAACTTAAAGGATTTTTCCTTAATATATTCTGAAGTCCTTCAAAAATAATCCTGCACAATTCAAGATGTGTCCACATTAAATTGTTTTAGGAAATGTGTTTCTAATACCCTCCTAATAACTAAAATGATTATATTCAGACCTTTATTTTGCCAGAAAATATTTGCAAAGGCAAGTTAATATCTCTGTCATGAACAAAGTAATATTTTTATGGTGTGATAATTTTTATGGTCTTGTGAATTAATATACTTTCCCCATTATTTAAATGAGGAACTTGTTGAGAAAAATATTTTCCAACATTATAATAAATGTCTGGTTATTGATAAGGAGTATCTTCTCTGCACAAAACATGATAGTACTTGAAACCTACCAGAGAAAAATAAAAATTTTTCAAAGAATTTGCACTGCGTGATTAGGCCAGAAATGACAAAAATTCAGAGGAAAAAAAATGTATAATATTATTCAGATCGACAATAAATCTTGTCAAACTAGACTTTTAGTAAAGTTTGTGTCACAGTTCCAATTTCTACCATGGAGAGTTTCCAGCTCTGCAAGGACAGTAAAATGACTTACAGGTTTATGTAGATACAGCAAAGCTTGCTATGTCTTTCTTCCTATGCTCTCCAATAAACTTTTCATTATATCCTGTTAATATTCCTAAATTATATGTAATTAGCATTCATTCCTAAAAATTATACGTATGATATTCTGTTTTATTTCATACATTGCATCATTGATTATTATAAAATTATAATTGCATTATATTGCTGGGTCTTGCTGCCTTGGGGTTTCCCCCATCCCACTCTATTAAGAAAATAAAAATTTACTTACCCACATCCCCCCATACACACACAAACTTTGACAATGTCCTCTTTGTGTTAGTGGCTTGCCTGGGATTTGAGTGGATCTGTGACCCTAGTCGAGTGTGTGTGTATGTGTGTGTGTGATTTGGCAGCTGTTAAGAAGAACTGAACTGGAAGAAAGAAATGAACTCCTTAGCATAGCACACTGTTGAACTTGAAGATGAAAAAGAAAGAGGAGGCGTTGGGGGTGGGTTTCAGCAGGAAGGAAGAGGAGTCATTCAAATTTGAGCTTTTTAAAACCAGTGTGCAGGAGAATCACCTGAGATGCTGGCTATGAAGGCAGACTCCAAAGACTGTATCCGTGAGTCCCGAATGGAGCCCCAGGATCTGAGTCTTCAGCAGGATTTTCTGACTGTTCTAATGAAGGTGGAGCTTGGAGCTTTTCTAGAGAGCATTGCTTGAACGCTCTCAGCTAGCTAGATAAGTATTTTATAGGACATAGTTATAGTTACTGAAAATGAAATTTCACCACCATTTCACTAGTTGAGTTCCAGTCAGAATTGCTACTATATGAAAAGTGCTTAATGCAAAACTGAACAGAAGTAAAAATCACATCAACATTGCTCAGTTAAAAAAGAAATTAGTCTATTCTCAATCAGTATATTATTTAAATTTTGCTAGGACAAAGAATGAAAGCTTTTCTTCACATATGAAGCAACAATTTAAAGGAGTAAAGAAATAGCTAGATTTTAAAATCAGAAAAGGTTAAAAGGGAGTCCTGATTCTGCTAATCATTCACTTGATGCTGAGCAAGTTTCATCTATCCTTCATGCCTCAAATTAGAGTTGAAAGACTAAGGAAGTAGAGTGAGATAAAACAAACACCCTGGAAAAACACTAAAGGACCACAAAATGTAAATTAGCACTGTTATTCTCTAGGGTAGGTCTGGAATGAGTCAGAGCACATGACACGGAGCCTGGTGTTCTGGATTGTGCACTGCCTTTCCTGAGTCTGGAGAGAAGTGAGTAATTGATGGCCTCCTGCTTCTGGCTCTCCCTCGAAGGTCTGTCCTTAATAGAGCAATAACTCCCAACAACCCCATCTGCAGCTACAGAAATGCCGCCCTGCTGGGCACTCACCAGTCTCTTCCCTTGCTATGTCCTACCATCCCTATTACTAAAAGCCTGGCGTTGTCGAAACTTGGTTAGTTTTCTTGAAGGATGCAATACAGTCCTTCCACCCTATTAAAATCAGAACTGTAATTATTCCAGCATGGATTTCTGCTATTGACATATTCAGGGGTGATTTCCCATATGTTTCAGGATCAGGCTTTTAGTTTAATCCTTTAAATACTAAAGGGAAAACCTTCATTTGAAATGAGAACTCTAAATGTTGATGAAAATAAGACTGGAGGCTTAATTTTAGGCTCTACTGAGTGGAAGAAAAAAACACTACTAATTCATACAAAAATATTAAAATTTAAAGTAACTGTTCAGTAATGGCTCCCTATTGCTTATTACATTTGCATCCAGACTCTCTGACTTGGCCCTAATTTTAGGGCCTTAGCATTAATAACAAAAGATAATCACTCTCCAGAAAATCTTATTTCCCACTATCCTCTCCATGCCAACAAGCGCTGTCTTCTCCAGTCTGGTCCCTCTCCTCAGTGTCCTCACAGTGTGCCTTGCTCATTCTTGTCTCAATGGCTCTTTTAGCCTTTTTTGCCCTTCCACCTGTAGTGCTCTTCACCTCCTTGATGCAACTTATCTTTCAAAACACAGATTAAATTCCACTTCCTCCTTGAAATTAAATTTGTATTCAGTTTCAGTATCGTGAAGACACAATATTGTCTTCAATAATTCCTTAACCTGTTTTTCATATCACTAATTTCCTCATGAATATTTGGTTTTTATACCACCTAAAAATAGTAATGTCAGTTACTTAGGGATATATGTTTATTCCTTTATGTTCTTTCCATACCCATTGCAAATATTTTTGAATACTGATCTCCTTCTCTAAGTGAGCCAGGTGCATTTCACTGTGTCCTAGTAACTAAGAATTGTTACAGTTGATTTATCTTTATTCCTAAATGTAATAAAAAGAAATACAGGTGGATTATTATCAAAAGGGAAATTAAGAAGTAATGTGTGTTTTGCTAGAAATAGAAAGCTAGTTCTTATTTTTTTCAATAAGTAAAGAATATCTTACTGACAATGAAATATATGAAATTCATAGAACATTAATTTTTGGTAATTATCTATGCAGTATGAAAAATCTGCTGTTTGGTAATTACACATCATAAAACATACATGCACTATATAAAAATGCTTTATATCGTCTATTTCTAAAGACAGTATTTTAACTGCTATTCTAAAACAGATATCAATAAATACACTTGGTCATATTAAAACTCAGCTATTGGCTTCCAGCCCACCTGAAGTGAAATCACATCTCTTCATACTCCCTGCCCGGCCCCAGTCCCCTTCTGTTCCACAATTTGTATGTGAATGAAAAGAGGATAGCATTTTACAGTAGGAAATACCTCTGCAGTGAAGTAGAAAATGTAGTATGTTCTTCAGCTCAAAAGGAACACGTTCCTACTTCCGGGGGAATTCTGGAAATCATTCTGTATTGCCGGGAGCCGTTCGGGGATTGCCTAAAGGCTCAGGCAAGGCCGAGCACTCTGGGAATGGCCTGCAAGGCAGGAATTCCGATGAAGGCATCTTTGGTTCGGGAGAGCTGCAAAGCAGGCATCTTGGAAGTACCGGAGTTCTCCCAGATTTAGTTTCACTATGAGTCTCCTTTGTGTACTTTTCTTTCTAGGAACGATGAGCTCTCTGGGTGAAGGGGCACCTACGCCGCCTTCAAGAATGGTGGCTACCCCCCGCTTTCTTGGTGTTGTGGAAATTCTGTGGGCCACAAACTAATCACATTTCGACCCTTAGGGGGCCCGGGTAATGGAGGAATGTTTAAACTTATTATCCCCACCCTTGGGCCATGCTGGCAATTCGGCCGTAATGGGCCATGCATTGTGATCAGGAATGCTGCCTCACCCAATCACAATTATCCCAAACCTCTGAAGTGAGGGTCCGTCAAACCAAAGTTGCCTATAAAATATCCCATGCACTCTTCCCTTATAAGAACGGAATATTACGGGTATCTATGTTATGTCCATGTCCTGTATGTCTGCTGTCACGTAGCATAGAGAATGTAGCTCACTAATTAAGCTTAACCTGCTAACAATGTGTCTGTCACTTCAAGCCTGTGGCGCCTGAGAGGCCTGCCCTTACAGATTGTTATCCTGTGTTCTCCTCCCCCTTGTAACCACTGGAGGGTTAAAACAAGAATGGTAATGTTAAGCATGGGGAAAAAATGTTCGATTGTTTATGGACAAGAACGTGAAGAACTGATGAGAACTGATGATTACATAGAAGACTCGTCACCTGACTAAGGACAGGCCCCCGGCGGAGTCATTGGGACATTTGGGGGAGGGATATGGGGCCCCTAATGGAAAAATCCACAAAGCAAGATGTAAGATATATAAGACCGGAGCAAAAATTAAAGTCACTCTCACTCTCTCTCTCTCTCACTCTCTCTCTTCACTTCTCTGCAACTTCACTGCCTCCTGTCTCTTTTTTTTTTCTCGCCGACTCTACCCCTCCCAAGGGACTCCCTGGATCCTGCCTGGGCTGGACCCTGGCACTGTATATTTTTAAAAGCTAGAGAAACAGTTTCATTTAGCTCAAGTTTCATTTACCTTAGTTTCATGTAGCTCAAGCATCTTAAAAGAGGTAATAAGTAATAGCGCCATTACCTACCTCCTCATCCTATATGATTACGGTACAAGCACTCTTAGGCTGACCAAACATAGAAATGTCAACTCTTTAAAACTGTCCAGCTCTACAGCAAGCCCATGAGAATCACTGATGTTGAGGCACACAGTGTGTTAACTCTGGATGGGAGCCTGAACTCCCCTTATTCTCCGAGGGTCCGGTGCGTCATGGTTGTCTCTTCATCCACAAAATCGTGTTCTAATTACATACTCCTAAAAAAGGGGAAAAAAGGTGAATTGCAAGTTCATATTTTTATCTGTTGTGTTTTCATTTATGCTGATGTTTCAAAATATAAAAACCGAACCCAGCAATGACTTTGTTTTAACCTTGATTTTCTTTTCTATTATATCTTCCTATTAATCTAAAAGTTTAAATACTATCTGTTCTACTTGCCATACTTATACAAAAATAACTCCAATTATAAATGCATGCATGCTTCAGGGATCTTCTGTTCTTTTCCCTGTTCTTATAGAATGTCATAAGCAAAACATCTTGAGGCTCAAGTTGGATAATTGACTTCTTATGTTTGTATTTTCCACGAAGTAATCAATGAACTAGAATTATGTGTGTACACTATTAAACCTGAGCCAAAACTTTAAGTGGATTTTCTTTCTCAAAATCTCCCCATTGCTGAAAAATAATATATAGTGGTTGTTATCTTTAGTTAAAAAAAAAGACATGAGAAACCACTTACATGTATTTTAACAATTTTAATAGCAATTGCCCAAACTATAGAAAATGTTCAAACATGAATTTTAATAGTCTATGAAATACGAAGTCTTCTCAGTTTGTTGCTGTTAAAAGGGTAATAAAAATAAATATATGCTGGGATTTGATGTTGCTTAGTCCAAAAACAGGAAAATGTGAAATAAATCATATCCTTCAAATAATGAGTGTTGGCTTTCACTTTATCATTTCAAAACATCCTATAGCATTCTATTTAAAAACTACAAAGGAAGAATAAAAATATGAAGCAGACGTGGATTTTAAGTGTCCGAGCGTTTTTCCGTAGTGTTTGTGGAAGACTGATCTATAAAATGAGTCTGCCTCATTTAACATTATAGCCTATAATAACATCACTTCTGGTCCTTCAGTTCACTCAAAGAATTTACATTCTCATTTGTAGAATTCTGTTTATAATGAAGACAATTCCTTTTATTTTCCTAAATTAAAAAAAAAACAGTATAAACTACTGATATATTGCTATTAACTAACATTCAAGTGCAAATGGAAAAGAAGGATGGAAATTTTCTTCATCCCTGCATTGTGTTCTCTTTTGAGTGCCAATCTTTTAAGAACAGTTTGAGTGTAGTCACGTCTTTGTGTATGTATTAGATTTTGAGAAACAGCTTCTTTCAGCTTTTCCCTCTCAAAATAAATTTTAATACAGACGAAGTGAAAAAAATGTTGGCACTTAAAAGAGGACAAGAAGAAAAGGTTCTAGTACCGGTTAAGTAAAACATGTTTGCATGTATTCCATAGAAAAAGATATATATTCATTAGTTATTAAATAAACTATGTTAGAATGAAACAATAGAGGAAAAAACAAACATCACCTTTTCCCAAATATTTGTGACTAGCTAATTGTTTTTCCTGGAGAGATGTGAGTTTTTTTGGTTTTAGTTAGTTTTTCGTTTCTCCTTCTCCCCCACTCTCTCTGTCTTTTGATTATGCTATCAATTTAGTACACACACCTGCAATTTATTTTTTTAAATTTATTCATTTTATTTATTTATTGGCTGCATTGGGTCTTCATTGCTGCATGGGGGCTTTCTCTAGTTGCAGACAGCAGAGGCTACTCTTCCTTGCAGTGCGTGGGCTTCTCTTGTTGTGGAGCACCTGGCTCTAGGTGCGTGGGTTTCAGTAGTTGGGGCACATAGGCTCAACAGCTGTGGCTCATGGGCTCTAGAGCACAGGTTCAATAGTTGTGGTGCAAGAGCTTAGTTGCTCCGTGGCATGTGGATCTCCGTGGAGCAGGGCTCCAACCCGTGTCCCCTGCATTGGCAGGCAGATTCTTAACCACTGCGCCAGCTGCGATTTAGATAGTGGAGCCTTTGAGAGTCTCCGCGACTTGCTGGATGCCGTGTTACACGGAACCTGGAGCCGCCTCTGCAGATACGAGCCCACAGCCACACCTGCCCCCTTGAGTCCGCTTGGGGGATTGGCCTCGTTCCGAGAAGATCGCGGGCTTGGAGTTTGGAGCATGCGCGGTCCCGGGAGCCGATGGGTTCCCCAAGCGCCGTGACCTCTGCGCTGCGCGCCAGCTGCTGGCTTCCTGCAGAGCTAACTTGATTGTACGAAGACCCGAGAGCTTACTTCAGACTACTCAGCCTGCTGGTAAAGATTTTGCCAAGGCAGTGGATCCCCTTGATGAGTCTTTAGAGCAAACTTTGTCTTGTACTTTGTCACCTTAACTCAGCTGAATTCAACTTTGTGATAATAGCGCAATTGGAATACCAAGTTTGCCTGTTTGAGGATATACATGGTCACATCACTTCTTGATACTGGCCTTAAAAGATCTTAACAGGTGTCAACTAAAATAGAATTGTTCCAATTGAAAAAAAAGAGCCGTTTTCAGGAACAGGATTTACAGCGTGGGTTTCTCTATATACTTTTCCAAGTATTTGTGGAAAGAATAAGACAAAGTATTTCTTAGAGATAAGGCAGAGGATGAGATTTGGATAAATCTCCTTCTCTGAAAAAACTGTCATAGGAATTTAAAGAATTTTTTTGCCTTTTCTTTTTTTTCTTTAAGGGATCTGCAGTTTAACTATGGTGGATCTTAAATGTGGATTTAAGTTGTCCTGCTTAGGGTTCGTTGGAGTTCCTGCTTCTAATGCTTGTTTTCTTTCACCAGTTGTGAAAAGTTCTCAATCAGTGTCTTCTAATATAGCTCCTAGCCTATGGTCATTCTCCCCTGCCTTCTCTTACTCCCTCTAGTGCACTCTCTCGCTCTCACTCTCGCTCTTCTGGAATTCCAGTTAGATATATGTTAGACATCTTATTCTGTCCTTCGTGTCACTTTCATATTTTTGTACTTCTTTGTATCTCTGGACTTCAATTACAGACAATTTGGTGTAAACCATCCATTGAGTTTTAAATTTATAATAATTTTTCATTTGTAGAAGTGTTGGGTTTTTACGCATGTATGCATTCCTTATCCATGATTTTCATGCCTTTTTACATTTTGAGACCTTTTAAACAAGTTTGTTTTTATTTTTTCTGTGTGACAGTTCCTGTATCTGAAGACTGAGCCTTCATGTTGTTTATGCTAGCTCTCATTCGTGGTGCCGTGTTTCCCTACGTGTTCATTGACTTTCTTTTTACATTGAGCTCTCATTTTTATATGAACTTTGTGGCAATTCTTTGAGGCCTGGGATGAAGGTGGCTTCCTCCATAGGAGGATTAGCATTTGTTTCTGTGAGACATCTGTGAGCATTATCAGTGCTGTATCAATTTAAACTGAACTACCTATGGAGAGGTTTTTCTTGTGTGTGTGTGTGTGTGTGTGTGTGTGTGTGTATGTGTTTCATGATATCATGTGACGTGTTCAGGATACAAAATTAAATGGAAGCCAGATTGTGGTTATAAATTTTCAGAAGTCCTTTTCCTTCTTAAATCAGAATCAAGGTTCAACGTTCATGTTTCAAAATGGGCAGTTTTCTTTCTTTTTTTTTTTCAGTTCTAGATTGATGTCTGTGTATTTTTCGTTCTTAAACTGGGAGCGTAACACTTTGGGGTCCAGTTTCATTTAAAAGGGGTCTCCTAATATAATCCCTAACTTGAGTGGGGTGTGGGCTTTGTCTCCCATCCCTGAAACCTTGAAAATTAATGCTTGAGATCATCTGAGCTCAGCAAATGTCATTAAGGCAAAAAACAACCTCAGTGCATTAGTTACCTCTTGAAGTTTCTGCCTTTAACTTATTTTTAGCCTAAGTACTATTAACTTTCTTTGGTAACATTTGCATGAATTTAAGATTTTTAAAAATAATTTTACTCAGTAGTTTTAGTTATTTTTAGCAATTAGGGTCAGTCCTGGTACTTAGTTCACCATGTTACCAGTATTGGAGGTAAAGTTGTCTTAAATTTGCTTTTTCTTTTGCATCCATTATAGTTATCTCAAGCCTTTACTCCATTTTATTATAATTTATTTTTTCCTTGCTATTTCTGGTATTACAGTTTTTTGTTATACCTACAATTATGGGTTAGTTCTCTTATCTCTGAATCTCCTTTTAACCTTTTAATTCTAAGCATTTTGGTTTTTAGCTCTTCTTTTATTGGATTATTTTGATATTATGTTATTGTAAAGCATAAAACACGTGGCGACTCTGCCTCTGTAGTTTGAATTATGCTTACTTCCAGACTTTTGCCTGTTTTGAACTGTCTCTCTTCCTTTTTTCCTTATTTTCTTCCTTCCGTTTTTCCCTCCCTCCCTCCTTCCCTTTCTCCCTCCCTCCCTTCCTTCCTTCTTCGTTTTTTCTCTATCATAGTTCTGTAATTACATGTGATTTGGTTTCACCTTGGTCACATTTATCATCAAGTACGGCTACCCAATTCCGCATAGCATAGACTTTCCTTGAATCACTTCTCATCTTATCTGTAACCAGCTGGTCTTTCTTTCAAGCTTGTGAGCCTGTGGGGATGGCAGGGTGGCGCCTGCTCTGGACGATGTCACCCTTGCTGTAGATCTGGCATCAGAGTTCTTTTCTGAGACTCTGTCCTGAGTAGATTCTTGGGTTGGCTGTCATTCCAACATTGCACAGTTCCAGTAAAGATATTATTAAGCCAATTGGCCCTTCTTTTCGCTAATGAATTCTCAAGCTAGGGTTGTATTTTTGTGGGTCTCTCTTTCATTTTTCTCAGGGATACCTACTTAACCCCTCAGTCCACATATTTCTAAATTAGATGACATTAGTGAGAACTTTCAGAATACTCTAAACTCATTTTTCATGATAATTCTTCTGGGAGATGAAGGCAAGGTTAGGAGGAGTAATACAATATAACAGTATTTTGTGTGTCTTTCTTTGACCTCATGTCTTTATGGCATTAGGTTGTGACCCTTTGTTTTGTTGCTGCTAACTTTTACCCTCCCCACTTTTGTCAGTTTTTGTAGTTATTTATTTGATCATTGACTTATGTATTGGGGAATCTTGCTTCATTCCACTGTCCTTAGCCAAGTAAAACTTACTTTAAAAATATCATGCAGTAAAAATTATTCTTTTTATGAATGGCTTTATTTTAGATACTTAGGTTTTAATAAGATGTATCTGTTAAGGATAATGTTCATACAAGAGTAGTTTTTCTATATAAATTATCACTACCCATAGAAGAAAACACAAGTAGAAGTACAAGATAATTATTTTTGTTGGGAGGCTATAATTCTGGGTGCCTGGCATATGTGATAACCCACTGGGAGAGTTAGGGTTCCCAGTATCTAGAGGCAGTGAGCAGGTCCTGGTTGTCTGGAAAAAAGATCTAGACGTATCAGAGGAATAAAGTGCTACTAAAAATAGATTTGACTACTTATTATTCACTGACAAGCAGCCCAGCACTTATTTGTAGTTAAACAAAAAAGCCCCCCAGATCTCTCTTGTGTCAATAAAATTTTTCAGTGTTGACTTTAAATAATGTGAACTCACACTCATGCTTTATTCCTAGTCAACCGCTACTGCAAGCCTGAAGGCTAAAGCACAGGCATTGCACTGCTATCTGCTGCCCTCTGCAGGCTGACTTAAAACTTACAGATAATATAGGAATTCTGGAAAAAATAAAAACCCCTGTATTCCAATATAGATGTACATTTGTGAACTTGAAGCATGAATGCTCATGAAATCTTATGAAGTATTTCTGTTTCTGCTGCATAGATTCCATGTGACTGGGAGCTACTGCTTGTTAGATTATTGAGAAGTAGAGACCTCTTTTGTGAAGCTTAGCATTAAAAGGAAAAGAGAAATAGGCTTGAGGTAGAAGTTAAGTGTTGATTTAGGTTTGATTCTTAGATCACAGTGTAGTTCGGCATGCGAGTCCATATGTGAAACATTGCTTGATTCTTTTTTTTCCCTGCATTTTCGTTCATCAATTGGCCCTCCCTCCCTGAAGGAAATTTCTCTGGAATAAAAGGTAAATATTGGCCTTCAAACTCAGAAACCTTGATGCAAGTATAACATAGAAGGAATTAAAAAGATTTGTCTCATTCAGTCTCTCCAGTGATTAAGTTGCAAAGTATGGAGGTGGATGGTAGAGAAGCCAGAATGTATTGAGGGGACTCTGAAAGTGAAAGGTTTCTGCACCTATTTTCACTAGAATCCTGAGCAGCTAAGAGTTCCCATAGCATTCGCTACTCTAGAGGAGTACAGTAGCAATCTCTTAAATACAGTTGCATGGGGTATGGGGGCAGAAATGGGGCTGACGCAGGCCCAGTGAGCAGCCTATGGTCTGTGGTGACATGAGTTCTCCCCAGAGACCCCAGATGTGGAAGTGAGGGAGAGAAAAAGAGCGGGAGAGAGAGAGAGAGAAGGATCTGTCCTGCAGAGGCCCTAGGGGCACAGGAAGACATGATAGAAGATCAGATCTTGGTTGCAATCACATCTTGATATCGATGCCAACATGGAGAAAGAATGCTCGAGTACCTTATAACATGAGTTACGTTTCAAAGACTGCAACACAGCATTGAGACAGACCAAAACAAGAGAAGTAGGTGTACTTTCCAAAACACAGGAAGAAAGAGGGGTGTGGAGGGAAAATTCTGAATTTGAATACAGCATGAAATACTCAGAAATCCCAGGAGCAATAGGATTTATTGGAAACAATTAAGCTTTATCCTTCAGAAGAATAGGGTCTTAAGGTAGAGGTCTCATCCAGATATAAGAAAAATTAAATTACTTTTTTTTCACACCAGCATGTGTGATTGGAAAGATTCAAGTGAAGATTCTGAAAGAAAGTGAAAGATTTAATGACCTATATGGGAAAAGAACCTGAAAAAGAGTAGATGTATGTATAAGTGATTCACTTTGCTATACGGCTGAAACTAACACAGTGTTGACACAGCACTGTAAATCAACCATATACTCCAATAAAAGTTTTTTAAAAAGTGAAAGATTCACTGAAAGAGAGTGAAAGATTCAAAAGAAGTTTCTCCACTGGACTTGGCATTTGTCCATCCTTCACTAGCATCTTACTCTTTGTTCACACCTGGTGGTCAGAGTTTCTCCTTTGCTTGTCTACCTCTAGCCCCTCTCTTAATTTGGATAGCTCTTGCCAATTCAAAAGAAAGCAGCCCGTCTCCACTGCCTAGAATGGTTCCTGGCTTACGGTGAATGCTTAATAAATAATCATTAAAATGAAATAATTTTTTAACTAGATGAGTAAAGCTCAAATGAGAAACAGTCTCTTGTGAGAAATGCAGAAGTAAGGCAAAATATTATTCACCTTTTCCTTCTCGTTAATGGACTGTGAATAAGTTTTGTGAATACGTAACTTGGTGTGTGGCAGCTCCTAGGACCCAACTTGGAAATTATAAGAGATTCACCATTTGGCAACACAAAGGACTGGCAGATTTTATCATTTCTTAGAATTATGTTTTAAATGTTACAGTTTGCTGTTTGCTCTTTTGGATGACCCTTTCATCATCAATCTCTCTAGCTTGGCATCACTAGGAAAAGTGGGAAAGGGGTCAGAGATGTGTTCATGAAACAAAAAATAAGAGGACAAGTTCCAAACTAGCTTAGTATTGCAAACAAACATTGTTGTTTGCTGCCCCTTACTGGTAAGACAATAAAATTGCTAAATCACATTTTAAAAGTGTAGTTCTTGGCACTGAAATCAGATTTTACAGGAAATAGCTCCTTCATCACACACGCACAAAGTCACACAAATGAATTGTCTCAAATACTGAATACCATATGGGAAGATCGCTTAATTGAAAGCAGTTTTCTGGCATTCAGTTTGGATAATTGTGGGGAAAAGTATTAAAACAAACCTCATATGTGTAAGGTGCTCTCCCTTGCTTGAAAACCTGAAAGTTTTCATCGGCAATAAATACTGTCAGTGTGATTACCTTGAAGTGACAAGCTCATTTTCGAGAAAATACCTGCCAGATGCCCATGTCTGGATAACCAGGGTTTGATTGCCAGTCACTCTTTCAAGTAAAACTGGCATTCGTTGAAAAGCAGCAGCTAATTCACATTGCAATTGAAACTAGAGCCCAAGCACTTTTGTCATGAGAACCATCGTAATACATCATTATTCAGCAAAAGTGCTTTATGCACACGTCCCATGTTTTCACACAGAGGTAGAGAGGAGCAGGACTGAGCCACTAGGAAAACAGACCACAGAACTCAGAGGGCTCTCAGAAGCGTGGGGGTTGGGCCTCTGAATGTAGAGCTGGCGACTCTGCCCTGGTCTCTGTTAATGGTTAGTGAGCCCAGGGATTCCAGTTATTAGAGTAATGTTCTACCTCTAGTGCCAGGTTGGCTAGCCGTGGAGGACTTTAATTTGGGCGTGAAATGGGCATGGTTTTACCAAGGAGGTGGTCCAGAACTGTAGGTTAACAACCGAATCTGTGGTTTCCTATGCAGTTTCTTCAGGAAACACCATATCTCCTGGGGCTGGATTGCCCCAAGCGGTGTACAGAAAGGACCTAATTCTTCGTAAACAGGTAGACAAGGTTATGAGTAAGAAGACAGTGCAGAAAATCTAGTCTAAAAGACAAGGCAAGGTTGAAAACGGAAAGTGAACAATGAAGGCTGAAGTCAAGATAGGGGAGAACAGACAGAAGGAGGGAGCAACTGAAGAATCACTTTGTGCAAAAGCTGAAGAAATCAAAGCCTCCGTCAGCACAAGAGTTCCGGCAGTCGCCTCTTTGTAGTACCTGGTACGTGACATGGGGCTGAAACGTAGCTCCCTAAAGGAATTGTGCAGGGCCGAAGAGGACAGCCAGGAAGGGAAAAAACTACGTGAAGCTAAAAGAGATCAGAAAAAGTGGCTCCAGGAAGGGAGCTAAGAGTCAGATGGTAATTCCAAGCAGAGACCCATCGGATCCTGCATCGTTTCAGACATGCGTGTTCTCCCCTGCCGCTGTCTCTCCTCTGCCCTTTGCAGTGAACTGGAAAGGATAACGCTGTCTCCTCTTGCTCATTTTCAGCCCTTTGCACTCCAGCTTCATCCCCCACACTCCACTCAACATTGTAAAGGTCATCAGTGGTTTCCTAACTGAAACGTCCTATAGATTTACTTATTTTAATCCTCATCTTGTTGCTTTTATTTCCATCAAGCCTCTTCTCAAAAGTCTCCTGATCAAAAATCTTCTCTAAAAAGAGAGGCCTTTCCTGATTCCCCTGAATAAAACAGTGCCTATTGTCATACTGTCACTTTTCCCTATGTTGTCCTCTTTTTATGTTTATTTTAGAGAATTCCGGGTATAAGAAAGTAAACAGAACAGCTTCAAAAATTACCTAATTCATGGGCAAACATTTTACCTAGTTCTACACCAACTTTCCCTTCCTATACTATGTTTTAGTAGTTCTCAAACATCATATTCTTTTTATCCATAAATACTTCATATGTATCTCTACAAAACAAGGAAACTTTTTGTGAAACAATCATAATACCATTAGCATAACTGAAAACAAGATAATAAGTCTTGGTATATATACAATGGAATATTATTCAGCCATAAAAAAGAGGAAATCACACCTTTTGCAACAACATGGATGGATCGTGAAAACATTGTGCTAAGTGAAATGTCATACAGTGAAAGACAAATACTGTATGATCTCACTTATGTGTAGCATCTTAAAAAAAAAAAAGAGCAAGAGGGAGAACCAAACGCATAGAAAAAGAAATCTGACTTGTGGTTACTAAAGGCAGAGAGCGAGGGGAGGGTAAATTGGAAGAAGGTGGTCAAAAGTACAAACTTCCAGTTGTAAGATGAATAATTACTAGTGATGTGATGAAGAGCATGATACCTATATCTAACACTGCCGTACGGTATACAAGAAAGCCGTTCCAGGAGCAAATCCTGAGAGTTCTATAAGGAGAATTTCTTTTCTTTTTTTTTCCTTTTCTTCTATTTTTTCCTTTTATTGTATCCATATGAGTAGACAGATGTTAGCTGAACCTATTGTGGTCATCCTTTCACACTATATGTAAATCAGACCACCATGTTGTATGCCTTAAACTTATACACTGATGTATGTCAATCATTTCTCAATAGAACTGGGAAAGATATAACAATTCTTTAATATAGCAAATATTCAGTGTTTAATTGATTGATTTACTCATAAATATCATTTTCTTCCTTGTTTGAATCAGTATTTAAATAAGATATATAACTGATTTGTTGATAAGTTTCTTAATTCTCTTTTCATCCATAAATTCCTTCTCTCTCTCCCCACATTTTTCCCTCTTCAGTCTATTTATTGAAAAAAAGATCATGTGTCCTGTATAGTTTCCCATTCTGGATTTTGATGATGAGTTTGATGACTGCTTTCCTCTTGTCTTCCATATTTCCTATGAAGTGACGGTTGGATGATATGAGGTTTTCTTGGTGAAAGTGCTTCATAGGTTTCTGGTGTTCTTCCAACAGAAAGTACACTATCTGGTTTTGTGATGTAGGCAGAAATTGGTTGGCATTGACTTGATCCATTGATGCATTAGGAGTTGCAAAATGATAAATTTCAATTCTTTTGTTCTATCTTAATTTAATAATTGGAGTACTGCTATAAAGGAAAACTTTCCCTCATCAATTTTTCGGTTACCCAACAATAGAGTTCATATAGGAAAGATGGGATAAATGTTTGATTGGCCCTTCTTTTTAAAATTAAGTTTCAAAATAATGAGTTCCTTGGCATCCTGCAGCAGTTACCAGTTACTGTTGTTATTTATCTCAGTTTGTTAAAAAAAAAAGTTTCCCATTCCCCACCCCTACAAACTCAATAACAGTAAAACACTTATGATTCTTGCCAAGATGGAGAAACAAGGCCCAGATTATCCTTCTGCCTAAAATAATTTTCTAAAAATACAAAATGTATGAAACAACAATTTGTAAGACATTGGACACTGGACAACAAAGGGTAGTTATCTCTGAGAGACATGAAGCAAACAAGCTACGTTCAGTGAATGCCCCACTATACTAACTTGGAGGAATTTAGAGGCCATTGCAAAGGGAGGGAAAACTGAGGCAGATCCCAGCGTACTCCCTGAATTGAGGAGATGCAGCTGAGATTTTAGCGAGTCCAAAGAAACTAGAGTTTGCAGGACATAGTACCAGAGGAGGGAGAAGTGTTCATTGAGAGAACTGTGGAGATAAGCATAGGTACATCCTCAAGTATCAGCTGAGTACTGATCAGTATATGCATGTGAGGAAACTACCTGAGGTTGGAGGAAGAACCAACAGAAAAGATTAGAGGCAATGGTGCCCAGCACTCACACAGAACCACAAATAGTGCTTGTCCCTACCAGCCAGTCTAGAACACCGATGACATATAAAACATTAGGAACAGGACATGGAATGGCCTTATCTCAGGAGTAGAGATTATTTAGCACTGGACTAAGCACTGAGCTGATCTCACCTAAGAATCTTAAATTCAAGAGTTTGAAAGGTCAAACTATTTTCAGGTCACATAACTGTAACCCAGAACAAAGTTCAAGAATCCTTATCGGAATGCAGAAAATATTCAATATCCAACAAGGTAAAATTTACATTGTTTTACATCCAATAAAGTATTATTAGGCATGGAAAGAGGCAGGAGAATAAGACCCATTATTATGAGGATACGAGCTACTTAATCAAAACCTATCCAGAATAAACATACATATTAGAATTAGTGAACAAGAACATTAAAAACTTTATTATAACTGTATTTCATACATTCAGAAAGTTAAGAAGAGACATGAAAAATATTAAAAAGACCCAAACCAAACTTTTAAAGATTAAAACTGCAATGTGTGAAATGAAAATTTTGAATGTGATTAATAGCAGGTTAGAGATCCTAAAAGAAAATATTAAGAATTAGGCAAACGTGAAGATACAGCAATAGAACTATTAAAAACAAAGCACACAGTAAAGAGGGAATTTTTTTTGAATGAGCAAAGCTGTGATTTGCAGCACAATTGAAGTAGACTAATCTACACATATTTGTGTAGTCCCCAAAAGAGAGGAGAGGGACAAGGAGACAAAAAAATCACCTGAAGAAGTACAGCTAAATTTTTCCAGGTTAAATGAAAACTGTAAAGGTACAGATCCAGGACACTCAACAAATCTTAAGCACAAGAATCATGAATAAAAATATACCAAGTCACATCATAATCAAATTGCTCAAAACCAAGGTAACCTTAAAAGCAACTAGACGAAAATAATACGCAAATACACAATACATACAGATGACAGCAGATTTGTCAGAAACAATGCAAGTAAGAAAACAGTGAAGCATGAGCATTAAAGTGCTGAATAAGAAGTGTCAATTCTATACCCAGTGAAAGATGTTTCAAAGATGAAGATAAAATAAAGACATCTTCAGATATATAAAAGCTGAAAGATGTCCAGTATACCCACACTGTAAGAGATATTCAAGGAAATCGTTCAGTTAGAAGAAAAATGATGGAAATATGATCAACACCAAGGAATGAATAATTTCAGAAATGGTAAATTCACGGGTAAATAAATGTTTATTTAAATCTTTTAAAAGATAATTATTTAAACAAAAATAATAACAATGTAGGGTGGAGTTTATAACACAAAAACTATATAACAAAAAACATGATGACCACAATAGCACAAAGGCCAGGAGAGGAGAAAAGGAAGTATGTACTATTGTAAAGTTTTCTTGCTATATTTGAAGATAAACTGTGATAAAATAAAGGTATATACTATAAAACTGAAAGCAACCTTGAAAATAAGAAAACAGTAAGTTACAGATAATAAGGAAATAATGGAAATAAAATAAAATTATATGAAGTATTTAATTAAACCAAATGAAGGAAGAAAAATGAAAAAGAGGAAAAAAACAGGTGAATAAAGTAGAAAAAAGATGATATTTTAAAATATACTAATCACATTAAATGCAAATTGTCTAAATACCCCAATTAAAAGGAGAAAATTATCAAATTGGATTAAAAAGTCAGGACCCAAATATATGCTGCCTACAAAAAACATACTTCAAATATAAAGATATAAACAGGCTAAAAGTATATAAGAATGGAAAGAGATACATCATGCTATTAATCATCAAAGAAGGTTAGAATGGCTATATTAATATCATACAAAGTAGATTTCAGAGCAAAGAATTTTACCAGGGTAAAGAATGTCATTCCACAATGATAAAATTGTCAGTTTATCAAAAAGAGCATTCCTAAATGTTTATTCACCTAATAACAGAGCTTCAAAATACATGAAGCAAAAACTTATAGAATGGGCAAGTCCACAAGTATATTTTAGAGAGTTCAATACCATTATCTTAATAATTGATGGAACAAGTAGAAGGAAAATCAGTAATTGTTCTTAGAGTTCAGCAATCTGTGGCCTGAGAGCTAAATCCATCCTCTCCCTGTCCCACCTATTTTTGTAAATAACTTTTTATTAGGTTAAAGACAGGTTTTTTCATTTATACTTATTGTCTATGGCTTCTTTCCCATCACAACAGAAGATATCTATGGCTGTTTTCACATTGTAACAGAATAGTAGTATTTAGGAGGAAATTTATAGCACTAGGTGCCTATATTTTGTACAGAATGAAAATAAAAACCAACATGTGACACACCACTAAAGCATTAATTACAGGGAAAGTTATAGCACTGTGTCAATAAAAGAAAAAAAGATCTCAGATAAATCACTTTAACTTTCACCTTAAGAGTTGCATAATTGTGCCAAAGACTCTATGGCCTGCAAAGCCTAAAGTGTTTATTTACTATGTTTCTCTTTAAAGAAGAGCCTACTGCAGCATTAGAAGAGATTAGAAGAGTACAACCACGTTGACCTAATAGACATTTATAGACTACTCCATTCAACAATAGCAGAAGACATTCTTTTCAAGTGCACATGGTACATTTACCAAGGAAGACCATATTCTGAGCCATAAAACATGGCTCAAGTAATTCAAAAGGATTAAAGTCATACAATGTACATTCTCTGATCACCGTAGAATTAAATGGGGATAATGGATACATCTGTCAAATCATCCCAGTAATGGTTTAATGTGTGCACAAATATGTCACAACTTATCAAGTTATACAGGTTAAATATGTGCAGTTTATTGTATGTCTATTATATTTCAATAAAGCTGTTTTTAAAACAGGCATGGAAAATAACCTGGGCTGTTCAGCTTCTCCAGACTGAGCTTTGTTGGTCAGCAGGTGGCTGGCTGGTATAGAATGGCCTCAGCTGAGATGACTTAATTCTGTTACATGTAATCTCTCACTGGCCAGCAGGCTAGCCTGGACTTTTTCACAGTGTGGTAGGAGGGTGGCAAAAATGAGAAAGCACAGCTGAATAAAAGAGCAAGCAGAAGCATGTAAGGCTTCTTGAGGACTAGACTCAGAACTGGCACACTGTCCTTTCTGCTGCATTCTATTGGTCAAAGAGAGTTAGAGGGCCAGTTCAGATTCAAGGGATGGGGAAAAATACTCTGCCTCCTGCTGAGAGGAGCTGCAGTCATGTTGTAAGGGCAGAGATATAGGGAAGGAAGTAATTGAGGCTGTTTTTGCAGTCAATCTTAGGATCATTATTAACTCATGGACATAATCCTATTTAATGTATTTTACAGTCAATTGCAGTTATTCTTATTGCTAGCATTCAGACTGTCCATATCAGCACAGTGGGAGCTACTGTTTCCTTGGAACCCCTTGCCACGTCCTCTAAATCTAGAAACTGCATTTCCCGGATTCCTCTTTCCTATGTGGTTTTGGGTCAGAGTTTGTCAATGACAGGAACTCATGCAAAATTTGAAAGCTGGAAGTAGAGGCCGAAGCCATTATTCTGGTCACAGACTCATTGGCTTCAGAGACGTGTCCATGAGCTGCCACTTTAAAGTCACTGTAGGTTGAGTGACAGCTTCTCAAACTCTTCTAGAATTCTTGCTTTTCAAACTGATTCAAGCTTCATGCTACAGACATTAGTGCTGTGATCCTCTGGCTGCTTTCTCAGCTTTTCCACACTCATGTAAATTCAGATTCTTATAACAAACCATTTTATTCCCATAATAATCGTTGTGGCTCTTCTTTTATTTGAATCTGAGCTGATAAAGAGTTTCTTCAGGTTGGCTTCTGAGTCCTTTTGACATAACATTGTGTAGTCTTTAATAACCCTCTTACTTTCTGGTATAAGAAGTTATTCTAAGGTTATCTTGTACTATTACTACCCCAAATCTGGAATCAGCCATTTCTTCAAGGACCAGCTGGTTTTGTTTTGTTTTTTTAAGTTGCTTGGAATAGTTCCTCTCTGAGTATATGGTTTATTAACAATAGTTCCTTTTACTATCTGACATTAAATTATATATATATATATAGATTTGCTTATTGTCTGTCTCCTCCTCTAGAATATGTTTAATGAGAGCAAGGACTTTGTTTAGCACTGTATCCCTAGTACATTTTCAGCTACTAAAAATTTTTATTTTCTTACTCTTAGCAAATGTTTCCTTACAACCTCTATTTTATGACTAATAGCTTGAATCCTTTTAATGCAGACTTAACTCCTGCACCATAAATTTAAGAGTCTGTGTTCTTACCTCGTTTATTTATAACATACATCCCGCAGATTTCTGCTATCTTTTTCTAAGGGTATGTGCAAGGAAGGAAATGTTGGCAAGAGAAGTTTAAACTTTTTATATTAAAATTACTATGCAAGGTGACAAGTCTGTTGTTTTTGGTCTTTATTATACTAAAGTTAACTTCAACTTTTACAATTTCAAAAAAAAAAAAAAAAAATCCCAGAAAAGTGCCTGTGATATGCCAGGCATTTTTCTTCCAAGGACAAGCCTTGGAATATATACAGTAAAAATCCACTACACTGGGGCAAAAGTAAGTGTGGCTTTGAGCAAAAATTTGCTGCAGTGCAGCTGTCATGTGACACCTAGTAGCTCTGTGGGTTTTGTGGACACAAAAAATAAACAGTGAACTCGGAAAAGTACCACCGCAGTAGTCTATTTTATATAAATACGCTGGTGCCAAACATTTGATGCTAACCACAGAGCAAAGAAGTCAGTATGCAGATTAATACATGATAAAAATTGAAATGTAAATAATGATAGTCACACCAGTACAAACCACGTGTTTTTCATAAAATGTCTCCAGTTTACTTACTGGCAGGCTAAGTATCTGTAACTGGAGAAAGACTTCAGACTAGAGAAATATAATCTTTCTACTGTAAACTTCAGTGATTTGAATTGATTGAGATAGAGGAGTAGCTATAAATTTCTTGGTGTTTTAACAAATTTGGTGTTTAACAAAAATTTTTTGGTGTTTTAACAGCTGAACTGAGAGTGTAGTTAGAGAGATGCCTATGTTTTACCAAGTCAATATGCTTTAATATAAAAATAAACATGTTGAAATTGTATCTGTAAAGAGGGTTTCCAAAATTCATCAGGTTTTTAAAAACAATTCTTATCTTTATATTTTCAGTCTTCTTTGTAACTTGCTTATACAATCTATAAAGATATTGTGAATTATTGAGTCTGAATTCTTCAGTTTTAGTGTTTTGTAAAGTAGCAACACATTGAAAATGGAAAATGTTAACTCTAAATGAGTCAGAAACCACTCACAGAATTCTTAAAGCCAAAAAAGTAAACAGGAATGACCTAATTGGTACTGCCAAACCAATATCTAAGTTGTGATCTACTGTGATCTATAAAATGAGTCTGTTTGGTAAACTACAAATGGGTTAAAGAGATAATAGTAAGCATTTATATTCTTTTTATGCTATAAATGTAAAATACCTTATGTCAAGCCAGGGAAGGCTATAATAAAAAGAATCTATTGATCTATAATAAAAATATAGCTCTTTTGATAGCTCAAAATTCATTTCACTGCAGACCTTGATGGGGCGAGGCATAAGGAAAGCAGAGCACGCTGGATAACAGTAGTGCGTGTGCCGTGGCAGCATATGAAAAATAATCAGATTGCAAGTCTTCTGGGCTGGGCTCTCTACTTAACTGAATACCCCACACACTCATTTTCTCCTGTCTCTGTTGTCCCGGAAGCTGACACCAAGATGGAGTTAGAAATGCAAGAGTTATAGTGGAGATAGCACCTGTGCAAGAACAAGGGCAGAGGTAGCAAAAGTGGTCACAGAAAGCCTGTGATCCACAACACAAGTCTGACACTTGTGAAAGTGAAAGGGGAAGGATGAAAGATTGGGGAAGAAGAGCCTCAGCCATGCTGCAGCTCTGAGAAATTCTCAGTCAGCCCAGTGGGGAACGCTGGTGCAAAAACTGCCCACAGTTTCGAATTGGGAGGAAATTGCCATGCTCTAGTACTTAGTGCTGTGCTTTGTCTCTTCAGGGAGATGCTTGAAGACAGCTTGGCCTTGATTTGAACCCTGGGGTATAACCTGAAGACACTGCAGTTGGAGGCTGTCAGCTCACTGTACTCGTGGCAGCTTCTCTTTCTTTTTTTTTTTATATTTTTTTAATTGAAGTATAATTGATTTACAATGTTGTGCCAATCTCTGCTGTACAGCAAAGTGACTGTTATACACATATATGTGTTCTTTTTTTATATTCTTTTCGATTATGGTTTATCACAGGATATTAAATATAGTTCTCTATGCTATACAGTAGGACCTTGTTGTTTATCCATTCTGAATGTAATGGTTTGCATCTACCATCCCCAAACTTCCAGTCCTTCCCTCTCCCTCCCCCTCCCCCTTGGCAACCACAAGTCTGTTCTCTATGTCTATGAGTCAGTTTCTGTTTTGTAGATAGGTTCATTTGTGCCATATTTTAGGCTCCACATACAAGTAGTGTCATGTAGTGTTTGTCTTTCTCTTTCTGACTTACCTCACTTAATGTGATAATCTCTAGTTGCATCCTTGTTGCTGCAAATGGCATTATTTCATTCTTTTTTACGGCTGAGTAGTATTCCATTGTATATATATACCACATCTTTTTTAAAAAATCCCTTCATCTGTCGATGGACATTTAGGTTGATCCCATGGCTATTATGAACAGTGCTGCTTTGAACATAGGGGTACATGTATCTTTTTGAATTATAGTTTTGTCCAGGTATATATGCAAGAATGGGATTGCTGGATCATATGCTAATTGTATTTTTAGTTTTCTGAGGAACCTTCATACTGTTTTCCATAGTGGCAGCTTCTCTCTTGAGGGGAGATCCAAATGGCACACCTTCATGGCTGCCACATTGCCCATCAAATTATAGTGATCCATAAAGCTATCTTTCTCTTTGATGATAGGATAGATTGCTTTTTGTTTTTTTCTTGTTTGTTTTTATTGAAGTATACTGGTGTACAATATTTGTTACAGGTGTACAATACAGTGATTCACAATTTTTAATGATTATACTCCATTTATAGTTATTGTAAAATGTTGACTATATTCCCTGCATTGTACAATATATCCTTGTAGCTTACTTTATATATAATAGTTTGTACCTCTTAATCCCCTACCCCATTATTCCCCTCTGCCCTTCCCCACTAGTAACCACTAGTTTGTTTTCTATATCTGTGAGTCTGTTTCTTTTTTGTTATATTCAAAAAACACAATACTAGTGTTGTCTTTTTTAGATTCTACATATAAGTGATATCATACAATATTTGTCTTTCTCTGTCTGACTTATTTCACTTAGTATAATACCCTCCAAGTCCATCCACGTTGTAGCAAATGGCAAAATTTCATTCTTTTTTTATGGCTGAGTGGTATTCCACATATTCTTTATTCATTCATTTGTGGATGGGCTTACGTTGTTTCCATATCTTGGCAATTGTGTATAATGCTGCTATGAACATTGTGGTGCATGTATCTTTTCAAATTACTGTTTTTGTTTTTTTCAGATATATACCCAGGAGTAGAATTGCTGGGTCATATGATAGTTCTGGTTTTAGTTTTTTGAGAAACCTCCATACTGTTTTCCACAGTGACTGCACCAATATATATTCCCAGCAACAGTGTACGAGGGTTCCCTTTTCTCCACATCCTTACCAACATGTGTTATTTGTGTTCTTTTTGATGATAGCCTTTCTGACAGGTGTGAAGTGGTACCTTATTTTGGTTTTGATTTGCATTTCCCTGGTGATTAGTGATGTTGAGCATCTTTTCATGTGCCTGTTGGCCATCTGTGTGTCCTCTTTGGAAAAATACCTATTCAGTTCTTCTGCCCATTTTTTAATCAGATTGGTTTTTTTTATGTTGAGTTACATGAGCTGTTTGTATATGTTAAATATTAATCCCTTGCAAATTGGTCGTATCATTTGCAAATATTTTCTCCCATTCAGTAGATTGTCTTTTTGTTTTGTGGATGATTTCCTTTGCTCTGCAAAAGCTTTTAAGTCCCATTTGTTTGTTTTTGCTTTTATTGCCTTTACTTTAAGGGATAGACCCAAAAAATATGGCTGTGATTTATGTCAAAGAGTGCCTGCCTATGTTTTCCTCTAGGAGTTTTATGGTATCTGGTCTTACATTTAAATTTTTCATCCATTTTTAGTTTATTTTGATATGGTGCTAGAGAATATTCTAACTTCATTCTTTCACATGTAGCTGTCCAATTTTCCCAGGACTACTAATTGAAGAGACTGCTTTTTCTCCGTTGTGTATCCTCTTCTCCTTTGTCGTAGATTAATTGGCCATAAATGTTTGGGTTTATTTCTGGGCTCTCTATTCTGTTCCATTGAAGGAGAGATCATTTGTAAATGCCAAATATGTATCTTAACAATAGATCATATGGGTGTTTTGCTCTTGCATTTATTGTAAAAATAAAGTGTGTACAAGGAAAAAATACCCTAAAAGGTTTCAGAGAGATTCACCAAGACACCTATGATGGAACAGGATTAAAATGACAACAGGCTTTCCAACAACAACAGCAGAAGCAAGGGGACAAGAGAGCACTCATTTGAAAGTGCTGATGGAACTTTGAATTAGAATTTTATATCTAAGTGATCATTCAAATGTGAGGAAAGATGATGTTCTCAAGCATGCAAGGTCTCAGAAGTTTTACAACACATAGCCATTATCAAAAACACTTTTGGAGGAAACACTCCACAAAGAAGAGAAATTTACAGTTAATACCATGTATTGTTTCTTATATGACCACTACCAAAAAGTAAAGAAAGAAACATTAAAAAGAGGGAAAAAAGGAAAAAAGACACATTAATAAAGATTCTAAGATAAACTAATAGTAATGTTAACACAGTTGGAGGCTGCTAGAAAAACTGATGGGTGTTGAGAGAGGGCTAAGATATTAATTGTTTTAGGCTGGATTTTCCCAAGTCAGACCCTGAGCCAAGGATTTGAGAGCAAGTATTTTATTTTGATGGTGACTTTAAAAAGCACCGATAGGGAAATGCAGAAGTGAAACAGCAAGGGGAAGAAAGTCAATATAGAACATATTAAGGAACAAGTTATCAGTTTGGACAATGAGACTAAATCCCACTGGGGCCCTCTGGGAGATGCAGGATAGGCCTCAGATTTACTCCATTCAAAGAGCAAAAAAGCTGGGTATTCACCGACCAACTCCAGTCCCTGCTTGGTTAAGGGCTGATCCCATGATCATTAGGTCCCTGGACATTCCAATCTGCCCCATGTATGGCCAAGCACCCTCCTGAGATACAACAAAACTTCTGGCTAAGGGCCATAGTGCCTGGAGTGAGAAGCTATTAGTATGTATGGGAAACATAAGCACACAGTGGATCTGGGTTGGACACTAATGGCAACTGCTATAATCTACCCATTGCACTGCACAGATCTACTTATGCCCCACTAGTCTTCATTTTAGTGGACGGTCACAATTTTAAAATAAAATGAAATTAAATACTAACAATAGGAAGCTAATAGGACAAACTGCAATCTCTGCTGCTGCAGTTGGTCCTGAGCCTATGATATCTGTGCAGCATCTTACTTCTGTAGCAGCCATTGTATAGTCCACTCATCCTTGGCTAGCCATTTCCAGTAGCCTCGGTTGCTTCACTTTAGTAAAATTCAGACCTGCATCCCTGCGGGGTCTGATCCCTTTTTTACCATTTTCTAACTAATCTATGGTTGTTGCAGTTGCCTTTTCACTGTTATCATTAGACATGGGATCACCAAGAAGAAACCAGTGAATCCCCTAAATTCCAGACATACTCCTCTTTGCCCTCATGATATAGTAGTAACTCTGTCCTCTCATGATAATAACTTAATTACATATCTTCCTATGTGCTTCCTGGCCTGTTGGCCTGAGGCATCAAAAATGACCAGGTGGCAGCCACAGCTTCAGATTCAGTAGGACCTTACTGTTCCCTGCAATCCAGTATAACCCAAGTTTTGCAGATAAAAGAACAAACATCCAAAGTGGTTCATTGTGAGTGATGATAAGAAACACTCCTGTTTCTATCCTTTCATTCCTATACCCATGTGTCCTGGCTGTCACAGTCACAGCACATATAATGACCATTGGTTCAAAGTATACATCACATCCTAAAGAACAGCACTCCAGTGCCACAGAGTGTTATCCGCAAGCTGACGCCTTGGCTTGTACCTGTTAAGAGGCTGTTTCAACATTCCATCAGACTGGCGGATTCCGGTAATGCAGTATATGGTGGCACTGGTGGTTCCTGGTCACCTGCATATGGTCACGCTCCCTTTGCTGTAAAGAGGGTTCGATGCATCCAATTTGCCGCAGAGTTGTTGACTGAGCTCCTTGAAGGACAGTACCATTTTAGGGCTTAGCAGCAGTCTCTGCTGCTGGCAGATCTGATATTTGGCAGCAGCAGTAGTTAGGTTAGCATCGATAAAAGGAACCTATGCTGTTGAGCTAAGCTGTTGAGTCCGTGTGCAGCTTCCATCTCCACCCCTACAAGAACTCTCTTCAGGCCCATTGTGAGCCATGGCATGGCCAAGGACAGAGACTAGTTAGCCTCCCTGGGTGAATTATCCTATATACTTTGCTGTTCGCTTCCTCCTCCTCATTCTATGCTCATTGCAAAGATTTATCCACGTCTCTTCCTCAGTCTTCCTTTATCTCATCTTTCAGTCTTGCTTCATCCAGGCTCCTGACCCATCAGCCAAGCCACATGGCACTTCTCTAGATCTTGTGTACAGTCTTCTTTCAGACTACGGAAGGTGGTGTGCATCTTGAAGCTCTGCTCTCTGGGAGGAATTCCCCTCATCATTGTGTCTTAGGGCCACACTTGAGTAGGTCCATAGTGTAGCAGTGGTTTACATTTAGCTCACTCCAACATATTGAGCCAACTAATCTGTGGAACTAGGCGTGAAAGAATGCCTTAAGACAAACAAACAAACAAACATGTTTTGGATATTTTAAATAGCCTACTACTAAATGACCTTTGGCTAACCAAAAAAAAAGAAAAAAAAAAAGAAAAAAAGAAAAGAAAGGAGGGGAGACTAGCAAAATACTTAGAACTAAAAGACAATGTACTATATATTGAGTCTAAGGAAAATACTAAAGCAGTGCTTAATGGAAACATTATAATTTTGAATGTATTTATTAGAAAACTAGAACAATTAAAAACAAATGAGCTACGTGTTCAAGCCAAGAAGATGAAGAAGGAATAACAGAGTAAAGCAGGTAGAGAAAAAAGAGGAGAAGATGAAGGAAATAATAAAGATAGTGGCACAATCAATGAACTAGAGAATGACAAAAAATTAAAGTGAAAAGGAGAGATCAAAAAACCAAGAGGTGGTTCTTTGGAAAGACAAATAAGATAGACGAATAAATATGCATATAACCTATGACTCAGAAACCCTGCTACTGGTAATATGCCCAGAGGCAATCTTGCACACGCCCATAAATAAACAGATACAAGATTGTTTACCTCAGCATTATTTGTGAAAGTGGGCATTTGAAGGCACCTTAGTTGTCCATCACTGAGATGATGGATAGATAAAATGTGATGATGCATATTATAGTATGCTATGAAGTAGTCAGAAATAATGAACTAGATGTAATCAAAGGCACATGGATAGATCTTGAAAACATGCTAAGTGAAAAAATACATAGTGCAGTATCATTTGCGTAAATTAGAAACACGTGAAGACAAAATAAACACTGTTTTACGGATACACAATTTTTCTGAGAATACATCAGCATATACAGTGGGGGTCGAGTATAGATGTAAGTTGGAGTAGAATCTGAAGAGGAAATATATCAATAGTAAAATTAAGACAAAACTAAACGAGAGGGTTGTGCCAATAATGACAGTGTACTATGAACCAAAAACTGAAAATGGCAACTGTTTGTACCCGAGGTTAAAAAAAAACTGTATGTCACTATTAACTACTACATAACATGGAAGTTGTATTTTATATAATGTTGAGGTAATTTTCTTTCATAGAGTCAGGTAAATAGATGCCTCTCTTTGAAAGATTTTGAGATTTGATTTCTGGTTCAGATTTCTCTTGGACTTTATTATGGCTTTTTCTTAGAGTAAAGTTTGGGCATAATATTCTCAGTCCCTAAGGAATTCAAATATGTATATAACTTTTAAAACTTCATAGGCTATTGTCATTCTGGATGAGTTAATTAAAATAATAACATTCAGTGAAAAAAGGTCAGAAGTATGATTCATAAATGAAAAATTCAGAAAATGTCTTCTACTTAAAGATATCTAAACAAATATATTTCTTTCTGTGTATCAAATGTTAGAGGCAGAAATTCCTAGATTTCTTAACATTTATTCATATAGTTTAAGAGGAAACATTTTTCTAATAAACATCAAAATAAAAATCTAAGAACACTCAGCAGAATAAAACATTCCCTAAATATGGTCAGAATCAATTTTATTGTTATACATTTTCTAAAATTTTTATATCTAAATAGGGAAGTTGAAAATATCGTTATCCTAAAAATAATGAATTGCAGCCTTTGATGCTAAAATCTTAGTTTTTAGAACTACATTTTTAATGTTTCAATTCCAATTTTTAAACCTTAAAATATTTTAATGATTTTTAAAGTCAATATACCGTAAGGCATTTTTAGGTCAGATCTAACTATTAATTTATTTATGTTATAAAGTATATATTTGATACAATTTAAAGTATACATTTCCTAACTATAAAGATCTTTAACAGTGATATTACTTTATCTCTGTTTTGGAGACTTTCAGAACATAATAACCAAATTCATGTATTTTCCATTGCTTTGAATACTGATGATAGCTTTGTCCTAAGCCAAACACAGTTTTGTACAAAATAGACATATTTAAGTTGGGTAATCAATTTTGGAGTGGAGATAGTGTAAGATCTTCGTTTAGGCAAAAATAATTGTCCCAAATAAATTTCTTGGCTCCAGGATCACTGGGTGTTGAGGCTGGAAGAGCCCTTAATATAGTTCATGAAAACCGATGGCTAAAAGAATCATTTGTGTTAAAAAATAAAATTTATATAATTTAGTATGTATACTGGAAATACAGCTGGTACGCAGTCAGTACTTTTGGATGAATGAAGTGCTGACATACATTGTCACAGCATATCCTTCCCTTTTAAATACCCTTCGCCGAACTCTTCTGTCTGGAGAAGTAACAGGAAGGTTTGGGAGGCAGGAGATAGGGCCTGGAGGATGATGCAGATGGGGCTGAGTGAGAGTTTCGTCTCTTCTCTTTCTGTTTTCCCTAGTGACGCTCCCCATGTTGCCTATAATAGGCCTCTGGCTGAATATGTATCAGGGGGTGTTGTATGTCCCTAAAGGTACAGATTAGGTGACTTTTAGAGCTGCTGTCCATCAGATTAAACATACGTATGTATGCATTCTTGTTAGTAGGTGGACTACTATCAGTGTACTCCCATTAGTTTCACTTTCATTTTCTTGCGGTATAATGGACTGGTTTGACAATGAGTGTTGTACTGCTGGCAACAACTGTTCGAATTCACCTTCTTTTAAATCTCTTTAACAAAAGAACATCTTCTACCAAGCCTTTTACAAAATGCCTGTCTAAAGGGTTATTCTGCGTATTTAATTCACTTGAGTTTCTGTTGCCCAGGTTTTATTTAACACTATTTTTCTTGCTCTCAACTTCTTCTCAGACTGTGATTTTGAGAACATGATTTGTGTCCTGCTTCACTCTGTGCTTGTAGATAATCTCTCTCGCTGTTTCCTTCTGTATCTTAATAACTTCCCTGTTTGTTGTGTACTGTAAGCTGCCGTGATGTATAGATGAGCCCTCACAACTCCTCAGGTGTGAGCTGATTTTACATGTCTGATTTAATTTCCAAATTCCTTCTTGATCTCTGAGCTCCACAAAGCCAGAAGCTGTAACTTACCTATTTTTGTACCTCCATTATATAGATCAGAGCCTGAAATATGGCAGGCATTCGGTAATTGTTGTAGGGAATAGAATGAGAAGTGGCTTTGGGGGACTGGAATCTGGAAAAAACTTATTCTAGTCATCAAATTTATTCTATACTATATGTCATATTTTATGGCCAAGTTACTTTATGGGATTATGCTTTTGTCGATGTAAAATTAATCAGTTGATCTAAGAAAGAAATGGAACATTTTATTCAAGCCAAATTTGAGGATTGTAACCTGGGAAGAGCATCTTAGAAAACTCTGAGAACTGTTCCGCCCATTAGAAGTCAAGGCACAGTTATATAACACACAGTGAAGGCACAGTGTGAGACAGAAGGCTGTACATCAAATGACGTATTATTGACAGTTTACATGATCCAGATCTAAGTGCTATGTGACCCCTTACAAAATCAAGAAGGAAGATTATCTTTAAGGAGTCATCTTGTTCATACTAGGAGAATGTTGCTTTTTACGGTTGAGTAGGTATTTCTGCTGATGGGGAAGGTTTGGTCGATGTGTAATGCAGATACACACTGCAAAGTAGGGGGAGATAGGAGGTCAAAAGGCAGAGATTTTTTTTGTTAATGTTTTTCTTGTCTTGTCATAAAATACAAATTTTATTTCACACTTTGTATATATTTGCTACCAACCTCACAACAAAGAAGGAATTATTATCCTCATTTTATTAAAAAAGAAAAAAAAAAAGCAAATCTGGTGCTCAGAGAGTTTGAGTAATTTGCCTGAGGTGAACAGGATTAGTGTTAAGAAGGAAAAAATTCTCTATGGAAAGTCTTGGCTCTTCTATCTAAATCTAGCTGATGGAAAACAGATAGGCAATTTCTCCCAATCCCAATATGGTGTCAACTATGGAATGCAGAAATATTTGGTGGGGGTGGGCGGTAGAATTACCTGTTTAGAATAAGTGGTTGTTGGATCTTACCTAATAGAGCTTGGATTACCATTCAACAGATATAAAGGAATGCTGGTCCTCTAACTGGCAGGCAGCCAACCAAAAATATAAAGGAGAAGGTACAAAAGGATGTGTAGAAGTAATGCAATTCTCTGTCTAGATGTAACACTCAAGAAGTCATCCAGAAGATCCAAGATTAGATGGTGTGATGTCATAAACTGTCTCTCCAGTACACCATAAACCAAATAAAATTTCAGGGAAAAAAGACCTATTTCTGAGAATCTTTTATCATATTGTTCCAGTTACTTATTGCTGCATAACAACTTACCCCAAGATTTAGGAGCATCAAACAACAATTTTGCTGTGTCTTACAATTTTGTGGGTAAAGAAGTTGAACAGATTTTAGCTGAGAGACTCTTCTCCATGTTGATTAGCATCATCAAGTTATATAAACTGGTGAATGGGATGGTCTGGAAGGTCCAAAACCTTTCACTCACATGACTATTACCATGGTTGGAGAGTCTAGAAGGCTGAGTTCAGCTGGGACTATTGACCAGAGCATCAACATGTGACCTTTGTAGCATGACAGGTGCAAGGTAGTTGGATTTCTTACAGGACAACCCAGGGCTCCCAGAGAGAGTTTTTCAAGAAACAGGAAGTAGAAACTGCCAGTTTCTTATGGTCTGGTCCTAGAAACTGGCACAGTGTTATTTCTGCCATAAGCTGATGGTCAAAGCAGGCCTGGAGCCCACAATGATTTAAAGTGAGGGGACATAGACCCTCACTTCTAGGTGGGAGGAATGTCAAAGAATTGGGAGTCATTTTGAATCCACCAAACAGCCCAAATTACCATTCAACAATTCTTGCTTATAAAAGATATCCTTCAATATATTTTTTCGGTATCCAAAAGACAGGAACTTTTTTGTTTGTCTCTGTTCTCAGATTACTACTGCTATAGCTGTATCACATGGTACTTTACATTATGCTACTCTATATATTTTAATCACCACTTCTAAACTCTACACTAAGATATTTTTACATTTGTGCCCAGGTTGTTTATACACCAATATGAATGAAAAGGCAGAAATTCCATAATGCTTATTGTTGTCCCCACTCTTTCCTCCTTGGCCTCCACCTGTTTAAATACTTCCAGACTCTTTGCTCTTATAAAGCAGATTGAGTGTGCTACTATTACCAGCATCTCAGCATGGACAGACTTTTTCTCATTATCATTAAATGATAGACTGTAAACCCAAAAAATATTTTGGGAATCATAGACCAAACGGCATTTCACAGAAGTGAAATCTAAGGCTCAGAGAAGTCTGCGCGAGCTCATCCAAATCATGCAAATAATTTATAGGCAAGCCTGAACAAACATTGAGGGCTCATTGATCCTCTTCAGTTGTACAGGTGGCATATGTGTTTTGTGTTGATATTTTTTTCAAAGTAGAATTATTAGAAAACTAAAAAGGAAAAACTTTTTATTAAAAAAAATTTTGCTGGCATACAGTTGATTTACAATATTGTGTTAGTTTCAGGTGTACAGCAAAGTGAATCACTTATACACATACATATATCTACTCTTTTAGATTCTTTTCCCATATAGGTCATTACAGAGTATTGAGTAGATTTACCTGTGCTGTACAGGAAAAAACTGTTTTTAAATGCCAAATTAACCATATCCAGAATACCAAACCATAGAAATGATTGAATTTACTCTGGTTACTCAGTTAAATCCTTCCTGTATCTAAGATAATTCTGGCCACTTTAGCCTAATGGGACCACTGACTCTTAACTGTTTACAAGATAATTTCTTGTGGAAAATAAAGTGAATTTTCTTTTCATAGGAACGCACTAGCTTGCTAGTCCCTATCTCGGATATCCAGTAGAAAACTTACCTCTCTTAAAGAACCTATAAAGGCAAATCTACTTTGGATTTCATCTTAACCTATTAGGCAAACATACTTTCCCTGAACTTCCTCAGACTGCTCGCCTGGTATTGAGGATATAGGTGATAAACCGTACTTAAGCAGATAAAATTATAACACCAAGGTTTGTAATTAATGCATTTATTCATTTAATTGATTTCATAAATAAGAGAAATTCAGTCATTATAAGAAATCTCCAAGGAAATAAATCTCATTCAGTCAAGGTGACAACCAACCATCTCAAACTGCAGAAGCAAGTTTAAAATAATTTAAAGTACTTTTCCTGTAGTCTTTTCTCATCATTGAGGATATAACACCTACTTTATGTGACCACTATCAATAAGCTCTAGCTGTTGTAACAGTGAAAGTGTAAACAAAATTCTTTAAAAAGAAAGCAATAAACATACTATTCCGCTTTGCCAGGGCTATTAAGTACCATACACATGCTAGTGTGGTTCTAGTAGCAGTTAGGTAAAAAGGGAGGATGCCAAAATGTTTTCAGTGATTCCTGAATTTTCAGAGTATCAAGCATACAGTGAAACAATTAACGCCTTTTATAAAAATCCTCAAGATTTTAATTCTAAATTAATATGACCACCATACCTTGGGCACCTGCCACACTCATAAAAGTAACACGTATATAACAGAATCTCTTCGTAATGGATTTGATAGACTCCCATTTCCCAATGGTCAATTGTTTGCTCCAGGGACATTTCCAGGTTAGAAAGTATATATATGCATGTACCAGAAAATAAAAATCTCTGCGATTCTATTACCCAGAGATAAATGTAAACACCTAAGGATAGATATATTTATGTATTTTTTCATTTAATATAAAAATATGATGTGAAAAAATTTTCACATCTAAATCCTCTTCTCCAGCATCTTTTTCTAAAAGCTGTACAGCATTCTACCTATGGCTGGTTTATAAAAATGTACTGATTTTTGGCCATTTAAATTAATTATAATTTTTTTTTACTAATAATAACAATGGTGGATAAATATCCTAGAAGCATATTGGTTGCATACATTCATGAATATTTCTTCATGACAGAATCAAATATGTGGAATCTCTGGGCCAAAAGGTTTGCATATTTTCAGGCTTTAATGGCATATTCCCAAACTGTATCCAGAATCTCTAACTTCTATTCTCTTAGCATTGTATGAGATATCCATTTTTCCTACACTGACTAAGATTAAAAAATAATAGTCATCTTTGGGCTTCCTAGGTAGAGCAGTGGTTAAGAATCCACCTGCCAATGCAGGGGACACCGGTTTGATCCCTGCTCCAGGAAGATCCTACATGCTGTGGAGCAATTAAGCCCATGCACCACAACTATTGGGCCCATGTGCTGCAACTACTGAAGCCCACGTGCCTAGAGCCTATGCTCTGCAAGAAGAGAAGCCACCGCAATGGGGAGCCCCTGCACCACAACGAAGAGTAGCCCCTGCTCGCCACAACTAGAGAAAGCCCACCCACAGCAACAAAGACCCAACACAGCCAATAAATAAAGAAATAAATTTATTAAAAAATAATAATAGTCATCTTTATCAGCCAAAAATAACTTGTCTCACTAATATTTCAATTTTCACTTATTTGACTAGAGTGAACTTACTTTACTCTAGTGGAATTTTTTTCTCTTTCCATTTTCTGCCCTTTTAGAGCTTCTTGAGAATAGGAGCCTAGTCTTGTGCCCCTCAGGTCTAGAGCAAAGAGTGTTTCTCACAACACCTGACTAGTTTGTACCCATTAATATTTGTTGAATAAATGAAAGTGACATCAGAGGATATTAGTCAAGAAACATAATAGATAGTATGGGTCACCCATGACTAGATATTTGTTAAACACACATACACACAAAAGAACAATTCACACATAAATAATATTAAGAAAGAAATTCATTCTCTCATCATTATAAGAAGCTTATTTGGTACTAACTGGAAAAAGATAAGTCTAAAGTAGTAAAAATCTTTAACCTTGAAATTTTTTTATGTGATTTTACCAATTTATGGCCACACACTCACAACTTGAAGTAGGAGCTTCCAAATCCTTTCTAAGCCTACTTGTGGGCTTGCTACAATGAACAGATGAGATGCATTTATAATTAGAGCTTTCCTTTGCCTATATGAAATTCATTGCTAAAACCTCAATAAAAGGGTATGTTCTCTTAAGTAATATAATGAATCCTATTGATTATTCAAACTGATTAAAAAAAACCTAGTTATCATATATAAAATAATAAAAACCTCAGATCAAGGAATATAACCAGTAGAATACTAGGCACAAGTGTGTGGAGTGAGTGTGTTTCTGTGTGTGTGTGTGTATCTCCATCATATTACCAACCAATTGAATGAAAGAAAAAGTTCACTGCCCTGAAGACTTTCTAGAGGGAAATCTTCCTGGATGACAAGGCAGTATGCATCAATATTTGCAGTTACATTCCTCTGTGGGAACACAGTTCAACTCCCAAGCTCCTTTTGTTTTATCATTCTTCCTTTGATTAGAGCCTGGGGTTTAGTCTTTAGAAGAGGAAGAGAATAGAAGATTGCATGATAGAGATTAAAATTTGACTTCCACTCACATTCCATTGGCCAGGACTCTGTCACCTGCGAAAGGAGGCTGGGAAATGCAGTCTCACTACCTACAGGTTTGGTGAGCAGCTGGCCATTCTGTGCCACATCACCTTTTGTTTTTTGTCCTATTTGTGTAGCATCACATGGTGCCTTCGAGTACTTTGCTCTACCCAAGTCTCACAAATGCTATTTCCTTGGTATGTTTTACATTCACTTGCTTTTTATACTTCAAAAGATTTATTTAAAAAGAAAACTATCAAAATGGTAATTGGAAAAGCAGAGTGAAATATCCATGAATAGAACTTAACTATAAAAATAAATGTACTAAAAACAGAGAGTTATAAATGCTGAGGCGTTATCAGTGCTTGCAGAAGCTTCTAAGCTGAGGCTGGTGTTTTCTTTGTTGAGAATGTGATTATAAAAAGATAGAAGAGGCACAGTGTATATTTGACCAATATCAAAAAAGTATTCTTTTCCATTTTATAATTGTAAATTCTATTTGTTTTTGATTGTAATACTGTCAAAGTTGTCCTTATTTCCTTACCATTTGATTAATATGTTATTTTCAAACTTTCAGCGCAATTTTGTTGTATGGTTTTTTCAATCGTACATTGTTTTTTAAAAATCTAATTAGTCCTTTAATAGAAGACTTATAAATTATAACAGATATATCTGAACTTACTCCTCCATCTTATGTTTTGTCTTTTGCACGGCTTTTTTCCTTTTCTTTTTTTGTTATTCCTTTTTTGCTTTGATTGAATTTCTTTTACTAAATTTCTTTTTTATTAGTGGGATTAGAAGTTACACATCCAGTTCCTGTCTTTTTGTTTGTTTGCTCATTTATATACAAATTTCTATTTTTAGCAATATCTATAGTTAATCATAGCAACATCTGAAAGTTACAATTTTAGCAATATCTAGGATTAATCTTAGTACAGTTTTAATTTTTATTTACTTTGGTTTTTGCCCCATCCCTTTATCCCAATGTCTAAATGTTTTTATCATCAGGAATTTTAATGACCACATTTTTCACTCTTTTTAAGCACTATATGTCAAGAGAATTAAGATTTAACTGGATATTTGTGTGTTGCCCTTTCTTGTATATCACATTTTCTGTTTTCTTCTATTTAACATTTTTTTTTTATATTTAACATTTTTCTATTATGTGTTCTCATGTAATTATTTCAGAGAGGTTCTCTGGATGGTAACTTTTGGAGCCTTTGCAAGCCAGAACATTTATTTATTTTGATCTCACATGTAAATTCTAGTTTGGATGAGCATATACTTGTGTTTTTGAAATAGTTCATACTCAGCATTTGGAAAATATTTCCGGAGTGTTTTCCAACACCACCAATTTTTCCAATACTCACGCTGACTGGGTATCCTACAGATTTAACTCAATTTTGATAGCATCTATTTGGAGATAGCATTAATTCCGACCAGTTAAGGGCTCAGTCCCATAAGAGTGCCCCCATGTCAGAAGCCAATCACAGTCCAGGTCATCTGTCACTTGTATTTCTGACTGACCAACTGTAAATCAAAGGTTGCCATGCCTGCCTCCTTGGTTCTGTTAACTTGCTAAAGCAGTTCACAGAACTCAGAGAAACGTTTACTTACATTTGCCATTTTATTATAAAGGATACTATAAAGGATATAGATGAATAGCCAGATGAAGAGGTGCATAGGCAAAGTCCCTCGTGACAAATGCTGATAGACCACCTTCTGATCCCTCATGGTGATCTATAGGGAATTCCTTTGGGTAACACTGATTTCATCATGGTTCACTGATGGTTCTTATTTAAAAGCTGACAATGGCAAATATAGTGCTGGGTATGCTATTGCAACTCATTTTTTTTCCTTTCATTGTTAAAAAAAATTGAAGTATAGTTGATTTACAATGTTGTGCCAATCTCTGCTTACAGCAAAGTGACTCAGTTTTACATATGTATACATTCTTTTTTTAATATTCTTTTTAAAATATTCTTTTCCATTATGGTTTATCCCAGTACTTTGGATATAGTTCCCTGTGTTATACAGTAGGACCTTGTTGTTTATTCATTCTAAACGTAATAGTTTGCATCTACCAACCCCAAACTCCTAGTCCATCCCTCTCCCTCCCCCTCTCCCCCTTGGCAACCACATGTCTGATCTCTATGTCTGTGAATCTGTTTCTGTTTTGTAGATAGATTCATTTGTTGCAATGCTTATGCTGTTGTTGAGGTAGCATCTTTACCTATGGCTGTTTCCGTCCAACAGGCTGAATTATAAGCTCTTAGATAAGCTTCTACTTTAGCCAAAGACAAAACTGCCAATATTTATACTGATAATAAATATACTTTCAGAGTAGCTCATGATTTTGGAATGTCAGGGAAGCAACATGGCTTCCTTACTTCCAGTGGAAATAAAGTTTAAAATGACCCCTATGTTCAGGAATTATTGGATCTAATACTTTTACCTGCTGCTTTAGCTATTATAAAGATTCCAGGGCACTGTAAACTTGACTTACTGGAAGATAAGGGAAATCACTTTGCTGGCATTTTGCAAGGAATACTGCTCTTAAAGAGACCAAAAACAGCCAAATCTCTGTCCTAGTTCAAAGGGATATTTCCTCAAGTGATAATTTACAGAAACTGGCTAGAGAAGCCCAACAGTTGGCCTCAGAAAAGGAAAAACAAGATTAGAAAATCAACAACTGTTAGTTTGATAAAAAGAGAAACTCTGGTTTGGACCAAATAACAACCCAGTGCTACTGCAGACTCTGAAATTCCCACTTCTAACCACTGTACATGCATTAAATTATTGATCTACTGACAAAATGATAGCATTCGTGAATAATGTTGGTGGGGAAACAGTAACAAGGCCACAAAAAGTGCCTACCTTTCTTATCCTGCTTGTCCAAAATACAACCCAAGGAAGCCTGTTCATACTCCCCCTGGACATTTTTAACTGCCTAACAGACTATCTGAAGTCTGGCAAATGGATTTCATACAACCTCCTCTGTCTCATGAATATAAATATATTTTAGTCTGGTCTGTATGTTTTCACAGTGGACTGAAGCCTTGTTTTGCAGACAAGCTACTGCCTCTTCTAAAGTCCTTTTGGAAAAGATTATCCCTACCTGGGGAGCTCCTCTTGAACTTTTGAAGAACCCATCTTGCTGGACAGGTAGTTCAAAAAGTCTGTGCTCTTTGGTCAATTTTACAGCACTCTCACTGTGCTTACCATCCACAATCCTGTGGTGAACACACTAATGGCATTATTAAGACCCAATGGTAAAATTTGTAGAGGCTTTCCAAAGACCTTGACCAAAATTGTTGCTGCAGTCCTTCTAAATATCAGATTCACCTCTTTTGGAACATATTAACTCTCATTGTTTGAGATAGTCACAAGACTCCCACTTGGTTCCTGCTTCTTTTGACCTACAATTGGTAGAAGGAGATAAAAGGAGAGATACTCCAATATTACAAAGGCCTGATTGCTTCTATTAAAAATAACAGTGTTTTGGTAGAGCAATCTTTTCACAGTGTGCTCTCAGGAGATAAAGACCTTAGGCATCGCACCTCACAACCTGGAGATTTCGTCTATTGGAAAGGGCATCTCCAGAAGAACTCTCTTCAGTCTCACTATAAAGGCTTCCATCAGGTACTGCCAAACTCCAAGGCATAGACTCTTAGATTTATGTATTGCACCTAAAGAAAGCACTGAACCCTGAGTGGATGTGCACATCATCTGGTACTGAAAGTGAAGATTTTCCAGAATTAAAGGAGAGGAAATCTGATGAGACAGCTTTCCAAAGTTATCAGGATCTGACCTCTCCAATGTCTATAATCTTGATAACATATGGACTTTAGATAAAAAATGCCTTAGAGATCTCCCTCCTACTCCTCCTTGTTACTCAAATGTGACTTTAATAGGTTTCCAACATGAGCACTTTCCCTCGTATGTGGGACACTACACCCAGGAAAGGTCCTTCCTGGTGCTGAAGAACAGAAAGCCACTAAAACTGTAAAACCTGACTCTTGATCAGCAATGCTTTCAGAGCAAGATCTTGATCAAAAGGGGGAAATGTTTAAAATTAATAAACAGAAACCTCAATTAAATAGAGTATGGAGACTAGAGGGGAGAGCTCTCACACCCTGTGACAATAGCAGAGCTCAACAGGGGAAAGAAAGCCTCCTCTTCTTTCCTGGCAAGGGCTCAGCCAATGAAAAGACATAGCCTCTTTGTTTGCTGTGGCTCCTACTACTTCCTTTCCCCCTCTGTAGAAGCATTCTCCTTCCCTTGCCCTGTGAGGACTTGTATGTGACTTGCCATGGTTGCATATCCTAAATTGCAATTTTCTGCTGATGCTAAATGAACTCTTCTTTCCTGGAGAAATATCTGGCAGTCTATTTGTTTTCCATCAGCTCCTCTCTATTTGCCCAAAGAAGGAAGGCTTTACTTGGGTGATGTATTAGTCAGAGTTCTCCAAAGAAACAGAACCAATAGGATAGATAGATATATAGATATAGATATAGGTATAGATACAGATATAGATACAGATATATAAATAAATACAGATGTTTATCAATAACTATATATCTTACTGATACATATTATATGTATATGTATATATATGAAGAGATTTCTTATAAGGAATTTGCTTATGCCACTGTGGAAGCTGACAAGCTCCCAGTCAGCGAGCTGGAGACCTGAGGGAGACCCGAGAGAGCCCATGTTGTAGTCCCAGACCAAATATTTGCGAGCTAGGAAAAACCCATGTCCCAGCTCAAGGCAGTCAAGCAAAAGGAGATTCCTTCTCAGTTAAGAGTATTAGCCTTTTGTTCTATTCAGGCCTTCACCTGATTGGCTGGGAGGACAATATGTTTTACTCACTCTACTGATTCAAATGTTAATCTCCTCCAAAAACACTCTCACAGAGAAATCCAGAATAATGTTTAAATATCTGGGCATCCTATGGCACAGTCAAACTGACATATAAACTTGATCATCACAAGTCCACCTCTTGTCAACTTGGCACCCATATGCATCTCATTAAACCATACTCAAATAAATAGAAACAATAGTAAGACCACAATTCCGTCTAACATGATACAACTATCCTGTGTACAACTGAAAATGTACCAACCCCTTCCCTAGAAGATATAGAATCCTTCAGTGGTGTTTACTCTTCTCCTTAATATCCTATAATTTAAATACTAAATACTATGATGTAAAATTAACAGGACTTAAATACTGCAATATAAAGTCAATACACATATAAGGTAATAGCAGAGGAAAGAAGACAAAGATATACAGATAGAGATATATAGATACATACACAAATTATTCATAGCAAAATAAGGAGGAAATGTTCAATGACAGTTACAGTCCTTATTTCTGTAATTGGTCATGTAGTTGTAGCTGATATTTTTGATAACCTTCTTTCACTACCCACCCTATATTCCCTTTGCCTTTAGCAAGCATCTCGCCTTGTTGTGTTTCTTTATCTAGAGGGGTGTCCAAACCCTAATTCCTAACGGGTCTAAGCCATTGGTAGTCCTTCCTGAATTGAGTTGTAGTTTTCCATTGATTTTAATCATAAGGGTGGTAATACTAAGAGATGCTAAGAGATCTGTGTATTCCACACATACTCTTTAGTACCTCCATTGTGGAGTAGCAGTCCAATTTCCCCTGGGTAGTCAGGATCGGTCTCTCCAGCCAGCACAGTAACTCCATTCTAGGCCTATTGATTCAGAGGCATGAGGAGTCCAAAGTGGCTGGGTGACAGTCTTAACTTACAGTTCAATAGAAAATCATAGTTGTGTCTCAATGTGGAAGCATTCCTCCCTTTGGAACTAAAACCTCTAGGCCAGCAGAATATAAAGTCATGAGAACAGGAAGCACAAATTTTTCTAGTGGTCACTAGGGGTAATAGAGAGTGGTGCCACTCCCATTTCCACCTCATGACTCCTGCACATCAACTATGGGAGAAGCAGCCCCATATATTGGATGTTGATTCAGACTATATACAGCCTTCTGGAGAACCTTGCCCCAGCCCTGTGACGTATTGCCACCTAGCTGGCCTTACTAGCCATTTTCCCTGATGATTACTCAGAAACATCTCCTACTCTTCATATTTGTTCTTGAGCTTGCTGTTTTTCTAGATATGCTGTGAATTCAGCAGTGATCTTCTTCAGGATGTGGTTTTCTTCAAACATTTGAGCTTTGGTTTTTCTATCTCTGTCACTTCTCAGTGAATCTAATACAAACTACAGTTGACCCTTGAACAACTCAGGGATTAGGGACACAGACCCCACCACCATGCAGTTGAAAATCTGAGTATAACTTTACAGTTGGCTCTCATATCTGAGTTTCCACATTCTTGGATTCAGCTAACTGAGGATTGGACTGTATAGCGCTGTAGTATGTATTTAGTGATAAAAATCCATGTATAAGTGAATCCACACAGTTCAAACCTGTGTTGCTCAAGGGTTAACTGTGTTTTTCCATCATCTATATAATTAATCATCCCATACAATCAATTTTTCCATCATCTAGAAATTCCTCAAGAAGTCTTATCTGTTCATGGAACCCTTTCTTATTTTATAATGCTACTATGAATTTCTTCTCAGATTTTAAAGGATTTGAAGCATAAAGGGAAGGACGTGCATGTGTTTGACCGTCTATCCAATCTCTGGCTTTGATGTTCAAACGTAACATATTGAGATCAGAAGCAAAGGACTTCTGGTTAAAAAATGGTGGATTAGCATGTATTTATCTCCTTTATCTCATAAAACTTCACTAAAATTAAAATACATGAATTAAAAATATACATATGTGTGTGTGTGTTTGTATTTAAAACTTAAGGACAGGGACTTCCCTGGTGATACAGTGGTTAAGAATCTACCTGCCAATGCAGGGGACACGGGTTCAATCCTTGGTCTCGGAAGATCCCACATGCTGTGGAGCAACTAAACCCGTGGGCCACAACTACTGAGCCTGTGTTCTAGAGTCCATGAGCCACAACTACTGAGCCCATATACCTAGAGCCCATGCTTCACAAGAGAAGCCACTGCACTAAGAAGCCCGCACACCACAACAAAGAGTAGCCCCCCACTCCCTGCAACTAGAGAAAGCCTGTACGCAGCACCGAAGACCCAACGCAGCCAATAAATAAATAAATAAATAAATAAATTTATAAAATAAAATAAAACTTGAGGACAAATGAAATGGAAAAGGATGCATAATATGAGAAATTTCCTCAACTTTCAAAACATAAAGTGTAGCTGGGTAGGTAATAAGTGACAGAGTGATGGGTAGGTAATAAGTGACTGAGTGACAGAAGTACACAGAACTAGTCAGTTCACTCTACAGAACCCTTCAGAGGCTCAGCACTTGCAGGCTGCAAGGAAGCTCTTGGCATGCTCCAGGTCCACTTCCCTAGACCATACCAGTAGGCAACTATTTCTCCACTCACATCCACACCCCTCACCAAGCAAGGGATCAGAAGGTTATTCTCTAGATAATTTGAACGAGAGAAGCTCCACATTCAGGAAAGCCAGTTGAATAGGGGGTTGTAATGAGCCAAAGGGTTAACAACATGGGATTAAAAGAATTATTACATATTGAACCATAAGCTCCTGTACTGGTTTTCTCACACTGCTGTAACAAAGTACCACAAACCACAAATTTGGTGGCTTAAACAACATAAATGTATTGTCTCAGTTCTCCAGGCTAAAAGTCTGAGATCAAGGTGTAGGCAGGATTGGTTCCTTCTGAGGGCTGTGAGGAAGGACCTGTTCTATGTCTCTCTCCTAGCTTCCTGTGGTTTGCTGGCAACCTCTGATGTTCCTTGTCTTCTGCCACATCACCTTGAGCTCTACCTTTAACTTAACATGGCATTCTCCGTGTGTGTGTGTGTGTGTGTGTGTGTGTGTGTGTGTGTGTGTGCGCGCGCGCGCACGTGCCTGTGTCCAAATTTCCCCTTCTCACAGGTACTAGTCATATTGGATTAGGGGCTCATCCTACTCCAGTATAACCTTATCATAACTAATTATACCTGCAATGACCCTGTTTCCAAATAAGGTCATATTCTGAGGTGTTGGTGGGTTAGGACTTCAAGATGTGAATTTGGTGGGGGAGGACACAATTCAACTCATAATAGCTCTCTTACAATTCCTGTTCCAGTAATTGGGCATATTATTCACATTGTGTTAAACAGACTACCAGATATTTCTCCAGCAAAGATCGGTTTATTCGGGATCAGCAGAAAATTGCAACTTGGGGTCTGCAACCATGGTCAGCCATGCAGGCAAGCCACAGGCAAGTCCCCACATGGTTAAGGCAGGAGAAATGCTTTTATAAAGGGGAAAAGGAAGTTGGGAGGGCTATTGTAAATAGAGTCCATGGCTTTTCATTGGCTGAGTCCTTGCCAGGAAAGAATAGGAGTCTTTCTTCTTCCTGTTGGGTTCTGCCATTATCATAGGGCATGAGAGCTCCCCCTTCTGGTCTCCAGATTCTATTTGATTGAGGTTTTTGTTTATTACTTTTTTACATCTGTCACCTCTCCCTGTGAGTTTGAAGAAACTGAGTGCACTTAGATAAAAGATTTTCAACAACTTACTTTTGGAGTTCTTCAAAACTTGTGTTTTAGTTCTGATTACACTACCTGTTGCCAGGTCCCATTTATGCATGTACGGATTCCAATCAGCTATTTAGTTCTTAAATATGGATGAGCATCTATGAATTACTAGATACGTAAATAACTGGAAGAGATTAAAATTAAACAGTCAGAAATAGAGGTGCCTGGATGAAAGAGAGACAGTGCAGGAGCAGAAAAAAGCTTTAAAAAAATTACAACTGTCACATAGATAAAAGAAAATTCTGCAATCATAAACCTAAAATGGGATGCTATGAAAAGGAAAAGTTCAGAAAACAAGAAAGAGGTCTTAGAAATCAAAAGTAGGATGGGATAAATGAAGGAGATTAGATTATCAAAGAAATAATATAAATATAATACAAAATAATATGTGTTCCATTTGTTTCCCTGGAGACCTTCTTTCTCAGCTCTCTTTCCTTTTGCTCCAATCTGAACCTGAACCTGTTTTTCTGTAGATTCAATACAGTGGTACACCTAAAAATGTGGATTAATGATTACACAGATTCTAGATATGAATTTGCTACTTACAACTCTTGTGATCTCACAGTGAGTTGATAATATTTTGTGTTAGTCAAAGGAAGGTAATAGCATTAAGAATCCACAAGGGAAGAAGATGAAGAAGCATTAGAGGAGAAAGAAGGAAATCAGACAGGGAAGAAAGATTAAGGACAGATCGCCATTGGTAACAAGGAAAGATTGCACCTTAATTGTTTTGTGTTACTACTATACTCAGTAGTAAAGAAACTACTGTTGTGTCAGTAAGCAAAGAGATGTTAGGTGATCCCCCAGTAGAAAAAGAGTATTCAGAAGACTGTACATTCCACAATAGCAACCTTCAAGGAGAGGAACAGAATTAAATGACAAATGATTACCAGACATGGAGCTCCAATCCCGATCTAAAGCTGGTTTTCTGAAATAGGAAATTAAGGTGTTGTATAGAAAAACTACCTGATAATATTTTATGACATTTGTCTTATTCTCATTAACTGACAGATTAGGAAACATCTACAGGGTTTTAGCAGTTATTAGATTTACATTTGTTATAGGTATTATTGAAGCATTGTACAGAGTAGTACAACTACTATAAAAAACTAGAAAGTTTAGGCTATTATAGAGTACAGGGATAATAAAGTCATAGCTTTGAAACTGACTCCCTATTACATACTTAGTAATGAATAACTTGGGGAAAAGAATAATGACTTTACTTTGTAAATATGTATGAAATTAAATTTTATAAAGATAAGTTTTAAAGAATTCAGAGATGTTTTAAAATATTTGTTCAGCAATTAAAATTCTTTAATATTCTCATTAATAAGGTAGATAAATTATGTAATATTGCTATTCTTTACAGTTTGGATATAACTATTGTGGGACCAGGTTTCAATAAAAAGTCTAACTCATATTTTGTGTGTGTGACACAGATAAACATGTGCTTGTTGTAAGTCAACATACAGGAGTGTATAAAACAAGGCAAATATTCCCCCCACCACCCACCCACCCAATTCAATACCACCACTTGTCAGGAATCTTAACCATCTGGTGAGTGTTTTTTACCACATACAAACATACCGTACTTTGCATAGCACTGTTCTTTTTTTTCCCTCAAAATACACTATATACACATATATATATATATATATATATATAAATTTAACATTGTAGGTGTCCCTTTTAATCCATACTTTTAGATCACCTGAATAGCCCCATACATGGATGTGTCATAATTTTTGGCCCATTCCACTATTTTTGGACATTCTAGTATTTGCAGGTTTTTATGATTATAATATTAAAATGAACTTTTTATATGTATCTTTATATATTGGCAATTTTGTTTCTGATATAGTCATAAAAATGGAATTTGTGAGATTGAAAGGAATACATAAAATTATTTTTACTATTGAATAGGTAGTACATGAGCATGGGAAGAAAAAAATAAATCAACGTGTTCCATTACATACTGATTCCTTGTATGCTTAAACAGAAAAGGATGTAGAATCTGTCATCTAAAATACATACCAGATCAGGGGGTTGGATTATGATCATCATTAGGTAATGCCTAATCAATTAGGTACACCAGTGACTCTCTTGATATCCAATATTCAATGAAGCTCTTGATTTATCATGGGCATTGCAGTAAAATGTGTGGCAGGTTCTTATTTACATTGGTAGATCCCATTGTTTAATAAATTTTAATTTGGAAATTAATTTTATGGATAACATATACTACCAGATTTTCAAAGGATATACAGACTATTTAACTTGCAAATTTTCAATTTTTATTGCTGTTCTTGTACAAAATAAGACTTGGAGAATCAAGATGAAACCGGTGATAACTATTTTGTTGGTAATTTACTAGTCTTATAAGGAATGCTTAAAGAAGTTGGCTAGAAAAGACAACATGTGCCCTTCCGCTCCTCTGCCCCCATCACTGTGTTATGACAGTGAATCGTCTTTATTTTCTCTGATGTGTCCCCAGTGGCTAGAGTAGCATCAAGCACATAAGAACTCAATAAGTACTAGATGATTGCATACTATTCAAATTTAACCAAGAACTTGAGCTCAAGGACTTTTAAGTTGATTCCATCATTTAAACAAGAGAGAGCTAAGCATTCATTCTAAATATTATGCATATAAAACAAGTGGAATCAAGTAACATATTGGAGGGGCAATCAGATGGAAGTCATTCCATACGTACCAAATGCATCACATCACAAGTAAATCCTATTCTGCTTCCCAGTTTTAGTCTTCACTGGGCTAGGTTAGCTAGTCTGATCCCAGGAACATCTTTGCATCATACCATATTACAGGTGCACAATACAACTCAATTTACACACAGAAAAAAAAAAAAGGAACTATTATGAGACCCAAAGGCACATACGTTCAATTGGTTTACATTTTTATAAAGGTTACGATGAGATTCTTTAAGAAAAATGAAGACAAGCCTCTAATGGTTTGATGCTATTAAACTGGAAACAGAAGTACTGACTAATTTCTTAAGGTCCTTTTTACCATTTTGATTTCAGAAAAAAAAAGTTAATTACTTTATAAATTCATTAATTTTTTCCAAATAGAAGTAAATAGAAGGAAGAACATATGCCCTCAAAACTATGTGAAACTAATAAAAGTCAAGGCAATTTTTCACTTCTATGCATTTTCCCCCAGTGCTGAATAATATAGCAAATCTTTCAAAAACCCAATAAAACTTATGAGATGCAAATTAGGTCCTTGTTTTCCATAATTAGTCTTTCTAAAGGTAGAAAATTAGAATATGTTTCTAATTAAAAGAACTGATTAAGCTTATTTAAATATTACCTATATAATTTTAGGTAGATTTTAGGTAGGAATTAGGTATAATTCCCCTTTTGGGAAAGGAGCTATCTGTCGCTATGATGTGAATTTGATTTGACAGCATATATGCTTGTACATTGGGCATAAGGACTAATAATCTTACAAAGAGATATAACTAGTAGAAAAATAAATCTAAATTAGTAAAATTTTATTAATCTGTTGGAATTATGAAATTATGCTATTGACCCACAAAACAAAACATGCTTTTAGAAACTTCTGAAACAATTTTTGAAATTTATTTCTAAAAGTGACAGAGACAAAACTTTAAAAGCGACACATTTATACTGAGGATACATGCGTGAGCGAAAAAAATAAGCAAGGGAATACAAAAATGAACATACTAAAATTTTAATGAATACAGTATTCTGGATACAAGTAGAATACCACTACATAAGAACTGTATTTACCTCAAAAGTCTATGGTAGTATGGTTTGAGATAAACCAGGTTTAGGATAGTCACTTCACTATTCACATTTTAATCAGTGCTGACTAGAAGCCAAAGCAACTTATTTTAGGCTAAGGTTTTCAGTTAAATTATAGAATGAATCTTCTATTTAATAAACATGTTTTAAGGTGATCTGTACTCATTCAAAGGCAGCTGGAGCAAGTCAAACCACAGAGAGCCCTTACAAAGCCTAAGCACCAAATGACAAATTGTGGCTTCTGTTTGGGGCCACCTTACATTTTATTTTGTTTTAATGTGTTTTCCATTAACATTTACATACAAACTCTTTCAGGCAAAAGATTTTAACATGGAACTTTCTGCTTGGAGATCTTGCCAACTGTTACTTAACAATAGTTTTTAAGCAATGAATACTTCAGAACAATCCCAAGCCGATACTTAATTGGTTACAATTGTAAGATGCAGAACTTTTAAAGTATTGATATTTTGGTCCCTGAATATTCAGTAGGGCCAAATGCATTAACTGGAAATAGCATTTGTTAGGAAAAAAAAAAAAAAAGTCTTCCTCAAAGATGATAATAAATAAAATAACTACTTAGGCTCCAACATGCAATCTTTCTAAATCGTCACCCTGTGAGGAACGGCGGCAGTGCCTCTCAGGCTTGCTGTATGCCCCAGAGAATCAAAAGAAACCAACAAGGAATTTAACACTTCAACAGGCCAGGAACTATTTACTGTAAGCATATAGTGAAATTCTGGAAGACATACTACCATACTCCGGGAAAACACTATTAACAGGTAAGCATGTGTTGAAGGCAGCTTATAAATGAAACATTACAAATCTTATGTTTATGCATACGACTTATAAAACAGAAAAAATGTGCTATTTTTTCCAATAGCATAGCATCACACTAACACTATATAGTTAAGACTGAGAGCTTCTGTACACACGTCCACTACACCTCCACAGCATCATATGCCTCTTAGACTTCTCCATTTGTTATCCAACATATGCCAATTATGGTTTCACAGATTTGTACCAGTTTGAGCGGGCTAAGACAATCATTCTGCCTTATCTTTTTAACTCTGAAGTAGTTAACCAGTTCCAGGGAACGAAAAGTTTCATAATCAGTGAAGAAACGAGTTAAACCTCCACAACAGGATGGAAAACACTTCTAAGGACATGATATAATCCTAACAGGAGGATGGATTATGCCCTTGTGATATAGTGGACATACGAAAAGTTAGGAGCCTGGAGAAATACATTAAGCTATGTGGGACCTAAATGATCATCAAATTAGTAACAACTACTAGAAACTCAAATGTGAATTATTGGTGTTTTTCTAGTGCAACATCATCCACTTTACCGTTTAGGACTACTCAAAGCTGTTCTGCCACTAAGTGTTTGCTGTTAATGCAAATTAATATCCAAACAATAGGGAGCAGTCTGAATCACATGAAAGTCTTGAAAAAATTAGAATGATTGTATATCTAACCTTATCTTTGTAGTCTGAAAATACTGCTATAAAAATCAATTATTTTCCTAACTTCTTAGATCTTGTACCATCTTAGGTAATTCAAATTAAACATGGTTGCCTGCAAATTTTTTACCTAGAGGAAGTAAAAGCAAAGTACATTTTGGTTACGTTTTGCTGCTGGTCTCCTCTTGCATGTGCTTTATCAATGAGCACTATTCTGGGCATTAACTGTGCTACTTTAACATAACTGAACACGAGGAAAACTGGCAGGTCAAATTTTGACAAGTGATTTTTTTTTTGGTGGCAGGCTTATTTAAAAATAAAAACAACAAAACCCACATAAAATCTAAAATCAGATGGGCACTTTGACAACCCAAACTAGGAACTTAAGTCTACCGAAAAAACTTAGACATGGAAAGCTGTTTCTGAAAAACATAAAATCTAATCTTTTTCTTATTCACTTTGGCTTTTTTTTTTAAATGAAGATTTGTGGTAAAATGACCTCAAAGATAAAAGTTATCTTTGTCACACAGGGCATCATTTGTCAGTGCTTTGTAATAGAAATATATTTTATAAACATTTTAAACTTGAATGTTTTCAAAGAATTTAAGACTTTCTTAAAGCTCTAGTCCAAGTTTTCAGCTGTTTTAATTTTTTAAAAATATAACTTGGGTATCCAACAAAGAGGACATACCTGGGCTAAGCTACTTTAATAACCTTACAGGATAGTGAAGTTCAGATAGAGATCATTTCCTGAACATGGCTGACCTTTAACAGAACTGATTATTTCCTCACCCAAACAGTTATGCAGGATACTGCCAGATCTCCACTATAAAAATCTTGCCAGTATTTCTAGACAATGGTTTACCATCTATGTTTAAAAACCTTATACCACTGGAGGCAAAGCACACAAAAGTGAAAGTAAGTAAACTTGTTTCTAGCCTATCTAAATAAACTCTTATAAAATCATATGGAAAAATTAATGCATAAAAAGTAATTACCTTATTATCTGATGTCAGCCAAAAATTACTAATTCTCTGTAAAAACAGGAAACTCAATCATAAAATGTCTACTGTTTAAATCAAAATGCCAATCTTGAAGTCTTAACACCATGACATAGAAAAAAGTTTGCAAATTCAAGATGATGCTTGAAAGAAAAGCTATGGTTCAAAAATTTGTGTTTATATTAAGAGACTAAAATCGTGTCACTGCAAAATTCCTGGTGGCTTTTGGCATTGACATTAAAAGATTTTAGTCTTTTGGTCACTTGAAGCTGCTACTAAATACAACAATAAGCCTTTAAAAAAAAAAAAAGGGAAAAAGTGAGGAACTGAAAGATAGTTAAGGTAACTACATCATATACAAGTAAAACACAGTCTGAAATAACAGAAATTTTCTGCTAGGAATCTGAAGATATAAGACTAGTTTCCCACCATCCCTTCTTTTTTGAGGATCCTCTAATCAGAAATAATTCTTTTAAGTTACTGTGAGTGGTATTGCCTGGCAGCAGCTTCAATTTCCTAGGCTAGCCTTCAATCCAAGTAATTAAGTAATCTCACAAGGAATAATCATACATGGCAACAGGGTAAAAAAGCAGGGCAGTTTTTCCATGCACAAACATTTCAGGAGAAAAACCATCAATTTTAAAGATAACCATCAGGTTTCAGGTATCCTAGCACACTCTAAACCCTAAGTTTTGCTTTACACCATTGGTGACTAAAATTAACAATACGGTTTGCAGTGAGGTTTCTTTTTTTTGTTTTTTATGGGTTTTTTTTTTTTTTTGCCTGCAACTATATATACATTGCAAAACTATTCTGCATCACATGATTTAAAATGAAATAAATATAAAAATGAACCACACAATCAACACATAACTTTAATACTCCACATTATTTATCTTGATCACAATGGTGATAACCTCCTTGTCAACAATCTTGTGAGTTAAGGAGTTGATTCTCATTCTCATATCCATCAGGCAGATATGCTCTTCTCAGTTGGTCTGACTTGGGTATGGAGCCTCCATTCTTCACATGGCGAGACAGGAAAGCACGAACTGCTGGGTGATCAGCCTTCTCAAGTGGGATGTTGGCTTCCAGGCACATTTTCACAAAGTCCTGGATAACACTGACTTTCTCTGTTTGCGCAGTACTGTTGCACTGAAGCGATGCAGTTAGAGGCCTCTGCTTCTTTCTCACATTCTGCTCTTCAAATTCTGCCTTCCTCTTGGTATGAGTCTTTGACTTGAGGTGGTCACTAATGGCAGACTTGCGAACATGATTCAGAACCACATTGCAAGAAGTGCAGAAGAGTTTTCCTCCATCTTCGTGCAGCTCACCTCCAAACTCAGTGACTCGATCCAAGGGAGTCACATACAAAGCAGTCTTAGAACGGTTTCGAGCAGGTGGTGCTGTCACTACAAATCTTTCCATTCTGATTTTTGAATAGGGTTCTTTCAAGACAAGAGAAACAAAGGTAAGTGTTATAACAACACTTCATGTAGGAAGTAATTAATAATTAAAGGTAGGTATAAACGTTTTAAGATTAAAGGCTTCAGAAAACTTAATTCGAATTAATAGACTGTGTGTTATTAAGTCTTAACTTACCTGAAATATGTTAAGGGAAGGCAAAACCAGAGCAAGTTACCAGTAACAACTAGGTCCATTCCTTGATTTTGATGAAATTCAAACATGAAAAAAGAACTCCAACTATCCCAGATGTCACTATCCTTTAGAAAAACCTAACCACAGTTCAGCATTTATGGTATTAATTGTATTAATCTCATCCAATTTAGATATGTGTTCAAGTTGAAAAGAACTTCTTTCCCTCCACAGTTCTGGGGCAACAGATTTTAGGAAAACAACTGCAAGGAATTGTGTACAAAGTCTGTTCAAACAGGTGGGCCACTAAATTGGCATAATTCTATATGAAGATGAATATAATTTCCAAAATTGCTCTGAGAGAAAAGAAAATAAAAAGCAAGAAAGAATACAGGCGAATTGCAATTCAAAGCAGCAACAATGACATTAAATTTTAGTCAAAATATAGAGCTCAAAGTCATTTTTTTAAATGCTTATACACCTCTGCTAAGATACCCTTCCAAAAGGTGATAGACAAGCTATGCAAAGTACCTAATCTAACACTTCTTTTCCCATTAAAGAATAGTATTTACATTTGCTAATATTTACTTCAGTTATTTAAGTATTAAGCTAGACTAAAACTAAGAACTTAGAACAGTATTTTGTACTTGATAGATGCTCAGTCACGATTTGTTGATATGGAATAAGTGATTATCTTCACTATTTTTCCAAATATTTAACTCAGAAGCAGCTTAATAATTTCTCAATTTATCCCCAAAACAAATTTGTGTGATCACTGCCAAAATCATAAGGTTATGGGCACTGAAAACTTGAGATAACAAAAGTTGTGAGTGTAACCATTTGTTCCCTGGGGCCATGCCATTGGATTAAGCTCTTACATTAACCTAGATATAAGAAATTGAAATGAATTTGATAGAATTCAAGATGGAATTCTGTTCTGTTTAAATATATTAGAGAAAAATTCCCAGGTGTGCTCTGAAGAACTATGGTCTATAAGTGTAATCAGAAATAATGGAGTATTCCATTAATCTATGGTACGGAATTCACAGCTGGTTACTGTGAAATCTTTCTCAAAAGAATTTATGTATTAGACACCTGTGGACATAACCTCAGAGAAGAACTCAACATTTCACAGATATTCTGGAAAGTATGATCAAGTTTAGGTTTTAATAGGTTTAATTCTATTTTTTTCCCATTAAAAATCTGTTTAATGCAAGGCTCTCATGTGTCAAATATTATTTAGGTTATAGGTTTTCGATGGCTGATAAGACAATTCCTGCTTACTAAATAGTTAGTGAATTACCATTACACGTATTTGTACTTTAAGTTAATGGTATGTGTTTTATAATCTTATAGCAAGTCAGTCCCAATTATAATTAATGGCTCTAAGCTATTTACGAAGAACATTACATATTTGTGCCCAGTGATGCTTAGATCATTCTATTTGAAAAGTCTTTTGCCTTTCGATTTCAAACTCTAAAACAATTAACATGTTCATTATTGTTTGAAGTATAAAACGCAGAATCACTTGTACAATATGAAAGGCCTATACATTCCAAAATCTTTTAAGTTTTAAAGTATATTTGTGTTACTGCAGAGGTAAATATCCACCCAGTAGAGGATGCTCGAGTTTACAGAACCGAAGAACAAAAGTGTTTTCCATAGAAGTAAAGATATTTTAAACGAGGAAGTTAAAAAGTTAAGTGCAGGAATTGCCCAGCAAAAGAGAAAAAGCAAATCATTTACTAGATAAAAACAAAACTCATCAGAAGTTTTCAAGTTTAAATGTTTACCGGATTAGCTTCCAGTTTTTTTTGTCTTGATACCTAGTAGTGAAGGGTCTCCAGCGCAAAACCAAAGACGCAGGAAATCCTGGCACTTTCAGTTTGTTGAAACCCGGAGATGCTTTCAAATCAGTTTTTCAACAAGTGGTGGTGGGGAAATAGTTTCTGGGCTTGCACCCTATTTTCCCTGAGGTGCTGGGAAGTCATGCCTTTACTGTAAAACACAAAAAACAAATGGAAAGAAAAAATGGAGGAGGGGGAAGCAAAAAAGGGTGGATGAAAAAACGAACAAGAACTCCACAACAGCCACCACGGAGGTGTCTTTAAAATCACTCTAGTTAAGTCCACACCAGAAATTCGGATCCCAACGTTCACCCCAAGTCCTCTCGTCCCAGGCCCTCCTCAGCTGTGCTCCCAGATCTGCACCTCCTCCGCCGCCCAGCCCCAAGGTTCGGGAGGGAAAGGCGGGGCTCGCGACTCTCCCGGCGTCTAGACTCCCTCCTCCCGCGCGGAGCCCAGCACGCCGTCGCCCCACCGCCCCTGCCCGCTAGCTGGGCAGGGCCGAGTCCCAGCTGCCCGCCGTGGGCCCGGGAACTCGACAGCCGAGTTGGCGGCAGTCTCAAGGGAGGAGGCAGCAGGCGCCTGGCGGAGGCGGCCGCTGTCAGGCTTCCCGTCCCCTCCCTCTTCCTCCCGCCGACAACGGCGTCCCGGCCCCGCCCCCGGCTCCTGCTTCGGGACGGAAGGCCCCGGGCCCAAAGCCCGCACCAACGGCCGGGCCCACCCTTGGCCTCCCTAGCTCCTCGGTACCGTAGGATCCGGGCGGCCGCTAGGGGAAGTGGACGATACCCAGCCGGAAAAAAACAGAAGAGGAAGAAAAGGAGGAGCAATGGGGTGAAGAAGGAGGATCAGTCGCCGCCGCCGCCGCCGCCGCCGCCGTCGCCGCCGTTGCCCGATCGAGCCCCGCGGCGGCCGCCGTGTCCCCCGCCGCGCCCCGTCCTCCTGCGCCGCCTATGGGAGAGCTCGTAGGCGGTCCCCAGCAACCGCCGAGCAGCATTGACCAACGGACCGCGACTCTATCAAACAGACGGCTGATTTGACCAATAGTAGTGGAAGGGCGGACATGTGCATGATTGGCGGCTAGAGTTTTCCAATGAAAACTGGGGGCGTGGGTGGGCGGAGCCGGAAGTAGAGCCAACCTAGAGGCCCCTGTCCGGCTGGGGAGGAGAGAAGGGGGAGGGAACTAGAGAAGGAGGAGGAGGTTAGCCGAGGCAGCTACAGCGGCGGCGGCGCAGGGGCTGGTACGCGCTGGGCGGCGAGAGCCTCATGGCGGAGGAAGAGAGCGACCAAGAGGCCGAACGCCTCGGAGAAGAGCTCGTGGCCATTGTGGAGTCCCCGCCAGGCCCTGCCGGGCTTAGGGCGGCGGGCGACGGCAGAGGCGGCGCTGGCGGCGGCGGCTGCGGTGGCGGCGGCGTCGGGATCAGCAGTCGGGATTACTGCCGACGCTTCTGTCAGGTGAGGCGTCCGTCGGCCGCCCGGACTTGTCAGCCGGGTCCTGGGCCTCCCTGCTTCTCCTGGTCTTCTCGTGCCCGAATCTGGGCTGTGTCCTGCGCTCGCGCCACCAGCCCAACAAGGAGCCTGAGGGTGAAACTCCCCCCTCCACCTCTCTGGCTTGGGGTGGGGGGCGGGGAGCGGGACGGGGATGACCCGCGCAGGTTTAGGGTTGCTGAGAAAGTGAGAGTTTGTCGGGGGTAGAGGGTTTGGAGAGAAGGAGGGCCAGCTGGCAGGAAAGCTCTGTACTGACATGCCTCCTCTGCCCCAGACAGACCCCTTTCTGCCCGAGGGTCCCGCCTTTCTTATGTTTCCTACGCTGTTTCTTGTCACCTCATTTGGAATCTCAGGCAACATTTCCTGCCTTCCCTTCTCCGCCCCTTGCTCCCCGTATTCTCCCCTTTTCCGGAGATAGGAGGCACGCCATCTCTCTACCTCCCCCTCTTCTGTCATCGCCACCCCTCCCCCTCTGCTCGGGTCTCCTGTCATCCCCTCACGAGATCCCGCTGGGCCAGTTCTCCGGTTGGCTTAGGCGCTGACCCACGGTGATTTAGTTACTTTTTTGGGAGGTTGGGGTTAAGGCATTGGGATTGTCATTTTTCCTTTTCTTACCCCTTTTCCCCGATTACACATAAGCTCTTTTCTAATTAACTGCTAATAGAGAAAGTAGCTTTCCTGAAACTATTACTCCAGTTCCATCACCACCACCCCCTCTTCTTTTAAATTATGGTGTATTTTATTTAGCTTGTAAAAAAAAAACAAAAACAGTATCTGAATAGTAACAGTAAGTTACTTATTTGGTCGACCGCCACTACGATTTGATGCAGTTTAGAATGTTTGACCGTAATCAGATGTTAAAGCACCAAAGTACTTGTGTAGGGGTAAAATTTGTGTTATCTACACTCACATCTACACATATTTATAGTTTAAACATTTTGTTCTCTTTCACAGCATTCTTATTTTGCAAACTCTTTTGGAAAAAAATTTAACTGCCCCTTCTCCACCCCATTCCTTTATTTGTTTATTATCTCGGATGTATAGGGTTCAAATCAATATGGGCTCCACTATTTCTTGCTCTATTATCTTGAACAAACCTCTTTGGGCCTTAGTTTCTTTCCTGTTCTGTCAAATAGGGATAGTAATTAAATGAGTGGATAGGTAAAGGGTTTGGATCCTTAACAGTTTGGACCCTTTACATACTAAAGTTAGCCATTAATTTCACTCTGGTAACAAGTAGGAAATAAAGTTAAACAGAAGTGGGCATCATGTTTGCTGAAATCTGATTTTATGTCTTTCCAAGCATTGAAAGAAAAAGAGTAGGGTTATTTTCAGGTAAGTTTTTAATACTTTAAACTGTTCTTTGATTTCATCCCCCCTTTCCCAATAGGTAAGTTGGTTTGGCAGTGGAAATTGTCTTGATCTAAAGGGTATGTCAGTTTTCTTTGGTATTGCTCTCTATTTAGTGACTGTCTTAAAAGTTTTTTTTGTTGGTATTGGCATTCAGGATTTAGAGGTTCATTGTCTTTACAGAGCTTGTCTTCTATGTTTTACATTTAGAAACCATGTTATCAGTAGACTTTGTATCTATAGAAGTTTTAACTTATGAAAAATTAGGTTACAATTGATCTTTTTAATATAGTCACAGGCAGAAAGTCTTTTTTTCTATATTTTGCTTTTTATATCATTAATGAGCAGCTTGGCTTTGGTTACATTTAGCTTATGTAAATTTACCTGATCAGATAACCCTTAATTGCTATAGAATGCAAAATTTAATTTGAGGGCCAGAACATTTTTGGAGACCTTTTAATTACCCCTATTCTGTTTCTTGAAATCAACTTTAAGAACAAATGAATAAATTTAGCTTGTGAAGTACAGTGTCCAAATAGTGACAGTAAATTATTTTAAGAACAAATGAAGCTGACTATATTATAAAACTCCACTCCCTCCTGAAATATCCAAGGAAATAAAACTAAACAGGAAGAACTTAATGAACTTTTATGTTGCTAAATCGTGTTATACTGACATACTTTCATGTTACCAACTTTTACCTGAAATCTCATAACATATTTTATAATACCGCAGATTACCAAAAGATCTCTCCTTAGGGTTCCTGTCCTGGTTCCACCTTGCAGGTGAGCTTTGTGAAGTCCTTTTTTGTATTAAAACTTTAAGATGGAATAAAAGATTACCTATATTAAGTTAAATTTTACTGATTGATTAATAAAATTCTAGTATAGTAATTGTTTTATTTGCCAGTCAGGGAAGCAGTAGTTTATATAATCTAATTCCTGAAGATTGTTTCTTTTAAAACATTTTGTTTCCTAATATTTGCTAAGGGTAACTTGCCTTTATTAGTAAATGACTTAACTGTGAGTATTCCATAAAATGAATAATGTGCACTTGGGCTAGTGACAGTTAACTAAATATATGAATTATACACACAGCCTTGTAGAGTTGAGAAGAAAGGCTCCAATTTATCTTCCTCTTTTTAGAGAGAAATATGAATCAAAATTTCTTGGCAGTTAGTTGTATGGGTGAAGGGAGAGGAAGCAACACTTCTTTTCAAGAATGGTTCTGTGTTTTTTACCACAGGAAGAAGTAAAACAGAAGACTCTAGATAATATAAGTGAAAAATTATGCATGCACTTAGTGCATTTGATGATATACTTTTCTATTTGAGAAACAATACCAGCACAGTAATTAAAAATCTCAAACTAAGGGAAAGGTCCCTTAGGCTACAGCTGATTTTTGAGATGATGGATTTGGGAGGTTGAAAGTGTTCATTTCCAGTTACATTGAATAATGTTAGACTAACTGCCCCATCACATTCCTGCCTTGGCTCTTATTAGTAGACTCCCTACAAATGGTTAAATAGAATTGGCCCTTAGCTGATATTTAATTTGAGGATGAAAGGAAGAGGAATGTAATTTTTATTGAGGACCTACTAACTCTTAAGGCCTTCAAATAGGTCTTGTTATCCAAGTTACGTAGTTGAAATTGAGGCCTGAACAAGTTAATTTGTCAGGTGAACAAGCTGGGATTTTGGACCAACCCTTCAATTTCTACTGAACAACAGAATGAAATTACAAATGAATCCTCAAATAATTATAAAGAGAATTTTTTTTTTCTTTGTCAAGTTGTGCAAAGGAGAAAAAAAGTTACTGGAAGAACTCAGGGAATCATGGATGAAAAATTTTAAAAAGTACTCTTTAATTATGTCACAGTATAAAAAATATTCCAAGAAACAGTTATTATTTCTCTGACTTGTTAGGGGCTGTGAACATTTCCCCATTTCCTGAAGTTTTTGGTAATTCAACTTAATTTTGTTGCTAGATATATTGAAATTTTTTAGTCATAAATTGTAAATTAAGCAAGTAAAGGTACCTTCTTAGTTCAGTGCCAGAATGAATATAATGAATGATAAATAAGTATTTCTGGAAACACTTTGATATGTTGATTAAAATAGACTTTAAAATTATTTCTTATTACAGTAGGGTTAAATAGTCATCTCATGAAGATGTCATGAGTATAAAATGAGAGAATGAACATGAAGTGCTTGGTACTATACCTAGCACATAGATAGGCTTAAACAGATAGAGCTATTAATATTTCTTTCATGTGAAATCCTCTGAAGGTTTAAGAGGGACATTAGAGCTGATCTAATCTGTAGGTCACTTAGAGTTTGTATCCCACAATAAACTTTAGAGAGAATTTAGAAATGTTACAGTTCTAAAATTCTGTTAAATTTAACTAGAAAAGCCAAATGTTCCTGGTGAAGCACTAAATGACTTGCAAAAACAACTACTTTTTTTCCAGATTTTATTTCCTGCAGGGGACATTGGGCAGTGTCTGGAGATATTTTTGAATTGTCATAATTGGGGGGTTGCTACTGGCATCTAGTGAGTACAGGCCAGAGATGTTGTTGAACATCCTGCAATGCACAGGGCACCCTAACAGCAAAGAATTATCAGGTCCAAAATATCAGTAGTGCTGAAGTTGAGAAACCCTGCTATAACCTTCCTTTGGAACTCTTAGTGGATATTTTATGTCTTAAAAAAAGTATTTAATGATCCTCAAATAATTTTAAGCAGCTAGCGTGTACCAGGCACTTTGATAGGTAAAGAGACAATCTAACAGAAAAAGAGTTTGTTTCATAGTTCTGTAAAATACATGCTAATGCCTCTTACTTTAGAGAAATTAAAATTTAATTGTTTTAGGAAAATATAACCCTTATCTGTTAGCTTTGGTATAGAATTTATATAATATTTATAGTTTCTTGAGCAGTTTTTTAGGGTATAATAATACATTTTTACTATTCTTGGAATTAATTGGAATTATTTTTTGATTTACTTTTAATTTTTATATGTGTTTTATATGTACTTGGTTTAATAAGTCATATAAGACTTAAATATGAGGAATTGCATTTTGCTGCCAAGAGAGACCTAACTTAAATAGCTTGAACAATAGTACACATTTATTTCTTACATGAAAAGTCATGAATGGATAGTGTAGGGATGATATGGTAGCTTTATCATCATTTTACCATCATTTTACCTTTCTTATCAATCATCCTTATCTTCCTATCTCAAGTTTGCCTCATGATCCAAAATAGTTGCTGAAGTTCCAGCCACCATATCCGAGTTCCATGTAGCAGGAACAGGGTGTCTCTGGGATAAGCCAAAAACATCTTGTGCTAAGTCCTACTCAGTAACTTCCATTTCCATCTTGTTAGCTATTCCCATCTGAAAAGAATGTTAGGTTTTTTGTTTTTTTTTTTTTGCCCCCGATAAACACGTCTGTGATTCTGTTAATAAGGAAGGAGGAAAACAAGAATGGATATTGTAGAGGCAATTTTTGTTTGTGTTTTTATTTTGTTTTTGTTTTTCTATTTTGCCATAGCTTATAATTTTATTATATAATATTTTTTATATAGCAGTCATGCTCTGTTCCTTTCCTTCCCTGCATATTCCTCAGAGGCAATTACTTGCAACTCTTTTAGTAAGTATGATATTTATCTTCATGTTATTTATTTATTATAATTATTATAATAATGAAAAACAAAATGAACCATAGATCTCGTTGGCTGTATTTAGGGAGCTAATGCTTTGTTGTTATTTATGCTTTTTTAGGTTGACTTTCAGAATTGAATAGTACTAATTGTTCATAATGACATTGTTTGTAATAGCAAATATTGAAAATAACCTGAAAACCAAAGTTAAGGGGATTGTTGCATATAATGGGAACCCTATGTTCTCCTAACAGTCGTGTATTTAAAGAATATTTATTCATATGGGACACTGTTAGTGGTATAATAATGACTGAAAAGACACAGAAGACAGGTGATTTCCCTTTTGTAAATAAAGAAGACTGAAAAGAAATATACCAAATTGTTAACAGTGGATAATTTATTAGTGCTATGTTTATAGTTGAATTTTTTCTTTACATTTATTTATTTTTTATATTTTTTTGATTAAACCTACTATCTTTATAATCAGAGGAAAAATAAAATATAAAAAATACATTTTATTTTTTTCTCTCCGTATTTCACAGATTGCTTATTTTCTGTGAATAAATGCAAGAAGATTTTGAGCATGATGACATTTTAACTCCTTGTTTCTCAAAAATATGTGAAATGCTTTTTTTTTTATGAGTTGGTTGAGTGAACTTATGAAGGTCATTTTAGGTTAACCAATGAGATCCTAAACTGTGTAACTTCTTTATTAAAAGAACTTCATCTATTAAAAGAAGCCTTGCATTAAAATATGTATTCATTACTGCTTTCTAATAACCACCCATGATATTGGCTTAGAAAAATTTATCTCAATTTTTGTAGATAAAATGGTAGAAGAAAATATTTTTAAGTGAAGTGTAGTGCTTTTAAAATTTTAGTAATACCATTATTTTGCAGTTCTGCCAAACAGAAGTAAGGCACCAATTGTACTGTTATTGTTGGCACTGAATTTTTGATTTTCTTGCCAGAAGGTACTAAACTATACCTTAGCAATTAAAAACAAAAGCAAAAAAGAAAACTTCACATTAAATTTAAGAAGGCTATGGTAAAATGTGTGTCTGGTGAGGTATTTGAAAAATTAAAACATGATCAATGAAATATGGTCAATTAATATGCCATTTAAAATGTATATTAATATATAATGGAAAGGATATTAGGCCATTTAAAATCTAATGTAATTTATTTAAATATTAATTCTGGTTATGTTGTGAATACAGTAGTACTTAGTTTAATTTGGAGAGCGTTTTTCAGATTTATAATTTCGAATGAATCTAATACAAGGTAATCTTCATCTTTCATGTAATATATATCACATTTAATTTTTAGCTCCTTGTTTCTCTGACAGGCCAGTTCATCATTTCAGCAGTATACTCTATTCAGTATGGGTCTGCTCTCTAGGATGAGACCCAATCAGCATCCCCTGGTCAGAGCTATGGTGGAACACTTGGTGGCAACTAAATATGAGAGGAGGTCGATCTGTGTAATGTGCTATGTAAGATCATAAAATTCAGTACGTTGACACCCTTGTACTAACCTCTTAATACCCTCAATTGTCCAAAGCAATGGTGAATGTGAAAATAGCTGAAAGGCTTTCCATTTAAAGAGTAGAAAAAAAAGAGTCATTGATGTTAGGGTTGACTCGTCTGTTTATAGAGTTGGCCCTCCATATCCACAGGTTCTGCAGCACCAAGTTCAACCAACCGGAGATGAAAAAAATATTGGAAAAAGTTCCAGAAAGTTCCAAAAAGCAAAACTTGAATTTGCTGCTCACCACCAACTATTTACATAGTATTTACATTGTATTAGGTATTTAAGTGGTCTAGAGATGATTTAAAGTAAACGGGAGGATATGTGTAGATTACATGCAAATATGACCCCATTTTATATGAGAGACTTGAGCACCTATAGATTTTGATATCTGTGGGTGGGGGTAGGGGTTGGGGGCTGATCCTGGAACTGGTCTCCAGGATCCTGATGAATGACTATATACGGCACTGGGCATATAGTGATAATCAGATAGGCATTGTCTCTGATTTTGTGTACGGCTATAACTTTCATAAGTTCTATGAAGAAAAGTTATATAATACTTTAAAATGCAGGCTAGTAAAAGGCATTCTTGGGCAAGTTGAGCTTGGCTGAGAATCTTCGGTTTAGTTTGAACATGTTGAATTTAAGGTGCCTTTCCTCACCCATGGAGAGATCTTAAAGATGGCTGGATTTGCATAATCCAGAGATCAGAAGTGAGGTCTGGTCAATCATAGTTGTGTGGATGGTATTTGAGGTCATGCGTGTGAATGAGCTCACATAAGGAGATAATATAGAATGAGAAAAGAAGAGGACTTAGAAGTGAAGCTTCCGAAGCTCCACAGTTAAATATTGTGGTAGACAAGGTTGAGTCTTCAAATGAAGTCTGAGAAGGATTAAAGAGCTTGGAGAAAACCAAGAAACTTTGGTGTCACAGAAGACAAGAGAATGGTTCAGGATGGAGTAAATGGTAATTGGCATCAAAAGCTATTGAGATCGAACCCTTGAATTAATGTGGAGGTCTTTGGTGACTTTAAGCAGAGCTATTTTGATGTAATGATGGGAGCAGGAGTCAGACTGGAGTAGTTTGAGGAGTGGGAAGCAAAGAAATACAGTAGTATAGATAACTTATAACAGAGATAGAAAGATGGGTAGAAAGTGGAGGAATTGTGGATTGAGTGAGGATTTTTTTCCTAAAATAAATTGTTGAGAATTTGGCATGTTTAAAATCTGATGAGAATGATTCATTTGAAAGGAAGAAATAAATCTACATAAGAAAGAAGGGATAATCTATAAAATAAGATTCTAAAAAGGGAAGGGAGGACAGGATTCAAAGCACATATGGAGTTGCTTCGTATAGGAGCTTTGGGGTAGGAAGTTTCATCTGTTGAGAATATATGGGGGTGGTTAGAGATTTAAAATGAATAGAGGTCTGAATGGTAGCTTCTTAGAGAGAGAGATTGAGCTGACCTACAGAACCATTTGAGGTTGCTGATTTTGAGTATAGAGTGCCTGCTAGTCTGTACTCTTGTTCCTCAGTGCTTATCTATGTAGGTGAAGGCATGGAGAACATGATTAGTTATATTTGTTCAGAGTTGAGTGATATACTGTAATCAGTCAGTTAATTAACTTTGAGAAAGAAGGGGACACCTTCATTTTCTGGCTACATTTGTGGTAAAATAGAGAAGTGAAAGGAGAAAGAGAAGTTAGGAAGTAGTTTTATCAGTAGATATTAATAGATAGGTGCACAACATTGCCCTGTGTACCTTGAAAATATATATACACATATGGTACCCCTTAAAACATGTACACAATTTATTAATATATAGTTCTATAACTGCAGTTTACTAAAATTAACCCATATCTGTTTTGGTTACCCTAAAGTTGAAATGTTCTAAATATTCACTAATCACTGTTGCCGATGATTTGATATATGTGTGTTATATTTTTAGTATCTGGAAGATTTACTTATTTTATTGGAGTGCTATATATATGTATATAACTCATATTTTGAGTGTTTTCCATATGTCAGGTACTGTGATAAGTCTTTTACCTGTCCTGTCTCACTTAATCCACTACCCCACAGGGTATGTGCCATTATTCTCATTTTACAGATCAGGAAACTTAAGACCAAGAGAAATTAAACAGTTTGATTAAGTCAGATTGGAATCCTGGCCAGTCTGTCAAGAGCCTGTGTACTTAACCATTCCAATATACACATATATTTATTGTATCTAGGAATATGCATTTGGTATCTGTTACAGCATCTGTGCATATGTATTGATATATACTATAGCATACTTAAGCAGTAATTGACTGAGTAGAAGTAGTGATTTAAAAAGACTCAAGGCAGCAGAAACTAAAGATGTTCATGAATGTAAAAGAGAAAAAAAATCGAACTTATCAGAAGTTCCCTGTAAGAAGTGATTCTCAACCTTTTTATTTTTTCCCCCAATCTACCTGAGTGGGATATGCTTTTCTCTGAAGCAGTGGTTCACTATAGTGGTTATTTATTAAATGTAAGAGTTATGATGATTACAGACCAGTTACTTTATGTTACTACCTTGTGTTTTGAAGGCTGGAGGGAATGGAATATACTTTAGATGTTTTTCTTAGTGATTAAAATTTTAAAGTTTGTCTCTCCATATTATTTAAGATTTAACCTTAAATATCTTGATACCTTACTAACCCAGAGCACAGTGGATATGCATTTTTAGACTTTATTATCTATCCTTTACCATGCTTTGAAAGCTTTTGCCAAATATCTCTCAGGTTATAGAGCTTGTTAGTAAGGCTTAAGATTTATATTCCATGCTCATGAGGGTGTGGTGAAATGGATATCTCATTTTTGAATGGTGGGAGCAGAAATCACTACAATCTTTCTGAACTATAATTCATCAAATATATTAGAAACATTAAAAATAATATGTACTTTTTGACATAGCATTAATTTTTCTGAGGAAATATAAGTTTGGATATAAAGTGATTCATCATAGCGTTAATTGCAATTTTAATGAAAGGAATGAGTTGAAAATGGAAAAGCAACCAGAACATATAAAACAGTTGAACATTTTTCAACCCTTGTAAACTAAAATATTATTCAACCTTAAAAAAAGATGTTCTCAGTGGCTAATGACTTAACGAAAATAAAATATGATGACAAAATTAGGTGGGAAAATTTGCTTGTAGCAGGATTATACAGTTTGAATATAGGCTGGTCCATTCTCACTATACTTACTGTATTTTAAAGGGGGAAGTACTATAAAGAAAAATCAAATGTGCTACTTCACTAGAAAGAGGATTTCTTGATGATAATCCATAGGGGCCATTCATGTACTTCAGGAAGTCTGTGAACACTGAAATTATTTGCAAAAAAAGTTGTATCTGCATTTCCTTGGTGGGCAGGTCTAAAGTTTTTTGTTTATTTCTTTTTATCAGATTCTCTTTAAGAATTTCAAAACTTGCTAAACAAAAACAGACCGCAGTCATCCAAACACACCAACAGGTTATGAAACTTTGTTGTAAGCCATTGTGACACAAGCAGCACTGCCTACTTTTGGAAGTAAAACTTTATTGGAGTTTGCCCATTCACTTCTGTATTTTCTATGGCTGCTTTCATGATATAACAGGGTTAAGTAGTTAAGATGGAGAATGTATGGCCCATAAACTGCTTTCTGGCCCTTTCAAAAAAAGTATATCATCTCATGTCCTACTTTCTCATTTATTCTTTTCAACAACCCTGTGAGATAGATACTTTTTTTATCTCCATATTATGAATGGCACAGATGAGACTCAGAGAGGTTAAACAACTAACCCCGTCACACAGCTAGAAAAGAGAAATTACCAAGATGTTAACAGTGGTTATATGTGGGCAGAAAATGATGGATGATTTTTTGAAAATATACAGATTTATTATAGTGAGTGTACATAACCTATAATCAAGAGGGGAGAAAGTTGTAAAAAAAATTAGATAGAACTGAGTTAGGAGAATCTTAAAACTCATTCATCCTTTTTTATTATTTTGTTTTCCTAAATTTCATCCTGTGTTTGTAAAGAGTAGATATGCTATTTCTACTTCCCTTTATGGGACTTAATTCTTATGCAGTCCTTTCTTAACTTGATTTTTTGGGAAAAGATAAATTATTCTATTATTTATTCTAGTTACAATTTCTTAAAAACTCTATATTAACTGATGTCATTTTGTCCTTTAACTCTATTTTTATTATTATTGTTAAAATTTTATTATTTTGAATTACTAGATAGCCTTTTTTTTAATTGAAGTATTGTTGATTTACAATGTTGTGCCAATCTCTGCTTATAGCAGAGTGACTCAGTTTTACACATATATACATTCTTTTTTTAATATTCTTTTTTAAATACTCTTTTCCATATGGTTTATCCCAGGAGATTGGATATAGTTCCTTGCCCTATACAGTAGGACCTTGCTGTTTATCCATTCTAAATGTAATAGTTTGTATCTACCAACCCCAAATTCCCAATCCATCCCTCTTCTTCCCCCCTCCTCCCTCCCCTTTGGCAACCACAAGTCTGATCTCTATGTCTGTGAGTCTGTTTCTGTTTTGAACATAGGTTCATTTGTGTCATATTTTAGATTTCCCATATATTGCCCTTTAACCCTTGAGATTCTTTGTCTTCTCTTTTAAATTTTGAATTTAACTTCAACAACTATTAAGTGCTTGAAACTTAATAGGTGCTCATAAAATGCTGTGTAGTGCCTGACAGTATATACATAACTTTTTCTTAATATCAATCAATTGAATTGTCCTTAATTACTTTAGGCATAGATTTAGATACATAAAAGTGTTGTAGCAGGTATTCCTAAAAGAAAACATTGGCTGTGTACTGTGTGCAAAGCTTTATCCTAATGATTAGAGGGGATTTAAGGAGGAAAAGGTCACAACCCCTTCCTTCAAGGAACTGAATCATCTAGTAAGGGAGAAAAGGCATATCTGACTACTACAACCACTGTTACGACCTTGATCTAAGCTATAGTCATCTTTCCGCTGGACAATTTTATCTCTCTGCTTCTAATTTTTCTCAGTTTTTTCTCCAGACAGCCCAAGTGATCCTTTTAAAGACATAAGAGTGAGGTCTTTTCTAAACCTTCCATGCTTTCCTATCTCAGGGTCAAAGCCAAAATTCTTAAAATGGACTGCAGGGCTTCATGATCCAGCCCCTGTCTAACTCTTTGACTTGTCTCCTATTACTCTGTCTCCACTGCTTACTTTCAGTTACCCTAGTGTTTTTGCCCTCTCCTTCAACTTGAATAACTATTTTCCTGCCACTTGGCCTTTGTTTTATCTGCCAGAAACACTTCATTTGGATCAAATTATCAAATTATATCCCATTATCAAGTTCACAAAGAGAAATTGAAGTCTAGAGTCCCAAGGAGGTTAAGATACCAAATTCTTGCCTTCCTGGAATATTGCTTAATCAGAGCCAGTGTGCCTGTCTGGTTAGGGCTGGGGAGTTTTCAGGAGCTGTAGCTTGGTGTTCCTCTGATTGACAGTGGTTTCTTTTACAAATCAAATGGAAAATTATTTAACCTCCAATCTTACTTTAAGAATCCAGAAGGTCAGTGGGCAAACACTTATTACTTTACCCAGTCAATACCCATTAAATTTAGAAACACTAGTAATTCCTTGAACTTAGTGCATAGTAAAGTTGACTCAGATCACTTTTGCCAGTAGGATTTAGTGATGACACTGAAGATGGATATTAGAGGAAAGATGGGTGCACAAAAAACAGGGTACCAAGACAGTTTTGGTTTGAACCTCACCAGAGTGCCAGTCAGTTATGGCAGCGTGCCAGTGTCTATAACTTGTAAAGCTTTACTGGGAAAATTCATCAAGTGCTTGTGCCACTGTATGCTTACGGTATTTTTCTGAGAGGTGGAAACACTTTACCTGAACATTTCTGCTTCCTTGAAAGCTGTGTCTGAATTTCTGCTTGCAAAGTTTATAAATTTCCATGGATTACAGCCCCAGGCACCAGGTGATACTTGATATCTCCTCCTTTAGATTTCCTTTATATTAGAAGATTTTAATTTCCATTTTTTCTATGTTGTCCTGGTATGTGCTACCCTAAGTGTAGATTCTGTTCAGTGGCGCAATTTCTACACTGCCTCTTGTAAAGAGTATATCACTTACTTGTAGTGCATAAAGCTCAAAGTATGATCTCCACAAGGCTCCAGCCTTGCAATTTCCGTAGCTCCAGTGTTCTGCCCTTGTCTCTGGACTTCTTTGTCTCCAGCCTGTGCCAAGACTTTTTTAGCCCTGTGCTACCTTGACTTTTGCCACTTCCCCTGAAATCCTTACTCTGTTGAGCTAAAATCATAAAAGCACTCCTTTTTTCCCCCTTATTTGTGTTATTTGGATAATAACCATAAATGGGTACCTGAAATGAAGCTACTTTTAATGTTTCTGATGTCTGCACTTATAGGAGCCCAGTGAAGACAGTATCTTTTTTGCCACTTGCTCCTCTAGACCCTTTCTTTATTCTGCTTTGAACTGTCCTAGGCCTTGCATAATTTGTTCTTCCATCTTAACATGAACTCCTTTTATTTTATTTTTTAAAAAACTCTTCCACTGTTATTTTAATTGAAAGTTTATCATCCTTTTAAAACAAACTTAGTTTGTCTTGAGACTAAGCAAACCTGGTACCTAAAGTTAGTTTTTGAGGCATAGGCCTTTTAAGTTTTCCTTTTGGTTTTTGGATTTGTAATAATTCCATTGAGTTTTTCTTCTTCTTCAGCCTAGGAAAGTGATTTATGCCCTAATAATAAGGACTCTTGACCCTTCTTTATCTCTGCACTCAATAAAATCCACTGGACATCTTCGTTGAACTCAGATAAAATCTTGACATCTGTAGCTTTGATTAAATTTATGTACATATCAATCTCAGAAGTTACTAGAGATATTGTGATGGTGACTCTAGAAGCCTTTGGACAAGTTACATGAATATAAGAGCTGTTCTCTGAAAACAAAATCATGAGGGACAGAATTAAGAGGGATAGAATTAAGTCGGCTTATCTAAGACTAATATTAACAATTTAGAGTCTAGACATTCACACACTAGTGTTCTGAGACCCATATGGAACTTAACCAGCTTTTCAGTTTAATCCTCTGGTTTGTAGTCTTTGTTGAGAAACCAGACGGAAGGAACGAAAAGGATTTCCACTTACTAATACCTAAAAAATCTATATGACTAAAGGACATTTAAAAAATTCAATAATATAAGTATTGCCTCAGCCACACCTGCAATACCATCTGTGGCCAGGCCATGCTATTTTTTTTTAATTGAAGTATAGTTGATTTATAATATTGTGTTAGTTTCAGATGTGTAGCATAATGATTCAGTATTTTTGCAGATTATATTCCATTATAGGTTATTACAAGATAATGAGTATAATTCCTTGTGTTTTATGGTATATTCTGTTGTCTCTTTTATATGTAGTAGTTTGTATCTGTTAATTGCACACCCCTAATTTGTCCCTCCCTCCTTCCCTTTCCCCTTTGGTAACTACAAGTTCGTTTTCTATATCTGTGAGTCTGTTTCTGTCTTGCATGTACATTCATTTGTATTATTTTTTAGATTCCACATATATCATGTAGTATTTATCTTTCTCTATCTGATGTATTTCACTAAGTATAATATTCCCTAGGTCCATCCATGTTGCTGCGGATGGCAGTATTTTTTAATTTTTTTGTGGCTAATATTGCATTGTGTATATATGCCACATCTCAATTCAGTTATCTGTTGATGGGCACTTGGGTTGCTTCCGTGTCTTGGCTATTGTAAATAGTGCTGCTATGAACATCAGGGTGCATGTATCTTTTCAAGTTAATGTTTTTGTGGGTTTTTTTCCAGATATATACCCAGGAGTGGAACTGCTAGATTATATCGTATTTCTGTTTTTAGCATTGTAAGGAACTTCCATCCTGTTTTCCATAGTGGCTGCACCAATTTACATTCCCACCAACAGTGTAGAAGGGTTCCCCTTTCTCCATATCCTCTGTAACATTTGTTACCTGTAGGCTTTTTGATGATAGACATTCTGACAGGTGTGAGATGATACCTAATCATGGTTTTGATTTATATTTCTCTTATAATTAGCAATGTTGAGCATCTTTTCATGTGCCTGTTAGCCATCTGTATATCTTCTTTGGCAAATGTCTATTCAGGTCTTCTGCCCATTTTTTGATGAGAGTTTTTTGTTTTGTTTTTATATTGTTATATGAGCTATTTGTATATTTTGGATATTAACCCCTTATTGGTTGCATCATTTGCATATATTTTCTCCCATTCCGTAGGTTTTTTCCTTTTCTTGATGATTTCTTTTGCTGTGCACTGGCTTTTTAGTTTAGGTCCATTTGTTTATTTTTGTTTTTATTTCTTTTGCCTTAGTGACCATACTAAATTGAAGTCAGATGCAGAGTTCTGCTTAACTCATGCTAGTTAAGACACTATCACGTGCACATGTCTGTAGATATCACCAGCTGCAGGCAAACAAAGATATTTGTTCACTTCACATGTTTATTTGATATTCATATAAATTTCCATATATTTGGGGGTTCCCTAGTCTATGTGCCAGTTTTAATGTTTAAACAGGGAGCATTTAGTATATTACTCTCTCTAGTGAGTTTGGAATCAAATGAAAAATTGACAGGTACCAAAATTTATCTAAAGCCTTTAAAATGAGCCTACCACTTACCTTTGGACCTACCTACTTAAGAGGAAAGTTGGGTCTTTAATTTGATACTCAGGCAGCCACAGGTAGGATTCTGGCCTGCCTCACACCATATGGATGCAGCAAACTCAAGAAGGGAGATGAGAGCCTTCTGGGAATGATATTGTAATGGATATCCCTGCTCCATTTGGTAGCTTCAGGTAGATACTGATGAGGATTCTTTTTAACAGTAATATATAGGATGTTAAGATTTAAGGATGCTTACTCTCCAGCTTCCATTTTGTAAAAACTTTAGTCTTATTACATTCACAGAACCTTTTAAAGACCTTAATGTTGTAGAAATATCAACTTAAAGAGTAGTAAACTGAACAAATAATATGCTTTATTGAGGCCCCCCCAAATAACTGGGTTTTAGGTTGCTTGCTACTAAAGAGGATGTCCTTTTGCAGATTCCAAACAACTTTTAAGTTATTAAAATCTATTTCTAAACTAATTTGGTGGATTTTTTTATATGACTTTAATTTTAGATTTTCTTTACATGATTATCCTGATAGAAAAAAATCAAATGACAGTGACGTTTCTTTTTCTGAACAGAACTTTTCTTTATCATCTTCATTCTAAATGGAAAACTTAAAAAAGTGGGGCGGGGGGGAGGGAAACCTCAGGTATCTGTTCAGGCATGAAGTATTTTATTTGTATTGCTGTATCTAGGCTATACTTCATTTGTCACTGCATATTGAACTAAATAGTTGAAACTCAGCAGTGGCTTTTTGAGTAGATTTTGTTTGGTAGTGACCTACCTGCTTGCTAATAATGAGTAAAATTAAAGTCCAGTACTATCATCATTTATTTTGTTGCTCAGATTGTTCTAGTTTTAACTGCTCAGAGCACCTTCAGGTTGGCTCCCATCTTCTTATATTCCATCATTGTTTTAGCATTTCATTACTTTCTAGCAGCACAAAATGTTCCAGTCTTATCTTAATATTTTCCCTGTTCCATCCCTACTGGAGGAGGGCTTGAGCCACCCAAGTTCCTTGTACTTGAGGATTCCCAGGTTCCTCATATTGGAGAATAGTGTTTAGAAACCAAGATTTGGGCCCTAAGTGTGTATATTGCTACTGAGGTGTCATTGCTCCCAGGCCCTCTCAATGGACAGAGCTAGGAAATATTTATATATATAGTAGCTATATTACAAATGAATAACATAATCATACTGAAAGGGGTGGGGGAAAAGGCTAACTTAATGTTTCTTACAATGTTTAGATTGGCATGTATTATAGTCATTTTTGAAGCTTGTAGAGTGGAAGATAATTGTGATGTGGCTAATCACATTGCAGAGTACTAACCACTATATGATCATGGCCATCATTTGTAAATCAGATTTTAAAAGTGGTTGGATTCACTGTAAACAAGTAATGAAGTTAACATTAATGAACAGTTCCACTGACGCTGTGAAGTGTTTGAAACAATGAAAGTTGATGACAGTGGGAGGTTTCAGGTAGGAAAATGACAGGGATTTAAGTGGCCAGCTAACAGAAGTAAAGTCATGCTTGATAACTGTGTTAATGATCTAGTCTATTATTACCTGGATTTAGAAATGAAGATAACTGTTTGCTCAGTAACAAGCTAGTGCTTGGTAGTCTTCATTATGTTCAAAAAAAGGAAAACTCAGTTAAGAAACATAATCATGTTTTAGTTGATCACTTTATATGATATTTTAGAGGTTCCTAAGCTGCTATGTTTGTATTTTTTTAATAAATTTATTTATTTATTTATTTATTTATTTATTTTATTGGCTGTGTTGGGTCTTTTTTGCTGTGCGCGGGCTCCTTATTGCTGTGGCTTCTCTTGTTGCGGAGCACGGGCTCTAGGTGCGTAGGCTTCAGTAGTTGCAGCACATGGGCTCAATAGTTGTGGCTCACAGGCTCTAAAGCACAGGCTCAGTAGTTGTGGCGCACGGGCTTAGTTGCTCCGCGGCATGTAGGATCTTCCTGGAGCAGGGCTCGAACCTGTGTCCGCTGCATTGGCAGGCGGATTCTTAACCACTGCGCCACCTAGGAAGCCCTGTTTGTATTATTTTTATACATTTGTGTATTAGACAGCTCTGGCTGCCGTAACAAAATATCACAGGCTTGGCAACTTAAACAATAGAAATTTATTTTCTCAGTTCTTGAGGCTAGATGTCTGAGATCAGGGTGCCAGAGTTCTGATGAAGATGCTCCTCCTGGCCTGCAGACTGCTGCCTTCTCTCTGTGGCCTCACCATGGCCTTTCCTCAGTGCATGCATGTAGAGGGAGAGAAAGAGCTGTCCTCTCTTCCTTTTCTTATAAGGCCACCAGTACTATCTGATTAGGACCCCTTCCTTATGACATCATTTAACCTTAATTACTTCCTAAAATCCTATTTTCAGATCCAGTCACACTGGGGTTAAGACTTTAACACATGAACTTTAGGGGACACATTTCAGTCTGTAGTAATTTGGGTGATGTATTTTAATGTTCTTAAGTAAAGAATGTAATTCTTCACACAGCAGATCTTTATGTAGTAACAGTAAAAACTTTCACTATTAGAATCCCAAAGAAAATGACAAATGTAAGATGGGTTGCTCTCTGCACAGTGGCCTGGTAGAGCACATTCAGATTATGATGTCTTGGTATTAGCTCTCATTAGCTGAGTGTTTATGATAACAGTTATGCAGGAGAAAAATTTCAAAGTAAAAAGACAATATAATGTATAGTTTTACATATTTTATGGAAAATATTTAAAAAGTAGTGTTATAGTGAATGTTATAGTGAATTATTAGTGTCTGGCATGACATTAAACAGTAAAAGAAGATACATTCAGCCCTCTGTGTCTGTGAGCTCTACATCTGAGGATTCAACCAATCGTGGATCAAAAATATTTGGAAAAAAAAATTCTAGAAAGTTACAAAAGCACAAAACTTGAATTTGCTGTGAGCTAGCAACTATTTACATAGTATTTACATTGTATTAGGTATTATAAGTAATCTAGAGATGTTTTAAAGTATACGGGAGGATGTGTGTAGGTTATGAGCAAATACACTATTTTATACAAAGGACTTGAGCATCTGCAAATTTTGGTATGAGGTGGGGGATCCTGGAACCAATCCTCCACAGATACTGAGGGCCAACTGTATGTAAATTTCAGCCAATTTTGTTTATGTCCATTCAAGGTTATTGTGGGAAACCTCTTGGAGGTGTTGTGCACAAGTACTTTTATTGTGTTAGGTTTGGGCTTAGCTGGATCAGGCAGGGTACTGATAACTGAATCTTGGTGAATGAGGGAAGCTACAATGAGAATAAAATCTGGGAAAGTAGAAAGCTTCTCTTCTAAGGAGATAAATCCAGCCCATAAATAGGAAGTGAATAAGGCTGTAAGTAGAAATGTATTAGGGCAAACTATTTGGGATTAAAGATAGAAAAAATGTGAGTCTATTAGGTACCTGTTTATTATGTGGCACCAGAATGGTGGTGTGCGGGCCAATAAGAGGCAGTAAAGGTGGTCAAACACTTTTGTGAAGAGAAAATTTAAAGCCAGGAAGCCACCATTTATCTAACATTCTTCTTCCTCTTCTTCCTCTTCTCCTTCTTCCTCCTCCTCTTCTCCTCCTCTTCTCCTCCTCCTCCTTTTTTTTTTGCCTATGGTAGTTTGGAAAAATCTGTCCTACTTGGAGTCATAGTTACTAGTGGTTTTTACTTCCCAGCTAGTAAGGATTACTAGATATAGGAGGGGGAGATAAGTTCACAGAGCTAATACTCTCTAGCTTTCTTCTTTATCCATACATGTTACTAGAAACATTGGAGATATGATAGCCACCTGGTATTGCAATTTAGAATTGTCAAAGAACTGTGAAGGGTCTGGGATTTTATCTAAGGTAGATTGCCACAGTTTCACAAATGCTGGCCGAAGACATGAAACTCCTGGGTCAGAGATAGCAGATTCTGTTACTCATGGCACAGCAAGCAGCATGAGCTTCAAGTTCATGATGGTTCCCTTTGTCCCTCAAGTGTGAAAAAGGTGATGTGAATGGCCCAGGTGGATCCTGAACTCACGGTAAGTTTGTATCACAGTTTAGGAACCCCAGGCTTAGGGAGTGCTAACATTTTATAATGATCTGCAAGCATATCTGCCTGACCTTTGCTCCAGAGAGACACATTGCTTTGGAGAGGGACAGCATCTCTATTTTTCAAGGCTGTTTCCTATAAACATCTTTGAAAGGATGAAGACAATCAGAGCCTCTTTTAAGAAACTGTGGAAATACATGAGATTCATGAAAAATTATCTCCAACAGGAAGTGATTGGTATGAAAAGTCCTTGAGCTCTGAATGTTCGTGACTTTTCTACTCTGCTCTAGTTTTACCAGCTTTTAAATCAGGCACTGGCAAGCTTTTCCTGTAAAGAGGCAGATATTAAGTATTCTAGACTTTGTGGGCCTGCTCAACCTATTGTAGCAGGAAAGCAGCCATAGATAATATGTAAATGGATGAACCTGGTTATGTTCCATTATGACTTTATGGACGTTGAAGTTGAATTTCATGTGATTTTCATACATCACAGAATGTTTTCTTCAGCCATTTGAAAACATTCATTCTTAGCTTGTAGGTCATACAAAAATTGGTAGCAGGCCGAATTTGGTGTACGTGCCATAGTTTGCCAACCTGTTTTATAAGATGAATTTCTAGAATGTAATAGTTTTAATACCTCAGTCTTGCATATGAGAGATCATAATTAACATTTTATAGCAATTGATAGTTCTGAAATGTTTTCTCATAAATTATTCCCAATTTAGCTTCAGAGTAAATCTGCAGGATAAACATTATTATCTTCATTTTATGATGAGGAAAATAAGGCATAGAGAAGGAAGATGACATATCCAATTCATAAAACTAGTTAAGTGACAGAGCCAAGACTGATTATATTCTGTATTCTTTTCTCCTCAATATACTATAAACTTTCCTAATCAGAGTATCACACCACTATATCTTTAATACTCATTTCTTGCCAGAATGTTTAGCGTTCAGTGTGATAAATAATAATGATAATAATAATGCATGCTCACTTCTAATTTTCTGTGTTACTGTATTCTAGTGTATAGCTATTTTAATATTTGATAATTTTATTTTGACAAAAACTAGATATAGGATGTGAAGGCATATGTTACAACATTTGCTAAAGATTTGGCAGTTGAACGGTGTGGTCGTTCATATATTGTATTTCTTTTCTACATTTTCAAATAATAGTTCATTTTATTTTCAGATGTACACCATGAAACTAAACAATGAAGAACTTTTTTCCCCCTCCTAAATCATTTGTGTTCATGCTGAACTAATGTTTTAATTTATCTGATAAGTTTTATCCAAATTTCACATTTTCTCTAATAATGTTCTTTTTGTATTGCTTCCCTATCAGGTGGTTGAAGATTATGCTGGAAGATGGCAGGTCCCTTTGCCACAGCTTCAGGTTCTTCAGACTGCACTTTGCTGTTTTACATCAGCCAGTGCATCATTCCCAGATGAATGTGAGCACGTACAATATGTTTTGAGTAGCCTTGCTTTGTAAGTACTCTTTACTTCTTATGAAAGTATTTTCTTGATATATTTGAGAATTGGGTTTTGATTGTTTTCTCTGCAGAAGGAACCTTTCCTGAAGTCTTCCCTCAAAAAAGATTTCTGTTTCTTCATTTAAGTATTTAGGTTTAATTTTGAACATTTAACCACAATTTTACTTTTATCTTTAGAGTTAAATGTAATTGTTATATAGATTCTTAGGTTCACTACTACCACTTTCCTTTCCTTTTTAATTCACCAGATTCCCTTGGCAAACTTTAATGGTAAGTCCCAGCAGCAGTTGAGGCCATCATAGTTAGCAAAGGGAGCTTAAATCAGGCCAGAAAGAGGTTAGGAAACTTTGGTTTTTAAAAATACTTGTGAAGGACTTTGAGTTAAAGATCACAAACTAAGCACTTTGATTTGTCCTTTTTGCCATCCTAGATCCTACTAAAATAGTAAAGAAGTAAGAGGGAAATACAGTGAAAAGAAAATAGAGGAAAGTCATCAGTGAATGAAAGGATTTCAACAATTTTCTTTGGGAAAGAAAACAGATAGAGGAGTGGCCTTTGAAACATGGCAGAGCAAGTCACAACTTAATTTTTTGTGGTTGTTGTTCATTCCTCAAATTATACTCACATCACATTAGTGGGTTGTGAATTCATTTATCAACATTACAAAACACAATAGAAAATATCAGAATGTGTCTCGTGGGAATTGTGAAACTTGTTTTGTATATTTGTTTTTATGTATGTGTATACTTTATTATTTGTAAAACATTTTTTGAAACCGTGGGTAGCATATAAAACAAAATTATCCTCTGCCTTATAAGACAGGAGGAAGACTATCTGTCCTGCCTCCTTCCCCTTGGAATCTAGAGAGGCACAGAATTTGAACATGCAGTGTATGAAGTAGAGAGTAGGGAATGAGATACTTTGGGAGATTACAGATAAAGGAGTTAATTGCAGTTTTTCCATTCAGGCCATTCACCAGACCTTAGGGCCTGAGTAGCGTGGGGAAACAGCATTGATACTTTCTTTTTTTCTCTAGAGAAATTAAATGACTTTGGAGCAGTGACCTTTGTATTCTGGCAGTTAAGGGTTCTTCTTTGAGACAGGTACCTAATCACTTAATTACCCTAAAGAAAAACTTACCAGTCACCAAACTCTAGACATGCTCATAGGGCTCCCAATTAATACGCTTGTGGCTTTATTTTTAGATATTAATGGATATTCAAGAATCATCAGACATTTGGGGAATGACTTCAACATGAAAAGAATATAGTGAAAACAAACTAAAAAGAAAAATTCTGAAATACTGTTAATGTTGAAAACAAAAAATTTAAAAGAGAAATATAAAATCTATAATTCGCATTTTCAGAGAGAGTTGAGATTTGTAGGATATTAAAACATCAACGTATCATGCTGTGTGAAAGAAATAATGGGATACCAGAAATGAGTTTGTGGAAATTAAGAAAATGTGATGGTTACAATTTAAAATTCTGTAGGGAAGCTGCAAGGTAAACTTGAAGAAATAATCCAGAATGTAAAACAAAACCAAAGTGAAGGAATATGTCAGGAAAAACTGATACAGTGACTTCATGTTGGAGGTTCATTATTTAACTAGTTGAAGTTCTAGAAAAAGAATTTAGAGAATATATGTTGGAGGGAATTTTCAAAGATATATATAATAAAAGAATTTCCCAGAAATAAAAGTCATAAACTTCCAGATTGAAAGAGCCCAAGAAGTGCTCAGCACAATAAATATAAAAGATACTCAGCTAAATACATCCTTTTGCAATTTGAAAATACCAAGAATGAAAAAACAGATTTGAACACCTTCTAGAGAGAAAAAACTAGGTCACCTACAGAGGAATAAACATCAGATTGATATTAGTTTTCATACAACCAACAATGGGTGGTGGAATATAATGAATCACTGTCTCTAAAGATTTGAAGAGAAATTATTTTCAGTGTAGAATTTTATACTCATTCAAACTGTCAGTGAAATATGAGAGTAGGAACAATATTTCTAGGCATGTAAGGACCTAGAAGATTGATTTGTCCACATACTGTTTCTTGGGAAGTTATTAGAGAATGTACTCCAGAAAAATGGGGTGTAATATAAAAACACCAGATGATAGTCGATCTAGAAAACAGTAGCTTTTACTTAAGATAGAGGGAAGAGAAGCTTCAGGGTCACTGCCAAATAGTAGGTCTTACAGATATGTCACCTCCAAGAGGGGAATAGTCATTAAAAATGGAGATTTGACACTAACCTTGAGAATTTGGAACCATTTAAAGTAGTGATAAAAGTAGACAAGCCAAAGGAAATAAAAAAGCAATTAGATACTCCAGGAAAATTAAAAATAATCTGAAGAGGAAAGGACACAGTGTCATAGCAAGCTACTTAGATATGCACTGAGTGTTATTTATATATAGTTTTCTTCATGTAAATGATGCTTATTGACTTTAAACTTTTAAAGTATAGAAATAATTATTGTTACAGAACAGAGGAATATTATTAACCTTTCAGTATAAGACTATCTGATGGAAATTGTGAGTTGAAAGTGAGGGACGAGGGCACTAATATCCTTCCTTTAATTCTTATTTTACAAAATGGAGTTGTCAGCACATGAAACCATAAATAAAGGTGTAAGTAAAGTTACAAAGATAAATAATAAAGGAAATAATGAATAATGGTTGGAAGGATGGAATTGGTTGTGTGAAGAGTTACATTCTCTTCTGTCACAGCAGGAAGTTAAGAGATAATATTTAAGATTGGTAAATCAAGAAATACTAGCAAAGCTTATTATTAACAGTTATTAAAAATACTGAAAGTTGTTAGTTCTGGGACATTGGCAGTGAGAGAGAAGGTTGAAGCCTTTCTATACACTTAGCATTTTAATGAGTGCATGTACACTGTATGTGCTTATTTAAAAGCTTATATATATATTTAAAGTTGTAAGGAGCTATGTGAAGTGATGGATATGTTAACTGGCTTAATTGTGGTGATCATTTCACTACGTATCCAGTTGTATACCTTAAATATATACAATTTCTATTTGTCAGTTATACCCTAGTATAACTGGGTTATGCTAGCTGAAAAAAATTGTGGGTGAGGAGAAGAGTTTAGAATATAACATTGTTTAGACTTGTAAGAGCATGGCAGTTTTAAATATATATATATATTTTTAAAATATATTTTTGTGATGCCTAAATGAATATGGGAAATATTAGGACTTCTTGATTATAATTGACAGATCTTACCCAGGCTAGTTTAAACAAAGAAAGAAGGGCTTGGAGGAATCTATTAGATAACTGAATAATGGAACAGCAATGACTGGAACTAGTTTCAGGATTTTCTGAATCCAGAGAATAAAATATCTAGAATTGTTCTCTTCCTTTCCATCATTCCTCTTTTGGCTTCATTCTCTCAGGGCTGCTGACAATTCTGGGATTAAGTTTACTTTATTAACCAAGGGAGAAGAAACCCTCTGCTCCCACTTTTATTCCCCTAAATATTTTGGAAACTCAGGCCCGGCTGAGGTTATGTGCCTGTTGCCTGAAGTAATCACTGAGGAGAATATGGTAAAATTTTTGGCTATCTGATAGCAAGCCCACCCCATGGCTAGGGGAAAGGAGGCTACTATGTTGGCAGCCCCATGAGGACCATAGAAATGTTGGAGGGAAAAGCAGTTTCCTCAAGAAGTGAATGAGGTAGTGTGAAAGAGAGCTGGCTAAGTAGACAAAAATAATGAATGTCACTACAAAGAATATTTTAATGATATTTTGAAAGCTTCCAAAACAGTTTCAGTTTTTCTCTGCTGATTTCTGAGGAAAATAAAATAAATATTGATAGAAATACATTATTTGTAAGCAAGAAGTACTATTCTTGATTCATTGCCAATTTGGATATTTCTCTCCTTTCATCTGTATAATCTTTGTTAGTGTCTGTGTTGTAATGTGAAGATGTTTTTAAAGCTTTCAAAAGTACTTTTTTTTTTTTTTTAATTTAAGGCATTTGTTGATTTACGTTTCATTGCTTATACTAGCTTTTTTTTTTTTCATTACTGCTGCTCATGAAAAGAATAATGTATTAAGCAAAAGTAAATCTTAATCTAAGATGGACAGTGCTAGGCAAAAGAAAGTATATTATCTTAGTGGTTTGTTATATAGTAATGTTTCTTATAAAGAAAGCTTTCTGCATTATTTGAATTTACTTTAGTGGAAAAGATAATTGTACTTTTAATAGCAGAAGAAAAATGGGGAATAAATGTAGTACCATTAAAACAGCAGCAAGTCTGAGTGTTCTGTTTTACTTAAATATTTAAGCCAGAAAATTCTTCTAACAATTATTCCATAATTATTCATTTATTCATTCTATAAATCTCTGTGCTTGGTTCTAGAGATAAACTAGAAAATAAGATTGATGAGTCCTTATTTTAAAGACCTTACAAAGCTAAAAGATATTACACAAGCAGCTCCACTAGTGTGTATTGTAAGTATGAAAGAATTACGGGATACAATGAGAGAGTTTAACAGGGGACCTTTCCCTATCAGAGAAAATTTGCTCCGTGAACTAACACTTGAGCTAAGCTCTGAAGGAATGATGGAAGAAAATTAGATGAAGGAAAAAAGAGACTCCCAAGAATGGCAAACAGAAAGTTCAAGGTACCTGGACAGGATGTCAGGATATTAATGGATTTCATTATAACTCATATCTATTTGTAGAATTCTTGTTTATGTTATATATGGTGTATTTTAAAAGTTTTATTCACTTAACAAAAAATGTGTAGGTGAGCTAAAGAAGTAGTGTCTATAACATTCTGTCTTATGCTAATATATATGTGTAATATATGCATATAAAATATATGTTATATGTTAAACATAAAATTACTGTATTCTCCGGTAGTTTTGTTTCGTCTATATATCCACCTTCATAAAAACCTATACCCACCTTGTAAATTAATAAATATGTAAAGATCTGCCTTTTGTAGGCAGGAAGATTCTAAAAACTATACTTTTTCCAAGATGTTCTTTACAATGAAGGAAACTGGATTGTTTCTATTCATACCTGAGTGTTTTTTTAATTTTATGTAAATGAATAGTCATGTGGAGAATTGTTGTAAATTGGCTAATTATAATTTTACCTGGGTTGACTCTATTTGTAAGCTGTATTTTCTAAAGAAATGAAGATTTTGCCTTGTGTGTATGTATGTGTCAGCACTAAAAAGGACCTCAAATTAATTCCTTTTTTATAGATAAGAAAACTGGGGTCTGAGAAGTTAAGGGACTTTTGCAAATCTGAGTTAAGTTCTGACTGTTTATTTTTGCTATTGTTTTCTTGTTTTAGATTGGTTAAATACTGATTTCTAAGTTTTCCAGGTAGAACAAGGCCAAACACCCTGAAACTAAGTGGACCTTCAGGCGGAGAACACAGACTTTACAAGTTTTACATAAAATAAAAGCAAATGCTTTTTACTTTAATGCTCCCTTTCTAGCCTCTTTTAGCTGGGCAGAAAGTAAATGTTCATAGATTTCAGCATTCCAGGCAGGGTTCAGTAATGGAAGTAGTAATTTGCCTGGCAGCCACATGGTCCACTGGAGGAGGGAACTGGTTCAGCTAGTAGCATTTAGTATATGCAGCAGCAAACACTAAAAGTATATATGCCAAGTTGCATAGGGAGAGAAGACCAAAGGACCTTCATTTCATGGAACTAAGTGGGTATACTCAGCCTCTTATTTAGAGTGGCTAGGTAGTCATGGGCCACATGTTACATAAGAGATCAGCCCTTTCTGATTATGTTGCTAAATTGTACCATATTTCAAATAGAGTTTGTACCTAACTTCAGTTTCTACTATATTTAACCGTTTTATTTGATTGCGTTTATAGTTTAAGTCCGGCTTCAACTAATTTAGGAGACAGCCTAGAAATCAAAGGACGAAAGGCTAATTCTTAAGAGCCATTTTTTTTTCAGTGGTGCCAGACACCACAAAAGGTGTTAGTCTTATAGGCCCCAATCAGTATGTATACCCTTTCTCTACAACATGTAACACTCTTATTACTTCTTGACTCTTCAATTATTTTGACCAATACTTATTCAAAACTGTCTCCAATTTTGTATGTTATCTTTATTAATCATTTGTGGCAGGTGAACCTCATTTATTTTATAGAGAAATCAAGGCTGTCTAGCCTTCTGTTTCTTTGTTTTCGCTCTCTAAGGAAGATATGTCATCCTTTTTGAGGCCATTGGGGGTCTTACTTAAATTTCCTTACTAAATTCTCTCAACATTGTTTTGTTTTTCTTTACTATTATATTAGAATATTCTGTTTTCAGGATTTGTCATATTTAAAGTCAAATTAGACAAACCTATGTGCATTTTTCTATATTGGCCATGTTTAGGTGCTCAACATTTCATTTGGTGCTGGTTGTGGACTGGCATCTTTTTCCTTGTAATTTTGGTTTTTATTACTCCTTTTGTTAATTTTGGAGTGAAGTAGATGAAACTATAGCCATTTTAAAGGCAAAGAGATACAGGGATTGTTAACTGGTATATTTGTGTTGGCAGAAGTGAAAAGTGGTCAGATGATGACATACTCTGTTCTCACCAGTGATATGTATCAAAATCTAGAAGGATGTATGGATGTAGTTTTAAAAATGGTGTTTTATTTTTTTCTAACGTAACTAAAGGAAGAAAATCTTGAAAATTGCCTTGATTAGTGTGGATATACAAAAACTAGAGTGAAAAGCAACAGACTAACAGCTGTTACTTTTTCTCCTGCTATCAGGAAGATCAGTTATTCTTTAGAAGAATATGTATGTAGTCATTATGAAGGGTGTAAATACATGTTTGAATTTTTCTAATATGTGAATGTCTTAATTTTATGCTTAGATCCCTGAGAAACTACAGATCTGAACATTTTAACTCTTACTTCCTACCCCCGATAGCTTTGGTTCATAGAACTAGACTACAGCATTATACTGTCAGGTTTCACTGTGGAATGAAGTGAGAAGAAGAAGAAAACAAAAACAAAACATATATGAAATACATCTCTAGTTGTTGAAAATTTGACAAAATTTTGCTCATTGCTCCTTATGCAGAAATCTTAAAAGAAATTCCCCTAGATGCACCTAAATACATAAAGCAAATATTAAAGAGACTTAAAGGGAGAAATAGACAAGCAATATAATAATAGTAAGGGACTTTAATACCTCACTTTCATCAGTGGGTAGATCATCCAGACAAAATCAGTAAGGGACCATTGGCTTTGAATGACACTTTAGACCTGATGTACTTAACAGATATACAGAATATTCCATCCAAAAGCAACAGAATGCACATTCTTCTTAAATATGTAGGATAGATCATATGTTAGTCCATAAAACAAGTCTTAGTACATTTAGAAAACTGAAATCATATCAAGCATCTTTTCTAACCACAGCGGTACGGAAATAGAAATCAATTACAAGAAGAAAATGGAAAATTCACAAATATGTAGAGATTAAACAACATGCTTACTGACAATCATGGTGAAAGAACAAATCAAATAAAAATTTTAAAATACCTTGAGAAAAATGAAATGGGAATACAGCATATCAAAACTTATGGGATACAGCAAAAGGAGTTCTAAGAGGAAAGTTCATAGCAATAAATACTTACGTTAAGAAAAAAAAAGATCTCAAATAAACAGCCTAACTTTATACTCCAAGGAATTAGAACAAGAACAAATGAAGCCCAAAGTTAGTAGAAGGAAGGGAATAACAAAAGATCAGGGTGGAACTAAATGAAATAGAGACTAAAAAGATGATAAAAAAAAGATTGATGAAACTAAGAGCTGGTTCTTTGAGAAGATAAACAAAATTGATAAACCTTTAGCTAGACTCATAAGAAACTACATTAGTCCCTTGGTATCTATGGGGGCTTGGTTCCAGGATTTCTCGGCAGATACCAAAATCCACAGATACTCAAGTCCCTTATGTAACATGGCCTAGTATTTGCATATAACTTAATTAAGCACATTCTCTCATATACTGTTAATCATCTCTAGATTACTTGTAATATCTATTACAATGTTAATGCTATGCAAATCATTATAAATACAAAGTAAATGCTGTGAAATCATTACTAGTGCTCAGCAAATTCAAGTTTTACATTTTGGAATCTTCTGGAATTCCCCCTCCCCCCAATATTTTTGATCTCTCATGGACTAAATCCATGGATGAGGAACCTGAGGATATGGAGGGCTGACTGTACCATGAATAATTATACCCCAATGGATTGAACAACTGAGAAGAAATGGATAGATTCCTACAAACATACTGCCTACCAAGAGTGAATCATTAAGAAATAGAAAATCTGAACAGTGCAGTTACTAGTAAGGAGATTGAATTAGTAATCCAAAACCTCTCAACAAACAAAAATCCAGGACCAGGCAGCTTTACTGGTGAATTCTACCAAACATTCAAACAATTAAATACCAGTCCTTCTCGAACTCATCCAAAAAAACAGAAGAGAAGAGAACACTTCCAAACTCATTTTATGAGGCCAACATTATCTTAATATCAAAACCAGACAAGGATATTATGAAAGAAAATTACAAGTCAATGTCCCTGGTGAACATAGATGCAAAAATCCTCACTCAAATATTAACAAACTGAATGCAACAGTAACATTAACATTTTGACAGAAATGGAACTAATAATTCCTAACATTTGTATGGAACCACAGAAGAACCCAAATAGACAAGGCAATCTTGAGAAAGAAAGACAAAGGCATCATACTTCTGATTTCAAACTACAGTTGACCCTTGAACAATGCGGGGGTTAGGGTCACTAACTCTCCCAACCCCTGTGCAGTTGAAAAATGTGTGTATAACTTTACAGTCAGCCCTTGTATCCAAGGTTCCACATCCACAGATTCAACCAACCGAAGATTATGTAGTACTATAGTACGTATTTAGGGGGGAAAAGTCCAGGTATAAGAGGACCTGTGCAATTCAAACCCAAGTTGTTCAAGGGTCAACTGTATATTACAAAGCTATAGTGATCAAAACAGTAGAGTACTGACATAAAAACAGACACACAGGTCATCGAACAGAATAGAGAGCCCAGAGGTAAACCAACACATATATGGTCAATTAATTTATAACACAGGAGCCAAGAATATATAGTGGGGATTGGACAGTCTCTTTAATAAATGGTGTTGGGAAAACTGGACAGCCAAATGCAAAAAAATGAAACTGGACCACTACCTCACACCATACACAAAAATCAACTAAAAATGGATGTAAGAATCAAATATAAGGCCTGAAACTATCAAAGTCCTAGAAGAAAACATAGGTGGCAAGCTCCTTGAGGTTGTTCTTGGTGATAATTTTTTTGGATTTGACACGAAAGGCAAATGAAACAGAAGGAAAAATCAACATGTGGGACTACGTCAAACTAAAAAGTTTCTGCACAGCAAAGATAACCATCAATAAAATGAAAAGCAACTTTACTGAATGAGAAAATATTTGCAAATTATATATCTGATAAGGAGTTAATATCCAAAATATGAAAGTATAAAGAACTCACACAACTCAGTAGCAAAAAACAATCATTTAAAAAAATAGGCAGATCTGAATAGACAGTTTTGCAAAGAAGACATACAGATGGCCAACAGGTATATGTAAATATCTTCAGCATCACTAATCATCAGGGAAATGCAAATCAAAACCACAATAAGCTATCATCTCACACCTGTTAGAATGGTTACTATAAAAAAGACAAGTAGTAAGTGTAGCAAGGATGTGGAGAATGGGAATCCCTGTTTTGGGGAATGTAAATTGGTACAGCTGCTATTGAAAGTGCTACTATGAAAGTTCCTCAAAAAGTTAAAAATAGGACTGCTATATGATACAGAAGTTCCACTTCTGGGTATTAATATGAAAGAAATAAAAACATTAACTCAAAGATATTGCCACCCCTGTGTTCATTGCTGCATTATTTACAGTAGCCAAGATATGGAAGCAACCTAAGTGTCTATTGATAGATGAAAGGATAAAGAGATGTGATATGTATGTGTATGTGCATTTATATATATATTTATATAAATATATGATTATTAGCCATAAAAAAGAATGCAGTTTTGCCATTTGCGACAACATGGATGGACCTTGAGGTTATTATGCTAAGTGAAAGAAGTCAGAGAAAGTCAAATACCCTAATGATTTCAGTTATATGTGGAATCTAAAAGAAAACAAAACAAAACTGAACTCATAGATTGGTGGTTGCCATAGGTGGGGGTTGGGGGTAGGCCAAATGGGTGAAGGAGGTTAAAAGGTACAAACTTCCAGTTATAAAATAAATAGGTCATTGGATGTATGTATAGCTTGGTGACTATGTAGTTAATAATACCGTATTGTAAATTTGTAAGATGCTAAGAGAGTAGATCCTGTAAGCTCTTATCATAGGAAAAAAATTGTGGCTATATGTGATGACAGCTGTTAACTAGACTTGTGGTGATCATTTTGTAATATATGCAAGTATCGAATTATTGTACACCTGAAACTAATATAATGTATGTAAATTATATCTCAATTAAAAAATTTTCCTAGGATGAAGGCACCAAGGCAAACTTATATTTTTAAAATACTTAATAAAAATAAATATGTGACTCATCTTGGCTGTAGCCTTTTGGTTATATTTTTCTTAAGCCATGGACTTTTAAAAAAGTTTTCCATTCTAATTTTGGAACTGGAGGGATGGGATATAATTTCCTGCTGATCTTATAGGGAATAATCACAAGTAAATTTATTTTTGTTTCCTTTTCTTTCTTTTTTTTTTTTTAATTTATTTATTTGTTTATTTTATTGGCTGTGTTGGGTTTATTTTATTGGCTGTGTTGGGTCTTTTTTGCTGTGTGCGGGCTTTCTTATTTTTAGTTGCGGTGAGCAGGGGCTACTCTTTGTTGTGGTGCGCGGGCTCCTCATTGCCGTGGCTTCTCTAGTTGTAGAGCACGGGCTCTAGGCACGTGGGCTTCAGTAGTTGCAGCACATGGGCTCAGCAGTTGTGGTTCACGGGCTCTAAAGCGCAGGCTCAGTAGTTGTGGCGCACGGGCTTAGTTGCTCTGCGCATGTGGGATCTTCGTGGAGCCGGGATCAAACCCGTGTCCCCTACATTGGCAGGCGTATTCTCAACCACTGCGCCAGCTAGGAAGCCCTGTTTCCTTTTCTTTTTGATTAAGATAGCTTTATAGGTGGAGATAAGTTTATGTTATAAATAAGATTTATAGATTATTTAAATCAAGATCTAGTTTGGGAAATGTAAGTCATGCTAGATAATTCAGTAGAGGGAATTTAATTTAGTTTATAGAACCAGTTTCATAGCTGTTTGAAGATCTGAGAGAATAGACCAAGGAGAGGATGATGAGCCTAGACTTAGCAATTAGTAGTTAAGTCACTGTTAGCCCTGGAAATAAAAGGACAGAGGAATAAGGATGGATGCTAGAACTTGGAGACTGAAGATGGTTGATGAGGAGAAGAAGCATTGACCTGTGTGAGAGGATACCTTGGAAGGAATATAATTACTGCTAAAGAGGACCCGGAAGAAGGGCAGGGGAGAAAGATCCTTTACTCCTCCCTTCCTCCTAACTTTCAATTTTTTACCATTGCCTCCCTTGGTCAAACTTAACCGTTAACCGGTTGGCTTCTGCATAACTGACAGAGACTTTGGGGTTTTTTCCCCCTTCAGTTGAAGTAATAAAAACTTACTGAGAAGTCCTAGGATGGTAGTTATTGCCTCCCAACCTCAAGGGAGGAACTAACACTGTAGGAAACCACAGAAAAATCACACACTGTCCGAACACCTCAGGCCAACACAGTGAGGAGGAAAGTTATTCCCCTGAAAATGGGTCAGTTTCCATTCATCCAAGAAGAGTTGGGAGAACTGAAGTAGAGGGGACCATCACACAATACCAGAGGCAGGGTAGGGTTTGCTGGATCCCAAGCTGGCTCCTCAAACAGCAAGGGAGAAAGATTTCATTTCTTCTCTGGGGGTGGAGTTCTTGGTCACTAGGCCCAATTCTTACCCTTTATAAAGCTCTCCCTTCCTTGTGTAACTTTCATCCTGTAGGTTCATCACAAGGTTGTTATCAGTGAGATAAATATGATTCTGTGGTGTGCTGATTGTCTTGGAGATCAGAGACCTTTGTTTTTGAAAGATATTTCCACTGAATATTGAATTTTTGGGTGACAGAATTTTTATCCTCAGTACTTTAAAAGTTGTCCATCCATTTTTTTTCTGGCTTGCATGATTTTTTTTTTTCTCTGATTAGAAGTCTGCCATCCTTATTTTTGTTTCCCTGTATGTAATGTGCCCCTTTGGGAAGTGGCTTTTAAGATTTTCTCTGTATCACTTTTTACTTAAGTTTTGAGGAGGTAATAATACATGTTCATAGTTCAAAATTCAAAAAGTATAGTGAGCATACAAGGAGATATCGTTCAATTTACATCCTTCAATTTCGTTTACAATGGAAACAACCCCTAGTTTCCATTTCCATAGGCAAACATTGTAATCATTCTCTTTGGTTTCCTTCCAGAGATATTTTATGCATATACAAGAGAAAAATCATGTTTCCTTTCCCTCCATTTTACAGAAATGCTAGTATAGTTTGCACACTGGCTTGTACCCTTTCTTCATTTGGATACCTTTCCCCATAATAAAAAGACTATCATCTGTCATCAAAATGGCTGTAGAGTATTTAACTGTTATGAATATATAAAAATTTTAACCAACTGGTACTCTATTAATGGGTGTTTAGATTGTGTTCCAATCTATTGCTGTTATCAACAACCCTTTAATGAATTGCTGCATAAGAGTGGTCCTTGGAATATGTACAGATATACCTTGTTTTGTTGCACTCTGCTTTATTTGATTTGCAGATAACTGTTTTTTACAAATTGAAGTTTGTGGCAACCCTGCATTGAGCAGGTCTTTTGGTGCTCACCAAAATTTGCTTATTTCATGTCTCTTTGTCATGTTTTGGTAATTCTCACAGTGTTTTACACTTTTTCATTATTATTACATTTGTTATCATGATCTGTGATCAGTGGTCTGTGATGTTACCGCTACAACTCACTGAAGGGTCACATGATGGTTAGCACTTTTTAGCAATAAAGGTATAAATTAAGGTATACACTTTTTTTATACATAATATTATTGCACACTTAATAGACTATAGTATAGTGTAAACATAACTTTTATATGCACTGGGGAAACGAAAAAATTCATATCTTGATTTATCACAATATTTGCTTTATTGAGGTGACCTGGACCTGAATCTACAATATCTGAGGTATACCTGTATAAGGAATTTTGTATATTGTACAGGTGTCCTAACAGAGGAATGGCTAGATCAGAGAGTCTTAGGTTTGTCATTTTGATAGTGTCAAATTTTCTCTGTAGAAGTTGAGCCAATTTACAATATTGCCAGCCATATGAGAGGACCTGTTTCCTTATGTCTTTGTCAATGCAGTGTTTTACAAATTTTTTAAATTATGACAATTTTCAAACCTACGCGGAAGTAAAAGGAATAGTATTATGAACTGCCCTTACCCATCACCAGCTTTAATAATTATCAATATATCAGTCTTCTTTCATCTATACTGCCACACTCCTTACCCATTGCTGGTTATCTTTTTTTATAGCTTTATTGAGGCATAATTTCCATGTCATTAGATTATGCAATTTAAGTATTAAGTGATTTATAGTAAATTTATAAAATTGTGCAGCCATCATGATGACAATCCAGTGTTACTACATTTTCTCTACTCCTAAAATATCCCTCATGCTTACTTTCAGACAATCCCCAGTCCTTCCCCAGCCCAAAGCAACTACTGATTTGTTTTCTATCTCAATAGAGCTGCTATACCTTGACATTTCATGTAAACAATAAGTCACAACATGTAGGCTTTTACATATGAGTACTTTCATTTAGAATAGTGTTTTTTAGGTTCATTCATGTTTTAGCACTTATCAGTAGCTCATTCATTTTCGTGTTGGATAGTAATCCGTTGTATGTTTTTTACAATCAGCAATTGATGGATATATGGATTGTTTGCAGTTTTTTGGCTATGAACATTTGTGTATAAGTGGACACATGTTTTTATTTCTCTTGAGTAGATACCTAGGGACAGAACTGCTAGATGCTATGATATTATGATAAGTTTATGTTTAACTTTGGTTTAACACAGAACTGCCAAACTGTTTCCAAAGTGACTACAGCATTTAAAATTCTAACCAGCTATCTATTAGGGTTTCAGTGTCTCCACATGTTCACTAACACTTATTATTTGTCTTTTTCATGATAGCTATTCCGGTGGTAGTATAGTGGTTATCTCATTTTGGTTTTAATTTGCATTTCCTCAGTGCTGTTGATGACAAATATCCTTTCATGTACCTATTTGCAATTGCATATCTTCTTTGGTAAAATGTCTATTCAAATCTTTTGCCCATTTTTAAATTGTATTGTTTGCCTTCTTATTGAGTTGTAAGTGTTCTTTATGCATTCTGGTTACACATTCTTTATCAGATATGTGATTCATAAATACTTTTTTCCTATTCTGTCCCTTGTCTTTACATTTTCTTATTGGTGTCTTTTGAAGTTTATTGTTGGTTTAAAGAAATTTGATTGCAATTTCCCTTGTGTGGTTTCTCTCACATCTTATGCTTAAGCTTCTTGGAATTTTGGAATTGTACTTTTTACCAAATTTGAAATTTCTTCAGGAATTTTTTTAGAAAAAAATAAAAAGTAAGGTGGAAACTTAATGGAGGTCTTTCACATTATTATCATAAATTATATCTTACATTGCTTATTTGTCAGCATTGTCAGGATTCACTGTTTAGCCAGCTGATAAGAAATCTAAGGAAAAAACATATATCTATAGATATTTCAGAAGAATATATAGAAATTCTATTTCCTTTCTTAAAATGAATTTAATAAATATTACAAATAATTTTTATTTTCAATCATAAAAAGAAAAAGAATTTCTTTAGAAACCACCACTATGTTTTCTTAAAGGACACCACTTGAAGGGAATCCACAGTTGACCCACACTTGACTGACTGTTCTGTTCATTTTTTTCAGTCTTTTTTTGTGTGCATTTTGTTTTAGTAATGCTGTATACTTTATTTCCACTGATGCTCTTCTGCAGAGTCTAATCTAACATTAAGCCCATACAATGTATTTTCCATCTCAGACATTGTAGCTTTTTATTTATAAAGGTTTTAATTGGGTCTTTTATGTCTTCCATTTCTCTGTTTAACATGATTATTCTTTACCTTAGGAGTTGGCAGACTGGCCCATGGGGTCAAATGCTGTCCATGACCGTTTCTGTTTTTTGTTTTTGTTTTTTTTTAATATGGCTCCCAAGCTAGGACTGGTCTTTATATTTTTAAACAGTGATGTTTAAAACAAAAATGTGAGAGAAACTTAATGTGGCCCAGAAAGCCTAAAATATTATCTGGCAACCCAGGTACCACCCTCAACACAGTATAATAGTGGAGGAATTTGAAGCCAGTGGTGCACTGAAGGTCATGATAGCAACAACGTACATGATAGCAATAACACAAACTCACTTAACTCATGACTAGATTTATTTAAATGTCCCACAGTAAAGGCTAGCAGAAGAAAAGGCGTGTCTGTTTCCAGGCACCAATTTTATTAACATCTATCTATACTTTCATATATCATGAAGTCCAGCTTTCAGCCAAAAATTATAGATACATAAAAAAAGAGCAAGAAAAAAATGCACTATCAAGGGACAAAGCAGTTTGTAGAATCAAATTCAGATATAAAGATCTAGTGGATAACATGGTTGAACATATTGAGAATTTCAACAGAGAGCTGGGACACTTTTTAAGAAAGATTCAAATGGAAATGCTGCAAATAAATATAGTAACAGGTGAAGAATGCCTCTGATGCGCTGATCAGTAGACTCAACACAACTCAGCTGAGGAAAGAATGAATAAACTCGAATATAGGTCAAAAGAAATTACCCAAACTGAATGTCAAAGAGGAAAAAAGGAGAAAAGAGAACAGAGCATCTAAGAGCTTTGGTAAAATATGAAATTGTATAATATATGTCTGCTAGAGTCCCAGAAAGAGAAGAAAATGAGGCAGAAGAAATACAAAACAGTAACCATGAATTTTCCAAATGTAATGAAAGATGTTAAACCACAGATCTAAGAAACTCAGAACAAGAAGCAGGATAATTTCAAACTTTCTCAGACTACCACCTAGATTCCCTAGATACATCACATTCAAACTCAAACAGTCACAGAGAAAATCTTGAAGGCCAACAGAGAACAAAGACATTACCTAATTTAGAAGACTACAGTAGGCATCTCAGAAACTATGCAAGCCAGAACACAGTCAAGTGACATCTTTAAAGTGCTGAAAGAACAAGTCTTTCAACTGTCATTTCAAGAGGGAGAAATAAAGATGTTTTCAGGGAAGCAAAAACTGAAAGAATTTATTCCCAGGAGGCCTGAACTGCAAAAAAATGTAGCACAAGTTGATGCCAGAGAGAAAGTCTACCTAAAGAAATGAAGAGATCTGAAAATGGTATGAGCTGAAGATACAGTTAACCCTTCAACAATGCAGAGGTTGGGACAGCAACCTCCCACACAGTCGAAAATTCACGTAGAACGTTACAGTCAGGCTTTCATTTCTGCAATTCTGCATCCATGGATTCAACTAATCACAGGTTGTGTAGTACTTTAGTACATATTTATTGAAGAAAATCTGCATATAAGTGGAACTGCACAGTTCAAATCTATGTTGTTCAAGGGTCAACTGTAAATATAAAATTGAATTTAAAAAAAATTTAGTCACTGTCGAACATAACTGTCTAATTCAGAGGTTGGCAAACTTTCTTTCTTTTCTTTCTTTTTTTTTTTTTAAGGCCAGATACTTTAGACTTTCAGAACATAGAGTAACTACCCACCTCTGCTCTTGTAGCACCAAGGCAGCCATTGACAACATAAATTAATGCATGTGGCTGTGTTCCAATAAAACTTTTACAAAAACTGGCAGCCAGCGTATGGGTTATATTTTCTAAGTGCTGAGGTTAAAGCAAAAATCATAGTGAAGTATTCTTTGTAGCATTTAAAATTTAAATGAATGACAAAAATAGGACAAGGATTATTATATTACACCTAAAGCAGCATAATATTATTTGAAGGTAGGCTAGGAGTTTACTTATTTATATATAAATAATCACTAAAAACACTGAATACAGAAGTGGATGTATTAAGCCAAAATGGAGATATTGAGTTGGCTAAAAAGTTCCTTTGGTTTTTAAGTAAAAATAAAAGATGCATTTTTCATTTTCACTGAGAACTTTGTTAAACAACATATTCACCGTTTTGTTCCACTACTTTCTGCCATTTTTCAGGAAACTTCATAATTCCATCTTCCCAAAACTTTTTATCTTTTTGAGCAAAGAACTGTCCCAGGTGTCTTTTACAGTCTTCCAGGGAATTGAATTTTTTCCATTAAGAGAATTTTATAAAGACTGAAATAAATGGAAATCGAAAGGTACAATGTCTGGTGAATATGGCAAATGAATCAGAACTTCCCAGCCAAGCTCTAACAGTTTTTGCCTGGTTATCAAAGAAACACACGGTCTTACGTTATCCTGATGGAAGAATATGTGTTTTCTGTTGACTAATTCTGGATGCTTTTCATTAAGTGATGCTTTTAGTTGGTCTAATTGGGAGCAGTACTTGTTGGAATTAATCATTTGGTTTTCCAGAAGGAGCTCATAATGGAGGACTCCCTTCCAACCCGACCATATACACAATATCACCTTCTTTGGATGAAGACCGGCCTTTGTTGTGGTTGGTGGTGGTTCCTTTCGCTTGCCCCATGATCTCTTCCATTCCATATTGTTGTACAGTATTCACTTTTCATTGCCTGTCACAGTTTGTTTTAAAAATGGAATGTTTTCTAATGAGTAGAGAATCACATGGGGAAGTACGGTCAAGGAGGTTTTTTCGCTTAACTTATGTGGAATCCAAACATCAAAGTGATTTGCAACGCTTGATTTGGTGCAAATGATTTTCAATGCTTGATTTGGATATTTTGAGTATGTTGGCTATCTCTTGAGTGGTATAACGTTGATTGTTCTCAGTTAATGTCTTGATTTGATTGCTATCAAGTTTAACTGGTCTTCCTGACCATGGGGCATTGTCCAGTGAGAAATCTCCAGTACAAAACTTCGCAGACCACTTTTGACACCTTTGATCAGTCACAGCCCGTTCTTCATACACTGCACAAATCTTTTTTTTGCATTTCAGTTGCATTTTTACCTTTCTTGAAATAATACAGCATAATATACCGGAAATGTTGCCTTTTTTCTTCCATCTTCCATCTTCCAGTATTAAAATGGCTACACAAAAATTCACCAATTTTGATAAGCTTTTTAAAAAATGCATGCTGATATGACAGCTGTCATAATACAATCTAACAAAATTGTTTCGAGTGAAGTTAAAGACAACTAAGTGCTGCTAGAGCCATCTTACAGAAAAAAACGAATGAACCTTTTGGCCAACCCAGTAAAATGGGATCATAAAAGTACTCAATCCAAAAGAAGATGGAAGAAGCATCAATTGGAGCAATAAACAGAGAACAAATAGATAGTAGGTTTTAATCAAAGCATATTAAAAATTACAATATATGTAAATTGCC